>NC_060273.1:25120000-25839319 GCF_021613505.1 Equus quagga | reverse complement strand
GTAGTTAGCTCAGGGCTAATCTTCCTCAAAAAAAACAAAAACAAAAAACAAAAACAAGAAGATGAAGGTGTGTGTGTTCATCAGAACTATTGATGAAGTTAGCCAGGTTAGGAATGGATTCTAAGGGCCCTGAAATAACCCTTTTCTGTCTCTAGTCTCATCTAAGATGCTTGGTTGTCCCCCAGAGCAATGGATAGATGCCATCTTAGACTGCTCTTTACTACTAAAGACCCCAGTGCCCTCTAGAGTGAAAACTACTTGAAGGCAAAACTGTGTCACTGTCTCCCAGTTTCCACAATGCATTGCACATAATGGTAACTTAATAAATGTTTACTGAATAAATGAAAGTCCCTTAGCCTTGGAATTGCACTCAAAATTTGTAATTTTTTTTTTTTTAAGATTTTTATTTTTCCTTTTTCTCCCCAAAGCCCTCCAGTACATAGTTGTATCTTCGTTGTGGGTCCTTCTAGTTGTGGTATGTGGGACGCTGCCTCAGCGTGGTCTGATGAGCAGTGCCATGTCCGCGCCCAGGATTCGAACCAACGAAACACTGGGGCTGCCTGCAGCGGAGCGCGCGAACTTAACCACTCGGCCACGGGGCCAGCCCCAAAATTTGTAATTTTTTAAACTGACAGAGTAACCTGATTACTGAGATAAGCACTATCAGGTGGCTTTGAAATTTCCTAGTGCTTCCTCTTTGGTTTGAAAGAGGATGTTGCTCTGTCCTAAAGGTGAGGAGAAGAGAGATTATGGAGGAACTGAGAGCAGGAAAGGAAAACCAAGAGATGAAGATGGGGCCAGGAAAAGAGCAGATACAAGAAACGGATGTGGGTTGTGTGGCACTGAAAAGCTACTATATATTTCTTGCTATCATGATTATGTTTGCTCTGTTTTAAGAGGTTTCTGTCACTACACAATGCCTTGTGTAGCTGCTAGACACTGGCATGCCCATTTCAGGAGGATGTGGGAGGGCACCAGGCAATGATTTGGTTGTTTCTTTGAGCCTCAGATGTGGTAGTGCATGTACGGAATGGTTCTGGATGTGAATCCTGGAATCCCCAGCCAAGTGAATTGGAAACAAGATGGTGGGCCTGCATTTGTAGGGTCATCGTGTGACTATAGGCTCCAGCTCTTGGGCCGTGCACATTTTGATAAGGTGATGTGTATCATTGCTTCATGGGGAAGCAATGATAACCGGAAGTTTGGTCTCTGAACCCGATGCCAATCCAAATAACGAGAACAGAGTCTTGAGTGGAAGAGGAAAGGTTTTTACTATGCTGGGCACAGGGAGCAAAGCAAGGGCTCATGCCTCAAAAATTGCTAGCTCCCCGATGAGGAATGGGTAGGGATTTTTATTGGGGGTTTTGGGTAGGGGAGGGGGCACGTGTAGCTGTGCAGGCTAGCGTTTTCCCACCAGCCTGCGTTTGGCCTTGAGAGGCTGCTTGTGGCAAGGCAGGGGGGAGGGTGAGATAGGAGGATGGTAGGTGGGCGTCCTTCACAGTTGTCTCGTCTTCTTGTTTGAGGCGGGTTCGAGCGCCGGGAGTCGAGGAGTTGAGGTCTGGGAAGCCTCCTCTCCTTGATACTCTTGAGACAGTGGCTTTCCTGGCAAACTCAAGGACACATGATTAGCTAAACTTTAGTGTGCCTCCAACTCCAGGCCACCTGGGCTTTTAACAATTTGTAACTCCCATTTAGTTGTAAAGCTCAAAGAGTCCAAGTTTAAAGAAACAGGTATTTACATATGAGTGGAGCTAGAGAAGCAGGAAAGGGGGTGGTGGGTTTTAGTTTTAACCCCGTATATGCTGGGTTCAGTGTGGGGAACTGATATCAGGGCTGATGTTGAGAGCCTGTAACAGGGAGAGAGAATGTTTAGTCTGATGATGTGACTAAATATTTTATCTTTCTAATGCTATTATTATCTTTCTTATTAAAAGTAAACCACATAAACATAGAGGCTTGTGTCTGTTTTATTCACATTGTATCCCCAATACCTACAGCAGTGCTTGGCACAGAGTAGGCACTCAATACATATTAGTTGAATTTGAAGACTGCATAGCTGCCGTGGAGGGGGGTCAGGCGAGGGAAGGAGAGGGAGAGGAGAAGTGAGCCCTGGGCGCTGAGTGGACAGATGGATATGTCCCAGCCCTGCCCTTGAGGAGCTTTTTCTCAAGCAGGAGAGAGATGGTGGTAAGGAAACCATAGTCACTCAGAGGACTGCTGTGGGGGTGTGCTCCAGATGCATGGGGAATCCTGATGGGATCTCCAAGGTCAGGGAGGCCTCCCAGAGGAGAGGACGTCTGACTGAATGTTGACACCTTCAGAGGTTGACAAAGAAAGAAACTGGAGGGAGTAATCTAAGCAGAGGCCCAGAGGCCATGCCAGAGCATTGGCACCAAAGTGTGAGACCTTGGGCTCATCAGGGACCTGCACATGGTTAGGTGTGAGCTCTGGTGGCCTGTGGGGACGGTCCACACATGGAACAGGGCATCAGCAGAAGCCAAACGGAGAGGCTTGTATGCCATGCTTAGGAATTTGGGTTTCCATTTGTGGGAAGTAATTGAAGGTTTATTTTAATTTTTTAAAGACCTTTTTAAGTGAAAAACTTGAAATAATGTGTAAGAAGTAGAAAGGATATCCATAATCTCAGCCTTTGTCCATCTTTCTGTATCTTATCCGTCCATCCATCCATTCATTCATCCATCTACCTGCTGTCATCCATCTATAGGAGTTTAAGCAAGGGAGTTATTTGTGTTTTAGAGGGTCCCTCTGGAAGGAGCATGAAGGATGAAATAAAGAAGGAAGGAATGGAGTTGGGGAGACTTGTTGAGAGTGTGTTGGAATTGTTGAGGTGAGAGGTGATGAACTAAAGTTGACAACTGAGAGGAGACAGTGGAGGGCTCAGAGATGTTTATGAGGCCACTCCAGTGGTTATGGCTCTGTAACAGATTGTCACAAAACTTAATGACTTAAAATAATGACAATATTTATTTTGCTTACAAATCTGCAATTTGGGTGGGGCTCCCTTGTTTCTGGCCTCTCCAGTGTCTCCTGTAATCGGTCAAAGGCAGGGGTCTGGAATCATCTGAAGCCTCACTCACATCCACCTGGTTGATGCTGGCTGTTGGCCAAAATCTTATTTGGATCACCTACGTGTGGCCTCGCCATATGGCCTGGGATTCTTCACAACATCTATCTGGATTATAAGGGTGAGTGTTGAGCGAGACAGACAGACAGACAAATGCAGGATGAGAACACCAGGTAGAATGATACTGAATTTTATGATGTAGGTTCTGAAGTCGTGTCTCATCACTTTTGCCACATTCTGTTTATCAAGGCAGTCACAAGTTCAAGAGGAAAATAGTCTCCACTTCTTGATGGGAGTGGCAAGATTCTATAAGAGCATGTAAGTCTGGAAATATTGCTGTTGGCCATTTTTGGAAAATATGTTCTGTCCAGGGGCTGAAATGACAGCATTTGTAGTTGGATGTGGGGAATATGGTGAAAGAGGAAGAGCAGATAGTCCAAGGTGACACACAGACCTCTAGGGTAAGGAAGTCATTCACAGAAAGGGCAATGTGGGTGAGTGACAGGCAGTGCCAGGAAAGGGGAGATAATGAGGAAGGAGTTTGGTTTCGGGTTCCATCAGTTTGTTAGGAAATCCTGCATCAGAACAGCTTCCTAAACTACAAACCGTAGTTACTACAGATGTAACATTATTCTGGGAACAGACAACTGAATTTCCAGTAGTTTTCTGATAGCTTTGAGCTGAGTCTAGTTTCCTGGCCTCACTGGGTCCCCAGAAGGCTGCTGAGTCCTCTGAGGCTGAGTGGAGGCAATACCTCTTGAAGTGTTTCCAAGCCTTCTGGGAATGCTGTGGCCCTCAGCATTTGCTTCCTTTAGTGGAATTACAGCAGCCAGTTAGGACCCAGAATGTATTGAATTTATCCAGCAGGTTTTTATTTAGTGCCTGTGGTATGCTGGGACCTAAAGAGTTCGAGCATAAATTTAACGCCAGCATTTCCCTAAAGAGCTTTGTCTCTAGAAGGAGAGATGATACCTGGGACCACATGCTGGTGTTAAGCTCCAAGGAGACAGAGCTCTGAGCAGGAGCAGGTATAAAATGTGCTTGCTGGGCTTTTCCTTGCATCTGGCTTCCCCATCGGGTACACTGTTGCTGGTGTCTCTTTTGGAGCACATAGGGTTCTGTCTGAGAGGAGAAGTGAAGCTGCTGCCCTCACACATTATGGGACATTTATAGTCATTGGGCTCTCTTGGTTCCCAAATCAAAATCAGCAGGTTACATCTCCTCCTCCTGACCCTGGGACAGAAGGCAGAGCCAGTGCCCAGATGTCCCTGACCAGCATTGCTGTCTCCAGTCGCCCAGTGTCACAGAAAGCCTGCTTCCTTGGGAACATCCCACCCTCCCCCTCACTTCTGGCTTCCTGCGTCTGGACTCTGATTTGTTATCATCCTGCCTGGCTGGTTCTGACACTGAGCTTGTTCTGAAAACCCTGACTGAAAATCTGATTCCCTATAGCTTGTACATAAATGACTAATTCGCGTTAGTAAGCGCTGAAATGCTGAGAGAGTTCCATAGAGGGAGGGAGCCCTTCTGCCCGGGGAGAAGAGGGTAAGTTTCTCTGAAAGCTCATTTGAGCTGTACTTTAAAAGTCAGTTATAATTGGATATACCAAAATGATGGATATGATCGAAAAAGCATTCCAGTTAGAGCCCCAGCTTGAAAAAAAGCAGGGAACAGGACAGAGGTGTGTTTTGTTCTAAATGGTTTTTAACAGCACTCTGCTTATATGAGCATGCGTATAGTTTGCGTGAGGTTATTTACCTTTATGTCTTAAAATTCTTATTAAGATTATTTCAGGGGCTGGCCCTGTGGCTGAGTGGTTAGGTTTGCATGCTCCGCTTTGGCAGCCCAGGGTTTCCCTGGTTTGGATCCTGGGCGCAGACATGGCACCACTCATCAAGCCATGCTGAGGGAGCGCCCCACATAGCACAGCCAGAAGGACCTACAACTGGAATATACAACTATGTGCTAGGGGGCTTTGGGGAGAAGAAGAAGAAGGAAAAAAAAGATTGGCAACAGGTGCCAATCTTTAAAAAGAAAAAAGATTATTTCATGATTTCATCCAGCCTATGGACAGACCTTTACTTTTATCAAGAAACCTTGAGTAGAGCCATCCAACTGAATCTAGACTATAGATTATGTGGATAGAATGAGCAGATTGGGAACATTTTGATTTAAGTCAAAACTTTTGAAATGTTTTGGAAAGAATTATGGCACTTTTAAATTAATACTGAAGTTTTATATAGAATGTATATATTTTTCTATTAGAATTAAGAAAAATAAACCAGGAGAGTAAACTTTGATTACTAAACTGAAGGTTTAGATAATGTTCTGAAATGTGTATTTTCTGTAGCTCT
Organism: Equus quagga; assembly: GCF_021613505.1. NCBI lineage: Eukaryota > Metazoa > Chordata > Mammalia > Perissodactyla > Equidae > Equus > Equus quagga. Next base: position 25,833,880 of record NC_060273.1, on the reverse strand, counting down.
GTTTTGAATTCAGAGACGGCTCTGTACATTCCGTTTCCAGTGATATTCACTTCTTACTGCAGATTTGAGTTAACAGCTAGAGTCATTTCCCTTCAGGCTGAGGAACTTCTCTAGAATTTTGTGTACTGCAGGTCTGCTTGTGATAAATTCTCTAATTTTATTTAGAATATACATTATTTGAAAATGTCTTTATTTCGTTTTCTTTTTTTGAAGAATAGTTTTGCTGCATATTGAATTCTGGGTTGGCAGTATTTTCATTCTGTTCTTTGTTGATACTATTCCACTGTCTTCTGGCCTCTGTGGTTTCTGATGAGAATTCCACTGTCATTTGTATTATTGTTCTCGTGCATGTAATGTGTCATTTTTCTCTGCCTGTTTTCAAGATTTTAACTTTATGTTTCAGCAGTTGCCTAGGTGTAGTTTTTAAAAATATCTATCCTATTTGGATTTTGTTGCATTTTTTGAATCTCTAAGTTTCTCTTTCACGAAGTTTGGAAGCTTTAGGCCTATTTCTTAAGTTTTCTTTTTGCCCCATTCTCTGTCTCCTCTCATTTTGGGACTCCAAATATAAGTTGAACTGATTGATGTTGTCACACAGATCTCTGAAGCTCTGTTCGTTTTTCTTCAGTCTTATTTTCCCTGCTGTTCTTCAGATTGGATAGTTTCTGTTGGTCTGTCTTGAAGCTCATGGACTCTTCTGCTATTTCCAATCTGCTGTTAATACCATTCCAGTTATTGTACTTTTCACTTCTTGAAGTCCCATTTTGCTCTTTTTTCATAGTATCTAATTTTGGGGCTGAGCTCCCCCATCTCTTCATTAATTGTATACATATTTTCATTTAAAAAGTTCTTGAACATATGTATAATAGCTGCTTTGAAGTCCTTATCTGCTAATTTGAACATCTAGATCATCTTTGGGTTGATTTAAATTTATTTTTCTTGAAGATGGGTTATATTTTCCTCTTTCTTTTCATGTCTAGTGATTTTTGATCAATTCCTGGACATTATTAAATATATGTTATAGAGACTGGTTTCTGTTATGTTCCTTTCAAATAGGATTCTTGTTCCAACAGACAGTTAACTTGGCTGGTCTCAAACTCAAAATTCAGTCCCTTGCTCTAGGCAGCAGCTGACAGCTCCACTTATTTTTTTCAGCTTCTACCTGCTGCTTTTTCACCACTTGCCCTGTGGTCTCTCACGACCATGTGTAGTTTACGAGTCAACCATAGATCTAGGTGGATTTTATAGACAGATTTTGTGGGCTCACAGCATCTGCAGTTGCCTCACTCCCAGGATTTCACCTTTAACTTTCTGGCTGTTCTTCTAGCCATTAAGTTGTCCTCTGATACCTTAATCCACTTAAGGCCGTGGCCTTCTGCTACCCCAAATGCCTGCAGATTGGGGAGTGCCCTCAGGCAGAAGTCTGCTGCAAATTCACAAATCTCACCTTCTCCAGTTGTCTTTCAAGGCTAGACTCCTGTTCAGTCTCTGCTGCCTTTGGTCCCTCTCCAATATCTTTAAATAAATTTTTTTAAAAGTTCATTTTGTCCAGACTTGATAGTTGTTACTTGCGGGAGGGTTAGTCTGTAGCGGCTAGTCTGACATTACTGGAAGCCAGAGTCAACCATGAGGTTTTTTTTACAGGTTTATTGAGGTATAATTGATATATAATAAACTGTACATATTTAAAGTATACAACTTTATAGGTTTTAATATATGTTTACAACCTTGAAACCATCACTACCATCAAGATAACAGTTTTTGAGTTTTTTTAAGAAGTCATATGAAGATGAGTGGTGGGAAATAAGGCTCTTTCATGCTTTATATTTTACTGATTGGTTTCAAAGGCAGTATCTCATTTTGATCTTCACACTACCCCTCTGGTATGGACGGAATATTTGTGCCCCCCCTTCATATGTTGAAATCTTAATTCCCAATGTGATAGTATTGGAGGGGGGAGCCTTTGGGAAGTGATTAGGGTCGTGAGAGTGGAGCCCTCCTAAGTGGGGTTAGTAGAGAAGAGACAGGAGACCTTGCTTTCTCTCTCTGCTCTCTGCCATGTGAGGATACAAGAAGGTGGCCATCTGCAAACCAGGAAGAGGGCCCTCACCAGCTACTGGGTCTGCTGGCATCTTGGTCTTGGACTTCACAGCCTCCAGAACTGTGAGAAATAAAGCTTTGTCGTTTAAGCCCCTAGGCTGTGGGCATTTGTTCCTGAACCTAAGTCACCTTGTGAATGTACAGTGGTTCTTAATATCATCCTTCTGCGGATGCAAAATTGAGGTGGATCTGTTAAGTGGCTTGCCGTTTTCATGATACTCACTACACTTCCTTACACCACTGTGTGTCTGTGGAGACACGTAAATTGTGATCCTGACTTCAGGAGTTCAATTTTATTTTGGTTGGGAAGAGAAAACTGCTCAGAGCAGGGACAGGTAGGTTTGGGGCAGAGAATTTGGAGACCGTGAAAACCAAATGGAGGCATTTGGACCACATGTCGGGTGCAGTGGAGAACACTGCAGTGTTTGCGCAGAGGAGTTCTATGGCAAATGGGGTGCGATGAAGGCAACCGAGACAAGGAGCCCATTTTGGGAAGCAGGTGCAATAAGCCAGGTGTAATGTGACGAACGTGGTTGTTGTGGAAATGAAAGGAAAACAGATATTAGGGCTTTTTTTTTTTAAAGATTTTATTTTTTTTTTCCTTTTTCTCCCCAAAGCCACCCAGTACATAGTTGTATATTCTTAGTTGTAGGTCCTTCCAGTTGTGGCATGTGGGACGCCACCTCAGCGTGGCCCACTGAGCGGTACCATGTCCGCACCTGGGATTCCAGCCGACGAAACACTGGGCTGCCTGCAGTGGAGTGCGCGAACTTGGCCACTCGGCCACGGGGCCGGCTCCCTATTAGGGTTTTTTCAAAGGAAGAGCTGCGAGGATATAGGAGACTGATGTAAGAGAGAGAAGAAAGGGAAGGGTCAAGGGTGTAGCCTCTATTAATACTTGACACCTAGGCCGTTCACTGCACCTGACACGGTAAGTGCTCAGTCAGTGTCAGTTGGAATAAGCTGAGTGGTAATGGGGAGAGGAGTGAAGGGATTAAGCTTGCTTACAAACTGCTAAATTAACACTTCCCTAACTTGCATGTACATCAGGATCACCTGGGATGCAATTGCTGGCTCCCTCCTGAGTTTCTGATTCAGTAGGTCTGGAGTGGGCCCCCAAATTTGTATTTCTGACAAATAATGCTGATGCTGCTGGCCGAGGTCCATACTTTGAGAACCAACTGCTGAAAGTCAAGAGAATCTTTATGAATTCTGCTGTCTGCCCTTTATGCTCCAGGGCTGACTGTACAGGAATGTTTTTCTCCCCGTCTTGTCTACTGGAGTCGGCAGTCGGAGAGGGGTCTTTGGGATCGTCAATCACAATTTAACATTTGTAAGAAATCTGCTTTATTACTTCACCTAAACTCTGGAGCCTTGTTCTGGGGCTTCTTAGGTAACATTTTGAGAGCTCTGCATGTTCTGCCACAAATTCTTAGTGAGCAAATGAGGAGGCTTTCCAAATGTTCAGCAGATCCTGTGTCCTGGGGAGGGCAGAGCTGGCTGGCTCCCACAGCAGACAGATTGGGAGGTACTCCTGGGATGACATTATGCTCATTAGCTAACTTGCAGAATCATGACTTCGCATATCATCAGGTAGGGCATCCTGGACATCTCGCCAATTTGTCTGGGGTCTTTTTGGGTTTCCGTTGGCATTGCAAAGAAAAGAATGTTTCTGTTAATGAACCACTTAATGTTTGCAGGCTTTGCAAGCTGGGCCTTTGGACGCACAGGGTAATTGCTTCTTAGAACAAAACATGTGCATTTCATGCCACTGAGCCACAACGCTGTCAGGGCATTGTGGACCTGGCAGAATTTTATGATTCTTTTATGATTTTATGACCCAGATGTGCAGAGTGAAGGGGTTGAGCTTTTTTCAATTTAGTGTCAGTTCATGGCAGGAATTGTGCCTGAGAAGATGACAGTGACCCGGCTGCCTTTCTCTTTTCTCCAGGAACAGAGTCTGAACACTTGGGAGCACATTCACTCTTTATCTGGACGTTTAACCATTTCAAGAACCATCTGGTCCCATGTGGCTGATGGCTTTGCTGTCCTCATACACTTCTTTCCAGCGTAGCTGTAGGGGACAGGAGGAACCACCTTGAGCAAACCCCACTGACCGGGACCTGGCATGCCATCCAGATATTGCTATTTTCCACAACTCCTACTTCTCCACTCAGATGGCAGGCATTTGACTAAGGCCCCCAGTCCCGTGATTCTGAGATCAGGGGCCTTCTTGGGGTATTGAAATCCTTGGAGTTTTCTCTTTAGTGGTTTCTCCAGGTGAGAGTTGATTCTGGTTATTACTCACCAAGACCCTGACATCTGACCACTTTGAGAACTTGTCTTGAGGGCACCCCCAGGCCAGAGTCCAGTGTCTGCTGCTTGTCTGTAAAAACAAAAAAACAGAGCAGTGGCAGCAACAACCACACCATCACTAAGAACTGTCACACAGTTGGTTGTGGGCTGAATTGTGTCCCCTCAAAGGTTGTATGTTGAAGTCCCAACCCCTAGTACCCAGAATGTAAGTATATTTGGAGATAAGATCTTTAAAGAGGTAATTAAGTTACTATGAGGTCTTCAGGGTGGGCCCTAATACAGTGTGACTGGTGTCCTTATAAGAAGAAGAAATTTGGATACAGAGGGAAGACCATATAATGACATAGTGAGATGGCAGCTGTCCACAAGCCAAGGAAGAAACCAACCCTGCTGACACCTTGATCTCAGACTTCCAGCCTCCAAAACTGTGGAAAAATAAATTTCTGTTGTTTAAGCCCCCCAATCTGTGGTACTTCGTTAGGCATACCTAGTAGGCTAAAACATACTGTCATGCTGCTGAAGGAACCCAGATCCTCTAGGTGGTTTGATCTCTCGTAGCTTGGCTGCTATGGCCGAATAGCACTGTCGTCCCCAGCTCTGGCCCATAGACCTATATAGAAAGCTTAAAATCACACAGCCCATCTGCTGGTTGCTGTCTTGATGACACACACTTTGCCTCAGGTAAATCCTCCCCATCTTCAGCTCAGCCATCTAAGAGACTTGCCCTCCTAGCATAGGTTCTGTTGGGTTAGAGATCGTCCTCTCTGACTAAACTTGCCCACTTGCTGGCCCAGCTGTCAGACTTCCCTTCCCTTTCTCAAGATGCAAAAGAGGGGCCGGCCCCGTGGCTGAGTGGTTGAGTTCGCGTGCTCTGCTGCAGGCGGCCCAGTGTTTCACCGGTCCGAATCCTGGGCGCAGACATGGCACCACTCATCGAGTCACGCTGAGGCAGCGTCCCATATGCCACAACTAGAAGGACCCACAACTAGGAATATACGACTATGTACCGGGGGACTTTGGGGAGAAAAAGGAAAAAATAAAATCTTTAAAAAAAAAAAAAAAAGATGTAAAAGCGCTGGTTACTTTAAAAAGGCCACACACTTATTTCCCTTCTTGGCTTTACTGTATGGCAGGTCTTATTAAAGGCCCATGTTGCATTATTCTATGTGTAACCACACCTGCAAATGCTCTCAGTTGGCCTTAACTGGAACTCTGAATTAACTCTTACAGCAGCACTAAAGTTTGTATGGGAAATGGTGGAGAAAGTTTAGGGCAGTGCACGAGAGTTCTGAATCTGGAATGAACCTGCCACACGAAACCTGCAAGTCAATTTTTATGTCTGCAAAATAGGGGTAATAATTACCGTCAGTCAGAGTCATTGTGCAGCGTAGAGATACAAGTTATGAAGCACAGGCTCTACTTGGAGTGAACACTCAGGAAAGGTTAGTCAGCTGATAGGATTGTTACTTTTGAGATAAAGGCCTTCAAGATAATTCAAGGTTCCCATGTGCCCTTTGAATCAACAGAGATATATTAGATAATGGTGGTTATAATCTTTATGTTAAGTATAAGTTATTCTATTTAGTTCTCCAAAAACAGTAATCCATGTAAAGAAACTCTGTATGCAACCCTTATTTTTGAGCAAAGTGAATTCTGCTTTTCTGTGGGTCTTTAAGTCCTTAGATTTATATTTTCTGGCTAATTTCCTTTTGTTATGTAAAACCAGAAGCTAAACTTGTATCCCTCTCCAATTACCCTTCCCCCTTGCTCCTTTCCAAGAGGAGGGAACCGTTATCTACTGGGGTTAGATTCTAGGGCCCAGATGGGGCCAAGTTTATGGTGGGCTGGGGCATGTTTTGTGAAAACTTGCCTGGAGACTGGCCTCTTGTGTATTCTCTCACCCTTGCTGCAGCCCTAAGCCGAGCTAGGCCCTGCCTCCTGGGGGCAGGCCCAACTGTCTCACCATCTTTGCTGTTCTCCTTTGGGTACTCCATGGCCTCCATATTTTAAGCAGAGAGTGTAAGAGCTCATGTTTTGGGTTTGGGCTTAGCAGGTGGGAGAGGCCTGTAGAGCTTGATCCTAAGCCCCATGCACCAAACAGATTTCACTTCGCATTTGCCATTGCCTTTTGGGTGCTCAGCAACCTCAGCAGCATGATGGAAGGAAAGGAGGGCTCATTGGCTTAATATCATCAAAACTCCAAATTCCATACTCTAACAAAGGGATTTATAGCTATGATTTCCCTAGCCAGTACCAAAATGAAAGCGAGATTAGGGCGACAAACTGCACTACCTGGTCATGTAAGTTAAGACTGAGGCTGTAACGGGAAAATAAATATTTTCCCTAAGGCAAGAAAGGCTGGGCTTGCTACAGCCCACAACGCCTTCCCTTGAGACAGAGCTTGTGTTTCTCTTGTTTTCTCTTTTTCTCCTCGAAGGTAAACATACAGGCAGAAAGCTGCTCCTACCTCCGCTCCCCAGGTCCCCTCCCTGTTTTCTCTGGATTTTGTGTTTAAAAGTAAAGCTGAAATCTCTGACAAATGGACTCAGCTGCAGTGTGAGAAGTCATTAACTTCGGAAAACAGAGGACATCTCCGAGTTTTAGTAGATGCCTTAAAATTATTAATTCAGTCACAAGATCTGGGATCAAGACGTGGAGAAAGTTGTCAGGGAAGGAAGACATCTCTCCTGAGTCAAGTTCACTTTTACCTGCTTTGTTTGTTTAGAGCCTTCTTATTAGTTCTGCTCAGAGTTTTGTTTTCAAAAAAACCACAAAAATAAATTGTTTCCTAATATTATATTTTTCCTCTGTCCATTTTCCACTGTGGAATTCTCTGTTCTTTCGAGAGTGTAGTTTGTGCTTCTAAGTCCAGAGATGCTGACCTCCATGTGGGCTGCCGTTGTCCTGGGGGCTTGCTGAGGCACGTCACTTGGTATGTTGAAATGTCTGCTGCAAAGCTTTGGACACATCACTGGGTCACTGGACACAAGTGTATCTCACAGGAAATCTCACAAGAATCTCCCAGGGGAGAGTGAGAACGCAGGGAAGTGTTTCTCTGGAGGGGCAGCCCAGTTTAAATGTAAAATCTACCTTGGTATATAAGTATATGTATTTTGGTTCATGCCTCTCAGCTCTTGAAGAAGAAAAAAAGAGAGAAAAAATAAGAGAAGAAGACTGTTTTGAAGGGTTTGCTGCTCCTTGGAAGACAGCCTTTCTCGTGGTCCTTCACTCACAAGTTGTTTCTGCCAACAGAGGCTGTGGGCTAGCACGCCTGATGTGTAGGCACCAGAGGGATCCATGAGAACTGGGGATGGGCTGGTCTGCAGTCTCAGTCTCGGGAGGGAATGAACAGTCAGAGAGAGGGAGGCAGGAGTGATCTTGGCCATGAGAGCTGACCAGTCAGTGTGGTCTAGTGGTTAGTGCAGGGAGAAAGCAAGGACGTGGGTCACTGATGCTGTGGCCATGCTCTGAGAGGGCCCCTCAAGGGATGTCTTAGATAGAGGGTCAGGAGAAAGGTTGGCCTGGCCTCACCTCTGCCTCAACCGGAGCTCCTTTGCTTTGAGTTCTTTTATATATTGAGCATGTCCTGTAGGACTATTTGAATAACAACTAGATGAGATAAGGTTAAAAACCGCTTCTACTGAAGAATCCCAAGAGGCCTAAGCTTGGTCATTAGGGAAAGCTGGTCATTAAGAAAAAGTAGCTGCACAAGATGAGCTTGAACTTGAATTTCAAATGTGAAGCTAAGAATGCAGAGTCCAAAGAGAAAGAGGGCCCAGTGTAGAGCTAAGATCTGCCCTTCTATTTCTTGGAGAAAAAAACCATTTTTTTGTGTATTTCTAAATTGAGGGGTAATTTACATATAGAGTAAAATGCACAGATCTTAACTGTACAATTGATCAGTTTGAACAAACCACATACATTTGTGTGACCCACACCCCACCGATATAGAGCGCAATTCCATCACCCCAGATAATTCTCTTGTACCCGTCCCCAGTCAGTCCTCCGTATCCACCAGCACTGTTGTGATATTTTTCACCGTAGATTAGTTTTGCCTGCATCTAGAACTTCCCAGAAATGAAATCATGAAGTATGTACTCTTTTGATTGTTTCTTTTTTCTTCATTTAGCATAATGTTTTTGTATTTATCTTTGTCGGGGTCTGCAAGCTTTTTCTTAAAGAAGCAGATAGTAAATATGCCTAAAAGGCTTGCCAGTCACAAGGTCTCTGACAATATGCAAATGACTGGATGCAGCTCTGTTTCAATAAAACTTTATTTACAAAAACAGGTGGCTAGTCTGCAGGTATAATTTGCTGACCCCTGATCTGTGTTATTTTGTTTATCAGAAGTTTTGTTCCTTTTCATTTCTGAGAAGTATTTCATGTATGGGTATATCACAGTTCATTTATTCATTCTACTGTTGATGGACACCCAGACCATTTCCAGTTTTTGCCTATTATGAATAAAGCTACTAGGAATGTTTTTGTGTATGACGTTTGTGCACCTGAATTTTAATTTCTCTTGTATAAAAACCTAGGAGTGGAATTACTGTGTCACAGAGTGGTTATATGTTTAACTCTTAAAGAAACAACCAGACATTCAACATAGTCATTGTACCAGTTTACGCTTACGTCGACAACACATGAGAGTTCTGGTTGCTCCCCATCCTTTCCAACATTTGGTGTTGTCAGTGTGTTTCATTTTAGCTGTTGTAGTGGGTGTGGAGTGGTATTTCATCGTGCTTTGAATACTTCTTGATTGTTGGGGTTCAATCCTAGGCATTGTCTTTACCTCTTGCTGTTGTCAGCCTCCCAGGCATTTAGTAGCCTCTCTTTACACAGAGGCTGAATGAGTAAGTGGCACGTGTATGCCCAGAGTCTTCCACAGAGTGTATTTTGATCTTTAATCACCATCTACTTCAGTTATCCACATGAATCAGATTTTACACTGATACCCCCTTTGCCTTCGTTGGTGTAAACACCCCACTTCCTTGGCTCAGTTGGTGGGGCTGAGATGGGAGAAGGATGTCAACAGTGCCATCATTTCTGATTTTACGAATGTCAGGGTCTTTCCTCTTTTAGAGCTTTAAGACCAGGCCGGCCCCCATTTGTTGAAACACAGTCGATTCCTTCCTGCCATATGGTTGATTTTCCCTGGGGGTAAGGGGAAAGATGGAGAACACAGCCCCATATGCTGCTGGTTATTCTGTTTTTGTTTGCATGGGGAGTTTAATTTCTGTCAGAAAATAGCAGTATTCTTATTTCATTGATTTCCTTTGTGCTTCTTTTATAAAAGGAAAGAATGAAAGCTGGGAAATTAGCTACAGAAACAGCAAGTGAATAATAAAATAATGTGTTGTTGGTCCATGTGCAGTTAAAAAAGGAATCATGTTTTACTTTCTTTTCTTGTGTATTGACAAAAACCATCCTGCCTTCTTGTATCAATGTGGCGTTTGAGAGATATAAAGCTTTCTTGTATCCACTCTCTTGCTCACTAATAAAAATACTCTGTGAAGTAGTTTTTATCAGATATGATGCTCATTTTGTAAATGAGGACTGAGGGTCACAGAGGTATAGTAACCTGCCCAAGGTCACTTAGCTTGGACTGTGGTTAATTGAATAGGTATTTGAAACTGCAAATTACTTGGTTTGTCATAAGATACTTCAGTGAATATTTTTTTCCCCTACCTTGGAAAGGGGGATATAGGAGCTTTTTTTAAAAAAGGTTTCTGGATCCTCAGGTCAAATAACGATGTTCCTAGAAAGATACAATGTTGGAATTAGAGGAAGGAGAAGGGATGGGTAGGTTTTGGAGAAGAGAAGTTCATATAGAGATTCATCCATGTGATGAAACGGAGCCTGCCTCTGGCATTGGATGCTTACTGGTGGGGACATGAGGTGCTGGGGGTAACGGCCTGAGCACTGAAGGAGTTCTGATTAACCGTGGGTCCCTGGCCAAGTCATTTAATCCCTCTGTACCTCTGTTTTCTCATCCCTAAAATTGGGTTCTTGGATATGATCTTCTTTCTTTCTTCCAGCTCTAAACTTCACTCAATACCTAAAGCAACTTCAGTTTCCTCCATTTTAGTTTCACCCTTGAATTAAAGAATGATATCTTGGTAGAGTTAGGAGCAAAACCCCAGCACCCTTGAGCACCCAGCAGCACCCAGCGCTGTCTCAGATTTGTATGGTCATATTGGAGCAAGGTCCTTAAGGAATTAAATGGACTGAGAGATGGGCGAGAGCTGTTTGTCCCTGTGTCTGGAGACACTGTAATGGCCTCTGGCCACAGCTTCTGACTGTTGCACCCATCTTTAGGTCCCAGGGATGTGAGTTCATGTAGAAATGTGTTTGCCCAGCTCTGGCCTGGGGTTGAGGGGGTAAATGAGGAGGCAGTAGTAGCGAATATGTATTGAGCTCATAGTCTCGCACCAGGTGCTCAGAACTTTATAGACATTACCGTATATATCCCCGTCATAACTCAGGGGGGTGAGTACTATGATTAACCCCATTTTACGGATGAATGTTTCCTAAAACCTTTAAATAATACACCTAAGGTGACAGAGCTGGATTTTGAACCTAGGTTTTCTAACTCTGGGGCCTGTGATTGTAACCATTATTTCATGAGTAGCCACAAAATAATAATATTGGTAAACCAATGTTTCTTGATACTTGCTTTTGGCTATTACTGTGCTGAGCATGGTGCATGTATTAGGAAGCCATGGGGGGAGGGGCAGGTTGGTTGGCAGGGTGGGCCAGATGTAGGGCAGTGGACACGCATGAGTTGGTGTTCTAACTGTGTTTTCTTAGGTTCTATTTGTCTCTTTAGTGTCTGTTAATTACAGGGCCAAACTAACAGCCAAAGTTCTTTGCATCTCCTCTGCGATCCAGAGCACGTGGTCTGAACCAGCTCCGTATCTAACCCTCACACACCGAGCCAACGTTCCCCTGCCCTAAATCACCCGAGGCCAGGTAACAGACAACTAGGGTAGCGCCTATGCCCCAAGCATGCTGGAATTACTCAAACCACCCAATCCTAAGCTGTTCACCTGCTCTGCCACTTCCATAAATTAAAACCCTACAGTGCAATTGAGGCAGTTGGACACATTTTGCTAACCAAAGACTGGTTCTGAAAGGAAATCCAGGCACTGGGGGATGGAATCATTGACTTTGGGAGTGTATAAATTAAAAAATTGCCAAAGGGCCCATTGGGATTTTAGGGAGATGTTTGAGGAAGAAGTTTATGTCTGGCATAGTAGTGGAAAGAGAAGAGGCTTTGCACCTGGCTTACCTTGTGTGCAGAGAAGAGTTAACCTAGCAGGCCTGAGACTGCTGCCCTTACAGAGCTCTGCTGGCAAGGTTGGCCCTTGGCTGGCGTCTGAGAACTTGGATTTCGGGAGGTTCCCACCATTTCCTAGCGCATAAAAATGGCTCACTGTGCCTAAAGTGTTTGTATAAATACAGTTTATGCTGAGCGCCTTCTCTCCTTCTTGGAGTCTGGAGTTTTGGTATGGGGTAGGCCTGTGTGACCAGCCCACGATAAAAATGTTGAGCGCTGAGTCTCTAATGAGCTTCCCTGGTAGAAAATATTTCATGTGTCTAGTCACAGCTGCTTGCTGGAGGAATTGGCGTGCATCCTGTGTGACTCCACTGGGAGAGGACTCTGGAAGCTTGTGCCTGGTTTCCTCCAGACCTCCTTCCATGTGCCTTTTTGCTTTACTGATTTTGCTTTGTCTCCTTTCACTGTGATAAACGTAGTCATGAGAATGAGTCAGTCCTCCAGGTGAATCATCAACCTTGGGGACCCTCAGCACACCTGGGTTTAAAACCTGTTTATGCTACTTAATAGTGTGTGGCCTTGACACTATTGCTTAACATAGTATAACCCTATTTCTCATCTGTAAAACGAGAATGAAAATATTAACTTCAAATGGATATAGTCTGGGGTAAATGAGAGATATGCACATAGTAGTCCTCGACAAATATTAGTTCTTTTCTGCCATCCCATCCAAATGCAATAACTAATCAGAATGAGTGTGATGAGCAGATGGGCATTGCTACAAGAAAGGAAAGACCTTTGGTTTCTTATTATCATTTCCTTAATCCATTGAGTTAGGTTCCTTTCTCGCTGTTGATCTTGAATATACCTATTAAACTTGGCCCTGTACTGGAGAGATTGAGAGGAAGCCAAAAGACTTTGAACTTCCAGAATGTTCTCTGGGGTGTCTGGACTAGCAGTAAATGGCTGATGCCAATACAGAACTCTAAGAATGAAGAACCTCATGATTAACCATGGCTGACCAGAACTCTAAGAATGAAGAAACTCATGATTAACCATGCTCTATCAAGCTTGGGAAGATAAGTACCTAAGATGGGCAAACCACTTTAGTTTTGGTTTCTGCAGGTGGTGTGGCTGAAAATTACAATATCAAAGGAATTTTAATGTCTGCATTTCACCCAGAAGTTCTCTATGTTTTCCTTTGGAGAAACTTATTTTTCTCTCCCCCTGTCTCAAAAAAGAAATCTGGGTCAACAGTGAGTGTGGAGTTCCCTCCCTTTATGTGCTGGCTGCAGGGCTTCTCAAACTTGATTGAGCAGGCTTCGGCAGCACCTATTCCCAGTTTCTGATTCATAGGTCTGTGTGGGGCCTGAAAACTTGCCTTTCTAAGCAGTTCCCTGTTTGTGCTGATGCTGCTGGTCCTGGGCACACTTTGGAAACCTGTGTGTTGGCCTGCAGCTTCTGTTACAGCAAAGTTGGCTCTGGCCAAGAGGCATCTCTTTTCTTTGTCAAGAGTGGCCCGTTCAAGCACTTCACCATGCTGCTTTCACCCTGATTAAATGACCAAGGAGTTTAATTTACGAGGCGAGAAACCCTGAATTTTTTCTTTGAAAGATCTCACAAATGATCCATATATTTTTTCATGGGATGACTTTTCAAGTCTTTTGTTATTCTCTTGTTTGGCTTGTGTTCAGAACACCACTGATCTACTGTTGTAACTTTTGTAACCCACTGATACGTGTAAGTGGTTTGAGCAGATCTTTGTGATTAGGTTTCATAATCATCCAAATATCCATCCATCCATCCATCCATCTAGCCATTCATTCATCAGTCCACCTACGGACCTATCCATCCATCCACCCACCTATCCATCCACCCATTCAGCCATCCAGCCATTTAGCCATCCATCCACTCCATCCACCTACCCACCTAGGGCCACCTACCCACCAACTGGCCATCCATCTACCCACCCAGCTGGCCATCCATCCACCCAGCCATTCACCCCCCAGCCCCCACAACCTATCCACCTATCCATTCAGCCAGCCAGCCAGCCAGCCATTCATCCAACCAGGCAGCCATCTACCCAATGAGCTCCACCCATCCACCCATCCAGCCAGCCACTCATCCATCCCACTAACCAGCCATCTAGCCAGCCATCCACCCATCCATCCACCCAGTGTAACGTGCTAGTAAGCTGTAGAGTTATCATGAAAAATAAGACTACGTCCCTGGTCTCAAGATGTTTATGATACTGTAATAGAAACCCTTCTCTCTTGTCTTCCTTAAAGTGAGATGTGCATTTCTGTCTTCCTAGTGACTTGAGATAATAGTTGAATCCATTGGGTTAATACTGCTGTTTCCCTGCAAACATATACTTCCTCAGAAAATGTTTTGAGAAAGCAGTTGATTTCTTGAAGTAAAGGCACAAATGTTAACCCAGTACCTTGTGTTGAAAAGCAATTCCTTCCAAAGAAGCTTTTCAAAGCCTCTTGGTGATAATGACAGAAAGGTTTTCTCTGAATAAGGGTGCTTGCTACCTTTTAGAAAGCTCTGCCATGTTATCAGCTTATCTTGAAAGACCCATGTTTGCTTCAGTGAGCCTGCCCGGTGGCTCTCCGAATGTTGGTTATAGAAGGTGTTTTTGTGGTGATGAAGCACCCCAGCTGAGTCTGCCTACACAGTGAATATACACCTAATGATTATCGAGCACCCCTGTACATAATTCTAGTGCACCTTCCTGGGGGCCCTTTGACCAGGTACCATTTTAGCCTTCACTGCTGGGTGAGGGAATTCATGTCTATGGGTACGAACTGCTTTAATGGTTCCTAGAGGCTGGTTCTAAAGGATTGAAAATGGTATATTTGCTTTGTGTCCCTTCATCCTGCAAAAATGTTTAAAATTTGCATTATAAAGTTTTATTAAAATATCCAAATTTTCCTCTCTCCTTATCCTCGTCCCATCTTTATTTAAACACATGGAGCTTTTTACATGGTTGTAGTCATTATAGATATTCAATTTTTTCAGCTTTTCTCACTTCACGTTATTTGGTAAGTGTTCTTTCTTGCTCCTACATGGCTGTAATGACTCTGTAATAGTCCACGGTTTAATATACCTTTATTGCTTTTCCATTTCCCATTGCTGGTTATTAGGTCATTTCTATTTTTTAAAAATAACTAAATGCTTCTATAGCCAGCATCCATATACAGGAAAAAACCCCGAAGCAAACTGCTTTTTCTTCTTTTGAATTATTTGCATACATTTATATGATTGGGTTATTATTCTTGTTATATTTTTAATTACTCTTGATACAACTGGTCACACTTTCTTCCCCCAGAATTAAGCCAATTTATGTATCTCCCTGCCAAAATCAGGCTTAATAATTTTTCTTTGTTTTTCCAATTAAATAAATTTTAGAGTATGCCCACTATTTTGATTTGCATTTCTTTAATTACTAACACCATTAGACTATTTTTGGTTATTGGTTTTCTAAAGGAGTTCTGTTCACGCATATGTTCATGTATGTGCTGGAAACTGGTGGAATGTTTTCCCTTTGTATGAGGTATTTATATGTATACTATTTGTGTGTATATTAATAATATCGGTCTGGATTTTTCAACACTATTGTTTTCCTTTTAATTTCTGGGCTTCACAAAAGTTGATAATACATATAAAATTACGTGTAATAATTGCTGCGTGGTAGGAACTCAGATGTTTATTGAATGAATGAATATTTATCTTTCCTTTGAAATTTATTACAATAACTTTAAAAAGCTCTTTACTTCAGAGAAGAATGTTATCTTGTTTTATTCTGATTTTTCCTATGGTTTGATTTGTTATATTTAGCATTTTTTTTACCACTAAATTTAGATTGGGTATGGATCTAAGCTAATTTTTCTCATTTTTGTTATTTGGTTCCTGTCATACTATAGATTACATTTTGTTTAACGTTCCATTTTATTTAATTCTTAAGAAATTTGGATCTACGTCTAAGGTGCCTCTTCTGCCTCAGTGATCTGTGGCTTGGCTTCAAGCCATTATTACTGTTTATGATATGTTTGTTTTAAACATATTCTGATAGTTGATGGAGAAAAGCCTCTTTTATTCATTCTCTTCCCCCAAATAGTAATATTTTTCTTTTTGCTGTTTTTAATTGCATTTTATGTACAACACTATGAATAAGTAATGAAAATTCTACAGAGCAAAAGGAAGTGCAAAGAGCAGCTCTCCCATCTCTAGTTCCAGTGGAATATAGAGATGTTTTAATTACTTTTTTAAAACATCATTCATAACTGATTGTGGTAATCATTTTGCAATATATATACATATCAAATCATTCTGTCATACACCTAAAACTAACACAATGTTATATGCGTATGTTATATGTAATACAATGTTATATCTCAGTAATAATAAAATTTGTCAGGCAGACAGTATTACAATAGTAAAGTGAAAAATTCACCCACAGTCACCTGTAATATTATCTTGAGGTGCACACATAATTCTGTTTAAATGTGTATGAAGTTTTACATTGTTTTCATTCTAGCTGAACTTTAGTTTCGTATTTTAAATATATCCATTTAACTTTACATAACAGAGTTTTCTCCATATGAGTGTTTTACATAATTATTGTTTTACATGAGTCAGTAAACTGTATTTCATTAAGTTAGCATTTAATAATTTCCATAACCAGTTCCTTTTGTTAAATAATTAGGCTGTTTCTAACATTTTGCTATTGTAGGTAATGCAGTAATAAACTTTTCAGTACGTATAGCTTTTTCTTTATTAGAATGATTTTTAGTCTGTGTCACAGCAGTGAGCTCACTAGGACAAAGCATATAGACATACGGGTGTTTATACAAATTGCCAAATTGCTTTCTCAACTTGAGAATTTATATAAATTGTACAGTGTAAACAAATGGTTGGTGAATTTTACTACAGCTTTGCCTTTTCATATATATGTGTATGTGTGTATCAAGCAATAGTCATATTGTACTCATGAAACTAACAGTATATATATTTCATGAGTACAAGGTGACCACAAAATTTCAATTTGTATTTCTTTGAGGTTGAACATTTCTCCATTTGTTTGTGTGTATGGTACTCCTTGCATGGGTTGTGTCCCCTGTCCAGTATATCCTTTCAACAGAGCTTTCTTGAGCACTCCTCGAGGGCTGGGCCATGTGCAGAGACCGCTCAAAGCAGCAAGGGGCATCCCTGCCCACTCAGAGGAGGTGAGGCAGACGATTCAGGTGTGAGAAGGACCACAGCTGGGATGTGAAGGCTGCTTGGCAGCATTTGGCAGGGCACCTATCCAGACCTAGATGTCTCACCTTCCCCAGTCTGTGACCCCTTCCTGACTGCAGTAGCGATGAATAGACCAGCTGACCCATAAGGACACTATAACTACATGACATATTATCTGCCCTGACTTGGCAAGGCAGCTGGAGGAGCAGTGGCTCCAGAAAGCTCTCTTGAGTGTGGAGGCCCATGTTAATCTTTTTGTAACTGAGTCAAATTCTTCCCCTTTATAATATTCCTCTTTGAGATACAAACTCTTTCCCCAAATTCCTCCCAGAAAGTCCCTCAAGGTAGCACTAAATAGACAATACGTAGCCTTGATTCTAATGAGTGCTATTTTATTTGCAGGATTTTCTCGCTCTGATTACGCTTCTGTGGGGTATGGGGTGAGGTTCTACTGTCAGGGCCGCCAAGGTGATGGGTTTCCAGTGCAGCTTTGATGAAGACCTCTACTTGGACAGACCCTGCATTTCTCTGGCTAACGAATGCAGGCCATCTCTGGGCTCCCCCACTTTCTCTCCTTGTTTTACTCTCTCTGCACAAGGTCCCCCTTTTCCCCTCAAGACTGATCAGGAAGTACAGTTTCTCTGGAATCTACCAGCCTAACTTTTGTTGCTTTTTTCTCCTCCTGTAAAAGGGCGCTCTCTTTGAATTTCACCTTTGATCAATTGTGTTGTATCTTTAGAAAGCAACATATATTTAGATTTTAATCCAGTTTCAATGACTTCTTTTGACTTATAAGTTTAAACCATGTCCCTTTGTTGTCATATCTTATCTTTCAGTTTTATTTTTGATACCGTGTATGGTTGTTACCACCCTCTTTCCACATCTGTCTCTCCATCTATCTTCTGTTATATGGAGTCAGAATAATTTCATTTACTTTCATCTTTTGTAGTGATGTGGAAGATAGATACCCTATTTCATTCTTCTACTAATATATGCTGACTAAAAGGAGTTCATCAGTCAATGTGGATAGCAGGGGTGATGGAACCTTGTTTGGGTGAGGGTGGGCTAGGGTAGGATGCATGCCATGTCAGGTGGACAGTCCGAGCAAGGGCTTCCTGAGGCAAGAAATGACATGCTACCATAAGTATGTGCCACCAGTGCTTGGAGTTCAGGGAGGAGGTAGTGAGAAATGAGCTGAGAATCAGCCAGCAGTCCTTGGGGGCTGCATCTGCCATATTCATGCGTGTGAACTCGATCTTAAAGACATGATGAGCGATGGGAGCTAAGCCATCAGCATCTTTTTGAAGCTGGAGCTTCAAAAACTTTTGAGGAGCAAAAGTTCTTTGAAGAATGTTTTTCTGGACATTGTTCTTGTCTGGACATTTGTCACAGACAGGCATTTGGAACCATTGGTCTATGTTCAGGTTGTGAGATAGACAGATGGCTATCATTTTGATTTAAGAGTGATAGTCCCCAGAACAAAGACAGATACCTGCTCCCACAGGGAGATTGATCGGGGGAGAAGGAAGCCTCCCTCCATAGATTACTGTGACCCAAAGGCCTCGGCCAGACTGATTGACACAGATGAATCCCCCCAGGGAAACATATATGACACAGCTTTCTCGTTGTGTTTGTTTTAATGTAATAAATGCTTGTAAAATCATTTAATGTATTCGTGTGTCTTATGTAAGCAGTTTGAGTATATTTATGGTGTGATATGGCCTTCCAGGAATGGAATCTCCATTTATAAGATTATACTCACAGGAAACAAATCATTGATTTACAATTACTTTGACTTGCTACCTTTGTCCAGTAATTGATTAGGTCAAGGGTTGGCAAACTTCTTTTGGAAAGGGCCAGAGGGTAAATGTATTCGGCTCCGCAGGCCATATGGTCTCTGCCACAACTACACAACTCCTGTGCTGTCGTGTGAAAGCAGCCATAGTTCTGCGTAAACAAATGAGCATTGGCTGTGTGCCGATAAGCTTTATTTTTGGACAGTGAAATTTGAATTTCATACAATTTTCATGTATCACAAAATATTATTCTTCTTTGTATATTTTTCTACCGTTTAAAACTACAAAAGTTTTTTGTATGAGATGTATAAAAACAGACAGTGGGCTGGATTTGGGCCATAATTTCCTGAGCCCTACTTTAAATCATAATTTAGGGTTGTCTGGATAGCTGCGATTTACTTAACATGTTGTGTGTGCCAGGCACTGTGCTGCACGCTTTTCATCTATCAGTTCACATAGTTCTTATGAAAACTCCGAATTCTGTTTTTATTTATTTCCAGGTGAGGAGACGGAGGCTTGCTGAGATTCAGTCACTTGTCTGAGGTTACGTGGTGGGTCAGTAATGGTGGAATCGCATTTTGAACTGAGACCTGCCTGAGTTTAGTTTTAATTGTAAAGTCCCTGTTCTTGAGAGTTTACCGAGTTCTGGGGAGGACGGCCGGTAATTAAACTATTTTGCAATTGTAGTAGAATATCATTAGAATTCAACTAATAAGTAAATTCCCGAGATACAACATGTTCATAAAGCCTAGGATGAGTTTAGCTCTTGGGCTCTTTGTCACTCTTAATGTTAGTGCGTTAACAGACTGTCTGGGTGTGAATGTGGCCCCACCGCTTGGAAGTTCAGTGACCTTCAGGTTAGGTATACTTTCTATGCCTCAGTTTCCTCATTTGTAACTAGAAGTAAAGATAGTGTTTACTTTATAGAGTCGTTGAGAGGATTAGTGAGCTGGGACATGCTACGTGGCTGGCCCATGGTACATGGTCAATGAATGGGAGCTGTTGTTACTATTTTGGCCTTAGAGTCAAGTAAAACCCCTATGGCCATGTTTGAAGCTCATGCTGCTGCTAATTTTTTCTCCCCCATGCTACACTTGTGAACTTGTTTTTAGAGAAGTTATATTTTATGGACTAGTATAGTGTTCAATATATTTTCCCTATGTTCAAAACAGAAATGGCAGAAGAATTTCGTTTTGTATGTAATCCTCAGTAAATTTTGATGATTGCAGAATGACGAGTTTCAGGATGAAGTCTGTCACATACCTTCTCTTCCTGTGTTTAGAGTTACTTTGTGGTGCTTAGCAAAACCCTTATAATTGCTAAAATTCATCGTAGATCTTTCAGATTTGTGGGGGTTTTGTGAATATAGGTGTCTAGTTTTTTTCTCCTTTTTGTAATTGCTTGTTTTTCCCCCAATTGTTGGTTGGTTTAACTTTTATATTTCTCATCTCAGTGGCCTGGTATTTTAAACTTCCATAGAAAATCATAAATTACTCTTAGAGTTA
Source organism: Equus quagga (assembly GCF_021613505.1). Classification (NCBI taxonomy): domain Eukaryota; kingdom Metazoa; phylum Chordata; class Mammalia; order Perissodactyla; family Equidae; genus Equus; species Equus quagga. The sequence continues at coordinate 25,813,640 of NC_060273.1, read as the reverse complement.
CCAATTTAGTATATATAACTGTGCACAACATTCTCAAATGACTTTTCTCCATCTTGTATGTTGTTATTTCTCATTTCTAATGTACATTTGTGTTTTCTCTATTTCTTGCTTAAATTTACCTCAGGATTTTCTGTTTTGGGTTACTAGATTCTTTTAGAGATGTTATTTTTTTTCTTTTTTCTCCCCAAAGCCCCCCGGTACATAGTTGTATATTCTTAGTTGTGGGTCCTTCTAGTTGTGGCATGTGGGACGCCGCCTCAGCGTGGCTTGATGAGAGGCGCCATATCCGCGCCCAGGATTCGAACCAACGAAACACTGGGCCGCCTGCAGCCGAGCGCGCGAACTTAACCACTCGGCCACGGGGCCAGCCCCTGGGTTACCAGATTCTAACACATGATTTTATGATATATCAATAGACAGAGATTCTATCCAGTTCTCTACATTGGCAATCAGTTTTTATTTATATAGTTCATTGATATTTATTATTTGAGAAATGTTCAACATTCTTCGGTTTTCAGAATCTTAGTATGCCTTTAACATTTTATAATGACCATATATACTTTAAGTTAATTTTGATTCGTACACTCAGTGACCTAGCCATTTTTGCTTTTTAAAGTCTATCTACATCCTTTTATATTCACTTTTTGTTCATGTGTAATGGATTTTGCTTTCTAATCTAGCCAGGAACTCTTTTTCTCCCCCAACCATGGGATAATAACTAAGTTCTTTTACATTTGGTGTTAAATTTGGATCATCCTCTGCCACCCTAATTTTTATTTTCGTTTTTATAGTTCTTTTGACATTTCTTTCCAATTATGACTACAGAATCCTGGCCATTCCTCAATGGCCTTATTCTTGTTTTTTCTCTTTCCCCTATTGATTCTATTCTTCCGGTAACCAGACTCTTTCTACTGTAATATTACTGGATCCAGTTGGTCAGCAAACATCTCTATGCACATAAGTTTAAATTTTTTTTTTTGAGGAAGATTAGCCCTGACCTAACTGCTGCCAATCCTCCTCTTTTTTTTTTTTTTTTTTTTTGCTGAGGAAGACTGGCCCTGAGGTAACATCCATGCCCATCTTCCTCTACTTTATATGTGGGACGCCTACCACAGCATGGTGTGCCAGGTGGTGCCATGTCCGCACCCGGGATCCAAACCAGCGAATCCTGCGCCACCGATGCGGAACGTGCACACTTAACTTCTGTGCCACTGGGCCGACCCCCATATGTTTAAATTTTTAACCAATTAAAGCAGCAACTTTGGTTTTAAAAATTTTTAAATAAAAATTGTATGTATTTAAGGTGTACAACATGATGATTTGATATATGTTTGACACATATATAGTGAAATGATTACCGCAGTCAAGCTAATTTAACCTATCATCCTGGCATAGTTACCATTTTTTGTATGTGATGAGAACACCTGAAATTTACTGTCTCAACAAATTTCCCGTATCCAATACAGTATCATTAACTATAGTCATTGTGCTGTACAGTAGCTCTCTAGACCTATTTGTCCTGCATAACTGCAACTTTGTACCCTTTGAACAACGTCTCCCCATTTCCTGCAGCGCCCCAGCCCTGGCAACCACCATTCTACTCTCAGCTTCTGTGTTTTCAACGTTTTTTAGGTTGCACATACAAGTGAGATCATGCAGTGTTTTTCTTTCTGTGTCTGGCTTATTTCACTTAGCATAATGTCAGCAATTTTGGATCCTTTCCATGGAAGACGAGCAGTTGTGTTCCCCCCGCTCCCACTCCATTCAGACACAGTTTTTCTTGGTCTTTGATGCCACACTTTATGTGATTCTCATTGATCTGTGATTGTATTGATTCTTTTTCCTCACAGTACGGCAGCCCTTCCCGTTAGTGTCCTCTATTTATCTATTTATCTTTTGGAATTGGCATTTAAACTTGGTTGCTGCTTTGAAGTAATTTGAGAAGTGAAATTTGTCAGTAAGGGGTGACAACAATATATAATTCCTTTAGGCATTTGACACCTTTAGGTCCTTCTGTTGAAGGTTCTCTGAACTGACAGCTTTGCAGGGTAAAGAATACCCAGAAGTCTCTCTGCTTTTATCTCTGAGGGTTATGCCTATCTCTAAGGTCTAAGACAAGAATTCTGCAAAAAGGCTTGTTATGTTTCTTTTAAGGTGACCAGTTCTTTCCTTTTTCAGTGCATTAAGAAGGCATTTCCTAGGAGAGAGATTGGTGTCTTGCTTCTTGCTGTGGTCTCTGGAAGGAACGTCAAGAGTTCTTTTGTCTCCCAACTAAATTTTTAAGCAATCTAGGAAAACTGTTTCCTTCCCCAGGCACTTTTTCCTTCTGTTTCTTGATTCAGCTTTTACAGGCACCCTTGCAATTTGAAGGTTAGGTCCCCTTATATGCTTTGTTTCTCTTGTATGTTCTTAGTTCTCCTTCATTCTCCAGAATACCGTTTCATTGATGTGATGTTTTGCAGAAGCAGTTCTGCTTTTGACTGCATCTCTGGGATGTTCTTAATTGTGTTATCATTTTATTGTAGTATTGTTTTAAACCCTAGTTTAATCTTGATTGATTTTTGTAATGCTACCTTTCATCTTTTCAAGAAAAGATGCCAGCTGTTTCCTGAATGCCATTTTTGATTCTGGTAGCCGTTGTATTTTGGTTATCAAAGTGCAGTTTCTGGCCCACCGAGGGCTTTGAGCTTCTGCCACACAATGTGTTTTCAACAATCCTGGGTTTTTGATTTTTTTTTAATCTCGTTAAAATTTATTTTTCTGTTTTATTTGCTTTCTTTTTTATTGACATTTTTAATGGAGGAGCCTGTTTCATCATCTTTAATTTTTGGAAAGTGTTTTCATTTGCATTATTTTTCTAAATAGTCTATTATTGTATTTTATTTTATATTTTTCCCTTATGTGTAACTATTACTCTAAACGATTAAGACTTTATTATATTTTTTTATCTTAGTTGTATTGTGATAATCAAATTTAAAATTCCACACAAAGTAGAGAGGTTTGTATAATGCTCCTCCATGTACCCTGTGTAGATGCCTATGTACCACCCACCTTTAGTAATTATCAGTTTTTCAATCTTGTTTCATTCCCACCCCACAGACCCCCTTGGTTGTCCTGGAGTATTTTAAAGAAAATCCCAGATATTATGTGATTTGACCTATAAATGTCAGATATTAGATTCTTGGGTGTGGCTGATACTTCCTCATGGTGCCATTTAATTTCTCCTCTAGATCCTGTATTTTCTATAAAGTGGTAGTTGGATCAAGGGCAGGAGTTCTCAAACTTTTTGGCCTCAAGACCCCAATCTTATAATCTTGCAATCTTAAAAATTATCAAGGACCCCAAATGCTTTTATTTATGTGGATGTATCTATTGATATTTAGCATATTAGAAATAAAAAGGAGAAATTTTTAAAACATAAGTAAGATACAAGCTCACCCTCCATTAGCCATAGATGATGTTATCATGTGTATGTAGCTTCTGGAAAACTACTCCGTATATTTGGAAGAAAATGAGAGTGAAAAAGACAAATAATGTCTTCTGATTATTAAGAAAACCGTTTTGGTCTTGTGGACTCTCTGAAGTGGTCCTGGGGCGCTCCCAGAAGTCCCAGAACACACTTCGAGAACCTCTGATCTAGAAGCTCAAATACATTCAGATTCATCTTTTTTGGGGTGGATGAGGGGACCAGAAAACCTCCTGAGGGGTTCTGTACGCTCTCACTGCATCCTGTCAGGGGCATATGAGGTCTGTTAGTGACACTAAGATTGATCTATGGTTGCAGGTAAGACTATAGAATTAGACCCAGTTCTTGTGAGGGTCTCATGTACATTTGAGAAAAATATACATTGTCTTTCTCCTGTTGTGTGCTTATAGTTAGTTCTTTTTTCTCAATTGCTTTATTTGAGTTATTTTAATTTTTCACTCGATTATCATATTATGATATTAGGTATTATGATTTGGCACTATTTCTGTGAAAAAATTTCTTCTGAAATTTGTGACATTTTTGCCTTTTATATATGTCACCACTATATTGTTTGGGGAGGCAACTTAAATATTTTGTTCATTTATTTTGTCCTTTATTGTTATATAATTTCCTTGTATGTGCATATGTTTTAGTTTTTTATTTTTTTTGTTTTCACAGTAGTCCCCCCTAATCCGTGGTTTTGCTTTCTGCAGTTTTGCTTTGCATGATTTCAGCTACCTGTGGTCAGCCATGGTCTGAAAATATTAAATGGGAAATTCCAGAAATAAACAATTCATAGATTATAAATTGCACGCCATTCTGAGTAGCATGGTGAAATCTCATCCCATCCTGCTCTGTCTTGCTCAGGACGTGAGTCATCCCTTTGTCCAACGGATCCACGCTGCATACGCTACCTGCTCGTTAGTCACTTAGTAGCCGTCTCGGTTATCAGATTGACTGTTGTAGTGTCACAGTGCTTGTGTTCAGATAACCCTTACTTTACTTAATAATGGCCCTAAGGCCCAAGAGTAGTGGTGCTGGCAATTTATTCTAGTGTATTGTTATAATTGTTCTATTTTATTATTAGTTGTTGTTAATCTCATACTGTGCCTAATTTATAAATTAAACTTTATCAAGTACATGTGTATGTATAGGAAAAAGCATAGTATGTCTAGAGTTCGACACTATCCATGGTTTCAGGCATCCACTGAGGGTCTTGGGGGTCTTGGAACGGATCCCCTGTGGATAAGGAGGAACTACGTTACAGGCATACCTCAGACATATTGTGGGTTTGGTTCCAGACCACCACAATAAAGTGAATATCTCAATAAAGCGAATCACATGAACTTTTTGGTTTTCCAGTACATATAGAAGTTATGTTTACACTCTACTGTGGTCTAAGTGTGCAATAGCATTATGTCTAAAAAAATGTACATACCTTAATTAAAAAATACTTTATTTCTTAAAAATGCTAACCATCATCTGAGCCTTCAGTGAGTTGTAATCTTTTTGCTGGTGGCAGGTCTTGGAAATACACAAGTATCTGCGAAGTGCAAGAAAGGAAAGCATGATAAAATTAGGTATACATGTACTTAATATTTTGGGCTGAAATTTTCATTTATGAGTATAATGCTGCACTTGCATTTCATTCACCCAGTTTTGTATTTTAATCTCAGGTGTGTTTATTTTCCCTGAGTCTTCTATAATCAGCATATTGTTATATTTGATTTACCTCAGAAGGAGAATTTCCTTCTTTTTCATCAGACCAATTAGGTTGTTTATATCTAGGGCTGTGATTGTTATATATGAAATACCTTATATCATTCCAGTTTTTATACCTCTTTTAGGCATTCTTTCCTTTTTGTTTATTTTTATAAAAGTACCTAAGTCATAACTGTATATGTTGTCATTGAAAATTTAATAATAGGGATGTAGAGAAAAGCTAAAGTCCCTCTACAGACTTCTCCCCACCTTGTGCTCATTAGCACTGTTGACTGTGTTCCTTTTCAGAACTTTTTCTGTGCATTCATCCCCAAATGTTGGCACACATAGAAATAAAAGAAAATGCTTGGGGTTTTTAAAAGTGATAAATGGGTATGTACACTGAATATTTTTCTGCGTCTTATTTTTCCTTTGTCTTTTACTCTGACAGTATGTTTGGAGATCTCTCCGTGTTGGTCAAATAGCTCTGACTTCATTCTTTTAGATGCTGCATGGCCTGTTGTAGATTTCACCATAGTTGATTTAACCAGACTGCTATTGATGGGCATTAAGATGTTTCCATTGTTTTCCTGCGGACCCACTGCTATAGTTAACATCCTTGTTGCAGCCTGTTTGTATAGTGTTTCTTCACATAGAAACCTAGAAATAAGAATGCTCAATAAAACACTCTGTACGTTTTCAATTGTAATAGACATCACCAAGTTGTTCTCTCAACAAGCCTGCACCAGGCAGTGAGTTTCCTGTTCTTATCTCTTATTCATTTTCCCATTGAGATGTTTGTAAGCACTTTTTATCCATTCTGGATATTTCATTACATTTATTTTAGTGGCACATATTTGCTTCTAGTGTTTTGCTTGTTTTTAGCTTTGTCAATGGCCTTTATTTTTTGATCTTTTAGAAGTTGTTAATTTTTATGCAATAAAATTTCTTAATCCCTTCAAAATGTTTTCCATGTAGTTCCATATTTTTTGTGTACTTTAAATGTTTGAGTGTCTGGAACATAGTCTTTTGACTTCTTTGTAATTTAATTCCAGCATCATCAACACTCATGACAAATACACTCATTACTTTGGACTTCTGGAGAGGTCTGTGGGGAAGGCGGGGTTCAGGGGGCAGCAGAGATCCCTGCCCTGGTATACAAGACCCTGCTTCTGGCTCGTTTCTGTGCTCTGTATTCAGCTATTAGTATTTTGTACTTTCTGATCCCTTGATGATGTTTCATGCCTCTGTGCCTGTATATGTGTTATTTTCCAACTGGAATGTCTCCTTCTTTTGTCTGGCTACTGTTTGTGGAGTGCTTAGAACGTGTAGGGCACCCTGCAAGGTATGTCAAATATGTCATCTCTGCTGCTTGTCGGTCTCCTGCAAGAGCCAGTGTGGTCCTTTCCAAAGGTGACCCTTGATGAATCATGCCTCCCTCAGGGTGCTGTGTGTAGCACCCTCCACACTGAAGCCATGCTGGCCAGTGACTCCATCTAGCCCATACAGTGTGGTGGAAGGGAGGCCATTCTGACTCTGGACACTAGCTTTCAGAAGGCCTGTGTGCCCCTGTGTGCCTGGGCCACTGTGTAAGGAAGAGGCCCTGACACCAAATGGAAACAGAGAGGGGAGAGAAAGGCCACCTGTGCCAGTGTCCAGCTGAACCCAGGCTTCTTTCAGTCCTAACCCAGGTTCCAGACTATGAGTGAAGCTATCTTGGATGCTCCAGCATCATCCACCATCTGTCTGTAGCTATGAAACCAGCAGGAGAACAGATCAGCTGAGCTCAGTCAACCCACAGAATCATGAGATATAATAAAATGCTGGTGGTTTTGAAACATTAGGTTTGGGGGTGGTTTCTTATACTGCAATAGATAAACAGTGAGGCACAAAAAATTGCTCTGAGTATATAAAGGCTAGAGGTTATTTGAAGAACTATTAGTAATAATATTAACAATAGCTATCATTTAATTGTGTCCGCAGTGGTCCAGGCATAGTATAGATAATGTAGACACATTCTGCATGGCAAACTCCTACATATTCTCTAATGATTCAGGGATCATTAATAATTTTATAAGAACGTGAGTAGTCGCAACTACTGTTTATTGAGCAGTTAGTACATGCTAGACATTCTCTCTCTTTTGTTTTTTTTTTAAAGATTTTATTTTTTCCTTTTTCTCCCCAAAGCCGCCCGGTACATAGTTGTATGTTCTTAGTTGTGGGTCCTTCTAGTTGTGGCATGTGGGATGCCACCTCAGTGTGGCTCAACGAGCAGTGGTGCAATGTCCGCGCCCAGGATTTGAACCATGAAACACCGCGCCCAGGATTCGAACCAATGAAACACCGGGCCGCCTGCAGCGGAGTGCACAAACTTAACCACTCAGCCACAGGGCCGGCCCCGGCCCCTAGACATTCTCTGTCTTAATGTGGGTTCTTCTCAGATGACTCCTGCCCATCCTTCCCGACTGTGTCTAGAAGGAGGAGAAGGCCACCTGGGTGGGCTCCCACAGTGGCTGAGTTGCGTCTGAGTGCCTGCTACACAGCTGCTGGGACTTTGCCACGTAACCCGTCTTTCCCCTGCTTGCTCCTGGTCCCTGGGTATTAGAGTTGTTGATTGAATCAGTTTTTAGCATTTATCTTATTATGACTATGTATGTATTCTTCCCTGATAAGCCAGGGAACTATGATTACATTTTAATCTTGTACAACTTCTGGAGTGAGTAAGTGCCTCACCTTTTCTTTTCCTTACTTGGATGTTGTGGTATGTGCTTTTTGGTTGCTATTCCGTATACTCCAGCAAAACCGTAAACCCCTCTAGATGCTCTTTTCCACATGGCCAAGCACATTAGTTCCATTTTCTGTTGAGTTTTGGTTCTTTCCTTGGAGACAGCCCTCCTGGCGCCAGGGGTGCCTGCCGCGCACCCCTCCTCCTGGGATTCTCTCTGCCTCCTCTGTGCTCCGCGCCCTGTTTCCATGAGCCTCCTTCTTTCTCTGCTTGATTTACTCCCTCAGGAACTTCCGCTCTAGTATATGTGCTTCATTAAATCTTCTCCTCTGTTTTCTCTCTTCTCTTTTGCTGGAATGCTTCTGCATCAGGTGCTGGACCTCCTTGATTGATCCCCTGATTTTTCTTATTTCTTTCATATTTTTTGCCTTTTTATTCAATTTTCTGGGAGATATGGCCTTCCAACTCTTCTCTTAAAATTTTTAACTTCCTGTTACGTGTTGAATTGCTAAAGGGTTTTCTTATTCTGTTCCGCGAGTGCGGTGCCTTCCCCTTGCTGCCCACGGCTTAGTGGGGTTCCCTGGTTCTGTCTGCACGTTCTGTACTCTCTGCCTTGCCAACGTGTTGTTACCTCTTTGTTGGTTCTGGCATCTGCCCCCTGTTGTTAATTTTCCTCAAGGCCTGGTGAGGCTTTGTTTTTCGTATTTAGGAGGAAGGCGCTGGGATGCTGGGGAATGTTCTGTGCATTTTGAGGTGGAACAACCAGTGGTCCTCATGGATGGGCACACAAGTGGGCGGCTGTTTCACTGGCTGAATTGTGTCCCCCTACAAATTCATATGCAATAACCCCCAGGACCTCAGAATGTGACTGTATTTGGCGATAGGGTCTTTAAAGAGGTAATTAAGTTAAAATGAGGTCCTTAGTGTGGGCCTTAATCTAAGCTGACTGGTGTCCTTGTAAGAAGCGATTAGGACACAGACACACAGAGGGAAGACCACGTGAAGTCACAGGGAGAAGGTGTTCATCCACAAGCCAAGGAAGAAACCGACTCTGCGGACACCTTGATCAAAGACTTCCAGCCTCCCGAACTGTGAGAATATAGATTTCTGGTGTTTGAGCCCCCCAGCCTGTGGTACTTTGTTTTGGCAGCCAGGGCTAATACACTGGATGCCACTCACATGTCAGTATCCGTTTATTCTTTCCTCTGGGGCCGTGCGGTTTTCCTAGAGAAGAAACTCTCAGTCTTCTGCTGGGTATAGGCCTGTCTGTGTGCTTTCCGGGAGCTCATGGTGGGTGGCTCGGGACAGGGAGCTAGACTTCCATGTGATGCCCCTCTGTCCCCTTTGACCCGTCATCTTCTTCTGTGCCCAGGGTCCAGCACTGGAGCCTCTAGGGGAGAGGCAGTCAGCTGTCTGGGTGGAATTGGCTTGGGGCTAGGGGGTGGAGGGCTAGTGGCATTAGCTGTACCTTACACAGAATTACAACCATGTTTCTCTTTCAACCCTACACCTCCTGGAGCCTCCTTTCTGGGGTCCTGAGCATGAATTGGCGTCTCCCTCTGCAGTCAGTGGGTATTCCTCTCTGCTGGCTCCTCCTCCTTCATTTCTTCTTCCAAATTTCGGTTCATGCTGCTTGTCTGTAGTCATCTGCCCTACTTCTTGTCCTTGTATATCTATAGATGTCATCCTCCTGTGGGCAATAAGAGATTTATTGGTTCAAGCCCGTGCCTAGTCCAGTGGTTGGGGGCCTTGCACAGTGGAAGAATGTGTTCCGGAACCTTGTCTCTTTCTGTCTCTCTATGCTGCTGCTCGTGGTATAAGCTTCATTTTTAACTTTGTATTTTGAAATCATTTTAGGCTTTTAGAAGAGTTGCAAAGATAGTACAGTGAGTTTCTTAATGGTGACGTCTTATATAACTGTGGAGGATTGTCAAAGCTGAGTGGTAAGCACTGCTACGATACTATTAGCTGAACACAGAATTAAACTACTACGTGTGACTCATACTGTACCTGATTTTCCAGTAATGTCCTTTTTCTGTCCCAGGATCCAGCTTTGTATTTACTTGTTAACTTTTCTTAGTCTCTTTAATCTGTCGGAATGCCTCAATATTTCCTCGTGTTTCGTGAGCTCAACATTTTTAAAGAGCACTGGTCATGTATTTTGTGGAATCTCTCTTAATTTGGGCTTGTCCGCCGTTTTCTTATGATTTGATTGAGATTTTGGTTTTGGAGGAAGAACACCACAGAGGTGCTGTGCCCTCTCAGTGCCTACGTATCAGGAGGTACCTGATGCCCATGTGACTGGTGATGTTCACGTGATCACTTGCTTACGCGGTGTCTGCCAGGTTTCTCCCCTGTAAAGTTCCAGTGAGGGTAAAGTTTTCTTCTTTGTTATTAACACATATTTGGGGGATACTTGGAAGCTGTGCAAATATCCTATTTAGCCTTAAACTTTTGCTCACTGTTTTTAGCATTCACTGGTGGACATTGCCTGCAACCATGATTACTGTGGTTTTTAGTGGAGATTTTCTATTTCTCTCATCCCTCCCACACTTTTTACTTGGAATTCTTCTGTAAGGGAAAGTTGTCCTTCTCCCCCATTTATTTGTTTGTTCAATCATTTATTTATATCACTATGGACTTATGAATATTTATTTTATTCTTTGGGCTATATCCAATACTATATTTATTGCTTTTCTTACTCAGATTCTTTCAGCGTTGGCCAGCGAGAGCTCTTTCAGGTTGTCTTTCTTTCTTGTGTCCTTTTGTCGTTCCCCCGACTTTTTTTGGGGGACATTTCCTTGCTGACACCGTGAGACACTCCAGGCTCATCTTGTATAGTTCATGGATTGTAAAGTTCTTTCACTTCTATTTTGATCAAGTTTCAGAAGGAGGCAGAGAAGAAAGGAGCATGTGTTCAATACAATGTTTTCCCTAAACTTTTTTGATCATATAGATTTTCTTTGTTTCTTATGTTGTTATTGTTATTTTAATTTATATTCACTGTCATCTAAATAAATAATCTCTGAAGGAGACATCTGTTTGAAGGAGTGCATCCAGTCCTCGTCTTTCCAGAAACAGTAACCTGAATTTCCTTGCCCATCCTTAGCCTGGTGTGCCTGGAACTGATGTGACACCTAACTCCAGCACAGGACCCTGCTTGGTTTAAAACACTGGGCACATTCCATTCTGGGCAGAGCCACCAAACCACAGGAAAACCTTTTCTAGGGTTTCTGTGAAGAAGAAGCTTTCTCTTTCTTCCATAGAAGCAACCAGAGGAAATGTTCTCCCTTTCCTTGGATGATGATGTGTTCTTGAACATGAGGTCTGGAACTGCTGCAGCCATTTTGCTACCATGAGTCGAGAGCTGGGAGCTGCCCTATGGAGCTGTCTCCATGAAGAGCCTGAGGATGAAGGCAAGCCAGGAAGCAGAGGAGGCCGGAAGAACAGCACTTTGAGGCCTTGCTTGAGTTGCTGCTGTAGAAAAACCTCACTTCACTTCCATTTGGATATCCAACTCATAAACCAAAATACTCCCTTTCTTGTGGAAGTCAGTTTGCATCAGTTTTTCTGGCACTTTCATTCCTAACAAATAAAATCTCATTCTTACAGAAATTGTGCTTTACTACCTTAAATGTGCAAGCAGGGTATGTAATCGAGATAACAGTAATCTCAATTGATCTGCAAATACTTTGAAGTGAACACATCTTATATTCTATTTCCAGGTTGGTAAGTGCTTTTCGCTGCATAATGATGGCAGCGATTACTTGTGAAGCTGCTTCTTCAATATCTGAGGTTTAGGGCTATAAACTTAGTGCCCTGGGCCTTCTCTTGGATGGTTAAAATTAAGTCCAGTCAATAAATAGGGCTGCATATTAGTTTTCATGTGTAGAACAGTCCTGTACCATGTTACCAAGGAAACTTCCCCAAATATCTTGTTGCAGTGGGTGGCCTAACCTGCCTTTCCATCAAGCTGTTACATCTAGGAAATTATCTCAAGGAAAGAGGCAGACAAGTTTGTGTACACAAGGAAGGAATATGCCAGAGGCTTCTTGCAGTGTTGTTATTACCCAAGAAAATTGAGTGTGGCCTAAATGACGGATAATCAGCAATTGGTTAAGTAAATTACTGCACATTCATGTGATGGCATTCCATGCAGCCTTTATACGATGATGTCAATGTATGTTTTGACATGAAATGATGCTTATGATCCACTATTAGGTTAAAAAGAAAGCAAGTTATATCACAGTAAGTATAGTATGATTGCATTTTGTAAAAAAATTATATGTATATGACTGTAAAAAGTTAGAAGTTATATTTTGTGTCCTTTTGATTATTTGTTCTTTGTTTTTCTAAATCAAATCTACTTTACTTATGAGTAATATATTATAACTAATTAAAACCAAAATTAGCTGTATGACACTAGTGCCTTTCTTTGGGAACTTAAATGTCTGAACACTGAGTGAGAGTGTGCGTGAGGTGCTTCTTTAGTAATCAGTCATTTAATGAACTGTTAAGATCCTTGGTGTCTGTGATTTGGATATTTTTCCTACCCCTCCCCTTGCGCTTCTTGGCGGGTGGCTCAGGCAGCCTGGGTGGGGAGGCCGGCCCCCCTTTGCAGAGCAGCAGAGCAAAGGTGAATGCACAAAGCAACGGACCTGGATTCTCATTTGGAATCTTTCGTTTCCTATCTTTGTGGTCTATGCAGAATCACTCTTCTGTTATGTGGGCATGATGAGGGCTTCTCTGCTTCTCTTCCCATGGTGAAAAATGGGGTAATATACCTGAAAGAGCCTATAAACTAGAGGAGAACATCATTGGGAAGGCTCTGTGGTCCTTTCAAGTGTCATTTGCAAAAGAAGCTGGATGTTGGCTGTGCCCCTTCCGTTTCTTAGGTTGATAGTCTGTCTCATCCTGTGCTGCCCTCTAAGGAACCGCACATCTTTGGAATGAAAGGATGCTGGGGGACCACTGTGTGCTCTCCAGCCTTTGAGACCCCCCTCAGAATCTGTCCTTCAAGCTTTCAGAAGCGAGACCCTGGAGGTCAAATGGCAGGTTACTGGGAGAGCTCAGGGGAGAACACTGAGGTTCTTGAGGCTGGCCTGTCTGCCTCCCTTGGGCACCCTGCCTGACTGCACTCCTTGTGTCATTCCACTGCTCTGCATGGGCACACAATTTGGATGCTTTGGGCTTTTTTCATAAGCCATGATTATGTTCCTTTGGCAAGAGACCTGTGTTATCCCTCCTACCCCCTTTGCTTGATGGCTTAATTTCGTTTGCTCCCACCATTTGATTTGATTTGATGGGGTGCAGCATGAGATCTCCAAATCATTTCTGCCTGTTAAGCAAACATATATTTTTGGGATTGATGTTTTAATTTAATGAAACACATTCTAATGAGGGTCAGCTGCAGCCATGAATTTTTTATGAGTGATTTGCTGAGAAGCACATCGATAGTAGCATGCAGTGCTTGCCTGACTGAGTCTGAGCCCTGGTTCCAGCACCTGGATTGAGTGAGACATGGGACAAGATTCTGCTGGTCTTGGCATGCCTAGCTTCTCATGCTGTGTGCTACGGTCAGTTCCTTCGCTTCTATGCTGGTGACTCCTCAAATGCCTTATTTCCAGGGCTCCCTTTCATCAAATAGGGAACATTCAGGATTGCTCAGCCCAACAGGGGAGGAAACGGTGGCCCCAGAGGACCCCAGCTTGGTATTTGCTCCAGGGACACATTTTCAGGATCTATCAGGGCAGAGAATCAGGAGGGCCTCGCTTGGTGTGTGTGTGTTTGTGTGTGCATGTGCAAGTGTGTGAGTGCATGCACACGTGTGGGCTAGGGACTGAGGTGGGAAGGAGAGGTCAGAGTCTCAGTGAAGGAACCTGGGGCTGACACAGCTGGTTTCCTGTCCAAAGCCATTCTCTCTTGCATTATTTCCTGTGGCTGCTGTGACACATCACCACAAATGCAGTGACTTAAAACAACAGAAATTTATTCTCTCACAGTTCTGGAAGCCGGATGTCCAAAACCAGTACCATTGGAGTGAAATCAAGGTGTCAGCAGGGTTTTGCTACCTCGGCATGTTCCAGGGGAGAATCTGTTTCTTGCTTCTTCCACTTACTGGTGGCTGCCAGCATCCCTTGGCTTGCGGCCACATTGGCTCCATTCTTCAAGGCCAGCATCTTCTGATCTCTGCCCTGTCTCCACCTCGCCTTCTCTCCTGTATGTGTCACTTGAGTGTGTCTCTGCCTCTTCTTATAAGGACATACATGGCCCACCTGGGTAATCCAGGGTCATCTCCCCTGTCAGGATCTTTAACTTGACCACCTCTGCCGAGACCCCTTTCTCAGATAAGGTAGTTTCACAGGTTCCAGGGATAAGGACCTGCTATGTTTGGGGCAGTTTTCAGCCCACAGCAGTCCTTCTTTCTGCCTGGCAAGGCCCCGATTTGATCCTACTTGGCGAGTGGCTCTGTTGCAGTCCAGTTCGCTGCGCCTGGCTGGTCTGGGCTGTGGCCTAGTTCTGGTCCACGAGGCAAGGGGCCCATCGGGAGTGGGTGTCCAGGGTTTGCTTCCTTTCCTGACAGAGAGAGCAGCATGAGGAAAGCATCCTTTTGCTCTTTCTCCTGCTTTTTGCTCTAGGTGCTGCTGCATGAGGACAGGATTCGCAGACGTGATGTAGTCATTTTGCAATCACGAGTGGATATCCAGGAGAATCGCAAAGAATCTGACCCAGAGCTCAGACAGCCCTGCCTGTCTCTGTGTCTCTCTGGAGTAAGCCACTGCTTGTCCAGAGTCATGGCCAGAAGTCTTTTCCCTGACCCAGAGTTCACTGGGGATGTCCCTCTTGCCCAGGCTGTCAGGCCAGCCTGACGTCAGTGGCCCTGGGGTAAGGGCATGACGGGCCCAGTCTGGATCCCAGAGTCATCTCCTGGAATTGTTTTCTGGCTCTTTCAGCAGCCACAGTGCATTTGAATAGCTGCCAACCACACGGTTTGGCCACAGGCCGCACTGCTTCTGACCCTCACTGTGTCATAGCCAGTGGGTCTGAAGGATAAGGTCAAACCAGGGAAACCCACATATGTGAGGCAGATTTAGGGACTCTGGTGAACCGTTCCTATTCTTGCTGTGGAGAGGAGTCTCGCAGCTGTCCCCAAAGCCCCTGCTGTCCAGGCAAAGAGAAGTACAGGATGGCTTGATTCTTCAAGAAGTTCCTAGCTCAACCTAGCAAACGTTAAGTCTGTGCTGGTGGCCCAGCCCTCGTCACGTGTGGAGCCGTGAGATGTCATGGAAACCACCTACCCTCTTCATTCAGCTCTGTGTCCGAGACAAGCCGTGCCTAGGACGGGTCAGATTCCCACATGGGTCTCCCCCAGGCAGAAGGAGAATAATGGGATGAAGCCAAGAGCAGCCACCTGCATCTCTGATGGGCTCAGACTGCCTGAGCTCGAGGCCAGCTCAGCCTGTGTGCTTGGAGCAACCTGCAGAGCAGGGCTCAGGTGTCACCCGGCACAGAGAAAACACTGTGCTGAGCTCGAGTCAGTCACTGAGCTGCGGGAAGAAGAGCCAAAGGAAGTGGGCCCGGTGAGTAGAGGGACAAGAGGATGAAGTGGGTTTGGACTGGAGAAGAGAAAGCAGAAAGTGTTTCTTGTATTATCGCTGCTTCTGCTCTGTGCATCTCCCCACCCCTCGTGAGAGAGATGCTGAATGTCCAAATATAAGATAATTGGTTAAAATTAAAGTGGAGTAGTAGTATAGCACTTATGAATGCTTTCAGCCCTGAGAAACAGAAAACCAACTCACAGCAAATTAAATAGGGGTTTCTTTTACTAACGACCGAGAATTTGGGAATGGACTACTATTGCATGGGGTTAGAAGCTGAATGTCAGGGTTTCCCTCATGGCTGCAAGGAGGTTGCCATAGCTCCAGGCATGCTGCCTATATTCAAGAAACAGGGAGGAAAGTTGATACCAGCATCCCCCTTCCTGGCAGACTTTCTCTTTGTCCTTTTGGTCAAAACTCCATCACATGACCACCTTTAGCTACAGTGGAGGCTGGGTCGGTGAGTATTTGGGGCTGGGAGTGAGGCCAGGCTAGGCAGCCACCAGTGCTGGCACAGTGCTGCCTATAGAACATTGGTGTCTGGACACCTGCAGGAAGAGAGCATTATGAGCAATAGACCCCGCCAAGGGTGGGGAGGCTATCCAGACCCACCCCTGGGTTTATTTTTGGTTCTATGAACTTCTGGTTCTGCAGATCCCACACACAGCCATATCCAAAGATAGGTCACATAGAACAATTGTTCTTAAAGCGTGGTGCCTGGACCAGCTTCATCAGCATTACCTGGGAATGTGTTAGAAATGTAAATTCTTGGACGCCACCTAGACCTACTGGATCAGAAACTCTGGGCTGGGGACCAGCAATCTGAGTCTTAACAAGCCCTCCACATGGCTGTGGTGCACACTCAGATTTGAGAGCCACCAACTTAGAGGCTGGGAAGTCCAAGATCATGGTGCCAGTAGGGTCAGGTTCTGGTGAGAGCCCTCTTCCTGGCTTGTAGATGGTCACCTTCTTGTTGTGTCCTCACATGGAGTAGAGAGAGGGAAGGAGGGAAGAGGAGTGCCCTCAACTCTAGCCCCACCTCCATCCCACTGCCATCACATTGGGGGTTGGGGCTTCACTGTATGAATTTAGGGGGACAGAGACATTTGGTCCCTCACAATGGGGAAGTAGGGTCTAGGTGGCTGGCCTCCCTTGGGTTATTTGAGGGTCTTTAGCATTCCCAGCATTCCCTGAGTTATGCCCAAAGGCACCATTCACTTTGGAGAGTTCTGGGGTTGCCACAGAGACCAGCGAGCACCAGGAGATCTGTTGGGTATCTGTGGGTATTGAGAGAGTTTGGGACGTGGGTAGTAAAGTCAAAGTGAGTGGAAGCTGATTCTCACCACATGCGTTGTCTGTTAAACCCCTGAGGTGAGGCCTCCCCGCCCTCTGCCCTCAGTCTTGACTGCTCATTCCACTTTCTCCAGTCAGCCTCCATTTCATGTGTGCAAGGGTGAAAGCTCCTCTTGGGATCTTGGCAGTCAGGGTCACTTGGAGGGGAGTGTACAGCCTTTCAGAGCGTGATCTGTCTCCACTGACAGCTCCAGGGTTGCTCGTGTTTTAGCCAGGGCAGTAGAGGAGACAAGGGGCATAGATCCAGAAGGTGGAGGAGCAGGAGTGGGAGGTGGGGAGGATTTCATAGGTGACTGACAGCAGCATGGGTTTCCACAGTGAATTCTAAATTCACACATATCATCTCCTTTACTCCTCTCAACAACCCTGGGAAGTAGGTTATACTCCCTATATTAGAAAAGGGGAAACTGAGGCACAGAGAGCTGAAGGCTGCTCTACCAACCAGGAAGAAAGTGAATTTTAAATCTGCAGGTGTTCTGCCGCTAACCCTGGTGGCTTGTCCACCACACACTCCTTGTTTGCACCTTTCTCACACCTTCCTAAGTGTGGTCTGTAAATTGTTGAACTGTCCATGAGCCTGGGGCTTTGCAGATGGCAGTGCCAGGGTGAGGACCACTCCCCAGTTTGTAGGCTTTACATCTTGTTTTCACAGAATTAAGATGAGGTGGAGGGAGGGAGGACGGAGCTGGAGCTAGGGAATCCCCAATTGGACAGCTGATCCTGGATCTGCATCTTGTCCTCTTCTCTGAAGCCTTCAAAGACGATGCCCTTGTTGGGGAGTCATTAACTGAAATCATGTTCAACAGAAGTAGACCCTGGAATGCCAATGAATTAAATGGCAAAGAGAGAGAGAGAACTGCCTCAAGACCCAGAAGGTTCATGTTGGCACGCCAGCACAGGAGCTCTCTGTTGACTATATGGAAAGCCAAAGAATGACTGGAAGGTTACTTTGTGAGCCTGAATATGAACAAAGGAGCCAGGTGAGGCAGTGTGTGATGGCAGCAGCCCGGCATAGCGGCTGCCTCTGCACTGCCTCGTGGAGGGGTGGTCTTGTCTTTGGGGCTCTCATGCTGTGGTTCCATGCTGACGTGTGGTCCTCTGGAGCACACTTCTTGCTTTGTGTTTTAACACAGTAAAAGAGGCTATAGTCTAGGAGCCATCCTGTCTCTTTCAGATGACTTTGCACGACCAATTTCTGAGCTAGCCTACGCTGACCTTACATTTGATCTTGGAAGACAAATGGACTGGGAAGGGCAGGGTGAGGTGAAGGGAGAGAAACTAAACTACCTCCAATGCACTGGTCAACTGTTCTGGAATGGATCATTGGTTTCATCTATGGTAACAACCGTGTTCTTATGGAGCTGTCTACAGTGATAAACCATGGTATTGGACAGATTGCTCTAGTCCCACTGTTGAAACAAATTTCAATATCCTGGATGCTGATTCCTGAGTTTGGGGACCAGGAGGTGTCTCCTGGCATTAAAAGACTTTTTGTACCATGCCTCCTCCTGCGTAGTGACTGTTGGGTTCCCTCCCTGTTTAGAGGACACTGGAGTCTGACTTTGCCTTTAGGGATGAAAAATTCAGTCTGCTCATCTTGAGTTTTTCGTCCCGTTGAGACTAAGACCCTCTGTCCATGGTTTGGGACTTTACTACAGAGAAGCCCCCATTACTCAGTATCCCTGGTCTTAGTGCTGCAACGGAATTTCATTGTGCTTTTTTTGTTTGCTAAGGACCTAAAGTGACTTGGATTGAATTACCGCTGGAATAAATGATGTATGAAATGAGAAATCTCTGTCCGGTACTGCGTGGGGAGGGAGAGGAGAAACGAGGCCTTCCACAGAGCTGCTGTTGGGCAGAATTAGTTCTCACACAACCATAAAACACAGAGGAATAAGACAAAGAAGCATCAGATATTTTTCTCCATTTTTACTGAAAAGTCAGGCTTTTATCAATCTCCCATTACCCCTTTCAGGCTCCCAGCAATGGAAGTGGATCTTACACCAGATGAAAGCAGACTTGTATTAGGTCCGGCTTCTGGCCTGTGTTCACAGGGGCCCAGCACAGGGGAGCATTCCTAAGGGGTGTTTTCCTCCTGCCAGCCCCTCCTCCCCTGACCCTTCCTTCCGCTTGGTTCCCAGTGCCTTTGTCGTCTTCTCATCTCTTTTGCCTTGAAAAATCTGGTCTCTCAGGAAAGGAGCTGGCAAACTCATCCACACGGAGATTTAAATGGTGGGTAAGGCTTCATTGCTGCCCTCCTTCAGAGCGTTTTTATTTTGGATGGTGTAAAACTGAGATCCAAGGGCCGAATCAGGAAAACTGGAACTTTGTACCAGAAAGCAGGCTGTGCCTTCTCAGGGCCATGCCCATGGGCCTCACCAGTACGGCCGTGCATCTCACAGCCTCACTGCTGGATGGGCCTGGCCTCCTTGTCGGGGTGCTTTCTCAGAGCCCTACAAACCACACCTCCTGGGAGGCTGCACCCTCACCTGTCTTTAAGGCTGCCTTGTTGTCTTTTTCTGAGAGGTGGACAATTGCATTGTTTTACCCCAAAGCTCCTGGCATCCCACCTGGGAGGGCCTGGCCGGTATTCCCACTGTGTCAGGTGCTCCTGGATCTCCAGATGAAACCTCCAGGCTGTGCTCGCGATCTGCACCAAGAGAGACAAGAATAAGAAACATGGAATCCAGGCCAGCCCTCCATGGGGGTACCTGCCCTTGACCTCTCTCACAGCACTTCTGGGGGTGTTTACAAAAACTACACCTGCTGCAGTAGCTGATGGTCGTGCTGGGAAACAATAATCATCTAAACCATTAGGAAGAGAAAAGGAGAGAAAGCCAGCCTGGGGAAGGAAATGATCCATACTCTGCTCTATTTTTGGCTCTGCTACATGCTCCCTGAGTGTCCTTGAGGGAGTTGCCTTGGTTCTTTGTCTTGGGTTGTTACTGCCCTGGCAGAATTTCATGCAGTACTTGCCAGAACTCCCAGGGAATCTTGTGTCTCCCTGACAAACCACAGACATACTGGCACGTGCTTTTTGGGTGGTCAGAGAGTGAGAAGTAGGGCCATAAGTCATGGGGGTGGAGCAGCAATGCCCAATTTCATCCAATCACAGGCAAATTGATTCTTCTTTGTACTGCCCTTTAAAAGATAGTCTTATAGTCCCTATTTGTAACCCAAATAGGCTTTCCTCCCATGAGCTGCAAGGTGGGCAGAAGGCTGATGTTTGCTGACTGTTATTGTATACTTTACACCAACTTTATGAGCATCATTTCACTTGCTTCCCATTTTCAAGATAGAGAATTGAGGTTAAGAGGGGTCAAGTTATTTTCCTGGAGCAGACTGTGAAAATCTGTCATTTTCAGGGCCCAGCACAGAGCCTAGCACATGGTAGCTGCCCAATAAATAGTTGGTGGCTAAGTAAGAATTTGGGGACTTGGGGGAGTGTTTATCCGTGCTCTGCCCCTATCATGTGGTGCCTTGGTTTCTTCACCTGTAAAATGAGAGTGTGGACTAGATGACTGGATCTTAGTGTTGATGGGGGATGGTTGGGGGAAAGCAATTGTCAGAACCCGTTTCTGCCCCTCCTGAGTTTAAAATCACTGGAGAAATCAGCACAGGAATCAGGCCAATGGAGTAAAAAATATCTACTTTATAGTGATAGAAGCTGGCCTCTGAAGGGTGTGGCTTAAAGCCATGGCCACAGTGGGTTTCCTACTACTTCGCCCCACGGTTAAACCTATCCACCAAACACAGTCAGAGCTGAACAGCTCCCCTGTGGGGCAGAGGACATTCTGCATGGCAGAGGGTAGATCAGCCACGTACTCTCTCTGGGGATGCAGACTCCAAAGAGAGAGCCCAAAGGGGCTGAGCCAAGAGCAGTGACTTTCTTCTCTACTGTTCTAATCAAGTAGGTCACTCTGGTTCTGGGGTGGGGGCAGGGAAGGTGAGGAATTGGGAGAGAGGTGTCTTCTTAAACCTTTCACATTTGCATCTAGCTGCATTCAGTATTTATTGAATCGATGGGTTAAATATCAAAGGCTGGGGGAACGCAGGTTCCCTCAACCCTGTGAATCTCTTAGATTCTGTGCTTGCATTTGCTCAAGTGAAATAACGAAGTGATGACTCTCTTTATATGCACTTAAAGCCCTGCCTCTGTCATCAGGAGGAAGCCGTGGTAGGCAGCCTCCAAGGTGGCACCCGGTGAACCCTGCATCCAGCATTTATTCCCTCACGTAATCCTCTCCCTCTGAGTGTGGGTAGGTTATTGACTCATTCTGTTGAACACTGTCCAGCAGAAGTGACGTATGACACTTCTGAAATTAGCTTATGAAAAGTTTGTGGCTCCCACCTGAGGCATACTCTCCCTCACTCTCTCTTGGATCACTCACTTGGGAGAAAGCAGTTTACATGTCGTGAGGCAGCCCTGTGGAGAGGCCCATGTGACAAGGGATGGAGGCCTGCCAACAAACACATGAGTGAGCCTGGAAGAGAATTCCCCTCATCGCCAAGTTGAGCCTTCAGATGAACTAGCAGCCCCAGTGGACAGTTTGATTACAACCTAATGAGAGATCTTGAGCCAGAGGCATCAAGCTAAGATGTGCCCAGATTTCCAACCCATAAGAACTGTGAGATAATAAATGTTGTTTTAAGCCACTACATTTTGGAGTAATTTGTTATGCAATGATAGATAAGTGATACAGAAATCCATCTCCTTCTGTGTACAGGGCCCTCTGCATAGTAGCATTACCAAGAAGGCCCAGTGATATTTGAACCTCTTAGCCTTGTAGTTAAAAGGAACAGAGACAGTCTCTTTGAAACAGCTCAACCAAACCATGCCCAGGATTCCTTTTCACCCCAGGTCTCAGACTAGGGTTACAGACAGGCTGGACCACGTGATGAAGCTCTGTCAACAGGTTTAAAAATAACTTTACTAACTCACACTTTGAAATTTAAGCCATCCATTTAGAAAAAAACTGAATGTGGCTGGAAAAATGATTTTTACATTATTACTCTTCAAGAACAAAGTGATAAGTGACTTTGGAGTCAGAGGAAGTGGTTGTTTGTAGAGTTTATGAAAAATAAGCTGTCGTCTTTGTCCTATATTACATTGGAGTTGCTGGGAGTCGGAACTCAGTTTTCTTAAATTTGGGTGTTTTAAAGGACCTTGGACATATTGAAATAAAAGAATGCCTCACAGTTACACAGAAGTGACATTTCTCACTTTTTTCCTTTGAGGATGGAACGTTAAAAGCACGCTCTCTCTTTTGGATCCTTACCAAGTGTCTCCTGCACCGTGCCTGGGAAGAGCCTGAAGTAGACAGAGGTGCACGTGTTGCCCCAGCTGCCTCAGCTCGGACTGGAGGAATTGTCAGTTATATTTAGATAAGACGTCTTCTCCCATATCAGATATGCTTTCTAGTGGCATTTGGAGGATCTGGTAGTTTCCTGGGCTCTGAGCTTGTCCATAAAATCTTTGAAAGTGGTTTGTTTTGCCAACATACTTAGCATATTCCAAAAGTTAAAAACTCCCAAGGAAACTCACGCCCTTGGGTGCCTTTTTGCTTTCTTGTCCGTTCTCCCCTCCTTTGTTTGGGGAGGGCTGGGAAGGGCTCTGATGGGAGAGTAGTTTAGATAAGTAAGTTCCTTGGGGACAGGCATCATGCTTCCTTTGCGTCCTTCACCTTTTGTGACAAGGATTGTTAGTTGCTCCTTGCCCTTTTTTCGAGCTCCCTATCTTCCCTAGAGAGAAATTTTGTGGCTGAGCACATGGCCACCCAGAAGGGCACTACATTTGCCAGCCTCCCTTGCATGTGGTCGCAGGGATATGGACTAGTAGGATATGAATGAAAGTGCTGTGTGCCGTCTCCACACTTGCCCATAAAGAGAGAGAGAATGTGCTCCTTTTCCCTTCCCCCCTCACTACTGGTGGAATGGAGATGTAGTTTTGAGCCAGCTTAGAGCACAGGAAGAGGATGACAAGCTAGGCATGATGGGGAAGAGCCAGGGCCCCCAAGACTTGGCCAAGCAAGACTGTCACCTGGCTTGTTTCTGCCAGTGTCATTTCAGGTCTCTGTCACACACAGCAGAAATTGTATCCTTACCCATTCCTCCTTATATCTCCCATGGCTCCTATCACTGGGACTGCTATAGAAGGTACCCTGGGCTCATTGAATTATGTGGTTGCACAAGTTGCCACCCTAGGTAAAGACAATCACTGCAGATGGAGTCTGCCTTCCTTCTTCAGTCCCTGGCCTCCAAACACTTAGGTCATTAGAACCTTAGAGGTGGAAAGAATCTTCTAGGTCATCTCTCTAGTCCATCCTTCACTAACATCACTTTCTGCACATCATCCTTGGCCAGTCTAGCTCCCAGCCTGATGATGTAACACATTGTTGGACATCCTTAATTCCACCAAAGCCATTCTTGCCAGCAAGCAGAAATCTACCTTCTGACTTCCACCCGTTGATCTTATCCTTATTCTCCCCCTCAAAACAATGCATTTGGGGGCAGAGTTTCCAAGGAGATGGTGATAAACAGTATCCAAACTCATGTAAAAATGAAAAATGTCCATTAATATAAGGACTGACGCATCTCTATTGAATTTGACAACTCAGAGGTCATGGGTGGTGGAAGCCAGATTGAAGTAGGTGGGATGAGAGGTGAGAAAGTGGGAAAATGGAGCTGACGAGGATGGCTCTTTCAAGAAATTGGACTGAGAAGAGAGGGAAGAGAGGTGGAGGGGCAGGGTTATGGGCTGCGTTTGCTTTGCCTTTCATTAGGAAGGGAGGGACTTGAACAGGCTTAGTGGCTAAAGCGCGTTGAGACAGAGACAAGGTGAGGATACAGGCCAGGAAGGCACGGCTGATGGAGCACAGTCCTTGAGATGCGGAGAGGGCGGCAGGAATGAAAATGAGCTGATTGATTATGAACAGTTGGAGAGACATTTCATCCTCTGAGACCAGACGGAGGGAGGAAGAGAAGATGTGCTGATGGAGATTTGATGTTAGGTGGAGGTCCAGAAGCTGAGGGAGATGAGCTCGGTGGAATTAATGAGGTAGGAGGCAAGGTTGTCTGCTGAGTGTGGGTGTGGGCTTTCAACAAGAAGCTTGAGTAACATGGTGAAGATTTGTAACAGCTCCCATGGGTGTGGGAGAAGGGACCTAAAAGACCTGTGTAACAGCTAAGGGAGGTGTCCACCGAGGTACTAGAACTTCCAGAAATCAGTTGTAGCTGCCTTCCACGTGATGGTGTGATTCTTTCTGAAAGTGCTTGTCCATGATCATATAGGCCCAGAGAGTGAATTTTAGCCTTGATCTAGGTGGGGTTGGGTTGGGTGGTGCCCTGGAAGGACAGGGGGTGCTTGGGTGTTGAAATGAGAGTGAGGGAATAGTTCAGGGGGCCAACCTTGGGCTCTAGGTGCGTAGAGAAGGGAGACTGCAGGAGTTGCTGCCTTATTAGAGCAGTTTCCGCTTAAGCTGGGGAGGTAAAGGGGGATATGGAAGGTTTGACCCAGGTTTCTTTCAAGGGTCGGAAAGGAACAAACCACGCCTTCTGTGCATCTGGCTCGAGAGGGTGCTGTCTCCATTTCATTAGGACCATCCTGTGTGTTTTCCTGACGACTCTTTGGTCCTCAATCCAGTCTCCTTCTTGAGTCTCCTGTCTGCCTGCCCCTTCCCTGCTCTGGGGTCCAGCCCGCACCACTCCATGCCCACCCATGCTCAGTACAGATTTCCCCTGGCTGTGCAGGCGTCCTCTGAACTGTTCCAGATCAATACACCCTTCTTTGCTCCCACTTGCTCAGCTTCACTGTAGCTTGCCATTGTCATTCCGGGTTTGACTGAGCACAAAGGCACTGTCAGCCATTGGCAGCATTTAGAGTTCTAACACCGTAGCATTTGGTTTCAGGGCTCGTTCATTCTTCTAAGAGAGACAGAGAGCTTGGTGGTCAGGAGCTGGGATTTTGGAGTGACACAGACCCTAAGTTTGAACTTTAAATCTGCCTTTTATTAGCTGTGTGATCTTGAGCAAGTTATTCAGCCTCTTTGTCCCCATCCTGTAAAGTGAGGATAACAGAGGTGCCAGCCTCTTAGGTTTGTGGTGAGGAGAGAAAGAGAGATTACATGAATGCTTCGTGGGATTGAAGATCTCAGATTGAAGACAGAGACTGGGGTCCCTGGCCTGGCCAAAACTTGGATTAGAAATCAACCCCCAAAACCGTCCATCTTTTGGGAAGGACTCCGATGAAGAAATGGGTACTTCTAAGAAAAGCAATTGTCTGTGTCACATAGCTCCACCCTGAACCTCCCAAATGTCCCCATAGTATTTGTGTTGTTCGTTGCCTTACAGACAGCAAAGAGTTCAGTCATTATATTCGAATTCTTGGGCACGCAGTCACCCTCGTCTTCCACCCACCTACTCTGTGGAAACTTTGTCACAGCCTACAAATAATATGGCCGAGAACTGTGGGTTTTTCTAACTGAACACACACTGTATAGTAACTGGGAACATTCTGTGGAAGCCGTGCTAAGAATGTGTGCTAAAAAGATGGATCATTTTAGAAACCATCTTGATTTTGTGAGGCAGATGATTGTGCCAGTTTTGCTTGGTACTGCCTGTTACCCAGGGAATAAAGGAGGGTCCAGGTCTGAAGTAGCCCACACTAATTGTGACACTCCAAGCAAATCCGTTGTCCTTGGGCTATTTGGAAGGGAGGAGGCAGGCAGAAGAATAAGCGACATCAGCGGGGTACAGTTGGAGAAACACCATTTTGCCACGAGAGAGTGGGGGCTCTGGAGGTACCCAGGCCTGTGCGTGGCTTCTGGTTCTGAGTCTCTGTGGTGAACTGTTCTTTGCATGCTGGGGACTGGACTGCTTGGCTGTTTACATTTTCTGGCTCTCTGATGAGCAAGGGCTAGAGATAATTAAAGGGAGGTCTATGTGTAAATTAGTGTTTCAAATTAGCTTTCTGGAGATGGAAAGTTTGAAAAAAACTGCAGAAATCACTCAATAAAAACAGAGGAAACTCAAAGGCTAGTGTGAATTGTGAAGTCTGCAGAGAGTAGAAATTTTTGCAAAGAAGTGCTTGCTACCCAACATGGTGGAGATTTTGCCTGGACCTATAGGCTCCCAGCCAGCTGGTGGCCTTGTAAAATCAGAATGACAGTTTTGGAAAGCTGTTTGGAAGTATGTATCATGAGCCATAAAAGTTTTTCGTACTTTCTGAACTAGTAGTCTCCCTTCTGGGAATTTATCCTAGGGCAATCCATCTGAAAGGAGGAAAAGAGCCTCATGCATGAAAATGCTGATTGCCTCGTTGCTTTTAGTACTAAGAATTTGGAGGCAACCTAAAAGACCAACAGGAATGGAATGTCGTTTAAATTATGGTATATTGAATCACAGAGTATTATCCATTCATAATTATGAATACCGTGTAGAAGCATATATCTATCTGAAATAACAACCTTTTATGATATAAGTAAGTGAAAATAAGCACAGTGTAAGATGTTGTCTGTACTATGACTTATATATAAAATAAAGATATATGCATATGAATAGGACCTGGAAGGAACATGCAGAAAATGAGAATGTGTTTGATGGATTCACGTGGTGAAACAAGAGTGATCGTTTTCCCTTTTTTGGATGTTTTCATTATTGTTATAATGCTGCTAAAAGTTAAATCCTAGTTTTGTCACTGAGTTAACTTCAGTTTTGTCATCTGTAAAATAGATACAATAATACTTCATAGTATTACCAGCTCATTTTCCCCTCAGACTCTGTTCTTGACCTGTCCGTACATCAGCTCTTTTAGTCTTCCCCGTGGGTAGGTACTTACAGACAGGTAAGAGAACTTGGACCACTTGTCATACATGGGTCACTTGGAGCAGAGTTGGGCTTCCAAACCCATGTGGTTTGATTCCAAAGGCGACACCTGTAACTACCCCCATTCGGCCTACTTCCTCTCTGCTTTCCGGGCACTTTCCACATGTGTTGTGAAAAGTAGAGGTAATGTATGCTCCCTTTGGGCCTGACATTTACTGGGATTGCAGTAAACAGTAGCTGCTAA
This sequence comes from Equus quagga, assembly GCF_021613505.1. NCBI lineage: Eukaryota > Metazoa > Chordata > Mammalia > Perissodactyla > Equidae > Equus > Equus quagga. Next base: position 25,786,731 of record NC_060273.1, on the reverse strand, counting down.
TCACCATCATCATTATAAAGTTTGTATAATAAAGTAATAAGAAAAAATAACAAAAGTAGGATCAGTACCTTGAGGTTCATGTGTATGGTGAGTAAAACTTACAGATAATATTTCTAGGTACATGTCCTATTTTAATGAATTCTTAAGGTCCATCTATAAATAACAGCATCTATTACAGATTTTCTTTCTTATGGAAGTTAAACATGCCTCCTGTAATGATGTTTAAGCCATTTCCTTTGCTCAATAAAGCTGAATTATAATGAACCTGGATCCTTCAGCCCGGATGAGGCCAAAATAGCAGAGATTTTTGATTAGTGGGGTCAAAAATAACAGTTCACTCTATGATTTTTCTCCCTTTATTTATAATTCTTTACCTCTCTTTGGCACTCTGTCCTTCTTTAAAAGCATTTTCATATTTATTTTTTTCTCTCATTGCGTTGGTGAGACACGTGGGTGGTCTCCTCCTTTAACAGATTGTGGTCTCTTACCTATTTTTGATCGTATATTTCCATTGTTGAAAATTTTTGAGCACACACCTCTAATACCTGTATATTTGTTTATTTGTAAGTTATGTGCATGGACCACAGTGCTGATGGGTCATATTTCAAAGCAAGAGATGATAAGATGAAGTAAGCAATGTTTAAAAAATGGTTTTCATATTTTATTTATAGCATAGCAAACGTTTTTGTTCTCATTAAAATATCATTACTAGTCATATTTTCAATGAGAGCAGTGTTAGTGGATATGTTTTATTATTTTTAAAATCTTGATTTAGTACTTTGTGATAGAGTAATTCAAATGTCTGGTTTTAATTCACTTATTCTTGGTTTTGATAGCTGAAAACTTACCTGGAGAAGATGTGTAGATCCAAGTGGAAGAAGTTCATAAATGGGTGCTTACTAAATTATGATACTTGTTTTTTAATCCCATCCATGTATTATGCAAAGATTTTTGTTGAAATTCAGCTAGTAAATTTCCATTTCTCATGATGTCAGCCACTTGGTTTTGCAAACTTACTGAAACGTGCTGCATTTTAATATTTAACAAGCGAGTTCAAAACCCATTGAAATTCTTCATTTGGAAGATGTTTAAAAGACTAAAAAAACTGTGTCCAAGTTTTTGAAGTGTGCAGATATGAGTTTTTATAAATCAAATTATAGCGTTTTCAGCCACAAATCATTAATCATGGAAGTATTTCCAAACATCCATTTTCAAAATGCCTCTCCAATAGTACAAGGTGTTTTATTTGGAAAGCAGTACTTTCTCATTCATCGTTAAAATGTCATCTTTACCTCAAGGGAACAAATTAAGTTCCCTAACAAATTAACATTTATTGGATGCCGTAAATAGTTATAATTAAAATATATAATTATATAATTAATAATTATTTAATCTATTATTAATACTATTTAATAACATTAAATAGTAAATAGTAAATATCTTGTGTTTAATATTTTAAATATCTTGTGTTTTTACAATTCATGTCTTGGAGCTTTTGGTGCCCTTTGCTGCTGTCACTTGGCAGAGATGATGGAGTAAATGAATTTCATTGTGCTTCTGTCTCTGTAACCTCGCCCCCAACCCTGTTGTTATTTCAGGCTAAGCAACCGTCCTATCAGGAGCTACACTCAGACAGTTTCCACTGGATCAAAGTTTTCATTTAGGAAGTCATTTAGTGCAGAATATGAATTTACTGTAAATATTTTGTTAGTTGATTCACAAAAAAATAGTACCTTATGGGGGCCGGCCTGGTGGTGCAGTGGTTAAGTCTGCATGTTCTGCTTCAGTGGCCTGGGGTTTGCTGGTTTGGATCCTGGGTGCAGACCTACACACTGCTTATCAAGCCATGCTGTGGCAGGTGTCCCAAATATAAAGTAGAGGGAGATGGGCACGGATGTTAGCTCAGGGCTAATCTTCCTCAAAAGAAAAGGAAAAGTACCTTATGAGTGTCATTATGGAGATGGAATCTAGCAAATACCTCAGGCTGACGCATGTGAGAAGCCCTCCCCCAAGAGCACAGCAAACCTCCACGCTGGCTGTACAAAGTGTCTTCCTCAGGTTGCTGTCTTCAAATTGTCACCAGTACTTTCAATACATTTTCCAAAGGTATTTGCTGACAAGGAATTGTATTTCATTTGTGGCCAAATTACTTATCATTGAGCCTTCAGCCGGTTTGCTGCGGTTGAAAGCACCAGTAGCTCTCCAAGGTGGCTTCTTACCTTTCGCTATTGAGTAAGAAACCTTAAAAGAGAATCATATTGAGGCCTCGCAGGTCCCAGCCTGTCGATGGTTTGGGTTGCTATCCGCCTCATAAAGCAAAGGAGGGAATTTGTCTTCCGGGAAGACAGTCATCTTCTCTGAAAAATCCTGCTATGTAGTTGGCTTTGGCGTCTTCCAGGAGTAGGAGGCAGGGGTTGAAGCTTTGTAGGTCTGGGTTTTCAGTTGAGATAGAGAGAGGACAGTGGTTATAACCAGAAAGTCCAGAGTGGGGTGTAGTTACCTCCAGAACTCGTCACTGTTACCCAGCCTGGGCTTCATGACAGTCATAGAAGTGGATTCCTTAATAATAAAATAATGCCGTTTCCAAAAAAAAAAAAAAAAGAGAGAGAATCAAAACGTTTATCATTTGGTTTGGGGCAAATTTGGAAGGCACTTGGATTGTGTCTAGTACAATGTTAAATATCACTGAAAGTATTGCAGAGATTCATTTTCCATTTCTGTATGTTTCATTTACAAATGTCATCTTAGCACAACCAGAAGGACCTACCACTAGAATATACAGCTATGTACTGGGGGGCTTTGGGGAGAAGAAGAAGAAAAACAAAATAAAAACGAAAAACGAAGATTGGCGACAGATGTTTGCTCAGGTGCCAATCTTAAAAAAAAAAAAGCTTTAAAAATAAATAAATAAATATGTCATCTTAAGTGAGATGATCTCCTGCTGTGCTTAGCAAATAGCTCACGGTCCAGTATATTCTTCAGGTGAGGGTCACTTTTAGTGATCGTGGATCTGCACCCACATATTTCAGCACTCTTCTTGATAATTCCCTTTTTTCTTGCTGGATCAGTGTCAAATTGTCACTGTTTTTACCTTGGTGGTGGCTGAAGATGGGCTCCCATCGTGGGGAAAAGTGTCAGCTTTGCCCTGTTTGGTTGTTAGCTTGTTCGCCTTCCCACCATCGTCCTCAGTGCACGCATTCTTTGCAAAAATCTTTAGGTCTCTGACCTGTATAACAGGGGCTGGCTTTGTTAAGCTCTGTGTCCTAGAATCTGTGCGGTCACTGTGTGGGCACATGTAAACTGTGTATTCAGCGATGGGCTGTGACCGAGCAGAGCAGAGGGTGTCTCTGTTTCTTCCTCCAGGCCGTGGAGGTGCTGGGCTCCCGGGGACACAGCATTTTCCTTACCATGCCACTGCTGGTGCATGTATTACAAATGGGTAGACCTAATATCCTTTTCTTATTTTCACATCAATAAGCGTTACTGTAACAGAAGTTGGAATCTTTTATCTGCAATTCTGAAACTCAAAAAAAGGTGGTATCCCAATCCATAGAATGTACAATCCCAAGAGCAGACCCCAATGTAAACTATGGACTTTGGGTGATAATTAGTTCAATATGGGTTCATCAATCGTGACAAATGTCGGGGATGTTGATAATGGGGGAGGCAATGCAGGCATGCGGTAAGGGGATATATGGGAAATCTCTGTACCTTCCTATCAATTTTGCTGTGAACCTAAAACTGCTCTAAAAAGTAAAATCTTTAATAATGCTTATTTAAAAAGGTGGTAAAACCTAACCCAAAATGAACATAAGGCTATGTATGGTGTGTGTTTATCCCATTTAGTGTGGCTGTGTATACTGTGTATACTTCAGGAATATTCACATGTTAATTTGGGGTCCTGACCTAGGCCCAGCAGAGAGCGTGTTAAGTCATCTGTGGGAAGGTAACATATTATCTTTCTAAGACCCCAAAAGTTCTGATTCTGAAACCCAGAATTTGGATATGCTCTTCCCATAGCCCTGTGGATTGTTCTGGCTCTCCCTGGTGTGCATGCACCCCACTTTTGAGCATAAAGAGGGTGAAACCAAAGCCCAGGGGAATAGTTGCTTGTTCCAAGTCATCCAGTGAGCTGGAAACAGGGAACGAGACTGGGCCAGCCCTGCTTTCCCTGAATCACATCCTCTTACCCATCTGAGAAGCTTCTGGATCTGGTTTAAAACCAGAGCTTCCCCAGAGACTACATATATCAGTGGCCTTCTGCCAAGAGAAGATTTCATTCACTGCCAGCATCAGCTGTGAGAGGCGATGTCAGCAAGTGGGATGAATCTAGAATCATAGAATGTTCAAGTTAGAACGTTTTGTCAATGGATTCCTGTCCATTTCACTCAGCCATTCAAAAAAATACTTATTAATCACTCATGTGCTGAGAATTGAGCTAAGGCTGGGGATGCCAAGATGAAAAGTCTGTTAGTCTCTGCCCGCCCTGAAGTGTGTTTACAGTTTACTGTGGGGTAGACATGCAAATCACATGCATATAATTCTAGTCCCGCATGGTAAATGGACTTTTTCAGGTGAATTAGCCTGGCAAAAACGTTCCGGTTGAGGGGACCACAAGGGTAAGGCGTGGTGGCTGGCTGGGAGACTTGCTGCATCTCAGGAGCTCAGTGTTATTGGGGGTTAACGTGGGAAGTAAGGAGGTGGGAGATGAAACCCGCCTGGTTGGCAGGCGGCCTGTCATCCCAGCCGTGTGCTGAAGGGTGTAGATTTCCAGTGCAGAGCCAGTGAAGCCATCGGAGCAGGGGAGAACAAGTTTGTCCAAAGGTGCTCCCCCAACCGTGCCCCCAGGAATCCCTCCTGCGGCCTCCCTGCTGGGTAGTTGAGCGGCCTCACTTGACCACTTGCGGGGACATTATTTGGTTAATATAGAAATTGCCTTTTACACAGCTTATGATTTGTAACCTCCACTAGTTTTAAAACCTGGTATTTTAAGGCTGTCTGCACAACTTCAACTTGTTCTTTTTTGGGAAATGGATGCGGGATACTTCAAATTAATTCCCTCTGCATTCTCATTTTTCACACGAGTTGTCTTATTATTCTTAACTATTATTAAAAGGAATGATACAAAGTAATTAACCATCTGGAACAGACTCATGCTTCCCATTAGTCAGGGCATCCATTATAAAACCTCCCCAAAGTTTGGCCTTGGAAATAAATTCTCCAAGCAGGTGGATTAGCTAATGAATTTTTCTTCTCCAAAGGCAAGTAGATTTTCCCAGCACAGCCAGTACTTGCACTGCCCATTTATCAAAGGCAGAAAAAGTAGAAGTGAAAATAGAAATGACTTGTCAGTATAATTCACTGTATAAAAGCCATAGCTTTGGTATGGTTTTGTAAGGCTTCGGCACTATACTTCTCCACTAATATTTATGGGTTTACTGTGGCGGGCAGCATCGGCTTCAGGAAGATAACTGTATTCAGTCAGTGCTCCCTTCAGGTGCCTGGAAAACACTCCCGGTCGCTTCCAGGCCGTGGTGGGGCACCTGGAGACAGGCTGCAGCAGGATGACACTGAGAGGGGACTGTCGGAGGCTTCAGCTTGTCCTGTGTGGGTGCTACCGTGACTGTTAGGGGTACTTGGATTTGACAAAAGGAGGAGTTATGATGCTGATGGGTAAGCTTTGTGAGCTGCCTGGGTCCCATGAGTCACTCTCTCCCACGGCGTCCTGGGCACGGCCAGGCTTCAGACTCCTGGAGGACCCGTGCGACATGGTGGCTCAGCTGTGTGGAAGCTCCGTGTTGGCCTTCTGTACACACAAACCCAGATGGTTGCTCTCCTCCTCCACTTCCCTGGTGCCTCATAATCACTGATACCCAGGAACTAAGTTGGACTCATCGCAGGAAACTGAGGCAGCCCTTCCAGACTCAGGGCTGCCCTTGACCTCATATGAGCTCAGACCCCAAAAGTCCCTCCTTGAGGAGAAGCTGCTACCCCGATGCTTCTTCCTGATACAGGACACGGGCCAGGCCTCCAGGGGCCAGGAGGCTGACTCCCCATCGTCTGCGTCAACAAGAAGCTTTGCTTTTTGCCACTGTGCTCAGAATTCCCAAAGTGCAGTGCTGATTCATGGCCAGGACTGAACTCTTCATGCTTCATGAACTCTTCCACGGGTTCTTATTAGCCTGATAAGGCTTAGTTCAAGTACGATTTCTTTCATGAAGCCTTGATAATGCTAGCTTACGAGCCAATTCTATTCAACCAATATTTATACAGCGCCTTTTGTATTCCGAGCCCCATGCTGCACTCTGAGGAGACAGGGATGAATGCGGCATGGATCTGTCCCCAAGGAGTTCTCAGTCTGCTGACAGGTGCACGTGCAGAAAAGTTACAGATGGACGTGCGAAGCTCTATAAGAGAGGTCCCAGGAATATGCTGCAGGAGCCTGGAGAAAAGCATTCCCATCTGCTTTGGAGGCTGAGAAAACCTTCACAGAGAGGATGATATTTATGCTGGGTCTTGGTGCATTCGTAGGAGTTTGCCAAGTAGAAAGCAGGATGAAGGAGTGGGGAGGACAGTTGAAGCAGAAAGGACATGTACAGAAGCATGGCTTGAATGGGCACGGGGTGTTTCTTGAGGCTGATGCTGAGGGTATTGTACGTGGAGGAAGGCTGGAGCCCTTCCTGGTTGTATCTCATGATGCTACACTTGCCTTAGACCCTGAGCCTGGCATGCAATGCCCACTGGGAGGGAGGGCCCAGGATGGGGCCCCAGGATGAGTTCATGGGCTAGGGCTAGAGCAGGGAGCTCCCACCTTCAGGAGGAGCAACTAAATCCGAATCTTCAGTATATTCCATACCCAGAAGAGTCAAAGCAGGGATCAAAGCCACAGGTCTCTGAGTCAGAGGAGGGAGCTAGAGTGTGAGAAGAAACAGAAGCGGGTGTTGCAGCCAGGTATGAATGAGTGATTGCATTTTCCTGTTTCCTGCACGAATGTCTTCTCTCTTCAAATGGATCATATACTACTTGAAGTCAGGGGGATGGCTTTAAATTTCTTTTTAAGTCCTAGCCACTAGAGTCTAATAAAGTGTTGTTATGGCATACTAGATACGGGATGTGATAGGCACTTGCTTATGGTTATAGAGTTTGTAGGTTGGCAGAGTTAGAGGCAGTCTGCCTCTGGCGCCTGTGTGTTTACCGTGGTCCTAGACGGCTGCTGTAGACTGAATGTTTGTGTCCCCACCACATTCATATGTTGAAAACTAATCCCCAGTGTGGTGATATTTGGGGATGGGGCCTTTGGGAGATGATTTGTTCATGAGGGTGGAGCCCTCATGAATGATATTAGTGCCCTTATGAAAGAGACCCTGGAGAGCTCCCTTGTCCCTTCCACCATGTGAGGACACAGCAAAAAGATGGCCGTGTGTGTGAACCAGAAAGTGGGTCCTCATCAGACACAGAATCTGCTGGTGCGTTGATGTTGGACTTCCCAGCCTCCAGAACTAAATGTTTGCTGTTTAAGGCGCCTAGTTTATGATATTCTGTTATAGCAGCCCAAATGGACTAAAACAATGGCCTCCAGATGAAAGTGGATAATGGCCCCTGTCTTGTGGGTCAGATCTCATCCAGAGAATGTGCTTAGTGGACAATGTCACATGTGAGAAAGGACGTTAACAAATTAAAGTGCAGGCAGAGGACGTAGGCCTGCTGCCCTTTGTCTTGTCCCACGACAAAAAAGTAAGAGAGCAGAGAAGATGCCAGGGAGACCTGGGAGGGGGTAATCACTGTCTTTAGATATTTGTAGGAATTTCATGTAGAAGAAGGGATGTCTTGTCTCACGTGACCCTGGGGGCAGTAAATGGACGTTGCATTGAGGCACACCTCCCCCTAACCGCTGGTCCTGCCTAAACCTGGGATGGGCTCTCTAGAAAGAGTGAGGTTCCCTGGATGAGAGGCAGAAAGCTCAGGGGCACTGTCAGGGGCCTTCCTCCTCCGGGTAGGAGATCCCACCAAGTGATTTGCAGTGTCTCGGCCAATTTGGGGACTTTGTAAATCTCTTGACACTTCTGTAATTCTCCCACCCTCCCCCGGCTCCCAGGAGAGGCCTGGCTATGTGAAGATGTAAGAAGCTGAGAGGGCGGCTGACTGACAGCCGCTCTTTGCCTTCGTTATTTCAGTGTGTGCGATCCATTTGCCAAGAGAAATTAGGGAAAGTATTTTTAGCCAAGGCATTTGCTTTCATGGGACCCAATTTCCTAGAAATGCTCTATTCCTCCCCTGATATGCCATATCTTATTTTACTCCTTGGAGTACTATTCGGATTATTTCTTTTTTCATCTCTTAAACTAGTTTGATTACAGAAGGATTAAAATCCAGGTGTTAGATCGCAATGTAAAGACAGGGTCCTATTGATTGTCACAGAAAACACTCCATCCCAAGTGGGCAGGTGACTTTGGAGCAGGATTCTCAGCCTGGTCTGCACTTTGGAATCACTTGGGGAGGTTTGGAAAATCCCAATGCCCAGACTGCATGCGACTCGATTAGTTAAAAACCCCTAGGTACGGCTGGGCACCGGAGGTTTTTAAAGCTCTCTGGTTGGTTCCAACCTGCAGTCAAGTCAGAGAATCATGGCTTAAGATACATTCTGATTCCCCCTGGCAGGACCCCTGGGCGCCTGTTCCATTTTGGACCTTAAAGGCATTGAGCGAGGCAGCTTGCAGTTCCCCCACCTGCTGCCTGTGTACCTTGAGGATGTTATTTGACTTATCATAGCCTCCATATGGAGCCCCTTGAAGGTTGACTTCATGCACGTTGGGTACTTAACATGGTGTCTGACAGGGAGCTCACTCTGGTGCTGTTAGCTATGATGATGACAGCGATGATGCTGATGATGCTGATGATGCTGATGATGACAACGATGGTGAAGGTAATGGTGCTGATGATGTTGACGGTGACCATAGTAAGCACTGCTCGGGCATTCTTTTGTGTAGGTGTGGCTTCTGTGCCATGTACTTTGCTTATTCTTCTCAGTAATCACAGGTGGTGGTTACTGCTTTTACTCATGTTTTTCACATCACCACCTCCATGGAAAATGATGACACTTGTACAGCACGCTGGAGTAAAGTGTGACAGCTGCAGGAGCTGGAGGTGATGAGCTTGGGCCCCTTTCCAGGAGCCATGAGCACCAAGGGCTTTGATAGCTTGGGCGCCCCAGGTTAGAGCTGAGAAGCTCTGCCTTTTATCCACGGTGATGATGATGGTGAAGAAGAAGAAAACTGTGAGGATTAATGGCTCTGTTGGTCCCTTCTGTACATGTCACTTCTCATTGGCAGGCAAATTGCAGGTGTTCCCACAGGATGATTTTAAAGATTTTATTTTTTTCCTTTTTCTCCCCAAAGCCCCCCAGTACATAGTTGTATGTTCTTTGTTGTGGGTCCTTCTAGTTGTGGCATGTGGGACGCTGCCTCAGCGTGGCTTGATGAGCAGTGCCATGTCCGCACCCAGGATTCGAACCAATGAAACACTGGGCCGCCTGCAGCGGAACGCGTGAACTTAACCACTTGGCCACAGGGCCAGCCCCACACACAGGATGATTTTAATTCTTGAAGAATGTTATGGGCTGAATTATGTTTCCCAAATTCATATGTTGAAGTCCTAACCCCTAGGACCTCAAAATATAACTGTATTTGGAGATAAGGTCTGTAAAGAAGTAATTAAGTTAAAATGAGGTCTTTAGGGTGGACCCTAGTCCAATGTGACTGGTGTCTTTGTGAGAAGAGGAGATTAGGACACAGACATGTACAGAAACAAGAGCCTGTGAGGACACAGGGAGAAGACGGCCACCTACAAGCCAAGGAGAGAGGCCTCTGAAGGAACCAGCCCTGCTGACACCTTGGTCTTAGACTTCTAGCCTCCAGAACCATGAGAACATAAATTTCTGTTGCTTGAACCCCCCCCCCCCCCCCCCCAGTCTGTTACTTTGTTATGGCAGCCCTGGCAGGCTAATACAGGGACAGAGGCCTCTCTTCCACTCTCTGGAATTTGCCTTTAGAGCTTCCTTGGGTTTCTCCTGCTTCTAAAATTGTGGTTCTCAACCTTTGGTGCGCTTCAGAACACCTGGACGTCTTGCTGCAGCAGGTTGCTGGGCTTCACCCTCGGAGTTTCTGATGCTTCAGTGTCTGAGTTCTTCTCAGGTTGGGTGCTGGTGAGGTGCTGTTTTGCAGATTGCCAACTTCTGGTTGTGCCCTTATATTGTGGAAGGAGAGGGAGCTGGTTCTCTGGCCTCTTCTAATAAGGACGCTAATCCCATTCATGAGGGCTCCACCCTCGTGACCTAAGTACCTCCAAATAGTATCATACTGAGTGTTAGAGTTTGGGGGGACTTAGATGTTCAGTGCGTGACACCAGGTGAGGTGGATGCTGTGGACCACACTTTGAGAAGCACTGCTCTAATAGTTACCACCAGCCTGCAAGTGGCTCCCAGCAGGCCCTCCCAGCCTTTTGACTATTTTGACTTTGGGACTGATGGGGGCCCAGCTGGGTTAGTCTGCCTGAGGTGGCTGGCATTTCAGATCCTGCCTCCTTCCCTCTCTGACCCATTCTTCAGGGTCTGAGTGTGCAAGAAACGCTTCCTTCTCATGGGCCTTCTTTGTTGGACAAGAAGAAGGGCCTAGCCCTTCCAGGTTTGTAGGCATTCTCTTAGTGTTGCTAGGGTTCTTCTCTGTTCTGGTCTGACATTGGCAGGACATCCCTGGGGTTACAGAGAGGAGGGAGGCAAACAGTCATGTTAATATAGTTACTGTAAAAACAGGAACTATATTAATAATTAATAATACAACAATAAATTTTGAAGAAAATCTTTGTGTGGAATACCCTGTGATATGACAGAGTGTGGAGTGGCTAATTTCGCACAGGGAGGAAAAAGAAGGCTCACAATGGTCCTGAGGTCACCCCTGGGATGGGACTGATGAGCAGAAATGTTCCTGGAAGAGAGGAGGGTGCAGGGAGCTCTTATGTGAGGGAGCAGCATGTGCAAAGGCATGGGGGCTGGAAATAATCTGGCCTGTTTGGGGAAGAGCTAAGGAGGTAGGGGTGCCTGAAGCATGAAGTCTGTGGGTGGAGGTGTGGTGGGAGCTGAGGTGGGAGAGAGAGGTTGGTGGCACCTCTGTTGACTGGGGGTTTAGTATTTATCTTTTAAGGAATGAGGGCATGTATTAGTTTCATATTGCTTTTGTAACAAATTACTACAAATTTAGAGACTTAGGCCAACACAGATTTATTCTTTTACAGTTACCAAGGTCAGAAGTCCAAAATGAGTCTCACTGGGCTAAAATCAAGGTGTCAACAGGGCTGCATTCCTGCTGGAGGCTCCAGGGGAGAATCAGACCTCTTCCTTGCCTCTTCCAGCTTCTAGAGGCTGCAGTATTCTTTGGCTGTAGCTGCATCACTCTAGTTGCTGCTTCTGTGGTCACGTGGACTTCTCTTGACGGTGGTCCTCCTGTGTCCCTCTGAGATGCACCCTTGTGATTACACGGGCCTCACTCATTCCAGGATAATCTCCCCATCTCAAGATCCTTTACTAACACCTGCTAAGTCCCTTTTGCCATATAAGGTAACATTCATGGTTCTGGGGATTAGGACGTGGGCACCTTTTGGGGGCCATTATTCAGCCTACCACCAGGGCAGCTGGGGAATTTTAAGTCACTTCGACAAGGTAAGAGAAATCCAGTATGGAAGACCAACTCTGCTGGTCCCCAAAGCCGTGTGAAGGCTGAGGAGGTCCTGGACTCAAATGGTGTCATTGGGAATGCAGGGGAGATTTGAGAGGGAAAAAAACTGGTGAGAATTCAGTAGTGGAGGATGAAGGAATAGGAAGCATTGAGGATGACTCTGAGCATTAACTTGGTGATATTTTTTATGATGTCGTTAATCAAGGAAAGGAGTACCGATCCTTCTGTCTCCTGTTATCTGGTCTTACGACTTTCAGGAACCCTTCCCTGGCCCAGTGCCATCCTCCTGTTCCCAAAGGGCTGCCCTTCCTCTTAGCAGACAGCGTGCTGCCTGGTGCGCGGTCCTTGACTTGCCTGTCTCATTTGTTAGGCTGCAGATGTCTGAGCACCGTGCAAGGTGTGGGCTGTGAGCTGGGCTCTGGTTCTGTCTGTTGGGTTCCTCGGTTTGTATGTGGAGATTGGGGCACATGTGGCAGTGGCTGAAGCCAGGAACTGTGAGATCTGCTGTTGCTCAGACACCTTCCTCACTGTCCGCACCTTCCTGGAGTGACGACGGAGGCTGAGCTGTTAACCTTGATCTCCCTGGTTATAATTTTTCAGTTTCCTCCCCTTCAGGAAGTCATGTATCTTCCAGAATGTCATGTAGTCTTTAAAATGGGTGTAAATAAACCTAACAGCTGAAAATGACTTACAAGTAATTTATCAAGGAGGGATAATTCTGCAGGAAATACCAGAAAGCAATTTTCAAGCCTACTTGCCTTGTGTTTTTCCAGAAATGTGCTCTCCCTTGAGATAACGTCTCTTGCATCCATTTCAGTAAATATCTGTTCTGTTCATTTGCTGATGGATTTTGAAGCTCTCTGTCTCCTGTGTGTTCTGGCTCTTTCTCAGCCTTTTATCTTGCTTATTTTTTAAAGTCACGGAGAATAGTAGCTTCCTTTATTTAAAAACAAGGAACGGGATGTTGAATGGGGCTTTGCCTTTTACTTGGGAATCCTGGTTTATGTCCCAAAGCTGGGAGCAGTAGGGAAGGATTTTCCATTATTCGGGAGATGGCAGGTCCCTCGGGGGAGGACCGACTGAAAGATTGCATGAGTGGTCCAGCACCCTCAGTGACACTTCTCCTCTGTAAGGGTAAGATGAGTTCATGGAGAAGAGAATTATAGGAGAGATAGGTGCTTCCTTTTTCCTCCCGACAGGAATGACTCCTCACAGGTCAAACAGGGAGATCTAAGCAGACCACATGTAGAGATTGGGGGGGGGGGCCTTCCAGAAGAGGAGGCTGGCCTCTCCCTTTCTGGCTGGATGCCTGCTGGGCTGTAACTCTCATAGGCCTGTCTTCGTACCAGGGAGCAGAGTTTGATGAAAATGTTCTTGGGAGCTCCGGAATGGGGAAGAAATTGATACGTATTCTTTGGATTGAGGGGCCCTACGTGGATGTGGAGGCATTCTGAAGGCAGGAGGCCAGCTGGCAGCCAGGATGCAGGATGGGCAGCCTGCACAGTGTCATTGTCATTGTCATCGTCCCCATCGTCCCCGTCCCCCCCAACACCCCCACCACCCCTCCCTGCATGGCAAGCAGGCGCGGGTCTCCTGTGGACTCATGGAGGTCTGGGGGGCAGGGGGCAGGCTGGAAGGGGGTCTGCTGCGGAGGGGACCTGGGCACTGAGACTGCCAACGCCAGCACCAGTGAGCATCCCAGGAGGAGACTGGAGAGAGTTGGAGAGCTCATCGTAGTCTCAGGGAGCCGTGTAGTGTGGAGGCCTCGCAGTGGGGCCTGGGAAGATGCCTCAGATGTGCCCTGCAGGAGAGCTGACCTTTGATGCCTGCCAAGAGGGAGCTACAGACAGCAGCAGCAGAGTCTTTAAAGGTGGGCGTCTGCTTCTCTTGCTCTGTCTCATCCACTCTCCCGGCCTTGGTGGAGCCAGGAGGTGAGTGGTAGGAAGAGGAAGCATGGAGGCCGGGCCCATGGCTCACCTGCCTGTGAGGCCCTTGACCCACACGTGGGGCCTGAGCCGAGGGGAGGGACAAAGCTGAGAACTGGATGTGAATTGAAGTTTTCACACCGGGCTGCACTGCACCTTTTAAATCTGAAAACTGAGTCATAATTTCCTAACGTGTTTTGTTCTTATAATTGAAGGTGAGTTGAAGGCTGAGGGATCTGCCTGAGATTTTTAGTGGGAAGGAAGGGGCATCTGCAGAGCTGCGAGGCAGGAGTAGGGATGGAAGGAAAATGAAAACACTGCCTGTTACCCTTGGAGTCCAGCCCATTTGATACATTTGTTACAAAACCTGAGGGGAACCCAACACAGAGTATCAACTCAGGATCAGAGATCTCATATATTCAGTGAACCACTTTGTTCTGATTTAGAGGCTTTAGGAAATATGTGTGTGTGTGTGTGTGTGTGTGTGCGCGTGTGTATGTATCATGACTCTCTATAATGTCTAACACATAGTAGGTACTTACAGATATTTTTCCGAACTGCCACACATATTTAATAAATTTAATCCTTACAACAAGTTAATCCTCGCAACCACCTTGTGACTGGATATTGTTACTAGCCCCACTTTACAAAGAGGAAACTGAAGCACAGAGTGGTTAAAAAACTCACCTAAGGGCACACAGCAAGTGTGGAGGAACAGGGATCTGCAGCCAGGTCTTCTGGCTCCCTGCACTGTTTTCTCTCTTTTACTGTATGCTGCCTCCTCACCCCCACCCCATCACCTATGTCTATCAATTTTTTATCATAGAATTTTCCAAACATAGAGAGAGAATAATATAATAGACTTGACATACGCTCACTCAGCTATAGCAATTCTCAATTTGTAAGCTGTGCTTTGAAGCCCCATGCTTTTCTGCCCCTTTTAACAAATTTGAGGTGGTGGATGTTTGCTGAGCGAAGGATAAAAAAATAGTTGATGAGTAACTGCCATTTGATACAGAACAGAAGAGCTTGGCTTTTTAAGTTGTTCATTCCCCCTCCCACATTCTGAAGTTCAGCTGCAGAAAAAAACGTATTCAAGTAATTTAAATTCTGCATGCTGACTTAGTTTTCTCTTCATCTTATCTGACCTTATTTAGTCAGACCAAAAAAAAAAAAAAAGATCAGGAAGCCGTTTTCCAGGGGTTTCATCATGACCCTTTAAACGAATCTTCCATTTACACTTATATAATTTTTTCATACTGGATAGTCTTAATAATATCAAATTTCATTTCTAAAGCAAGCTGACAAAAGCTTTTAAAGACTCACTCATTCACATGTGTTACAGAAACTGAGAATAACGATCTGCTGCCAATTCATTTCCTTTTAATATTTTCTGCCTGTGAGTGCTGTACTTTTCCTTTAAAAAGTCCCACAGTTATAGCAAAGCTGTGCATTCTGATCCCAGACCCCTGGCCTAGGTTCTATAATATAAGAAATGGCCGCCCCTTACAACTTGTCAGGCACAGCCCTGGCGTCTCTCTGCGTATGAGGGTGGTGATGCTCAGAGAGGCACCGGGCTCCTGTGGCTGGTCGGTGGCAGAGCAAACGCAGGTTGTGTTCATCCCACCGTGTGTCCAACCTCAGCTTGCTCTCAGACACCTTGTGTCTAGGAAGCAGGCCTTGCTAAAGTGCCAGAAGCAGTTTTTGAAAGAATCTGGTCTGGGGAATGTATTAAAAAACCTCTGGCCCTCATTCAGGTTTTTTCCTTTGAGATTTATCGCAGTCTAATTTACATATAATAAAATTCTCCTCTGTAGGGGTACAGTTGCATGAGTTTTGACAATGTATGCAGCCACGTATCTGTCACCATAGTCAAGATTTAGAGCACTTCCATCACCCTAAAAGCTTCCATATAGCCTTTTATAGTCAATCGCCAACCCCATCCTCAGGCAGCCACTGGTCTGCTCCCTGCTTATGTGGTTTCGCTTTTCTGGAATGTCCTGTAAATGGAATCACACAGCATGTGGCCTTTGGGATCTGGCTTCCTTCACTCAGTATAATGCTTTTGAGATTCATCGCTGTGGTTGCATCTATCAGGAGTTCATTCCTCCATATTGCTGAGTAGTTTTCCAAAGTATGGATGGGCATTTGGGTTGTTTCTGGTTTGGCACAATCACGAACAAAGCTGCTATTAAATATTCATGTGTGGTATTTGGTGAACATGGGTTTCCATTTCTTTTGGGTAGACACTTAGGAGGGGGACTGCTGGGCCACATGGTGAGTGAGTGTTTGCAATCTCAGCAGCAGTGTTATTAGAGTTGTAGTTGCTCTACATCCTCATCTGCACTTGGTATTATCAGATATCTTTTGAGCCATTCTATTATGTGTGTGGAGGCCATGCAGATTTTTATACATGGAAGGGCAGGAATGCACTGTTAAAAACCCAGCCTCCATTATTGCTCCCATGAGCCTCTTTCTCCTGCAAGCCTTCAGGCTGTGCTTCAGGACGCCGACTGTAGAATTCTCTGGCGATGAGTCTCCTTGTGCCCCCAAAGTGATGCTTTGCGGGGAGACTGCAGCGTAATGCTTGGTGAGGTGGGCACGGGAACAGGGCTGGCGAGGGTCCATGTGACATGATGGGAAGAACATGCTCTTGGAAGCCTGGCACCTAATTCCCTTTCTGCCACTTATCACACCTGTAACCCCCAGCAAATCATTTCAGCCCTGCGCCTGCCTGTCCCTTTCTGTGAAATGGAGACACTCATGGCTGCTGGCCTGCCCTACTGAAGAAGAGCCTGGAAGATGGGAAGGTGTGGTCCAGAGAGGGAAGGAGGGCGTGATGATTTTTATTGCTAGCGAGCTGCTGCTGCCTAAAACTCCAGGACTGAAATGCAGCATTACTGTTACTAGCAGTGAAGGTCAACAAGACTGTTTTTTGTCCACTTTGTTATTTTTAACTGTTTTATATACATATAATTCCATGAAAATGCCACAAAACTGCTTGGAGTAAAAGCTGCATGTTCTGCTCTGATTTAATGTAAAATTCTCTTCAGGCCTAGGCAACCTGTGTCATCACTCACCTCGCTTCCCAGGTGCCAGTCCCCTGTAATGTTATTGGAGACCTTGCTCCAATTTCAAACACTGTCAACTCTTGCTCATAAAAGGAGCTGTTTAGATAGTTTATGGATTATCCCTTTTCTCTCTTGGACCATTTGTTTTACTGCCCACTGCCATTCTCAGTTGGTTCAGACAGGGGGAATGGAAGATCATGAAATGTAGGCTGGATTATCTTCTCCCTGCTTATGGCTGTAGTTGAAAGTTTGGCTAAAATGTACTTTTTTGGCTGTTTGGGGATTTGAGTTATTCATACTATAGCCCTTTTCTCTGTTAGCAAAGTCGGCAGACTTGAATGAAGGGGGACAGTGAGGTATTCCCAGTGCTGGTCTATGGTTTCTCTCCTATATACACCAGAATGTTACATTCAGAGTTCGTGTGGAGCAAAATGTCTTAGAAGCTTAGTTCTCATTTGTATTTTGGAGACAACAAATGTTTCTTTTTGGGAATTAGAAAAAGGGAGTGAAATCAAGAGCTTTTGGCTAAATAAGTATTCTTTTGATCAGCTCTGAAAAGTTTGATTGTTACTGATGGTCAAATACAAAAGTGGCATTTCTAAAAAATTTTCTCTAACAAGATAAAGAGAGAGAGAGAATGAATTGTAGATCTCCACTGAGCTCCATTTTAATTCCAGAGATTCATTTAGAGATAGGCACCCACAGAAAAATGCCTGGCTCTTAAGCACAAACAAGACCCACATTTAAGAATATTCCTGTTCCTGTCAAGCAGTGCTGTGCTGGTACACGAGCTTTCTGAGGGGGGATGGGAGAGAGTATGCTGTGGTGGGGGGAGTGGGGGCCTTGGTGCAATTATTCCTGCCATGGTCGATTTCATGCTAGCGGTGTTTGACAACTGGCTTGCAAAGTTTCTGAATATTTAACAGTCGGCGCTGGCAGAGCTGACTCCAGCACACCATTCATTTCAAGGAACATTCTGCTTCTGTCAGTGATCCACTTTCACATGCTTAATTTTCCCACAGGTGCCCTTGTAAGACATTTGTCAAGACCATCACACTTCATGTCGGTGCACACAGTAATAGGTTAAAATACATTCAAAGTTGTCACCTGGCTGGTTTCGGTTTGATTGGAAACACCCTCACCTCCATGCCCTGGTGTGTCTGTGGGGACGCACGGGGCCTGCGGATGCTCCAGGTACTGGATGAACAGGAAAGTACAGGGTGTTCTTCTGATTTATGTTTCTAAATGAAGGCAGGAACACGTTGAAGAAAAGTTACAGCTAGGACCAGGACCCCTCCCCTGCCTTTTGGTGCCTGGTCTCCACAGGGGGCCACTGCAGCCTGTGAGGCCTCGAGCAAACTGCTGAGTGATTTCTGCACTGAGAGGCCCCGTAAAATGAACACGGGAGTAACATGAAGGGTGTGTGTTTGTCTCCTGCCACCCTGGCAAATGGTTTAGGCTCCAGAACCTCGGTTTCCCCTGTGCCAAATGGGCATAATAATCCCTCCCTCACAGCGTGGATTCTCAGAGTGAGGGTCCCTGGAGCAGCAACATTAGCATCACCTGTCAACTTGTTAGAAATGCAAGTTCCTGAGCCCCACCGCAGGCCCTGCAACCAGGAGCTTTGTGGGCGGGGCCAGCAGTGGAGCTGTGTTGAGTGAGCCCTTCCTGTGATGGTGGTGCCCATTCAGCTGTGAGACTCACTGAGTCCTGGGGCTGTTTGAGGACCACTATGGCCCGTGTGTGAACACAGCCCAGAGCCTGGCATGTGCATGGGCTCTGTCACCCGCAGCTCCACTGAGGACACTCGGAGGGAAAAACACTTCGAGCTGTCTGCAGGCTAAGGAAGGGGACAGATGGTGCTGCCAGCTCTGTTGTGGTGACTTTGTGTGAACGTGGGGGAAGGAAGCAGGGTCAGGTGATGGAACCCTGTCTTTCTCAGGCGTGGGCTGCCTCACTCTATTGCTGCCCAACTTACAAATCTCTCGTCTCTAAGTTGGGGCCCGGCGCTTTGTCCGGACTCATGGAGCCCTAGGAGAACGTGGGTCTCACTGCACAGAGATAGAAATGAAGGCGAGATGGGCTACCCTTCCTACAGTCCACACCCGCCAGCCCCTGTCACCCTCCAGGCTTTTACCTGCTTCATTTTCATCATAACACTTACATTTATCATCTGTTATTATAATATTTACTTATGTCTTGTCTCCCTTGCCCAGCAGAATCTAAGCACCGTGAAGGCAGGGACATTATCTGTTTTGTTTGGCACTGTCTCGCCAGCAGCTTAGAACAGTGGTAGATATGCGGTAGGTGTTCCCGTAGACGTCTGTGGAACGGAGGGTGTAGGAGGAGTGAGTGTTCTGAGAGAGAGCAAATGTGCAAACCAGGCATGTTGCAGATGTGAAGAGATGGGGTTTGCATCACAATTTGCCTAAAATTTCTTTGGTGATCTGGAAGCACTGAAAAAAGTCATTGAAAAGTAGACAGCTAAACAAACTGGAGGCATCATACTTCCTGATTTTGAACTATATTACAGAGCTGTGGGAATTAAAACAGCGCTGGTGTAAAGGCAGACGTATAGACCAATGGAACAAATAGAGAGCCTGGATATAAGCCCTCACATGTACGGTCAACTGATCTTTGACAAGGACGCCAAGAACACACAAGGGAGAAGGGATAGCCTCTTCAACAAATGGCATTGGGAAAACTGGACAGCCACATGAAAAACAATGAAATTGGGCCCTTATCTTACACCATACTCAAAAATAAACTCAAAATAGATTAACGACTTAAACATAAGGCCTGAAACTGTAAAATTCCTAAAAGGAAACAGAGGAAAAGCTTCTTGACATTGGTCTTGGCAGCGATTTCTTGGATATGACAACAAAAGCACAAGCAACAAAAGCAAATATTAGACCATGGGACTACATCAAACTAAACAGCTTCTCACAGCAAAGGAGACAAACTGCAGAATGAAAAAGCAGCCTATGGGATGGGAGAAAATATTTGCAAGCCATATATCTAAGGGTTTAATATCCAGCATATATAAGGGACTCCTACAACTCAATAGCAAAAAACTCTAAATAACCCGATTAAACACTGCCAAAGACTCGAACAGGCATTTCTCCAAAGAAGCCAACAGATGGCCAACAGGTATATGAAAAAATACTCAACCTCAGTAATCATCAGGGAAATGCATGTCAATGAGCTATCACCTCACACCTGTTAGGATGGCTGTTAGCAAAAAGTGTTGGTGAAGACGTAGAGAAATTGGAACCTTTGTACACTGTTGCTGGGAGTGTAAAATTGTGCAGTCGCTATGGAAAACAGTATGGAGGTTCCTCAAAAAATTATATAGAACCCTATGGTACTACCATATGATCCAGCAATCCTACTTTGGGTGTATATGCAAAAGAATTGAAATCAGGATATCAAAGAGATATTTGGACTCCCATGTTCATTGTAGCATTATTCACAATAGCCAAGAGGTGGAAACAACCTAGATGTCCATCAGCAGATGAATAGATAAAGAAGATGTGGTATATACATACAATGGAATATTATTCAGCCTTAAAAATAAAGGGAAATCTGCCATATCTGACAACATGGAAGAACCTAGAGGACATTATACTAAGTGAAATAAGTCAGTCACAGAAGGACGACTACTGCATGATTCCATTTATATGAGATATTTGAAATAGTCAAACTCATAAAAACAGAGAGTAGAATGGTGGTCACCAGGGAATGGAGGGAGGGGGTACTTGCTGATCAATGGGTATAAAGTTTCTCTTTTTTTCTCTTTTATATTGGCACCTGAGCTAACATCTATTGCCAATCTTTTTTTTTTTTTCTTTTGTTTCTTCTTCTCCCCAAAGCCGCCCAATACATAATTGCATATTCTAGTTGTAGGTCCTTCTGGCTCTGCTATGTGGGACTCCACCTCAGCATGGCTCCATGAGCAGTACTAGGTCCGTGCCCAGGATCTGAACTGGGGCGAAACCCTGGGCCACCAAAGCAGAGCGCAGGAACTTCACCACTTGGCCATGGGGCTGGCCCCTGGGTGTAAAGTTTCAATTGTGCAAGATGAGTAAGTTCTGGAGATCTGCTATACAACACACTGCCTATAGTTAACAGTAGTGTATTGTGTACTTTAAAAATTTGTTAAGAGAGTAGATCCCATGTTAAATGTACTTTACATTCCCCTTCCAAAAAATAGCTGAAAAACAGTGGGTCACGGGGAAACCTTTGGAGTGATGGATATGTTTATTACCTGGATTGTAGTGGTAGTTTCATGGGTGTATGTGTGTGTCCAAATTCACTAAATTGTGTACCTGAAATAAGTGTAATTTTTTGTATATCAGTTATACTTCAGTAAAGCTGTAAAGAAAGAAAGTAGACAGCCATCCTGATGAGAGGAGACAGTTTTCTCCTTTTGGTACTGAACCTCCTAATCTCAGGTTCATGTGCCCAATGCCCAGCAAACCAAACACTGAGACTTCAGTGCCTGGAGATGGAGAAAACTTTATTCAAATTGGCCAAAACGAGAAAGTGGGAGCCTGAGTTTTCTCAGATCTGCCTTCCCAAGAACAGAAAGCAGGGGGGTTTCCAGAGCTAATGGGCTTTGCAGGAAGAGCTTCTGAGAAACAAAGGGGTCACTCCTGATAAGCCCCTGGGCACTCTGACTTCTGGGCCTCAGCGGCTGCTAGGGGCCAGCCATCTGGTGGTGTCAACCTCCCCAAAGGCATTCTCTTTCTTCTGCAAAACAAGCTCACAAGTCCTGGAGACCCCTGAGTCACCCCTCAAGATAAACTGGAAAACAGCAAATTGCTTATTGAATATCTACAGTAACCCTCAGGTCCCCAGCTTCAGTTTTAGGAATAGCTAAGATAAGCACTCCTTCTCACCCCAGTCCCTCTGTGGTCTTCCTTTTCTTTTCTTTACATCTTGCTTTTGTGCCCTGCATGGGTGCCTCTGAAGGAGAATGTTTCAATTACACAAAGTGGGGAGAAACTTGAAATTTGTTGGTTCTTTGTAGTTTGAAAAATTAATTTGTGAGCAGAGCTTGTGTTTGGAGCCCAAGATAATTGGGCATTTTTGTCTAACTTCTCTTCAATGATACTTAAGAGAAAGTCAAGCTAGGCAGCTCATTCTCACTGTTGAGGTGGGCCCAGGGGAGGGAGAGGTGAGGGATGCAACAATAAGGAAGAAGAAGAAGAAGAAAGATATATGTAATATTGTATATAATATAGAGTAATTAATAAAATGTCATTATTGTGTATTATAATAAAATATATTATAATACATAATTACTGTATATTATATATTGTTTATAATATATATTTTATATTACATATAACATATATTACATGTTATGTTACTGTATGTAATATTATATGTAGTTAATTTTGTAATATGTAATTATTATATGTAATATATTATCATATATAACAATTATATAATATATAATGTTAATTTATTACATTATTATAATATAGCATATAAAGTATTATTACTTATGTATGTAAACAACAGTAATTGTATTATTATTAGTACTTAATAAAATTGTATTATTATTATTACTTATTGTTTATAAATGGAGAGGGAGAGGAGATTTATTACAGGAATTGGCCTGAGACCCAGGAAGGCTGGTGGTGTATTTTAGTCCGAGTCCAAAGGCCTGGGAAGCAGGGGAGCCGATGGTGTAAGTCCCAGTCCAGGGGAAGGAGATGAGAGGAGATGTCCCAGAGCAAGCAGTGAGGCAGAAAACAAGAGGGACAAGTTCCTCCTTCCTCTGCCCCTTGTTGTCTTTAGGCCCTCAGTGGACTGGATGAAGCCCGCCCACAGTGAGGAGGCAGTTTACTGAAGGGTGGACTGAGTCCACCAATTCAAATGCTGATCTCACTCAGAAACACCCTCACAGACACGCCCAGAAATAGTGTTCAATCTGGGCAGCCTGTGACCAGTCGAGTTGACACAGAATTAACCATCCCACTGTGCCTTCACTTAACAGCCTTCCTCCTAACAACCCGATGAATCAGTCCTGTTGTTAGTATCCCTATTCACAGATGAGGAAGTGAGGCTCAGAGAGGTTTAGAGACTTGCCCTGGGTCACCTGCAGCCTTGTATTAGTTTCCCAGGACTTTTGGGACAAATTTCCACAAACTTGGTGGCTTACAATGATGAACATTTATTCTCTCAGATTTCTAGAACCTGAATGTCTGAAATCAAGGTGTCGGCAGGGCCGTGCTTCCTCTGAAGGCTCCAGGGAAGAATCCTTCCTTGCCTCTTCTAGCTTCTGGTGGTTGCCAGCAAGCCTTCGTGTTCCTTGGCTTCTGGCTGCATCACCCCAAGCTGTGCCTCCATCTTTACATGGCCTGCTTCCCTCTGTGTGTCCTCTCTTTATAAGGACACCAGTCACTGGATATGGGGCCCATCCTAATCAGTATGGCCTCATCTTAATTTAATTACATTTGCAAAGACCCTATTTCCATGCTAGGTCACAGTCTAAGGTTCTGCTGAGTGGACATGAATTTTCAGTGGACACTGTTCAACCACTACAGCCCTGTCTGTCTGACTTCAGAGCCGTGTCTTCTCTGCTCTTTGTGCAGGCTAGAGTGTGGAGGGGCTTGCCTTCAGCTGTGCCCAGGCCTGGAGGAACAGAGGAAGGTGGGGCAAACAGGCTGGGAGCAGAGAGAAAATGCCACCAGTGGGTGATGTTTGGCTTTGTTGACCTTCTTTTTATTATTTGGCATGTGAACTTTCTTGACGGTTGTGTCTTCATTGGAGATTTCACCTTTTGTCAAAATTAAATAGTTCTCTGGTCCATTAATGATTTCTGTTTCTCAGTCCTCTTTGATGTGAGAGCGTTGTTTCTGGCGTTATTTCTATTTGTGTTTGGCCGGTATATCTTGGAGCATGCTTTTAATTCCTCTGGGTTATGTTTTTTAAGCATGTTTTATGTGAGTGTAGAGAGTAGCACTTTCTACCTCCTTGGAAGCTTTTTGTCTTTGGATGTGAGAGAGGAGTAATAAAGGGGAGCAGTCCCTGAGGCTGTGGGAGAGAATGGGTCCAGAGCCCTAGAGGGCTCGAGAAGCCCTCTGTGGTCTTTGTTCCCCTGTGTTCTCTCATCTTCATGAGGTAGGTGTGATAATCCTCCTTTTACTGGTGTTAAGTAACCTTTCTTTGGTCACATGGCTTGTTGATGGCACCACAGGATTATGTCACTATGCCAGCCTGACTCTGTTTCCACTTTCACCAAGAGAGGAAGGCAGCAGATGAGGATGGAAGTGAAAAAGATCAGGATTACAACACCAATTTAGGAGCATATTTATCTAGTTATCCAAACCCTCTTGAATCCAAGTGACGGAAAACCACTTTATTCTCACCTAAGCATGAAAAGTGGGAGGCAGAAATTTAAGCTCCGTAACTAGGAAGTCCAAGGTAGTATCTGGCTTAAGATAAGGCCAAATCCAGGGTTCAAGTGATGTCTTCAAGACTCTGCTCCCACCCCGTCTATCTCGTGGACAGGCTTTCTCTATGTGCTGGCTAAGATAGGAGCTGGAGAAAGAAGCTCCTCCAGGAATGTTCCATCAGAGAAGTCTTAGGAAATTCTCTGGTCTGGTTTGAGGCACGTGCCTGTCTCTGAATCCCTCACAGGGGTCAGGGCCCTAGGGTTTGTGATTGGCCTGGTCTGCGTCACACACCCACTTGTGCCTTAGTGGAGCAGGGTCACCCCGGACCACATGGTGTGGGCTTCACGCAGAGAAGAGGAGTTCTGTTCCCACAAGAAGTGGGTCAGGATGCTGCACAGAGAAGAGCCACAGATGCCCAGAGGTGGTAGTGGTCTCACCAGGAGAGCAGATGGCTTCAGTGTGTGAATGCATAAAGAGATGGAAAAGCAGGAACCACAGGCCTGGCTGTTGGGAATGTCCGGGCTACAGGTTTGAGGAGCAGTCAGCAGTAGGAGAAACCAAAGGAGGCCCAGTTGAAATAAATATAGTGTTGTTCCACAATGTTAAGTACTAGCGGGAAGTCCGTGCGCCTACGTTGGGCAGCATCTGGGGGAGGACCCACTTCCTGGTGCGCAGATGTCTGCCTTCTCGCTGCATCCTCACATGGGAGAGAGCAGAGCGAGGGCTTCCTCTCTTCCTCTTCTTATAAGAACATTCATCCCATCATGGGGCTCCATCCTCATGACTATTAAGTCCCAAAGACCCCACCTCTAGATACCATCCCATTAAGGCTTCAACATATGAATTTTAGGGGCCACAAATATTCAATCTGTGTCAGAGGGCTGGCAACAGCCAGGCCAAAGGAGGAGATTCTGTCCTTAGATAGACTAGGAGGATGTTTCAGCCTTGATATGTATAAACATGGATGCATTAATTTTCAAGTCCTTCCTAGCCATCCTCAAGAGTGAACTTCAGAGAAATCTCCTCACTATGGACTTAGAAGGCAGCTTTCTGGGACTCTGCTGATGCCCTGTCCTGCTCTCAGCCCTGGAGCGTGTGCAGGGTGGACACACAGGTAGAGGCAATCCTGACAGCCTTCCGTTGCTTTGGAAGAGAGGCAGCCACCTCTGATCTCCAGCATGTGGCCGCCTCATTGAGGGAGCAGAGACAAGAGAATGCCAGGAATATATCCAGTTTCCTGGAATCTGCCAGTGTCCACATTCAGATGTGCGGGCCAGAGAAAGGAATTTCAGACCTGCTGTGGCTTAATTGGGTTGGGTCCCCATGTGCTGTGATGGCCCGGGGAACAACAGGGTCTGGGAGGCAGCTTCTTGGTCTGACTCTAATGAGCATCTGCCCAGAAATGCATTGTCTCTTCTATTTGTGATCTTCTGCTGTCCCTTACCTTTTCCTTTGTGATCATATCCCTGAATTGAGCTCTTCCTGAAGTCTACTGTAGTGTCAACGCGCCACTGTTTCCTTAAGCTGGAAATTGTGTCAGCAGTTTTGAATTTGGGAGAAAATTATATATATTTTCTGGTACCAGAAAAATCCATTTTGACCTAATCATCTCCCTGTGTGGGAACAATTTATGATGTTTTACTCGGTGTTTTGAAAATTCATTTGGAATAAAAGAAAGTGACCCATAGATTTCAGGTTAGCTTCCTGGGAGAAAGATGAGCTACCACCTGGAGCTGATTCTATTCTGGAACAAACATTCTTCCTTCTCACCCTTCCTTGGTTCTTAGTCACAGCTTGTCCCCCTGAAGTGTTAACTCTTTCTTCCTCAAGGTTCTCCAAGCTTCCCCTTGGTGATAAATGAGAACACCAACTTCCTTGGGCTCCTGTTTCTTCCCTGATCCTTGCTTTCGTCGGGAACAAACCAAGAAGCATCCACATGTTTAAGGCGGGTACATGAAATCCCAAACTCTATCAGTGGGTTGCGTTCTTTTGTGAGTTTAAGCTCAGGCAAAATCTTGTTCTTCATAGTGACAACTGGTACACTTGTGACTCTTGACAGTGAAGGTGAAACCTACATAGCACACCTTATTTTCAGTTCAGTGTAGCAAACATTTGGGGTTTGAGACACAGACACATGGTGGGAGAGACACTGATCCAATTCCATATTTGTCGAATGAATGAATGGGTAGATGAATGAATGGGCAGTTGGATAGAGGGTCCTCAGCCAGACCAGAGAGCCTGGAGCATATTCATATGCCAAAAGGAAAACCTTGCACAAGGGCAGAGAAGGGAAGAATGTTGTGCAAATGGGTTGGGAGTCAGGGAGAGTGTCCGTAGGGACTCAGGACTTGGGTGATGAGTCCACCTGGGGGTGGTGTCTGCATCTTTGGGGAGGGTCAGGTATCAAGTAAAGCAGGTAAGGTTGAGGGGTGGTTTACTGTGAAGAGGCTGAAGCCACATGGAGTTACTTGCTGTGGGACAGGCTCTTGGAGGCCGCCTGGGAAGGGTTTGCAGAAAGGAAAGAGTGGCACTGGGCAGCATGGGTGTGAGTGTTCGAGAAAGGTCTGATGGCAGGAGGGGCCCTGAGAGTAACCAGGCCCCACACAGAGGGGGGTGGCATTAGCTGGAGGAATCCTTTGAGAGCCGAGGTGGGAAGAGCTGCTGTGACGTTCCTTAGCTATGTGGTCCCCAGGGCATATTTCTTTCCCCTTCTAATTTGTGGTTCTAATTTTTGTCTTGGATTAATTACATTAATTTTATTGTGCCTTAAGCCACCTTCAAATTATTCTCATATATAGGTACGGACATAGAGATCAGTTAGTTAAAAAAAAAATTAGGCTCTTCATCGAACTTAAAAAGCCAGGCTCTCCTCTCAGCATCGGTGGGCACCCCGCTAAAAATTTTTTCCGTCTATTCCACACAAAGAATTTTCTTAAAGAGTTCTAGACAAAGGGCGCTATGAGCTTTTGTGGTTAGAAGATTCTTTCTCTTCTGTATAACTGTTGAACCCACTGTTGTTCAAATCCATTTTCTTTTGGTCCTTGATAGAGAGATGCTTTAAAATCAGTGCATATGTTTTCATGAAAGGAAATTCTGAGCTTTTTTTCCTCAGTGAGTAAACTGATAGAAATGTAGAACATTAGACCCCTCAATTAGGGGGCTTGGGATTCAGCGTTTACTGGGACCTGAAGCTTATACAATTTTGGCTCCCTCTTTAAGAAAAAGAATGTAAAATTAATAATACAGAATTAGGCGCAAAAGTGAATATTTGTCTAGAATGAGAAAAAATTGTGAAAACTTGCCAAGTTAAAAAAGGTGACAAATATCACAAACATCACAAAATCTGGGAAAATAATGTATTTTTATTAAGTACCCCACACACCTTTATAATCCTTTTTTCTTACATTGTTTGACTGCATATTATTTGACCGACTCTTCATATGATAGCAATTTGGAGTATCCTTTTCTGTTGAGAGAATAGAAAAATAATTTGTTCTTTCTTCTAGTGTGGTTGACTGATACCTTTTTTTTTTTTGCAGAGTAAGATACACTCTAAGCTAACATCCGTTGCCAGTCTTCCTCCCTTTTTCTTCCCCACACCCACCAAGACCTCAGTACGTAGTTGTGTATAGTTGTAAGTTCTTCGATGTGAGCTGCTGCCACATGGCTACTGACAGACGAGTGAGTGGTGTGGTTCTGTGCCTGGGAACCAATCTGGGGCTGCTGTGGTGAGCGTGCTGAACTTTAACCGCTAGGCCATCAGGGCTGGCTCTGATACTTTTTTTTTTTAAAGAGTTGATATTTTAGAAAATTAATTTTAGCATTATAACTCAATATTGACAATGTTATGTAAATTTTTAGAATTGTCAAATTTGGGGCATCTCTATCCATTTACTATATGAGCTTTAAGATTACAAGACATTTCACATTTTCTTGTGGTCACTTGTATTAAATATGCTTCAAATTGAAGACATCGTATCTGATGTGATAAGTTGTCTTAGCTGATGGTGATAAAAGTATCTTGCTTTGGCAAATTTTTCAAAAATATCTCACCATGTGCACACACTGCTAGGGCTGTTTCAAAATCTTAGAAGAGCCCATGTGAGTGAGGGGCCCTGAAGCTTAAGCTTCCATAGCTTCATGGTGAATCCAGCTTTGAGCTCATTGATTACTTCTCAATGGGAATATTTGCTAAATCCCCTGGGTGGAGGAACTGGGATGGCACACGCTGGTGTTTCCTCTTCTCTAATAGACCTTTAAAAAATTTTTTTTTTCCCCTTGAAATAGGAATTAAGAATACTGGCCCAAATGATAATTACATTTCCTTACATCTCTGTAGTGGTTTACAGTGTGCAAGGGTTCACAATGCTTTATTTTACTCATCTCCACTCCAGCCCTGGGAGCTAGACAGGGCCGGTATTATTCCTGTTTGCAAATAAGGAAATACGCTCTGAGCTTGCCAGGGTTTTTCCCGTCTGCCTCGCAGGAGGAGCATTTGCAGCAGGAGACGTCTAGGTGTGACCAGGGACCACTGGGCACCGATCCAGGGGCCTGTGACTGTGCTAGCTCCAGCACGAGCGGGCTCTGAGTCCTTGTCTTCAGCCTTCCTGAGCCTCAGTTTCCTCATCTGTTAAGGAGAAATGATCTCCGGGAGGTGATCTTTAGAGCCCTTTTCCTACGCTGTCCTCTACTTGATCAAGAGGAGGGTTCCTGCCTCTTGCCTCGCATCCAAATAGCAGTAAGGGAGCTTTGGCTCTCCTTATTCCTCTGGCTCCTGATGTCTGTTAACCTCCTGGAATCTTTCTGACATTCTATCAGTGGACCTTTCCCAAGCCCTGAACTGGCTGGATCATCGTGGAAATAGATTTCGTGCTCCCTGATTTCAGAAGCAGATCTTAGACTGCCGTTAAGCACCACAGGTCCCCCCAGGATGGTCTTGCCCTGTGCTCATGGTCCCAGTGGCAGTTTAGTGACTTTGCTTTTTGGACAGTTCCTTGACTGTGGTTCTGCTCCCCAATCCGTTGCTTTGATGCACATATTCACCTGGACATTCAGAGGTTCCCAAGATTTCTGAACTGGGTCAGGGCACATGCATTGCGGGAGGAAGTCCTGCTGGAGGCTGCAGGAGAGAGGAGTTCATTGATCCCAGGAACAGTTTGGATCTGGATGTTTCTTTTGATGAGGCTAGCATTTCATCAGATTTTTCTTTAAATGATTTATTTAAAATAATGCTAAAGCTGGGCTGGCCCCGTGGCCGAGTGGTTAAGTTCATGCACTCTGCTTCGGTGGCTCAGGGTTTTGCTGGTTCGAATCCTGGGTGCAGACATGGCACCACTCATCAAGCCATGCTGAGGTGGCATCCTACATGCCTAAAAATATACAACTATGTGCCGGAGGGCTTTGGGTAGAAAAAGGAAAAATAAAATCTTTAAAATAACGCTAAAGCATGATTTGTTCATATAGTTGAAAAAGACTGTAAACTGCATAATTCAGTGTGCCCATTTTCCACATGGGGAAATTGAGGTCCAGTCATGGGAGGTTAGGAGTCCTGGACCAAACAGGTAAGCAGGAACCTGGAGCGCGTGTTTGAGTCACCTCCTCCCTGTGTGCATCATTGGACCACACCTCTTTTTCTTTGCAACCTTATTTTGTGCCTTATTATCAGAATCATTATGGGCATATTTAATAAGGAAATTATTAAATTTGAATATTCTGGGGCTTTTTGCCTTTACGTACGTTTACTTATTTAATTATACATTAAATATAGAGATACATTTATATATAGTTCAATATTTAAATTTGCTTTTCCTTCTAGTAGTTTTCTTCCTTTTCAAAATTGTGTTTTTATTGTGCTAAAATTCACATAACATAAAATTCATCATTTAATCACTTTAAAGTGTACAATTCAGGGAATTTTAGAATATATACAATGTTGTACAACTGTCATCACCATCTAATTCCAGAACATTTCATCACTCCCTGAAGAAACCCCATACCTCTTTACAGTAGAATATTTTATTTTTAAAGATTCACTAAATCATGACGCCAAGGGTGTGCTTCTGTGTGTGTGTGTCCTCCCATGAGGGCTGTACATCTTTCACTTTATGGTGAGTCTTTGGAAGAGTTTCTGTCCCGGTGGGATGTTCAGGAGTCTGCTCATCTTTTGAACCTGCCCTGGATTGTGCAGCCTTCTTTCTGGTGGCTCACCCTGTTTGGGTGCATCCAGGTATAGGGGGGCCTTTAGCAGAGGCTGTAGGAGTGATGAGCAGGGAGACTGGATGCCGGTGTAGCCCCCACTGCCTTCTGAGCCCATGTGAGCCAGACCCAGTGCAGCACTAAAGAGAGCTGAGCTGCAGAGGGGCTGTCTGCAGAAAGCGGCAGTGAGCCAAGGTCCTTGGTGGCTGGTCTATTAAAAGCTCCCTCGACAATTTTCACAAAAGCACCAGTGTTGGCTGGTCACATCCTGATTTGGCTGCTTAGCTCCATCTCTGAGAACTCTCCCTCAAGTTCCATTTGCATGTATTGTTCGATTCTCTCTGTGTCTCTCTGCTGTGGATCACTCTTGTTCTACACACTTATATGTACAGACTCCAGAAAGCTGTGTTGTTTTATAAAAGGTGGCAATTGGAATTGTTAGATTGATGTAATGCTGGGCACAGTGCTTATCTTGGCTTTCTGCCTGCCTCTGTGACCTTGGCCAAATCACTTACGTTTTCTGGGCCTTGGTTTGCTCATTTTGAAGTGAGTTGGTTGGAATAGATGATCTAGAAGTAATAATACCTACTTTATAGAAGTTGTTGTCAGGATAATGCATGTAAATCCTTTGGCACAATGCCTGGAACACAGTTTCAGTGCCCAATAAATGCTTATTGGTTGAAATATAATTATTAATATATTAACCTTAATACACTGGTTTATCCATCCAGAATTAACTCCCACATAGCCAATTTCCTCAACACCATTTGCTAAATAGTGGAGTCCTAAATTTGTAACACCTTCTTTATCATGTATTAAATTCTTGTGTATTCATGGCCTTCTTCTGGACTCAGTTTTGTTCTCTTGGTCTGTTTGCTGATCATTTTATTAGAATAACATAATTTTAATTATTATGGCTTTATTAAACTTTTTAACACCTTGGGGCAACCCCTCTCATGATTTTAACTAAAAGAATTTTAACTCTTACCTCCCTACTCTTCTATATATTCTTTAATTTCCCCCCAGTTTTGTTGACATACATCACTGTATAAG
The DNA here is from genome assembly GCF_021613505.1 of Equus quagga. NCBI lineage: Eukaryota > Metazoa > Chordata > Mammalia > Perissodactyla > Equidae > Equus > Equus quagga. Next base: position 25,755,352 of record NC_060273.1, on the reverse strand, counting down.
TTTAAGGTGTACAGAATAATGGTTTGACCTACTTATATTGTGAAATGATTACTGTAGTAAGTTTAATTATCATCCATCATGTCATATAGATACAATAAAAAGTAGAAGAAAATATTTTTTTTCCTTGTGATAAGAACTCTTAGGATTTACTCTCTGAACGACTTTCATATATATCGTACAGTAGTGTCATCATGTTGTACATGACACCCCTACTACTTGTTTATCTTATAACTGGAAGTTTGTACAGTTTCTGCCTTCTGACCACCATCCTCCGATTCCCCCTCCACAAGTTCCCCACCTCTGGTAACTACAAGTTGGATCTCTTTTTGTGTGATTTGGAAGATCATACAGTATTTGTCTTTCGCTGTATGACTTATTTCATTAGCATAATGCCCTCAAAGTCCATCCATGTTGTTGCAAATGCAGGATGTCCTTGTTTTTTTTTTATAGTTGAATAATATTCCATTCTATATACGTGCCACGACTTCTTTATCCATTCATCCATTGATGGACATAGGTTATTTCCATGTCTTGACTATTGTAAATAATGCTGCTATGAACATGGGGGTACAGATATATTTTCAAGTTAGTGTTTTCATTTCCTTTGGATAAATGCCCAGAAGCGGAGTTGCTGGATCATATAGCAATTCTATTCTTAATTTTTTGAGGAACCTCCATGCTGTTTTCCATAGTGGCTGCACCAGTTTACATTCCCACCAACAGTGCATGAGGATTCTTCTATATACTCTTAAGAACTATTTTGTAGGGTTGCCCCCAAATCCTTTTGGGATTAGAATCCAGTTCTGTTATATCCACATCCAGACTTGTGAAAACTGGCTGCCTAAAAATTGTCACTCTTCCCATCTGAGAAGAGAGTGTGCCTCTTCATCACTTTAAATATTTTATATCTTTCTTAGCATTCCCAGAGTTATTCCTAGACAGTTATTTATTTGTTAATATTTTAACTGGTATCTTCCCCATTATGTAGTCCAATTGGTGTTTGCTTTAGGAGAGGTGTTGATTTTTAATTTTTATATTATATTTACCTATGCTCAATCTTGTCACTGACCTGCGGGCTAATTTTCAGTTATTATTGAAATTATTTCACGATTCCTAGACGTATAATCTTTGGATATGCAGATAATAACTTTATCTCCTTTATAAGTTTGATTTGCCAAGAAGAGTGTCTCTTTGATTATTTTTAAGTGATTTTTGCATTTATTTATCAACCAGGCAATTTTTTCCCCCTGTTTTCTGATTCATTAGATTTTGCTTTTATCTCTATTTTCCACTTCCCATTTTCTTTCTTTCTTTGTTTTTCTAACTTCTTCAATAAAATACTTGGTTCGTTTATTTTAATTTTTGTTTTAATACTAAAAGTATTTAAGGCCATGAATTTTATTATGAGTACATCTGAGTACACATAACTCTGCTATGGATTATTTCCATTTTAGATATTTTCGAACTGGTTTATAGTTATAGATTTCATTTTCTTTTTGAGCTAATAGTTTTCCCAATTCTCTGTCTGCACTGGGGTTCTAGGAGAGTGAGGTCAATAGTCAAAAGTGTCACTACGATGGGGGCCAGGCCTAGAAACCTTAATGGTTTATAGTAAAGAGTGTGCCACGTGACAGCAAATGGAATGTGTGGGTTTGCTGGGCAGATGGCAGGCACACCTGGGTGAGGTGCTCCAGGCGCCGGGCTGCAAAAGCCTATTAAGGGTGTCAGGTCTGTATAGACGATAGTTAATTAAAGGATTGTTTCAAAATCTTCATGTGGTTGGATTCTTTTTGTTTGAAAAATTATTATTTTCTTGTTTTACTGTGTTGTGAAGTGAATGTGGGCTGGGCATTTTTTTGCTTTTTGAAATTTATTAAGGTTATTTCTTGTGGCCTAATGTACAATCAGTTTTTATAAATGTTCCATGGATGCTTGGAATAGGGGCATAGTGTCTGTTTATAGGATACACTTATTTATATATACATCTTTTAATTCATCTTTATACACTCAAATGCTATGTGTTATTATTTATGTATTTTTGAACTTGATCTGTCAAATATTTAAAGAAGTATAGTCACTGGAAAGAGTTGTTTTGTTCATTTTCTTCTTTTTATCTAACAATTCTGCTTTATATATTTTGATGTTATGTTATCTGACCCTCCCCCACCGATGCTGTGATTGTCTATATTACTTGTGAATTTTACCTTTTATCTATGTCTAATGCTTCTCTTTTCCTAATGGAATGCTTTTTCTCTTCAATGATGCTTTGAGTTAAAGGAAAGTTCCCACCTCTGCACTCTTAATTAACTCAATGTCCTTAACGCCCTGTCCCCTGTGGACAGGCCAAGGGCGTTGTTTCTGAAGGGTCCTCCTTCTAAGTTCTAGAGTGACATGGGAACTCTGCTGGTCCCATTTCCCAGCTGCGTTTTTCTCCTCTGGGTGTCTAGTGGACGTCCTAGGCTTGCATCCTTCAATAGTTCCTTCTAGCCTCCTCCTCTGGACGCAGCTAGCAGACCTCCCTGGACTCCTCTTGGCAACCGTGGGGTCTCTTCCATTGCTTGCCCGCCTCAGGACCCCATTCGGCCTCCACTCGGTGGTTGTCTGCAAGGGCAGGTAGAGTTCTGAACCTGCCCTTCTGTTTGCTTGTTTTACCCAGCCTCTAATCTGATTTACATATGTTTCTTGGTCACACAATGGAATTTTGTTTCTTAGTCCTGAGAATTCTTGTCTTTTATCCAAGACGTTTCCAATTTGTGTTAGTTGTTTTGAGTAATATGCATTGGCCTTAGATATCCTGCTTCTGCTCCCTTCCTCACGCTTTGTTCCCTTTGCTCTCAGGCTGACATTACGGCAGTGTTTGGTTTGTCTTTCTTGTCTCCATTAGTAATTGTCTTTCAAGTTTAAAGAGCAGGTCTTGATCCATATATCTGTTTTTCAGAGGCAAGAGTGAAGTAGTTTCTTTTGATTCCTCATTATGCAGGAGATGTTTTAGTATTTCTTACCCCTTCCCCTCACAGACACACCAACTCTTGATCAATGAATCCTTGGCCTTTTATGTTTGTTTGTTTTGTTTTGTTTTTTGTGAGGAAGATTGGCCCTGAGCTGACATCTGTGCCAGTCTTTCTCTGTTTTGTGTGTCGGGGACAGCCACAGCCAGCCTTTCCTGTCTCTGTTCTGCATGGCTAAGCTTTTCTATTTCCAAGAGTAAAGGTGCATTCAGGTCATTGTATTTTTCAGTCTAGCTCCATCAGATTTGTACATCATTTTTTATTTCCAGTGATTTCAGTGTGTGCGTGTCCACCATGTGTGCACGGGCCTGTGCCTTCTATGGGATATTGATAGAAATTTATTTTGGGTGTTGGGAGACCTATTTCAGAGATTGGCAGACCAATGCCATTTTAAGCCCAAAACATGAAATAAGATTTTAAAAAATAGTAGCTGCCTGAGAGAATTTGGCAGGGAAGGAGTGCTGATGGGATGATCATGGATCTGTCACATCTCTGAGTGACACATGAGGGTTTTCACACCAGTGACTTGTGGGTGTCACCACCTTGTAACTGACTGGCAGAGTTATAGAGGTGAGAGGGCAGAGCCTTTCAGCCATGCACATGCAGAGAAAGGTTGACTCTGCTCACAGGACCTTAGATCACCTGGGTTCCCCTTTTCCTTTTACAGGTGAGCAGATCTGAGCCCCAGAAAGAAGTGACTGGTAAAGGCCCTGTGAAGAGCCAGGGACCATCTAGACCAATATTCCTGGCTTATTATTAACTGTTTTCCTGGATGTTTTTTGATCTATCTAGACTAAATTATTCTGTCGTAAGTCCTTGTGTACAGAGAGTATGGGAACTACTGTTTATGAGGTTACCTCTGATGTGCCAAGTGTTTGGCTTGTGTCACCTCATGGATTTCTCGCAGCAGAACTATGAGGTGGGGGTTATCTGCCCCACCGAACATATAAGGAAGCTGAGACTTATGCAGACTTAAGATTTGCAACACTTTGATTTTCCCCCAGTCCTGTGCATCCACAATATTACAACCTTAGTTTTCATTCTGTAGATACTGGCTGGGTGTCTGCTGTGTACCAGGCACTGAGCACACACTCCTGCCCTTGTTGGGTCTGCGGGCTGCCCCACGATACAGTCAGTGCTGTTGCCTCCATGGCGGCAGAATGGATGATATGCAGTGAAGATGATGCTAAGGGTCAGGCAGAGCCGCGTGCCCTTCATGTGTCTGTGCTTTTAGCTCCCTGGAGGGAATGATTCACCTTCATAATCACAGCATCACAGAGCTGCCCTTCCTTCAAGGCTGGCACTGATGGACGAAAAATGACTGCTATGTTCAATCAAATTTTTGAGAGAGATTTAAATTGCTTTGATAACACTCTTGGGAGTTGGGGCTCCTTTTAATAATTTAGGGTGGAGGAATGTGTGCTCTCATTAAAGAGAGGAGGTGGATTTGGGCTCTGGCCTTGAAGGTTTTTTTTTTCTACAGGAGGCTTGTTGAGATTGAAAATCAAGATGACACAGAGATTCAGGGTGCTGGCCGGTGGGGAGAGGTCTGTCTGTCTACCCTTGTGTGTCCTGCTCTGCTAGAACTAACGTGGCTGAGCTTTTCTGAATCACTGACTGTTGGACGTTCATGGACTTGGACAGGATAACAAATGGAAGGGGGTTATTTTCTGATCCTAATAAGTGAGAAACAGCTGTTCTTCCTAGCTTGGAAGCAAGTCATTTGTTTTCTACACGCATGCACACACACACACACACACACACTCTTCGTTGTCAACATGCTGCTAGGCAAAATTAAAAATTCCACACAATATTTCTAAAAAGAGAAAAAGAGAAAAGGGATTTCCAGAGATCCAAACACAGTCCCTGTCGCAGCGTCTCCTCATAATGTGGATGCTGTGTTTACGCATCCTGGGAAGCAGATTGTGTTTCTGAGGTGAACTTGAAGCTGGCCTTGGCCTTCCGGGCCCTCCCTCCACCCTCTGGTCGGTGCTGACAAGACATTAGGTGCTGTGAGGGCCTTGGAAACTGGACTCGATCCTTTTCCATAATTTGTCATTGGCTGTTTATTTCACTTTTAAAGAAGCTTATTTTGAAAACAAATAATGTTTAATCTGTTTACGTTTACAGTAATTATTGACAGGGAAGGATACTACTGCCATTTTGTTAATTGTTCTCTGTTAGTCTCATAGTTCTTTTGTCTGTCTTTCATCGGGCATAAATTTACAGTTAAGCAAGATGAATATATTCCAGAGATCGGCTGTACAACACTGTACCTATAGTTAACAATGCAATATTGGACATTTAAAAATTTGTTAAGTGGGTAGATCTCATGTTGTGTTTTTATCACAATAAAATAAAATTAAAAAAATGAATAATGTAAATGTTGATAAATTAAGGAGTATGCATATGTGAAAAAAGAATTTAACTATCATTTGAATTAACCTCTTATTAGTAGCTTCCACTTTTTACCCAGGTGAAGAACTTGCTATGGACAGTACCTTTTTTTTTTGAGGAAGATTATCCCTGAGCTAACACCTGCTGTCAATCCTTCTCTTTTTGCTGAGGAAAATTGGCCCTGAGCTCACCTCTGTGCCCATCTTCCTCTATTTTATATGTGGGATGCTTGCCACAGCATGGCTTGATAAGTGGTGCTAGGTCTGTGCCTGGGATCTGAACTGCCAAAACCTGGGCCACCAAAGTGGATTGCACAAACTTAACTGCTATGCCACCGGGCCGGCCCCACTATGGACCGTAATTTTGAAAAAATAGTCTAAGTAGGTACAAAGTGTAATCACAAACAGTGAGACAGTTTCTTAAACATATATTAAAATTTTTATTTCAAAATGAGCATTCTCTAGCATTTTTGTTTTTTTTTTTTTGAGGAAGATTAACCCTGAGCTAACATCTGCTGCCAATCCTTCTCTTTTTGCTGAGGAAGACTGGCCCTGAGCTAACATCTGTGCCCCTCTTCCTCTACTTTATATGTGGGACGCTGCCACAGCATGGCTTGCCAAGTGGTGCCATGTCTGCACCCGGGATCCAAACCGGTGAACCCTGGGCCACCGAAGTGGAACATACGAACTTAACCACTGTGCCACCGGGCCGACCCCACATTCTCTAACTTTGAATGGTCACCTTGGAACACAGTACAGTAATTTCAGGCCTTGAAAGATACAAACACACACGTGCTAGCTTGTATGTGCACACATATCCTCTCTCGGTTGTTCTGGCACATAAGTTTCCCTGTCTTTTGCTTCCAAACCCAGAAAGTATAACCACATAAAATTTTATTACAGTGAGGAAAGATAGTTGGTCTGAGTTAATAAAAAACTAGAAATAGGATTTTACTGGTTTTTATTAGTTTTTCTAAATTTATTATTTTTAGAAACATAGCATGACTCTGCTGTTAAAAAAATGATTTAATTGAGACTCTGTTGAAGTTGCCTCATTCCACATGGGGTACTCATTTGTCATCAGGAGCAGCAGTTTTCATGCATGTAGTTAATATACTAAGATCCTTAAAAACGTGATGACATCGGTAGTTTAGGCATGCCCGTCTTATTTATACCACTTAATTGCTTTCTTTTCTTCGTAAATTATACCAAAGTGAAATTAGCCAGCCCACTTTGAGTGAATGATCCCTAAGTCTGAATTGGCGGGTCTATTAATGAGGGCTGCTTGGATGTATACTGGGATGCTTGAGGGGAAAGTAAATCCTCAAATCCAAATACAGTGTCTTTTCTGATGTGTGCTGGAAAGATGTCTGATTCTCTTCTTTCTTGTTAATATGCTAATTATGGATACTTAGCACGTTGATCTGTTACTTGTTACTTGGAAGCTGTTTACATATTCTCTGGTATTGGGGAATTACTCTTTGTTTCTTCATGACTCAGATTAGGTTGGACTTCCCTCTAAAGAGCAAGCCCTTAGATTTGATGAAGAGCCACATTCCTTGCAGGACTTGACCCCAAACGTTTGAGATCAGCCTTTGAATTTCTTTTTCTAGAAGTCTGACAGCAAAACTTGGTGCATTTTTCTCTCCAGGATCCAAATAACAGCTAAAGTCCTCAGGGGCAGCTGTGAGGCAAGTATTTCAAAAACAACCACATTAAAGTTATCTGGAGACTGCAAACAAGAGTTGGCTTTTGTTTTTCCACACGTGTCTCAGGGAGCACATGTGTGTATTTGGACCATTAAAATACTGAATAAGCTCGTCCGTCGAGAATGTACACAGAGCTTTCCCCTCTAATTTCTCTGGCTCATTGGTCGAGCACACCTTGCTGGTTTGAACATAAACACACTTCCCTTCTGCTCTTTGGGTAGCCACATACTTGATTTTTGCAAGCTTTCCTTTTTCAGAGAATCAGCAGCACTCAAGCAGTATTCATTCATTCCCTGGGTCATTTGCTCTTTTACCCAGCAAATGGCTTTTGAGCATTTACAAGTGCTAGGCGTGGCTTAGGCTCTGGGAACACAAAGTCCCCGACCGCTTCGAGCTTATTGCCTGCAGATTCTGACACGCAAATACCTACGTACTATGGAAGGTGGTGATGAGGACTAGAAAGAAAATAAAGCAGGGTGGGGGGTGGAGAGTGGTGGGAGGTGCTGTCTTATTTAGAGTGACATTATGCAAAGATCTCAAAGTAGTTAAGGAAGGAAGCCATACAGACATCTAGGGAAAGAGGACTTGAGGGAACAGCACTTGCAAAGGTCCTGAGGCAGGACCCTTCCTGGCACCGTTAAGGAACCACAGGGTGGTCATTGTAGCTTAGAGGGAAGGTAGGCAAGGGAGAGTGGAAGGAGATGAGTCAGGAAGATGGCTGAGGACTGTGTAGGCCTTGGCTGTACCTCTAAAGGCTGGACTGGACCATAGTAAGAACTTTTACTCTGAGTGAGTGGTAAGGGATGTGAGCAAACTTGTGTCGTGATCTGATTTATATTTTCAAAATATTTTGGGAAAGGGAGTCGGGGGTGGGAAGCAGGGAGGATGAACAGAAGGCTTTTTGGGGAAATGGTGGTGACTCGGGGGGAGGAAGTGGTCAATTCTAGATGTATTTCAAAGGAAGGGCTGACAGGGTTTCCTGAGGCCTTGGTGGGGGTGAGGGAAGGAGCAGAGACCAAGGAGGGCACCTGGAAGAGTGATGCTGCTGTGTACTGAGATGGGAAAGAATGTGAGGGGGCAAGTCCAGGAGGGGCCTACGGAGCTTGGGTTTGGACATGGTGAGTTTGGGATGTCAGTTAGGCACCCAGCATGAGATGTTGTGTGCACACTTTAGAGTTGAGGGGAGAAGTTTGGGATGGATATGTCATCAGTGTATAGAGGATATTTAAAGCCGTGGGACTGGCTTTAGGGACTTAGGGAATGAGGGTGGCCTGAGGAGAGAAGGGAAGGGGCTGAAGACTGAGCCAAGGGCCATTTTGTGAAGCCAGAAGATGAGAAAGAATCGCCAAAGCAGACAGAAAAGAAGCCACTGATAAGAAGGGAGGAAAACCAGGAGAGGTCGCTGTCCCAGGAGATGCTGATGGAAAAGAAATGTTTCAGGGAGGAAGTGATAAAAATCTGTGAATATTCAGGACTTAAGATGTTTTAGAAAGGCAATATGAGAGAAAGAGAGAGAGAGAGAAATATTTATTATAGGCCTTGGCTGAAGATCCAGGAAAGCCGGTGGTGTAATCCAGTCTGAATCTGCAGACCTGGGAACCAGAGGAGCATATGGTGTAAGTCCCGGTCTAACAGCAGGAGTCGATGAGATGAGACGTCCCAGAGCAAGCAGTGAGGTGGGGAAAAAGAAAAGGGGAATGAATTCCTCCTTCTTCTGGTTTTTGTTCTATTCAGGCCCTCAATGGATTGCATGAGGCCCACCCACAGTGAGGAGGCAGTCTACTGATGGCTGGACTGAGTCCACCAATTCAAATGCTGATCTCACTCAGAAACACCCTCACAGACACGCCCAGAAATAGTGTTCAATCTGGGCAGCCTGTGACCAGTCGAGTTGACACAGAGAATTAACCATCCCACTGTGCCTTCACTTAACAACCTTCCTCCTAACAACCCTATGAATCAGTCCTATTGTTAGTATCCCTATTCACAGATGAGGAAATGAGGCTCAGAGAGGTTTAGAGACTTGCCCTGGGTCACCTGCAGCCTTGTATCAGTTTCCCAGGACTTTTGGGACAAATTTCCACAAACTTGGTGGCTTACAACGATGAACATTTATTCTCTCAGATTTCTAGAACCTGAATGTCTGAAATCAAGGTGTCGGCAGGGCCGTGCTTCCTCTGAAGGCTCCAGGGAAGAATCCTTCCTTGCCTCTTCTAGCTTCTGGTGGTTGCCAGCAAGCCTTCATGTTCCTTGGCTTCTGGCTGCATCACCCCAAGCTGTGCCTCCATCTTTACATGAGTTTCTTCCCTTCCTGTGTCTGTGTGTCTGTGTCTTCTTATAAGGACGCCAGTCATTGGATTTAGTTCCCACCCTGAGCCAGTCTGCCCTCATATTAACTAATTATATATTGAAAGAAAGAAAGAGAGAGAGAGAGAGAGAGAGAGTGAGGCAGTGTAGATCTGATAACTATGGAAGGAAAGGGGATGAAGCAGGGATGGGCAGGGAGAGCCTCACCATGATGCAGTTCTGTCAGTCAGACTCTTGATTGGCTCTTGGTTGTCCTTGGCTGTCCTTGGTTGTCTCATTTGTCTCTCCCATGTTGGGCAGAATTGATTAGCCCCTAGTCCCCTGGCTATGCTCATTCATTGGCTGGGGCTGCCCAAGAAGAGCGTGGCTGCCACTCCAAAGATGAGGCAGATCCCACAGATGCTAACAGCTGGAGGCTGTCCACTGGAGGGGAGAGTCAGGCAGCTCGCCTGCACTGCTGCCATCCCTGGTGCTGTCATTTCTTGTGTTCTTCGAGGGCTCCGTGGAGGGAATCCGGCTGGTGCTCACCTGTTGCTTAAGATGCAGCCTTGTCACTGGGTCAGGTTTGTTACCAGTCACGTGGTTGCCAGCTTCCAAATCCTGTTACTGTTGGCTCCTCTTCTCTGCGCTCCATCCGTGAGGGTTTACGTCTTAAGAAACAAATCCCTTTTCTGAAGTCTTAGTTTAAGGGGTTGAAGAGAGAACAAAATTATATGTGTATGCTCAACCTACCGTCTTTACCCAGATATCTAGTATTTTTTCCCAGTGGGAAAAGACAAAGCAGAGAGGAGGAGCCAGAAGTTAGGGATAAAAAAATACTGACTTCCATTTTGAAAGAGTCAATAGCTATAGTATATACAAGTCTAAAGCTAAATTCAGTGAAAAGGGGTGGAGAGATGGGTTAGGGATTCAGCAGTGTGCAGATGGAAAACTGAAGGCATTGGTGGGGGTGGGCGATGACAACATGGGTTCGGGCATTGGTTCTCTCCCTTTGCAGCTTGAATGGCCTTGGGAAAATTGCCTCATGACCCTGAATAGGTGTCTGTAAGTGACTGGTTACATTCAATCAATGGGAAAACCACTGAAAACGAGAGGGTTTTGATTAAGTAGTGTTACATGCATGTTTTTGCTAGGAAATTCTCCAAAGGCATCATTCTTGAGCTATATCAGGGTCTAATCAGTTGGAGACCACTCAGTTTGCAGGGCTCCCAAGGTATAAATTACTTATGTTTGCCTACTGGTGCCAAGGGGATACCTGTGGTTTGAGGAGCTTTGGTTTGTCCTTCTTATCCCAGTGTTTTTGTTGGAAAATGATCTGCTAAATGAGCATCCATCGCTAGTTTTACCTAAAAGTTCAATATTTTACTTAGAAATCTAGTATTTTTCCCTCTTTGAATGTTAGGGACTGAATTGTGTTCCCGCAAAATTCGTATGTTGAAGTCCTGACCCCCAGTCCCTCAGGTTCTGACTGTATTTGGAGACAGGGACTTTAAAGAGGTAGTTAAGTTAAAATAAGGCTATTAGGATGGGCTCTAACCTAATATGACCGGTGTCCTTTTAAGAAGAGGAGATTAGGACACAGACACACAGAGGGAAGGCCCTGTGAGGACACAGGGAGAGAAGCAGGCCGTCTGCAAGCCGAGGAGAGAGGCCTCAGAAGAAACCAACCCTGCTGGCACTTTGATCTCAGACTTCCAGCCTCCAGACTGTGAGGAAATACATCTCTATTGTTTAGGGCCCCTGGTCTGTGGGATTTTGTTTTGGCCGCGCTAGCAGACTAAGACAATGAGAAAACAAAAAGGACAGGGCTGGGACAGAGGTAGATGTAGATACAGATACAAGTGTACGCATACATAAAATTAAATACCTTAATCCCTAACTTCATTATTTTTCTTCTATTAAACATAATCCGATTTGGAGCAAAAAGGCTTTGAGCGCATTTTAATTTTGCTGGTTTCTTGGGAGGGGTTTATTTATTTATTTATTTTTCACACTCCTGCTTCCAGGACTAGTAAATTAGTAAATGCTAATATAAAACTTGATATATTAGCAAATCTTTACCCGACTTCTTTCTTCCTGGGGCGACTCTCCTTAAATTGCTGATCAATTCCCGCTCCAGGCTAAAGCTCCACACTTTCTTTTTTCTCTTTTTGTCTGACCCACGGCAAGAGTAAATTTTTCTTTCCCTTGGGATGGCAGATTCTGTCCTGGAAATCCACCGTAGGAGTGAAATTGTTAGCAGTTGTTTTTAAGATCTGGTCCTAGCCTTTTTGCAGGGATGGTCTCTCTCACGTTCCTTTCTGTTTAGAGAAAATCTGTCACGGTTCTCCTCACAGCACTAGGTTTTGGCAGGATGTCCTGTAATCGGCCAGAGCAGGGCCCCTCTCAGATTTTGTCCTCACAGCTCAGCGTGGGAGTCAGTGATAAAGTACGCACCAAGCAGGTTATCTGGCATTACGGGCTTCGGCCGTGAGCTGGAGAGCTCCCATGTTTCAATTAACGTTTTAAATTTTGAGAGAACCGTGGTTATTAACTCCACTGACTGGCCATAGAAGACACCCCTAATGGAGCAGGATTCATTCTGCCACCATTTTCTTGTTTTCTTTCAAATCCCAGGACCCCTGGAGAGCCACCAAAGCTTTAAGCAGGAAAGTATCGTGATTTGATTTACACTTGAAAACATTTTTAATTGTGGTGTATATACATAACATAAAATTTATCATCTTAGCCATTTTTAAGTGTACAATTCTGTAGTGTTAAGTACATTCACATTGTTGTGCAAACAATCTCCAGAACTTTTTCATCTTCCCAAACAGAAACTCTGTACCCATTAAAAAACAGTTCCTCATTCTTGCCTTCCCCCAGCTCCTGGCAAGCACCATTCTACTTTCTGTCTCTATGAATTTGACTACTCTAGTGCTTCATATAAAGGGAATCATACAGTATTTGTCCTTTTGTGACTGACTTATTTCATTTAGCTTAATGTCCTCAAGATTCATCCATGTTGGAGCATGTGTCAGAATTCCCTTCATTTTTCTGGCTGAATAATATTCCCTTGTATGTATATACTACATTTTGTTTATCCATTCATCTGTCGAGGACACTTGGGTTGCTTCCACCTTTTGGCTATTGTGAATAATGTGGCAATGAATATGCTGCTATGAATGCAAATATCTCTTGGAGACCCTGCTTTCAATTCTTTTGCCTATGTATCTGGAGTGGGATTACTGGATCATATGGTAATTCTATTTTTAATTTTTTGAGGAACCACCGTACTCTTTTCCATAGCAGCTGCGCCATTTCACAGTCCCACCGAGCAGTGTACAGGGTTCCAGGTTCTCCACATCCTCGCCAGCACTTGCTACTTTCTGGTTTTTGGCATAGCCATTCTGAGGAGCGTGAGGTGGTGTCTCATTGTGGTTTCCACCACAGTTTTGAATGCCTGCTGCGTGTGCATTACATTTTCAGGTGCTAGTGCACAGTGAGACTCAGTTCCTGCCATAAAAGAGGAATTTCATGGTCTGTTGCAGGAGAAAGTCATCTAAACAGAAAACTATGATACAGCACGATGAGTGTCGTGATAGAGACAGGTCTTAAGAGAGCACAGAGTGGATGCCATCAAGGAAGACTTCCCAGAGCTGGGGATACTTCTTTAATGACTCTTTAAAACCTATCTAGTGGAAGGAACCAGAAAAATGAGAAACTAAATGTAAACTCCAAGTGGTTAGTGGGTTTGAGTTAGAGCAATGTTTTCGGAACAGAATATTTGAAGCGTTTTTTTCCTCTTGATTTGTGTGTCTCTCTGGCTCTGAGAGATTGTAAAGGCTACTTACTTGGGATACTTACTTTGCAGTTTGTGGTTATCAGAAAGAGGCCAGACTGAGACCTTTCGGAGAAAAGGCACACAGCAGCTGGGTAGGTGGGAGGTGCTCTCGAAGCCTGCTCCAGGGTGCTGTGTGTTTGCTCCTCATCCTTTCTGGGGAGATTTGAAGGCTCTGAGTCAGGGGCAGTTTGTCACATGGGGGAAGGTGCAGTGACAAGATGGCAAATCTGGACAGAGAAACAGAGTATATAAAGGCCTGCTATTTAGGAACGGTGCTATTCTTGTCGTGGTGACTCACTTGTCAAGGCTTTGAGGATCTGTGCAGAGGAGGAGAGGACTGGGTTGCAGCGTGGAGATGGGCAGTCTGGCTCCCGGGCCTGGGACCGAGGCCCTGTCATCTCACCCTGCTTTGGGGGCCACCCTGACCCCCAGACTGCTCCGTTTCCATTCTCATTCCTCTGCATAGCTTTTTATAGAAGTGCTTTCAAAAGAGGCAGCGGGTCTGTTGTCACAAGATCTGTGTGCCTTTCTCAGGGAGGAGAGAAAGAGGGCAGAGTCTTCCCCCTCACAGTTTGGTTTGGTACTTATGTGTTTAGTACACATTCCTTGGAAGGTCCCCTCGAAACCCGTCTATCTCTCAGAGTGGACTGAGAGCCCCTCTGGATCCCCAGAACCTTGCAGAGCGTCAGGCATTTCCAGGAGATCAGTAAACAGTGGCGCGTGAATGAATGGACGTGATGGGTGTTGGGAGCACAAAGATGGCAAACCCTCTCGGTTGTGCTCCTGGGACAGCTTTCCTTTCTGCTCTCTCTACCCACCACTTCTCTTAGCTCCAGTCCTCTGTAGCCTGACTTGGACAGCTGACATCACTTTCTAATGATCTCATCTCCCTTCTGTGTCATTTTCCCAATTTTTATCAGAGTCATCTTTATACCATCTAACACAGACCTGGTCATTTCTTTTCTCTTTCTCACTCAGAATGTTTCATGGTTTACTGTGACCCAGAGACCGAAATCCATGACCCTTTGTGATCTGATTGCTGTCTGTCTTTCTGGCCTTGAAACCCTCCCCACTCCATGTCTGTCCTGTCTCATTCTGCCCTACATTTGCCTCTCCCTTCCTTGAGTTGAGGTGGCTGCCTTTCCTTCCCCTGTGAATGTGTCCCCTGCTTTGGTCTGGCGTACACCCACTTGTCCTTCAGAACAAAATCCAAATGTCACCTCCTTGGGGAAGCTGTCCATACTCCTCTTCAAGGAGAGAAAGCCATGCCTTCATCTGGGTTCTCAAAACCTTTGTACAGACCTTCATTGTGTCACTTACCCCCTAAATCCTCCCAAAGTCTCTTTTATTTATATTTATTTACTTATTAATTTCAAAAATGATTTGAGACAAAATAAAAATTGTGTACTACAGAACTGTCCTTATGAATGTGAAATGCTGGATTATAATGATAATTCTGGTTATGTGGAGGAGCTCATGATAAAGGATAAGGAGGAGTGAGGACGAAGCTAGGGCTCGCGGGAACATAAAGAGCGTATGCTGTCAAGTTCAGTGCATTTGCCAGAAATGGAGCCCAGACTGGTACCTGTGCTTTCTACCAGCCAACAGCAGGAAAGAAAGATCCTCCCTGTGGTTCATGGGGTCTCAAGGATGAAGCAAGTCAGAAGTAGCACAGTGATGCCCAGTGCTGAGATCCTAAAGAGATTTCCCTTAAGTTTTCAGAAAGGACACCCTGAATTATATCACTATGTCTCAATGGTATTTTAAAAAATTTTTTCCCCAAAGGAATACTTTATTGACAAGTTACTCATTATTTAATTTAAGGAAAAGATAAATCAGGTGTTGGCCCTGTGGCCAAGTGGTTAAGTTTGCATGCTCCACTTTGGTGGCCCGGGGTTTGCCAGTATGGATCCTGGGCATGGACCTACACACTGCTCATCAAGCCATGCTGTGGTGGCGTCCCACATAGAAGAGCTGGAAGGACTTAGAACTAGGATGTACAACTACGTACTGGGGCTTTGGAGAGAAGAAAAAAAGATAAATCAGTTACTACCCCTGCCTCCTGCCTTCTCACCACACCCTGTCTAAGGGATTCTAGCCCTGGAGAAGGAACTCGCAGTGGGGTTCTTTCCACAGCCTGAGCATGGACTGCAGTTGCCCCAGGGGGTCTGAAGTGACCAGCGGACACTCAGGTATCAGAGAGCACATCATGGTCTACCACAGCGGACAGACACTTTGAGCTGGGAGTGCACAGATGCATATGTAGGTGAGGTCTCCACCTGCAGAGAGTCAGTGAGGCATGGGGCTGCCCCTCCAGACACACCTCACACGTGGGGCCCTGGAGGAGAGGCTGCTGGGGCCGGCGTGGCAGCTTTAAAACAACAGAGGTCTTTGTAGCTCTTCAGAAGAGGCGACAGTGGAGTTCCAGCTGACCCCAATGCCCCAGCCCCAACCTGCCCTGCAGGGTCTGTCTGCTCCTGGGTCATCCCCAGCATGCAGCGAACAGGCAGGCTGGAGCTGGTGACAGTGACACGCTGGCAGGGCCGGGCCCACCCAAGGGCAGTGCCGCAGCACGGCGGACGGTGCTGAAGGCTTTTCTTTCTCTTGTCCCCCCTCCCACAGTCCCACCCCCAGAGGCCCCGGAGCCCTTTGGCCAGTGGGAGTTGCGATTGTTGTTGAGAGGAGAGAGAAGCATATTTATATATTGAAGTCAATATAAACCCACATTTTGTATGCCTATTGCATTTGTTTGCAAATAACAGAATACCTAGCAGAGTCTGAGACCATGAAGGCATTTTCTGTTTGCTTGACAAGAATCCTTGAGGTCCGAGGTCCCAGGCTTGTTCAGTGTCAGGTGGGTGGTTCTCATCCCACTTGGTTATACTTTTTCCCTCATGTTCATTGAAACATTATGTCCTGACACCAGCATCTCAAGCAGGGTAAATAGAGAAGGGCTTTCCTTTCTATCAGGGAGGAACAGCCTTTCCGGAGTCTCTTTGGAAGATTCCCTTATAGTGGCCAGAACAAGGTTGCATGGGCAGCCCTCGCAGCAAGAGGGTGAAGTGGCCGGCATACAGGTGTGACTGGCTTAGAGCAGACATGATCATCCTGTGGCTGGGCAAGATGCCACCCGGTCAATGTTCTGTTGGTGGGGAGGAAGGTGGGTGGAGAGGAGAAAGGGCTCTGGAAGACAGCTAAATGTGAGGGCCACAGTAGGCCTCCAGCACAACACCAGTCCAGTCAACCCTCTTTTACTCGAGGCAAAACTAGTATGCAGCTCACTGTTGATTAGATTTATTCCCCAAATGACTTTTGAGTCTTGAGAGGAATGGCTGCTCTCTATTTCATTTCAGCAAGCCTCTATGGATATTGTTTCTTTCCACTGACCTTATCTATAACCTGAGCAGCAGAGAGCTTGAAAGCAAAGCTTCCTGACAATATCTGGAGTGAGGGCTTGCTGTGGGACCAGCTATCCCTCTGTTTGTCCCTCAGCACGGAGGGCGATAGGGACCACATCCTCTCAGCAAAGCTGATGCATACAATAAGAGTGCACGGTTCCCAGAGGTGCACAGTGTAATCATGGAGGGGTGGCATACTTTGGGCTTGGCAAAGACTCGTTTGATTCAGGCCTTCTGGCCAAGCCCTGCTGGGGTAGGGCTCACTGGTGATTCAGCCAGATGAGGAAGCTTCTTGTGGTTGGAGATACCCTGAGGGTCAAGCGCCTCACTGGGGAGGGACCCAAGGGTGCTGTTGTTGAGGCTGGTGGGAGGCACAGTCAGAAAGGTTGTGCAGCAGTAAAGAAAGTCCTGTGTGGGGGAGAAACTCTTTTTAATTGGTTCCTACATGGCCAGCCAATGGGGATCTATATTAGGAAAGAACTGAAAAGCATTAGTTGCAGGTATTGTAGTTATGACCTAAGCTCTGAAAATAGATTTAACCACCCATCAGGGAAGCAAACCCCATTAGAAAAATGTACATGCTCTTTTGGGAGTTGGGGGATAGACTAGAGATTGTAGAAGCCCAATCTCAGCCTTTCCCCTAAGCCCCAAGGATTTCACCAGAGCGCAGCCAGAGTTAAATGAAATGGCCTCACCCTCTGGCCCAGGTTTCCACATTCTTGGTAGTACCATCCGCCCTGACACGTCAATAAGCTACCCAACAGGAAAAGCCTCTCTCGGGTAAGCCCTGCTCTAGTCAGCCACTCTGGGACCTTCATGAACTCAGAGAAGTTGCCCCTCCTACCTCAGAGGATATCTGTCCAGAATTTAGCAAAGAGGGAAGGAAAACGAGGGGGAAATTCAGAAATAAGTGTTCCAGAGACCAGCAGGATGAATGCAAAGCCAGTGGTCACCTGGTTTCTTCTCTCTCTGGGAGGGGCCTCCACTCGCCACTTCATTGCTGTGCTGGATTGTGGTAAATCCAATATCTAACAGTACTGATTTCCAAACAATCGATTGCTCATAGAAGCGTCGGAAGGCGTTGCATTTCTGGAGTCTTCCCTCTGGTAACTCAGACGTGCCCTGGGGAGCATTACCTGGAAGGCCTTCAGAGCCGTCTGAGGCGCTGTGCTCCTTAAGAGCTGCCTTAGGACTAGGGAGGGCCTGGGGGTGGGAGCCTCGCTGGGCAGCTGCTGAGAGGACATATGTAGGTGTGTAGGAGGAAGCGGCACTCCTGTGTCCCCGAGGTGGGTAAAGCGGCCTCCCCAGCTTCCGCTCCTGCCGTCGTGCTGGCCATTATCAAAGCAAATCCTCAAGACATTGCATAGGAAAGGATGACTATGAAAGGTAGTATTCCACAAAGAGGGCTGAAGGTTAAAATAGCTCTAAAAGCAAGAAAGCAAAAAGAAAAAAAGTAAAAACAGCGAAATAAGATGATTCCAGTAAATAAGAAGACAAAATAATTGAGTTTTTTTAATAAAGGAGATAAAAAGCTAAAACTTACAGCATTAAAATAAAAAAAACCAAAATAAAAGTAATATTTAGGGGGCTGGCCCCGTGGCCGAGTGGTTAAGTTCGCGCGCTCCGCTGCAGGCGGCCCAGTGTTTCGTTGGTTCGAATCCTGGGCGCGGACATGGCACTGCTCATCAAACCACGCTGAGGCAGCGTCCCACATGCCACAACTAGAAGGACCCACAACGAAGAATATACAACTATGTACCTGGGCCTTTGGGGAGAAAAAGGAAAAAATAAATAAATTAAATAAATAAATAAATGTTTAAGCTTATGAAAAACAAAGGTTGATGGAGGAAGATTTTATTTATTTATTTATTTATTTTTTAAGATTTTATTTTTTTTCCTTTTTCTCCCCAAAGCCCCCCGGTACATAGTTGTGTATTCTTCGTTGTGGGTTCCTCTAGTTGTGGCATGTGGGACGCTGCCTCAGCGTGGTCTGACGAGCAGTGCCATGTCCGCGCCCAGGATTCGAACCGACGAAACCCTGGGCCGCCTGCAGCGGAGCGCACGAACTTAACCACTCGGCCACGGGGCCAGCCCCGGAAGATTTTATTTTTAAAGTAAAGTATCAATAACATAAAAAATCGAAAAAACTGAGAGGGATCACAGCTCATGCTTCTCTTTTCCCCAGAGTACAGGTTGAAAACCTGCAGTCTAGGACAACGTCTGCATTTTATGAATGAGGAAACTGACCTCCAGGAAAGGGGAGAGATTAAGCAGGGAGGGCACACAAATTGTGGGTGTAGAGCTGTGATGAGGACACAGTTGCGAGTGCCTTCCCTTGACTCATAATTCTTGAGATAGGCTGGAGAAGGAACGGAGTGTGCATTTTTGAGGATGTCGATGGACGTACTGTGCCTTCACTCACCAGTCCCTGGTGGGAGAAGCGTAAGGTACTAAAGCTAAGAAGGACCTTGGCGTCGGATAGAAATTCGCCTAGTGTATAGCTCACCTTCCCACACCAGCTGTCTCTCTGTCTGCTTCCACCAGTTCTTTCATCGTTACCTATTTACTTGGATCAAAACCTTGATGTTAATTCCTACTTCCATGTCACTACTTCTAAAAAAGTCCTCAAAAATTTAGCAGAATTATTTGTGATTGGGTTTTGGTTTGCTAGGGCTGCCATAACAAAATGCCACAGACTGGATCACTTAAGGAACATAAATTTGTTGTCTCACAGTTCTGGAGGCTGGGAGTCCAAAATCAAGGTGCCAGCAGGATTGGTTCCTCCCTAGGCCTCTCTTCTTGGCTTGTTGGTGGCTGCCCTCTTCATGTAGTCTTTCTCTGTGAGCTCATTCCTGGTGTCTTCTCCTCTTCTTATAGGACACCAGTTACACTGGGTTAGGACCTACCCTAACAGCCTCATTTTGACTTAATCACTCTTTAGACCTTAACTCCAAATGTGGTGACATTCTGAGGTACTGGGAGTTGAGACTTCAACATATAACAACATGTAACAGGGCATGTTACATGCTATACACCTCACTTGTTGCACTTCACCTAATTGAAATTAATTACCTATAATTAGGTGCTTAATGCCCATCTTCCCCTTTAGGTTGTAGGAGGCACAAGGCCAGGAATTGTGTCTATTTTATTTGTGGCTAAAACTCTACGTCTGGGGAATAGTGAGTGCCCAATGAATCTGTGTTGGTTGAAGGCACAAGTGACTCTCTTCTTTTCTGTTCCGTTTGCTGCAACCCCGTCACACATCTCATTGTAGCAGCTCCCTTCCTAGCTGTGCTCACTGGTGAGGTGCACATTGGCTATGCTTGGTGAGCTTGGCAGGTGAGGGCCTCCCCAAACAGAGATTTATAAACTCCCAACTCAGAGTCCATGGGGAGGGGAGCCACAGACTTTTCCACTTGTTGAACTAGAAGCATCATTTCTTACCATCCTTGGATATCATGAACCTGAATATGTTACTCTAAGCTCATATTGATCTCTCAATTCTCTGAATCATCCTAAAATTATTCTCAGGCATCTTTATTTCTACCACATAAGCAGTGTGGGTGTATCTCAGCTCCCTGTCCAGACTGTCGATTCCAGGAGGACAAGGCTGCATCCTCAAGATGCTTTTTCCCTCCAGGTTTCTGAGTGCTGGGAAAGACACTCTTTCAGTGAGTTGAAATTTGAAAGACTAAATGAAAAAGGATAGTAATTGAGGAGCAAAGGTACTCCTGCAGTGTGGCCACCTGTCCAATACAACAAAGAGGCATTAGCAAGCCCAGTGCTTTGTTTCTATTTAGGAAAGAATAATTATCAGGAATGAAAGCAGCCTCCGAAAAAAATCTTAAACAAATCAGGTGAATATTCTGTAAAGGAGACTTTTTGACCTTAAAAATGGTGAGCCATAGCTCAGTAAAAGCTAATTAGGGGAGAGAGCAAGCAGGTCTGGAGAAAAAAATGTATATTGACTCTGAGTTTCTCTATGAAGGTGATTTGCATAACAATGATTACACGTTGGGTTTGAGGCAGTTATTGCTCGTTGGAAGCCTTCCAGAGTGACTATTGTGGTGGATGCCTAGGCCCCTCAGAAACCTGGTTTTCAAAGGAAATTAAATGTGAAGCATTGAGTTGCCGTAGTTGTTAGCCTTGGGAAGGGATTAAAGGGGACATTTTGTCATGTGAGATGTCAGGAAAATTCATGAGGAGCTCACTAGGTTGTCTACTTGGAAAAAATCTTCCCTCTAATGCATTTTGAAAAAGATCATTTAATTTTGGCTAATTCTTAGTCATTATGGACAGAGGGGAGGCAAATGTTGCCCTTCATCTTTACAGGGACAGTGAGTTTTTCTCCTTTTATAAAATAAAACACAAGTGAAATATATTTTTGGTCTGTAGTTTATTACTCTGCAGACAATGGAATGGAAAAGTTATAGTAGTTCATTATTCCTGAAGAACAGAAAATTGTGTGTGTAAAACCGTGACGCAAAACTGCTGCTAATTTGCTTGGCAATAAATTAGGCAGGATAAATGTGATATAGAACTGTGCAGAGAAAAGGAAGTAAAATGAAATTTTAGATAGATGATGCACAGATAGATGGATGGATATATAGATAAACACAGGGTTAGAGCCAGATATACGGCCCAACAGAGAAAGAGGTAAAGAAAGGCCTTTTACATTTTGGTCTCAAGCAACTGCATTAGGGCCCTAAAAGGCTGCCCTGGGCTTGATGGTCATACAATTTTGAAGTAGAAACAAGAAACTTGAGGAAAGAGGGGTAAAGAGCCTTTACTATTTTTTTGTTGTTGCATATTCTATTTTTATTTTTTTAAGATATGATTCACATATCATAAAGTTCACCCTTTTAAAATATACAAATCACCACTATCCAATTCTAGAATATTTTATCACCCTAAAAAGAAACCCCATAACCATTAGCAGTCACTATTCCACTCCGACCCTGGCAACCACTAACCTACTTTTTTTGTCTCTATGCATTTGCCAATTCTGGACAAAATATATATACATATATTATATATATATATGTAATCACACAATATATTTGTTTTTTCCTGGCTTTAGTTTAGCACAATGTTTTCAAGTTTTATTCATGTTGTAGTGTGTATCAGCACTTCATTCATTCCTTTGTGTGGATAGACCACATTTTTATTTATCTAGTCAACAGTTGATGAATATGTGAGTTGTTTCCACTTTTTGGCTATTATGAAAAACGCTGCTATGAACATCTGTGTACAAGTTTTTTCTGTGGCCATGTGTTTTCATTTCTTTAGGGTACATAGCTAGGATTGGAATTGCTGGGTCACATGGCAACTCTGTCTTTAACCTTTTGAGGAACTGCTAAACTATTTTCTAAAGTGGCTGCACTATTTTACATCTCTACCAGCAAAGTACAAGGGGGTCCCTGCTATTTGAACCTCTATTGTTTGCAAGGCACTGTGCCAGCCTCTTGGTGTATGATCTGTCATATAAGCTTACGGTCATTATCCCTCCTTTACAGCAGAAGACTCTGACGCTCTGAGAATTTAAAACAGAGAAAGAGAGAAATCACTGAGGTTATTGTTCTGTGACCAGGTGTGGGGCCTACCCTAAGACTGGAACCCTCAGATCCTGCTCCACGGATTGGTGTGCAGAGTATAAGTGCAGCCTGGAGGGCAGACGAGGAGGGCTGTGACACTGCAGAGCGAGGAGGAAACCAGCCCAGGGCCAATTAATGCAATAAACCAGCATTGAGTAGAGAGGCTGTGTCCAGTACAGCAGCAAGAACTCTGCAGAGTAGCCAGCCTTTGTGCTGTGTCTGCAGTTGGAACCAGAGCAGAAGCCAAGGGAAGTCAAGAGCCTCCAGGCCGCCTGGGGCCCAGGAGGACCTCATGGGTCAGAACTGGAGGGAAGACAGGGCCAGGTCTCTGACTGTGGTCACTGGAGCCCCACCTGGTGGGAGTGGCTGGAGAATCCCTAAGACCACCTGTACACGGTATCTTTCAACCCTGCCCACACCCACCCACACCTGCCTCAGATCAGGAACTAGAATAGTATTACTCCCTAATTTCGTTTTGTCACTTTTCAGTTGCTTGTTGTTCTCTCAATTCCTGATTTTTGCTTTGATTCTTATTGTTGTTATTATTTTTGCACAAGGAAAGATATAAGTAAATACATCCCAAGTTAAAGAGCTTCTCCAGGCCAAGTTAAATGGTCACCGTGTAACCTGGGCGCCTCCTGTTGACCCTCGGGAGGGAGGAAGGCTGGTGGTGCCACCCACGCCTGCACACCTGGGCAGGTGTGCTTGTCTCCCACCTCCTGAATGTTCTGGCTGTGGCCTGAGTTAACAGGCGTGTGCTGGGGAGAGTGGCCCTGAGGCCGGAAAGAAGAGTGATAGAGATACTCTTTCCTTATCCATTCGCTTCAACTCTTTGGAAATGGAAACTAGAATTTCAATATTGGTGCCTCTTAGGATGCACATGTTCTGTAGGTCATTAATCCTCCAAAGGCTTCCAGATCTTATTAAGTCAAGAATGGTAAATTCAGGATGTTTTTCATAGATGATTTCCACAAACTCTGGCCATAGAGGTCATTTTCTAAGCGGGGAGAGTATTTGGGTCATGGAAGTGTGTGCGTTTTCTTTTGGTCTGTTGCGTCCACTTTCATCTCTTTTGGGAAATATCCAAACTGTTCCGCTTGTTCACCTGCATAAACCCTCAGCCTCCAGCTTGAGCTGGGCAGGTCTGTTAACCATGGTGAGACACAGGGCTGTACGTTTCTGCATGGAACACTCAACTCTACTATGCCTGCTCTTTGTTTTTCTCATCTGGGACCTCTAGCAAGGGAAGAAACCAAAGTCACATGGAGTGATGAGGAGTGTGTGAGATGAATTGGGGAAAAGGGAAGATGGGGAAATCTCTTCTGGTCAGGTGATGCCTTGTGCTCCAGGATCATGATGACATCAATCTGGAGCCCTGAGGCAGTCAGCTTTTTCTGTGTGTTCACAGGCAGAATTGGGACCAATGTGTGAAAGAGATCATAATGAGGCCAACATTGATGCCGTTCAGAGAACGTTGAAAATGAGCCCAATGGAGTAGGCTCTTTGGAGGTTCAGGAGTAGGTTGTACCTCTAGAGGTGTTTATTCTGAGCTGGATTCGGTCCTGACAACAATGTGGAAGATACATATTGCATTAGGTCAAGGACCAGAGTGGGCCTGGTTGATCGTGAGAGTCTGGGTTTTTGTGTATTTGGTCATTTCATATTTATTTGGGGGGAGTATTTTGTATCGGCTGAATTTATCAATTCTCCAAGAACTTGGATTTTACCACTTGTACATCTGGATGGCTCTCTCTGGGTCCATCCAGATAAAGAAGAATTTTGCCTCGTACTTCCCATCTGGTTTCTGAGTTTTGAATTGGGTGTTGAGACCTCACAATTCCCCACTGTACGGGTCACACGGAACCACAAAACCGCTGTAATGAAGGCCTTTGGAAATCTATTGACTTCCAGACGTGGTCCTGCTATTCCACATTCTTCATTTACTAATGGATGTGTTTTCTTGCTTGTGTCCTCATTCTGTCACCTATGTTTTCACATTGAAGCAGGAGAGAGAGGAGCATGGAATCCGAGAGTTCCAAGAGGTCTCAGACTCTCTTCAGTCCAGGTCCCCTTTCCACATGTGTGAGCTTTGTGGCAGGCATTTGTCCCAGCCACTCAGCTGATCAGGGCAGAGCGGGCCCTAGGTGCTACAGAACCACATCCTGTGCATGCCACAGTTATTTATTTATTTTTTTTCCGTTAGGGTAATTGTTTTTCCTCAATGATTCCCTGGAATAGAAGCAGCTCCACACTGCTCTCGTTTACAGCAGACTCCTGGGAAGTGTTGCTTGTACCTGCTGCCCTCATTTCTTCACCTCTTCTCTCTTGAATCTACTCCAGGCTTTGGCTCCCTGAAATTGGCCCTGCAGAATTCACTGATGCCTTGGCATTACCGAGTCCAAAGGGCAGTTCTTGGACTCCACCATTTCCGGGTTTTATGCCTACATTTCTCTCAGTTTTCTTTCCTCCTCAGCCCCTCCTTGTTGGCATGCCCAAGCTCAGGATTCAGGCTTCATTTTTCTCAGTATATCTCTGTTGCCTAGGTGACTCCTCAAGGACCATGTCTTTAAATTCCCTTTAGACACTGGTGAATCCAAATTTAATGTCTCCAAACCTGACCTCATCCCGTATCATATGCTCGCCATCTCTATTTGGATGTGTCATAGGCATCTCCAATTTAATATATCCCACCCAAACTCTTTTTTTTTTTTTTTGAGGAAGATTAGCCCTGAGCTAAATTCTGCTGCCAATCCTCCTCTTTTTGCTGAGAAAGACTGGCCCTGAGCTAACATGTGTGCCCATCTTCCTCTACTTTATATGTGGGACACCTGCCACAGCATAGCTTGCCAAGCGGCGCCATGTCTGCACCCAGGATCCGAACTGGCAAAACCGGGGCTGCTAAAGTGGAACATGCGAACTTAACTACTGCGCCACTGGGTTGGACCCCCACCCAAACTCTTGATTCTGTGTTACACCATCTCACACCCCAAGATCTTTTCTTCCCTCGCTTCTCATCTTAGTAAATGGCACCAATGTCCAACATTCTTTGTTGCTCAGAACAGAAATGTAAAAGTGAGCTATTCTTGAAGCCTGTCTTTCTCTCATGTGTCTTCAGATAACCGGAAATGTGTCTTCAGATAACTGGAAATTTGTCTGGTCTGGGCTGAGTTCAGCTGGGCTTGGTTCTAAGCTGCAGATTGGCTCCATCTGCTCCATGTGTCTCTCATTCTCCTTGGACCAGTGGGCCACCCAAAGCATGTTGTCATGATGATGCCAGGATGAAGAGGCCAAGACCAACACTGCTAGAACATTCAGGCCACTGCTCACAACCGCTAGCATCTTGTTGGCCAATCCTCATGGTGAAGCCCAAAGTTAAGGGCGGGGAAGTACACTCTGCCCAGCAAAACGGTCAGGCCTGACATTAATGGAGTGGGGCTGTGTACTCCTCCTAGGGGTATGGAGGGCAGAGAGTATATTTTTACTGAACAAAAATCTAATGTACCACCTGAGAGAAGCACTTAAAGGAGGAAATTTACTTATAAGTAAATCAGATCTTGTTAACAGGGTCTTTTTATGAGTAACCAGATGTGTGTTTTTTAAACTTGTGGTGCTTCTGAATAGCTCTTTGAGGATAAGTATTTTACTGTTTCCAGGTTCTAGTAATAAATTAGGGATGGTAATGGTGGTGGAGGTGGTGGTGATGGTGGTGATGGTGGTAGTGATGATGATGGTGGTGGTGGTGGTGGTGATGGTGGTGATAGTGGTGATGGTGGTGATGATGGTGGTGGTGGTGGAGGTGATGGTGGTGGTGGTGGTGATGGTGGTGGTGGTGATGCTGGTGGTGATGATGGTGGTGGAGGTGGTGGTGGGAGGTGTGTGTGTGTGCGTGTGTGGAAGGGTGGTGGTACTGATGATTTTGCAGGGTGAAGGAGGTAGCAACATTTCCTAGGGTGGTTCATTTTTGTTTTGTCTTACTCTTCCTTATCTCTCTTCTGAATTCATAATTCACCCTTTGTGATCTGACCACGATTGTTGTCACTTAAAACCTGTGAGTCTACATATTAAAAATATGTATATTAAAAAACTATACGCTTTTTGCAGAATTTAGTGGTTAGTGTTGCTAACCTTCACTGCTCTCTCTCCATTTTCTTCTATCCCTCTCATTAGGAATAAATCCTAGAAGGAGGGTTTGAGGCATGAGAAGGGGAAGAGCGGGAATTGCCTCTGAAAGCTGTTGGGACTGGCAGGTGCTGAGTGAATGTGGCAAACAGCCTGGTCTGTAGTGTCTTGCATGCATTTGAGCCAGCAAATTTCTTAGGTCATGACAGGGGGCTTTCTTCAATTCAGCATATTTCCCACCTGGCTCTCGGTCAGCGTTTTTTCTCCTTGTCTGGCTTTGTAAGTGATGTAAGGCTAAGTGACACGATTAGCCTGTGCAGCCAGCATCTTTCATCCATCTGCTCCGAGAATCTGATGATTGCCAAACTCTTCTTGTTTTGTTAGAAATATTCTTTTCACCTACACACTCAGGCGTATGCATTAGCCAGAGCCTGAGCCAGGCCAAAGGCATGTGTTTATCACCTCCACACACAGTGGGATGTTGGTGCCAATGTTTGTTTGGCACAGAGAGTGAGATTCAGGCCTTTTTGATTTTGATCTTCTTCATCACAGTGGCATGAAGTCTGCGAGTGCATATCCTTAAGGCATGCTTGACGACCTGAAATACAGAGACCCAGGTTCTAGATCCACCACTGTCTACCTCCAGTGATCCGAGGGACATTCTTCATTCTCACTGGGCCTCCCTTTTCTTATCTGTCGACTGTGGATGGGGCTGTTCTGAGGATCAAATTAAGTAATCTTTGTAGAAAGATTCCAGGAAGTATGAAGTTCATAATACATGTAAGGCATGTCATTTTGAATAAAATTGCAGTTTGAAAATTTATGGACAGTTTGTTCCAAAGTCACTTCAAGCACATAACAATGATTCATATCTCTTAGAACTGCAAATGCTGCACGAACAGTTTGGTTAATGGGCAAAAATGTACTTCCAGTATTCTGGGCTCTGGGGGAGATCCCACATCCAGAGACCTATTAGTCATCGTTTTGTCTTCTAGGACAGAATCCAGCAGTGGATGACCATGTGTTATAGACTGAGTGTGTGTGTCCTGCCCAAATTCATATTCTGTAGCCCTAACCCCGCAATGTGATGGTTTTAGGAGGTGGGGCCTTTGGCTGGGTTAGATGAGGTCATAAGGATGGAGCCTCCATGATGGGATTAGTGCCCTTAAAAGAAGAGGAAGAGACGCCAGAGCTTGCTCTCTTTCCACCTTGTGAAGACACAGCGAGAAGGTGGCTGTCTATGAGCCAGGAAGAGAGCTCTCACCAAGAACCAAACATGCTAGCCCCTTGATCTTGGACTTCCCAGCCTCCGGAACTGTGAGAAAGAAATGTCTGTTGTTTAAGCCACTTGCTGTATGGTATTTTGTTATTGCAGCCTGAGCAGACTAAGGGATCATGGAAAATTTGAAACATGATCATATAAAGATGGTTGAAGGAGAGGACATGTTTAGCCTGAGAAAAAAGAAAATATGAGGACAGCTTATGATAATGTCTTAAAATATTTGAAAATAATATGAAAGTATAATAATTGGCACAATAGATATGGAAGCAAGAAGTACAACCACTGGGTAGAAGAAACTGAGCTATACGTTTTGAGACTTTATCTATTTGAGCTGTAAACCAGGAATGCTCTGCCCTGCAAGGTGGTGAGTTCTTTAGTCCTGGAGGAATACAATAAATCTGGGTGACTGTCTGGAATTCCTGCACTGGATGGGAGGAGGCAGTTGATCTCTCCTTCTTTCCAACTTAAGATTTGAAGTTGGACCCCAAGTATGATATCCTCCTTAGACTTAGGGAATGACTTGCTCAGTTCTCTTCCACCAAGAAGCAGCTGATGCAGTTGAACTCCTATGATTACATTCAAGATATTAAGACAAATGTAACCTTTGGACATCATGTCTGGGAATCACTGAGGATACAGGACAGAAAATGTCAAAATCATCATGATAATGCAGATGTCAACAAATGTCGAGATCATCATATTAATATGTGAACTGGAGAATCAATAATGATTTGACATGAGTTCATGAAGCAGTGATTACCAGTTTCTGACATGTCTCCAGGAGATTTCTATATCAACACTAGAACATGGTAATATATTTGGCCAGCCCAGCTTATGATGCACTCCTTCACTTATTCATTTATTCACTTGTTTTCTCCTTCAGCCATTCATTCACATGTATAGCATGTATGAGGTGCTTGCTATGTGCCACACCATGTATAAGACACAAAGATGTCTTCCTGTCCACAAGAGGCCTGTGCTCTTGTGAGTGAGCAATCGAGGACCCATAGATATGAGCAATGTTGTGGTTGAGGTTTCTGCCAGGGAGCTGACTTTCTGGGTTGGGTAGTGTTCAGAAAGTCTTTAGGGTTGTGTTGAGTAGCAGGGATGACTACTGAGGGCTGAGGGCCAGTGGCTTTTCAGAAGCATCAGAAGAGGATGGGATAGCTAAGACAGAGGATGCAGCAGAGGGAGAGGCAGAGGAGAAGGCTGGGCAAGGAGTCAGCTAATGAGCAGCTCCATACAGTACATGAAGACTTGTGGATTTTTTTCCATAGGCAGCAGGAATGCACTAGTGAATTTAAGCAAACAGAGATCAGATTTGCATGTTAGAAAGTTCACTCTAAAGACAGTATTAGGAGTTGACTGCAGTAACTCAGGGAAGAGATGACTTGACTTGAATCCGGGCGGTATTAAAGGTGATGGAGAGGAGGAACAGGGTCAGGAGATATGTGAAAACTAGCACCAAGAATCATTTGAGTAACGAATTTAAAAATATTTTAAGTTTATATATATATATATATATATATATATAAATTAAGTGAATTTAAAAAATATATATTTCGCACATATATGTACAGTTAGCATGTGTTTAACATAAATATTGTATGTTATTGTATGTATACATAAATATTGTACGTGTGCTTTGTAGCTAATGAACATTTGTCAGTTTAACTAATTATTGCTAACATTTGTATACAGAGTGGCGCTCTCCTCTCTCTTTCAGCAATATTTCTGGACTAACTTTTCTGTTCCATTGATTGGCCTGTCATTTCCTGTTCCTCTCTCACTATCTTTATTATTAGAACTTTTCAGTGTGTTTTACTCGCTGGTGGGATAAGCCCCTTCCTGGTCCCTCTTTACACATTTCTCAGGTGTCGTCCCTATTTGTATCTATTATCAGGCTGGCTTCCTCCGGAAGGCTCCGCACCCTCCTAGGCGTACATGGAAGTTGACCAGGAATAAACCAGGAATTGTTGCTCGCTATTAAGCTTATGGCTATCACTTCCTGGTTGTCTATAACTTTTGTCAACTTCCAAATGCTTTAGCAGCATGTGGGGTCTCTCTGGGATTCTATGACCTTCAGGAGGAGTCAGGCTCTCTGCAGAGACCTCCTGACATACACTTGCCCGGCTGAAGACAAGCCACGTGACATGCTGGGCTCTTTGGCTGTGTGTGTGTGTGTGGGTGTGTGGTTTTCCCCACACTGGGCCATGGATGCTGAGATGATGAGGAGCTTTATGAGTTGACAAGGCACGAGATTGCATTTTGCTGCAGTCTCTATCTATTCCTGAGTTTGTGCGTCTATTGTGAGTACCATCTCTACTTCTGAAAGAATGATGCTAGTTATCTGTAAACTCATAGGTTTAAACTGTAACCCTGGAGAAAATTATGTCCTTAGTTGTATGGCGGGAGGTGGGAAGAGAGCTTGGAGTTAATTTACAACCTTGGCTGTTTATTTTTGCCGCCCCCCTGGAGCCTTAGTAGCTTGGCCAAATTGAAGACAGACGTGGGCAGTGATTTATGCTCACCGAGCAGTCGTCAAGTGCGTGTGCCTCGGCATTCCTGTGCTCCGGTGAGAGAGGGGCCGCGGCTCTGCCGTCCACGTGAGATGCTGTGCAGAAATCAGTGCTGACTCAACTGCACTAGAAGGGAATTTCTAAAATTTCAAAAGTGGAGGTTATTTTTATTATGTAATGTTTGGAAAATTGGATGACTATTTGAGAAAAAAAAATTTTCGAGCCTCACCTCCCAGCATCTATTTAAAATTTTCTCTCAGTCACCATGCCACTTTAATTATCATTGCTTTATTTCCTCACTTCCTATTGGATAGGGTAATCCCCCTCATTTTTCTTCTTTTTTAAAAAACATCTAACTTTTCTCACCTCTGTTCTTCTGGGTTAATTTTAGAACCTTTTGTTATGTTTCGTAAAAAAAAAATCCCATTTAGAATTACATTAAACCTGTACATTAAAAAGGAGAAAATTTATCTTCATAACATTCCATCTTCTAATTCAAAAACATGCCTCCCTCTGCCAATTTATTTTATTCCAATTTATTCCATTTAGTAAAGCTTTTACATTTTCTTCCCATTGGCTAAAGTTATTTCTGAGTATACTGCAATATTTGTTGCTTTTATAAATAGAATTTTAAAAAATTTTTTATATTTTTATTTTTTTCGCTTGTGGAAGATTAGCCCTGAGCTAACATCTGTGCCAGTCTTCCTCTATTTTATATGAGGGCTACCAGCACAGCATGGCTGATGAGTGGAGTAGGCCTGTGCTCAGGATCCGAATCCACGAACCTGGGTGCCAAAGCAGATGGTGCAGAACTTTAACAACTCGGCCACAGGGCCGGGCCCAGATAGAATTTTTTTTTACATTATATGTTCTAGTTGGTTATTGCTGGAATACAAAACACTATTAGCACGTGATCTTCTACATGCTTCAGCCAAGACATCCTGACTCCTGCCTCCTGCCTCCTTTCTTTACCATCCTGGAAACACTTGCTTCACTGACGTTGGTCATCTCCAAGGTCACCAGGGTCCTTTTTACTACCAAACCAAATGGACTTTTTCGGGCTTGATTTCCCTGTGGCATTTATTAGTGCAAACTCTCTTTTTATTTATGAATATAAATGTACTATAACATGTAGTCTTAATCCTTCTTCTCTTAGTAGATGTTTTTCTCATGGTATTAAAGTTTCTTCTCTGACATCAACTATTCACTTAGAATAGACGGCTCTGAGTTGAATCTCCAGATCTTATCTCTGTTCATCCCTATGCTCAATAGTTTTAAAGAACTTTCTGTTTGTCAGGCACTGGGGTGCCCACAACCCTGCCCTTAAGGAGAATGCCTGGATGTGGTACCATGGGAGAAGTCTTCCCATGGGGATAGGTAAGATGCTGTATCTGTCAGTATCCCAGCAAGAAACAGATGACACACTCGGAAGGAGTGATGGAAGAGAGTTTAGCAAAACATTTACAAAGGTTTGGGCAGAGTTAAGGGAGATCAACCAGGAATGACAAGGGATGGCGAATCACCCTAGGGCTAGCAACAGAGGAGGAAGCAGTTGCTATGCCAAGGCCTGAAGGGGCAAGAGGAGGGAGCAGTTATCAGAATACAGGTTAGCTGTAACCCTCGGCTAACCCTAGGAGAGGACTGCGCCATAGCAACTGTAGAAGAATGCAGCCTCCAGCAAACCACTGCCCAGTCGGGAGGGAGCTGGGGCAATAAATATCCCCACCTCTCTCGCTTTCCGTCAGTCTCCTCAAGGTGCCTCCTGTTGCTTGAACCCAACCCAGGGAAGGCAAGGAACCCTTGAGGCTGTCTATTTAGGTCTGTCTCCTGGGGCATGAAGCAGGTAAAAAGGGTGGAGAGTGGATCTGGAGAGAAACATGAAGAATATTCGGTCCGGGTGCTGTGGGATGACTGATGTCAATTTGTTCTTTCTCGCTTTATCTTCAACCTCTTGCCTAGTAGTGCCCCTCGGCTATGCAGTCTTCAGCTAAAAGAACCCCGGAACACAGCGCCTGAAGGGGAGGAAGGGAATCATGGGTCCTCCCAAGCCTGGTGCCAACTACTTACCCCATTCTCTTTCCTTCTTCTTCCCTTTGCCAATTGTGACTTCTGTGCCTGCAAGTTCATATCAGTCTGCAGTGGCTGCAGTTGCTTTTGGCCAAAGAGCAATGGGCCCTTTCAGTAAAAAAGGTTCCCTGGGTGTGTGGAGTCATCTCAACTTGCTCCACTGGCAACTTTTTCCCGACTAAGCAAAGACCAACTTGAGCATTGTCAGTGAACTTGAACTCTTATTTATCTTTGCCAACGGTTTCTGAGGACTGCTAAGTAATCACATTAAAGTCCAGTGAAAATTTTTGCTGCTTTGTTGAACCTTTTTGGCAGACTAAATTGGGGGGGAAACTTGGAGCACATGGACCACAAAATATATAATTCATAGTTGTCACATTGTACCGTAAGGAATGATCTTCTTTGAGGCTGCTAAGTGGGTGCCTTTCATAATAGAAGAGAAGAAATAATGCCACAGAAAGGGAAAACAATCTCTCTAGGAACTGTCATTCCCTGCATGTCCTTGGTGCTAATCCAGCATGTTTTCCTAGTCTTAACTCCTATGCCAATTTATAGTAAATTCCCTCCCTGGCCCCTCTGCCTGCCCATGAGGGTGCCCATGGGGGTGTGGGCAAACACAGCTGAGACGTATTTTAGTTCCAAGGTAGCATTTAATGATTTGGAATTGGAAGCTGTCTGTGTAGACTGGACAAAAGAAATGCCGCATCATCAAGGGAAGAAAAAGATTTGCTAACCAAACCACCCAGGTGAAATAAGAGGAAGAATCAGATGCTTACCGCGGAAGCTGCTGAGTTAAGTTGAAGGGCAATTCTGCCCCGTTCAGGTAGTCTCTCTCCTTGACCCCTGGGTTCCAGGCTGGCAAGAAAACCACAGAAGGCTGTTGCTTGTGAGAAAAGGCAACAAGTACTGGGTAAGGAAAAGAGAAACCCAGGGTGAACGAGTAAAAGACATAAAACAAGAAGAAACCCCACTGTCAGTGGTCTCTTTATTGTCTTTGTTGTGTAATATTTCACACATTATATATATTGCATGTATGTCAGGTCATATTTATATAATGAATACTAGTGGTATCTACCTCCCAGCTTTACAATGGAGCATTACCAATACCTTGGAGCTCCTTTTTGTGTCCCTCTCCTGTCATAATCCACTGTCTGTGGATTGTTGCTGCTTTTTATAATTTCTTCACCACACAAGTTTTTATCTCTCCACTATATTTTGATTAGTTTTGGAAACTTTGTATACATGGAATTATATGCATTTTTGGTGCTTACTTTTTGCTTTATATTGAGTCTGGGAGATTCATCCATTTATCTACAAGTTGTTCACTTTCACTGATGTGTAGTATTCCTTTTTATGAGTTTATTACCATTTATTTTACTATTCTTTATCCTGTTTTTAATTCCAGGATCTTCTTTCCAACAGGATTTCCTGGACAAAGCATTTGTGTGCATGTTGGTGTTGGGAGGAATGTCTTATTCTGTCTCCATTACTTTTGGATGGTCAAATAATTAGTCCTTCTGAGCCTCTGTTTGTTCATCTCTGAAATGATCATGGTACTATCTACCCTGTCTAACAGAAATATGGATATAAAAGCATTAAAAAAAATTTAAAGCCTAAACGATGCTCATCAGTGGTGGAGAGAGAGTGGTCAGATGGATTTATGAAGACAAGCAGGGAGCTTAACCACTTGGTCATGTTGAGATGTTTCTCCATTCCTTTGAGTATCAGTTCCTTGAAGTTTTGAGCTTCAAATGTAGCTTCAGTGAGAGAGCATACATATAGAGCAGAGAAGAAATAAGTTCTGAAGTATGCAATTCCTACTCTAGATATGATGGAAGTATACAAGACAGGCTGTGGTTGGAGAACGCTTCCTGAGCATTGTCTGTCTGTCTCCTTCTTGCCAGTCAACATCCCTCCTCACTCCTCCATCCCTCATCCTCTGTTGTAGCTATGGCCTGGCCCCTTCCATGCTGATGGCTGCCAGGTTCATATCTTGGGCCTCCTCTGTCATGTGAACTTCCATTCTTGTGTGTTTCAGCTCCCCACTGGACATCTGACCCTATCCAAATGTCCCATGGATGCTCCATATACCACATGTAGAGAACAGGACTTGTCTTCTCAAGCTTTCCTTGTCTTTGTGAGTGCTGTTACCACCTAGTCCTCACACTGGAAGCCCAAGGCTCACTCACTTCTCTCTCTCTCTCTCATCCTAACACTTGTCTGTCTCATGCCTTGTGATGGTATCTCTTAAATATTTCTCAAATCCCTCCTGTCCTTTTGATCGCTACCACCACTGCCTTAAAATGAGGCTTCTTACCATTCATTGTCCAGGCTTCGGCAAGAGCCCTAGAACTCCTTATCTGTCACAGAGCCCGGGTTTTATCTTCCTTTATGTCTCTAACTACATCCAGAATCCAGGTCTTGTCTTCCTTTACCAGCCATGGAACCTTAACCAAGTTACTACGTTCTCAGACTTAGTGTCCTCATTTGTCAAATAGAGGTCATAACAGTACCTCCTTCATGAGATTGTCAGGAGATTAGAGGAAGCAATTATAAAATATATGTAAAGCACTTAGCAGGGTGCCCAGCACATAGTAGATGCTCAATGAATGGTGGCTGTTACTACTGTTAGTGCCTGGGGTCTGTCCTGTGCTCTCTACCTTCTAGGTAAAAGTTACAAACCATGACTCAGACCTTGTTACTTTCCTTCTCCATGCTTTAGGCACCTTGTCACCTATAGATAAAACTCTAACCTCAGGAGGGCCAGGGCTGCATAATGACTTTTGTGGGCCCTAGGCACTTTGGCCTTTATGGGTTTTTCTCCATAAAGAACAATATTAAAAATTATATTTTATGACTGCATTGCTCTGATTTAAGAAGAAATTTAAACATTTTCCTGGGCCCCTAAAAGTATTGTGGGCCCTAGGTGCTATGTGTACTGTGATGAATAGGTAAGTCCTCCCTGAAGGGGATGTGTGCCTTCCCTCTCTTTTTTTGTCCAATTTTCCTGGAGTTAGTTTCTCTCTCCCTTTCTACCTCCTTCCTTCCTCCCTCCCTCCTGCTCCCTCCTGCTTCCTTGCTGTCTTTCCTTTGTGTGTGTGTTACTCATTTTTGTTCTTTTGTTTATTATTGCTTTCTTTGGATTTCCTCTCTTCTTTTTCTAACTCCTTGAGTTAGATGCTGATGCTTAACTCATTGATGATCAGTCTTTCAATTTGTACCCTAATATGTGCATTTAATGTTATAGCGTTCCTTCCAAGTATTGTTTTAGCACTAGCCTACAAGTTTTGAGATGTGCTGCTTCATGTTCTATCAGTTTCATATGTCTTCTGATGGCACTATGATTGATTATTTAACCCAGGATTGTTTTAGAAGTCCTTTTAAATTGCCAAAATGTGTGGATTCTTTGTGGTATTTTTATTATTGGTTTCTCGGGGTTTTTTATTGCTTTATGTTCAAAGATGATATGTAAGAAAGGTTGAGACTTGTTTGTGTCCTGTCAATTGCTAAAATGTTCCATATGCTCTTGTAGAAAATGTGTACTCCTTATCAAAGTTCCAACAACATTTTTCACAGAAATAGAACAAAGAATCCTAAAATTTATATGGAACAACAAAAGACCTCGAATAGCCAAAGGATTCCTGAGAAAAAAGAACAAAGCTGGAGGTATCACGCTCCCTGATTTTGAAATATGCTACAAAGCCATAGTAACCAAAACATCATGGTACTGGCACAAAAACAGACACACAGATCAATGGAACAGAATTGGGAGCCCAGAAGTAAACCCACACATTTATGGACAGCTAATATTTGACAAGGGAGCCAAGAGCATATGATGGAGAAAAGAGTATGTTTTCAATAAATGGTGTTGGGAAAACTGGACAGCCACATGCAAAAGAATGAAAGTAGACCATTCCCTTACACCATGCACAAAAATCAACTCAAAATGGATTAAAGACTTGAATGTAAAACCCAAAACCATGAAACTTCTAGAAGAAAACATAAGCAGTATGCTCTTTGACATTGGTCTGAGCAGCATATTTTCAAGTCCCATGTCTGACCAGGCAAGGGAAACAAAAGAAAAAATGAACAAATGGGACCACATCAAACTAAAAAGCTTCTGCACAGCAAAGGAAACCATCAACAAAACAAAATGACAACCTAACAATTGGGAGAATATATCTGCAAACCATATATCAGATGAGGGGTTAATATCCAAAATATACAAAGAAATAATACAGTTCAAGAACAAAAAAACCAACAATCCAATTAGAAAATGGGCAGAAGATCTGAACAGAGATTTCTCCGAAGAAGATATACGGATGGCCAACAGGCATATGAAAAGATGCTCAACATCATTAGCTATCAGGGAAATGCAAATCAAAACTACAGTGAGGTATCACCTCACTCTGGTCAGAAAGGCTATAATTAACAAGACAGGAAACAACAAATGTTGGAGAGGATGTGGAGAGAAGGGAACCCTTGTTCACTGCTGGTGGGAGTGCAAGCTAGTGCAACCACTATGGACAGCAGTATGGAGTATCCTCAGAAAATTAAGCATAGATCTACCATATGATCCAGCTATCCCACTGCTGGGTATTTATCCAAAGAACTTGAAAACACAAAGACATAAAGATACTTGCACCCCTATGTTCATTGCAGCATTATACACAGTAGCCAAGACTTGAAGCTACCTAGGTGCCCATCAAGGGACAAATGGATAAAGAAGATGTGGTATTTATACATGATGGAATGCTACTCAGCCATAAGAAATGATGAAATCGGCCATTTGTGACAACATGGATGGACCTTGAGGGAATTATGCTGAGTGAAAGAAGTCAGAGGGAGAAAGTCAAATACAATATGATCTCACTCATAAGTAGAAGTTAAAAACAACGACAAACAAGCACGTAGCATTGGAGATTGAATTGGTGGTTACCATACGGGAAGGGGGAAGGGGGGAGGGCAAAAGGGATGATTAGGCTCACATGTGAGAGGATGCACTATAATTAGTTTTTGGGTGGTGAACATGATGTAATCTACACAGAATTCAAAATATATTATGTACATGTGAAAAGAAAGAAGGAGAGGGAGGGAGGGAGGAAGGAAAGAAAAGAAAGAAGAGAAAGAAGAGAAAGAAAAGAAAAGGAAGAAAGAGAAAGAAAATGTGTACTTATTAGAATAGAGCAAGCTTGTTAATTTTGGTGTTCAGTTCATCTGTATTTTTGCTAAACTTTTGTTCTTCTCATCTATTGAGTACTGAGCGATGTGTTAATATTTCCCACAATGATTGTGCATTTGTTGGTTTCTCCTTGTAATATGGTCGGTTTTTGCTTTACGTTGTTTGAAGCTATGTTGTTAGGTGCACAGCTTCCTGGTAGATTGTTGCTTTTGTAATGACCTTATTTATCCCCATAAAGCTGTTTGCTCTAAAGTCTGTTTTATCTGATGAATAGAGCCATCTCAGCTTTCTTTTGGCTAGTGTTTGCCTGGTATATATTTTCTGTTGGGATGGTGGCAGGCAGAAAAGATGTCAGAGTTCCAAAAGAACGTAGTGGACAGTGGAAATGATTCTCAGGCAGAAAAATGATGTTCACTTGAGACTGACTCTGACATGCTTTCTCAACCTTTGCTTTTGGATTTTGATAGCACAGAAAATAAATTCCTGTTTTTAGAGAAGCAGTAAAAGGGAATACAAATCTTGTCATTATGTGATGGAGGACCACCCTGTGACCAGAACAGATTTGTTGGCCTTTGACGTGCCTGGGGGTGCCTTCCTGGGAGGTTCGGATCCTCCGAG
Organism: Equus quagga; assembly: GCF_021613505.1. NCBI lineage: Eukaryota > Metazoa > Chordata > Mammalia > Perissodactyla > Equidae > Equus > Equus quagga. The sequence goes on along the minus strand of NC_060273.1, from coordinate 25,717,330 downwards.
GTTCTGTGGGCTACTCACTGTGAAAGCTGAGGGAGCTGTTCACATCTCTGGTCCATGTTCTTCCTGCCAGTAGCAGCAATGAGACTTTTGTGGATAAAGTGTCCTGTGTGTATGTGCGTGTGTGTGTGTGTATGTGTGTGTGAGCACACCTGAGTATGTGCTGAATAGCTTGAGCATTTGAAGTGGCAAAAGGGAATGAGAGCCCTTAACAACGAGTTTTCCAGCTGAGAAGTAAAACCTCCTATGACTCTAGGATTTAAAAATTGCCCATCAAGCTGTTTATTGTATGATGGAACAATAGGTATAAAGCTGCCACCATCCTGGGAACTTGCAATTGCTCAGTGAAGCTTGTTACAGAGGCCTCCCACTCTACTTGGCACGGTTATCACCCTTACGGGTTTTTTTCTCTGTGATTTATTCTCAAACATTTTGTATTTCCTTTTGCCATTTAGATGAAATTTAAATAAAACCGTTATGTAAAGAACGGTGTCAGACTGTTACACACTTTAGACTCATGATAAAATCAATCTGTATGTCATTCTCTGTTCAAATGAAGCAAAAGCACCTGCAGTTTGGCAGTTCCCGTTAGCGGCTGTTCCTGTCCTGTGTGCTGAGCATCGCCTGGAGTAGCTAGCCTTGTTGTAATTGCCCCATGGAGAGACGAAAACAGGCATGAATCATAGTCGCCATTCTGTTCCGTTTTGGGTGTCCTCCTTGGTCCACATTTCTCCCAGTTTAGGTGGTCTTTCCCTTTTATAGACCCCGTCCACCCGGTTCCCAAGAGAAGGGAGAGGCTCCTCGTTTGTAACCAGACTTTAACCCCAGAACTCATAGTTGCCTTGACCTTCCTCTCAATGTAAGTGTGTTTAGGGTATATTTCTGGATTGATAGATTAGGGACGTAGTTTTTGCTGTGGCAAGTAATATTAAAATTTCCATTAAAGCTGTATCCGAATTTGAGTGACATATCCTGGTGTGATGGTCTTCAAATAATTCTTTTTTCCTTCCTTTTTTTTTAGGCTTATCCAAATCCCTCGGGCTCATTGAAGGTTATGGTGGGCGGGGCAAAGGTGGCCTTCCTGCTACCCTTTCCCCGGCTGAAGAAGAAAAAGCCAAGGGACCCCATGAGAAGTATGGCTACAATTCCTACCTCAGTGAAAAAATTTCACTGGATCGTTCCATTCCGGATTATCGTCCCACCAAGTAAGTTCTGATTCAGTCGTTCAGAGGGGCTTCCTCCATCACGTGGCAGGGTGTGGGTCAGAGCCTGGGACGTTTTCTCAGGTCCGTTGTAACTAGTGAGGGAGGTTTTATATGTCTCCTCCACGGTCAATAAACTGAGTACTGTTGGTTATGAAATAGTACCTAAATGAGAATTTAAACTTTTATAAAAGTAGTCCAGAAACATATAGAAAGTTCCTCCATACAAGAAGTTTTAAGTAAAAACAGAAATCACCATGATCTTATTACCTAGAGCTAGCGACTGATAAAATCTTAGTATATTGTCTTCGAGTCTATTTTCTGTAGAGGTTACGAGCATATGATATATTGTTTTTACCCTTTTATACATTTAATGTTATTTCATGAGCATGTTGTGATGTTATTAATCATGATCATTATTTCCATTGTTGGAGATTTAGGTTATTTTCAATTTTTCATTATTATGCATAACACTTTGATGAATATCTTCCCATGCAAGGCTTTATGTGTATTGATTTAATATTTACTTTCTTGTTTTTTTTTTCTTGTTGTTGAGGAAGATTAGCCCTGAGTTAACATGCCCCATGTTAACTGCTGCCAATCCTCCTCTTTTTGCTGAGGAAGGCTGGCCCTGAGCTAACATCCGTGCCCATCTTCCTCTACTTTATATGTGGGACACCCACCACAGCATGGCTTGCCATGCAGTGCCATGTCCGCACCTGGGATCCGAACCAGCAAACCCCAGGCCGCCAAAGTGGAGTGTGCAAACTTAACCACTGCGCCACTGGGCCGGCCCTAATATTTACTTTCTTAATCCACGCTTGTAGAAGTATAATCCTGAGATCTCATTATACGAATATTTTTGGCAACTCTAGGTACGTATTGTGATATTTTCCTCTGGACAGTTTATAGCTACCTCGACTCCTATTGGAATTTTGCTTGGCCCTTCCAGAACTGGGTACTAGCATTTAAAAACTGCTTTGCCAAGCTGATAGGTGAGAAAGTGTGTCCCATGGTTGTTTGAGCTTATACTGTTTTGTTTGACATTCTCACCTTTTAAACAGTTTGCTTGCATCTTGGTTGTCTTACGAAAGGCCTTTCTTCTGTGCACTCAGATTTAAGAATTATTTGTTTTCTTTTTGTGAAATAGAGAAAAGAGATGGGTTATTGAATGAAGATGCTGGAGGAAAACCTACTTTCTAGGCAGGAGTCCCCCTTGGCTTCTCTAACAGATTCTTCGCCTTCTATTAGATTTGTAGTGTCTCTCTTTTTCCATTCAGAGTGTGCCCTTGCTTAGAGTAGATTATTTCTTTTTCAAATGGATTTTGTACAAATCAGTTAAGTATCCTGGTTACTGAGAAAAATAGATTCAAGATAAAGAAAATTATCTTAAATGGCTTTAAAATTGCAGCATTAGCTGAGAAACCTGTTAAATCTCCCTGTCTGCCTAATAAGCATATATTCATTTTGAATCGCTAGGAAAACATATATCACCCCTGTTGGAAGCTATTTTGTGTTCCTGGACTTTTGTTCTCAAAAACATCTGGCTGTTTTCCTTTCCTGGTGCTCTCTGATTAGCCTTTCTTATTTGGATGTTGGCAAATAAACAGAGCCATTTTTTTTCACTCCTATGGGGATGAAAATGCTTCCAACATGGAACTTACTGGGAATAGTCAGTTGAACAAATGTAAATGGACACCCGTTATGTGCCACGTGGCTTGCCCCACACTAGAGGCAGAACATCAGATAAGACAGAGTCCTTGCCTACTTACTTCTTGTCTAGGGAGGGAGACAGACATGCAGGGAGATCAGTTCAGCACAGTGTGGTCTATGTGCTGTGTGTCAGGCCAGAGGTATACACAGCATATGCAGGGAGGATATGGAAAAGTTTCTTGCTTGGGGTGATGCCTGAGCTTAATCCTGAAGGACCACTGAGGGTTGGGAAATTGAGGAGAGGAGAGGGATAAGGATGGACCAGGCAGGGGAACAGCAAGAACAGAGTTGAGGGTGCAAATAAGAATATGGCATGCTCAGGGAGGAATGAGTAGCTTGATGGTGCTCTGTAGTGTAGCATGGTGGCTTGAATGTGCCACTTATATCTGGTCCCTCCTGGAACTTTATTAAGATGATAGTAAAGGACTAAACAGGATGGCAGCCCATAAGGGGCAACTAAACAGGTGATGACAGTAGTGAAGAGACACCTACAAAGGTTTGGAAAATGGAAAGAAGATGGATGAACGGTAATTGACATAGCAAACTGGATGAGGCTGAGACCCACCCTCGTGCATATGGTGGGAAGTGGTGGTAAGAGCGGAAGAATGCAGCCTAGTCACAGTTCAGAACCCTGGGCGCTTCTGAAGGCTGGGAGGTCGATTTGAATAGAAGGATTAAAGTTGTATCCCCACATCCTTTCTCCAACTTTGCACAGCCAGACACTGCCCTTGCCCACTAGGTGGAGTGTGGGAGGTTTATTCTCTGGATAAGGTGAACTCTGGGCTTTAGTTCATAAGATGTACCCAAAGATAGAGGATAAGGATGTGTACTAAATTGGGACACCCTCAGCCTCATTACCCCTTCAGGCTTTCACAACCCTATGGTGAAGAATTTGAAGAATCCACTCTGTGGAAACCATCTAGCCTAAGAAAAAGGCCAATAGATCTGACAGCTGGGGGACTTCCCCCTAAAGTGGTTGGGTTCTGCTCTTAACTATTGGTAAGGTGTACTTGCTGTAAAGCTCTGTCCATCTGCACATAGCTGTCTTAAAGAAGAAAGGAGAGCCAGGATCCCTAGACATCTCCAGGAGTCTCTGTTATAAAAGGCCTTAACAACAACAACAGTAGAAAGGCATTTGGAGGAAACAGACACTACAAACTTTAAAACTATAGTTAACGACTTAGAGAGATCATGGAATGTTTTGTTTTACTCACAAAACAAGAGCCAAGTACTATGTTAAAGTAATAATCAGAGAATAAAAAAGAAATCTTGGAAGTTAAGACAGAAGTAAATAATTCAACAAAAGGTTGAAAGATAGCATTGAGAAAATCTTCTGAAAGATAGAAAAAAAGAAATGATGAATAGAAGAGAAAAGAGTTAAAAGAATTTGATCAGTCCAGCAAGTTAAACATCAACTAATAGGTATATCAGAGAGAAAACAGAAAAAGAGAGAAGATCATCAAACAAATGAAACGACAAAATTTCCCAGAACTGTAGGACATGAGCTTTCAGATTGGAAAGTCCCACACAGTGCCTACATGATGAATGCAAAGAAAAAAGTCAAACCCACATTAAGAACTGTTAAGTGTAAAATTTCAGTACAGCCTAGATGAAGAGAAAGTCCTAGAAGTTTTCAGAGACAATATGTGGATCAAATGCAGTTGGTATTGGGTTTCACAGTAGCAATGTTAAATACTAGGAGACAAGTTGAAAAAATCATTTGCAACTTAGAATTCTATAGTTAGCCATAAAATACTTTGTGTCAAGAGCAAGCACAAAGTAAATACATTACAATTATGTAGGATCACAACAATTTTACCTTCCCTGATCTGCTTTCAGGAAGCTACTCAAGGATATACTCCAGTAAAACAAGAGAGTAAAGTAAGGAAGAGAATAGATTGAGGAAACAGGGAATTCAAACAGGAGAATACTAAGGGCATTCCCCAGAAAGATAATGAAGGGATGTTCCGGGGTAGCATTCCAGGGAGACAGCTGTGTAGCAGGCCAAGAGATCAACTGTTCCACATTGCAACAGGAGGATGGAGGACTGTAGGAGCTGTGTCTTCAAAAGGGTTGGGGGACAGAATTATTTGATTATGTAATGTTTTTGACTGCATTAGGAAGATTTATTATTATTTTTATTGAGGTATAATTCACATAAAACAATATACTGGTTTCAGGTGTACAACATAATGATTTGATGTTTGCAAAATGATCACCACAAGAAGTCTAGTTAACATTCATTACCATCTACAGTTACAGATTTTTTTTCTTGTAGTGAGCACTTTTAAGATCTACTTTCAGCAACTTTCAAATATGCAATATAGTTTTATTAACTATGTCACCGTGCTGTACATTACATCCCTATGACTTATTTATTTTATAACTGGAAATTTGTACCTTCTGACTCCCTTCACTCATTTGGCCCACTCCCCATCCATAGCTTCTGGCAACCATCAATCTGTTTTCTGTATCAATGAGTTTAGGTTTTTTCTTTTACATTCTCTATATAAGTGAGAATATACGGTATTTGTCTTTCTCTGTCTGACATTTCACTTAGCATAACACCCTCAAGGTCTGTCCATGTTGTTGCAAATGAGAAGATTTTGTTCTTCTTTATGGCTGAATAGTATTCCATTGTATATATATACATATACCACATTTTCTTTATATGTTTGTTCATCAGTGGACAGTTAGGTTATTTCATATCTTGGCTTTTATAAATAATGCTGCGGTGAACATGGGGGTGCATATATCTTTTCAAATTAGTGTTTTTATTTTCTTCAGCTAAATACCCAGAAGTGGAATTGTGGGATCATATGGTATTTCTATTTTTAATATTTTGCAGAACCTCCATGCTGTTTTCCACACTGGCTGCACCAATTTGCATTCCCTGCAACAGTGCCCAAGGGTTCCCTTTTCTCCACATCGTCACCCACACTTGTTATTTCTTGTCTTTTTGATAGTAGCCATTCTAACAGGTGTGAGGTGATTTCTCTCTGTGGTTTTGATTTGCATTTCCCTGGTGATTAGTGATGTTGAACATCGTTTCATATACTTATTGGCCACTTGTATGTCCCCTCTGGAAAATGTCTATTCAGATCCTCTACTCATTTTTTTAATTGGATTGTTTTTTTGCTGTTGAGTTGTATGAGTTCTTTATGTATTTTGAACATTAACCCCTTATCATCAGATATATGACTTGCAAATATTTTCTCACATTCTGTTAGGTTTCCTTTTCATTTTGTTGAAGGTTTTTTTTGCTTGATGTGGTCTCACTTGTTTATTTTGGCTTTCGTTGCCTTTGCAAGACTTTTTTTTCTTTTACCATTCTTTCAGAAAATTTGGGACTGAATTAATGATAGATACAGGAAAAAAAAAACACAAAACCTTGTGAAAAAGCAAAGCAATTATTCACTGCCGAAAAAAACAAAAGTTCCTCAAGAAAGGAATTGCAATTTCATACACTCTGTGGCTCAGCTGTGAACAATGTAATCGTAAAAAGGTAAATATTAGATTTTTATTTAACCACAAATTATAGTGTAACTATATTGGAAGAAGGAGGAGCCAAAATGTGTGTGTGAGGTGTGAGTAGTATAAGAAGAGTCAATCTTATCTCCAGAAACAGAAAATCAGTTGAAAATGTCTGAAATTTAAACATCAAGAAATAGTAGCATAATCATTGTTATTTAGAAACAGAGAGATTACGGAAATGAGATGAGACTGTATATGTTTTGTTTTAGTAAAATAAAAGTTTAATTAACCAATAAATGTAAATCTATCCAAAAAAATTAAGTGCCATATAGGAAGGGTAAAAATATGGTAGAAGAAAGTGTTGGAGAACTAGGTTGAATGGCATGACCACATTTGCCTTTTTAGATTATTCTGGCAGCTATATGGAGGATGAATTTGAACATCGAATTAAAGATGAATTTGAGAGCTTGCCCACAGGCCATGCATGGTAACCAGAGGTACCATCGTAAATTGTGGGCTCCATAGCAAAAGTTACCAAATTAATCATTGTTAATTGCAAATGAATCCTTGCCATCAGAGTGCGAATGCTTTACCTACAGAAGCTGCTTCTGTAATATTTGAGCCCTCGGGATATGAAGGGAGGCAGCTGTCTGGGGCCAGAGCAGTTTCCTGCCTCCTGTGCCGTCCAAGCCCAGGAAAAATTATCCCTCGATGGGCAAGATCCTTTTTGTGAAGCTCCCAAAAACCTCTCCCAAGTTTAGAGGATTTAAATTGCCTAATTTCATTGTGATTTTATACAGAATCTCAAGTTGCTTTGATTGTTATTGTTTTATTATTATGTTACTCTTGAGAAAATTGTTTCTCTTATACATATGAATGAATTTTTACGTAGTAGTGGGATTAACCATTTGTTTGTCATATTTCCTGCAAATAGATTCCAAAATGTTGTTTTTCGTTTTAATTCTGTGATTTTCTTTTCTTCCACGGGACAGATATTTTAAATTTGTATCAACCCCAAATTGTCAATCTTTCCATTTTCATTTCTTCACTGCTTTAAAGCTGAGAAAGAGACCATCCCTCAGAGTACTTATAAATATTCTTTTCTGTGTTGTGTTGCTTTTCCATGACTCTCATATTTCAATCCTCCATTCATCTAGAGTTTATTTTGGAATATGGTATAAGGTTTTTATCTTTTGTTTCAAATGTCTGTTTCTTTCAAAGCAGCTTTTTAAAAAGAATTTTATAAATAACTCTTCCCTTTCTCTTATTTGGAGGTGCTAAATGTAATACATTTTATGCTTTTTATAGATGTATATAAGTGGGCTTGTTTTCTAGGCTCTATGCTATTCCTTTGGTCTATTTTTTTTCTTTTCCTTTCTTTGTTTTTTAAAAATTATTAAAAGTGATTTGTGACTGACATCTCCAATCTGCCAGGGACTGTGCTGGCAGCGTGGAGAGGGGCAAGGCATGTCCTAGCTCCCCAGGAAATTAAAAGGGGGCAGGGGACTCTTCACAGTCCTTCGGGTTGCTTTCAGAGGGCCTTAGAAACCAAGATAAAGGAATGACCATTTCTGAAAGAGTCAGAGGGGAGCACAGAGGTGACCTTGGTCTTAATGTGAGTAGGGATTTTCCCTGCAGTGAGAAGGCTGGGCATTTAAAGGAGAGCACAGCATGTGCAGGAGGGCTGGAAACATTGTTGGGTTTCGGGGTTAGGGAAACAGCACAGAAACTTTTGGCTGGAACACAGTTTCCATGGTGAACTGTGGAAGAGTTTGGAGAGGAAGGGGGAGGCCAGATTGTGGCATGCCTCATATGCCAGCCTGTTTTAGATGGCGATGTTATCATTGTCAGTGGACGTCAGTGAAGGACTTGAGGCAAGATGGTATTATTGTTATGATCTCTTTTTTAAGAATATGATTAACTGTGGCAGAAATGTGGAGGATAGGTTAGAGGAGATAGAGGCTGGTAGCAGGATGGCTAAATATAAGTCTCTTCTCCACCCACCCAACACTTGTAGAGTGTCAATTGTGTGTGAGGCGTTGCCCAGTAGAGAGAAGAGAAAGACTTCTAATAATACAACGAGTGTTTTATTATTATCATATTGCTTTCATGGCAGTCATTTCTCTGGAACAAACCAAGGACTAAGCAGAGGTGGAGTGGAAAGGCTAGATTCAAGAAAAACTTTCTGAGAATCAGCAAGATGAGGCAGTTAATTGGGTATGGATGAAGTGGGTGCAATGAGAAGTTTCTAGCTTGGGAAACAGAGTGGAAGTGATTTCATTAACTGGGAGCGAGAATCCTGCAGAGCTTCACATTTTGTGGGGGAGATGGCAGTTCTGCTTGTCCAGGGTTCCTCATAGTTATGGTTTTCTTGAGATAACCACACGAGACAAATCTGTCCAGCTTTATTCATTATTTGGCTATGTCTATGCAAGTGAGGAGGTGATGTTTGGTGACACCAGAAGCCAGACAGGGCTTTATAAATCCCCCACTCCTTTCCCTTGCTGAGATACACGATTCCATCATACCATGGCATATTAGTTATCTGCTTGCCCAATTATCTCCTAATGTGGGGGAGGGACCACCTAGCAGCAGAGAAATCTGTCTGTGCTTATTAAAGCCACTGCTGACATCCCTGCACACGTTTTATGGCTTGCCTCCTCCTCTAAGACCGTGCAGGTAATTTATGGGCAGTTTCTTTTGCTCTTATCTTCAATTTCTCCTTTGGCCTCCTGCTTGTAAATCCAGATGTCAAGTTTCTTTGGAATTCACTTTGCTTCACTCCGAAAGTCTTCTCTTTCCTTTATTGCCACAAGTTCTAACCTGTTATATTCCAACAATGTCTGCTTTGGACACGTACGGTGTGAGACATCTGTGGACCATCTTCACGTCATGTCCAGTGGACAGCTGTGTATTTAGGTCTGGAGGTCGAGAATGCTGTCTGGGCTGACCATGGAGGTTTGGGAATCGTCTAAGCGCAGTGGGTAGTTTAGGTTGAGTCTGCGTGCGTGTGTGAGTTGTGTGCGTGTGTGAGTTGTGGTGTTTTAATTTAGTAGACTGAATCTATCCTTGGTCAAGACTCAACTCAAGTTTTCCCTCCTCTGTGAAAAGGAAACCTCTGATTATTGAAGCTGTGACTGGGCTTTTTTTTTTCCTGAATCATTCTTCTGACAATAGATATCCTGTGCCTCACAGGTTGGTTTTCAAATAGAGTGAAAGCACCTTAAAGAGGGTCCAGAAGCCTGTGTTAAACTTTGTCTTTTACAGGCGTGGGCACAGAGGGTAGCTGTCCAATAAATACTTGTTGGTTGAAATAATAAATAGGTGCATGCTTAGGAGTGTCTCTGAATCACTAACAACAATAATTATTCCCTTTTATTGACTGCCTTTTATGTTTTTGTCGCTGTGCTGCATGTTTTATTGATCTCGTTTAAATTTAACCACTCTCTGAAGTAGCTGTTACCATGTCGGTTTTATAAATGAGGAAAGGGTACTTTGAGAGGTTGAGCAACCTGCCTGAGGTCACACAGCTAGTGAGCATGGGAGCCTGGAGTCAAACCCAGCTGTGTGTGCGCCTTTCCCCACACCACTGCCTCCTCAGGCACTGCCTGCCTGTCCTTCCACATCTGTGGAAGGGAGCCTTCTACTCCACACTGGTCTCACCAACAGCGAAAGACAGTCTGAGTCTTCGAGACAGGACAGTTTCTTTGGGGAATTGTGTGTGTCTGTGTGGGTGTGGTTGTGCCTGTGCATGTGCATATACTTCCTTCATTTTCTCTTCTTTGTCCTTTTACCCCTTCCAACTGTAACAAAATTCTACTACCAAAGGGGCTGTATCTTGAATTTGATTAGCTGTTGCCCACGAAGGCCTCCTAGTATGTAGTGTCATATAGTTGACACCCTCTTTAAGGGATTCAATATGTTTCTGTAAAACCCAGGAAAAATAAATAGTGTAATAGTATTAGGTTTAGGAATTGTCTTACCATAGAGTTGATTTAGCCTGGAGGCACAACCAAGAGATCACGAGAGAGTACGGACTTGGAAATCTGTCTGAGTTCTGATCCTAGCTTTGCGTCTTACTAGCAAGTGACCTTGGACAAGTTATTTAACTTTTCTGTGCTTCAGTTTCCTCATATGCAAAATAGTGATGTAATGATATCTACTTCATAGAATTGTTGTGGGGAGTAAATTGGTTGTTATATCATGCGAACTGCAGAGACCAATCTACCAGGCATTAGTCTAAGCCTTCTCATGTATTAATGATATCCGATCAATAAATGTTAGCTGTGATTATTTTTAAAGATCCTTTTCTATACATACCCCTTATCCTTAAAACACCTTGCATGTAATGAGGGAATCTTCAGAGAAGAATCTGTGTGAAAACTGTATGTCTCACTCTAACATGGAAAACTCAAGTCTAGGGTAATGAGTATTCCCTCGTCCCCAAGTCCAGAGAGGAATCCAGGGGACTGGCCTCAGACAGATGCCAGGCGATGATGAGTGCCTGGGAAGGGCACATTTGCTTCCTAAGGCTCTTTCAGGCCAGGTCAGGAGGCTCAGCTTTGGGATTGGGAAAGCCGATGGGGCGGCCTCAGCTGCCTCCTGCTTCTGCTTTGCCATCATCAGTAGTGGTCAGATCAAAAACATAGTGTCATGTGTGTTCTTACTCTTTCACAAATTGAAATAACTATTTCCCCCACATATTAAAATAATTTTTCCATGAAAAGGGCTGAATATTAAAAAGCACATTTTAGAGTGTTTCTCAAAGTGAGGTCTTTGGAGCTTGCTCAAATTGTAGGTTGCTGGGGCCTACAGAGTTCCTGGCCTGAAGGCTTGGCCTCTTTCTATGAATTAATTCCTCATGTTGAGAACCTCTGAAATGGTGAAGAGAGTTTGGAAAGATCAGGCTTTGTTCAGCTGTGGCCTTGTCTGCAGAATGCGTGTGTTCTCAGTGAAGTTCTGATTTTTGAGGCTTTCTGTGAAGCTGCTCCAGTGTGGAGCTTGACGGGCCCAGAGGCTGACCGGTGGCTGCGGGCAGCTGGGAGAGGGCGAAGGGAGAGCTACTTCACCTTCCAGGCTGTGCGGGGGTCTGGGCAGCACAAAGAAAACCCTTTGTTGCCTCAATCAGATGCTCCTGTCTTAATGTACCCAACTGTTATAGTCAGGAAGCAAACGGCTCAATTTTCATCATCATCTGCCACCTGTTATGAAAAGGTGGGTATCTTGGAATAAATATGATTATTCAAACAGGGGCCTGGAATGTTCTTTGGGTAGAAGCATCAGAAGTTGCAAAAGAGAAATGTAGAAGCTCCTACAGGGCCTGCCTCCCTGCTTACTTCAAGGCATCTAGTCTCCCACAGGTGGTTCTCAGCCTTGACCGTGCATTGAAATCACCTGGGGAGCTTTTACGATTGGACCGCCAGTCTGTACCCCAGAGTAATTGAATCAGACTCTCTGGGAGTGGGGCCCAAGCATCAGTATTCAATTTTTTTAACAAGTTCTGCAGGTGACCCCAATGTCTCATGAGATTGGGAACCAGTGGGCCTGTCATGCTTCAGAAGTGTGGTCCTTGCATTTGAATCACCAGGGCCACTGGTTAAAAACGTCAAGTCTTTGGCCCTGCCACAGAGTTGGTAGACCAGAATGGGGGCTGAAATCTACTCTTTCAGAAGCTCCCAGGGTGAGATGCTTATTTTTAAATTTTGAACCTAGTGGGCCCCACCGTGTCCTGAGAGTCTCCACGTGTGGAGGCAGGTGGAAGAGAAATGAGGGTCAGGACGGGGCACGGTTGCCACGCTGGGGAAGTTACTGTCCTTTGTTGTTGGTTTACCTTGTGTCACTTCCCTCCCTCCTTACTTGTTCCCTCCCATCCTGTATTGTCGGGTGCATTCGTTTATTTAATAAATGCAAATGAAAAGAAGTCAACCTCGTTTTGAATTATTTTCCTTTTAGAATTTCATTATACCCTGTGAAATGGTTGAAGCTCTCAGATGTGTTTCAAATGTAGAGATGGAGAGTAGAAAGATAAATATGAATCCGGGATACTATTTGCACTATCAGGGACATCATAAAAATGGTGGGGGTCAACAACTTAGCTAATTTTTAAGAAAGGATTCTCACTTCTCCTAAAGGCAGTGCCAGCTTGGCTGCCCAAAAGTTTATGAATTGGTGAAGTTAATTTAATCTTTTATTGGGACCTGAAAGGATTCTTATCTGAATGTATTAAAGCGAGGCTTTAGAAAAGATTCTCCTCCCTTTCTGTTCTAGAGAGCTTCCTGGACAAGTTCAATTTCTTGCATGAGGAACTCGAAATCAGTGGGTCGAAACCAATGTGAACCTTGTCCTATCTATGCCGATGGTTCTGCTCTGTGGCCTGTTTACAACCTCCTGGGTCATTGAGTTCCAAATTCATGTTCCCCAGATGTAGAAGTGACTATGGAAAATGGAATTCTTGATTTATAATCTTAAATCAAACCAACGCTGGGACTTATAGCAGTGGTTGTTCTTGCTTCTCTAGCCCTTGGACACTTTATGTAAGGATTGTTGGCACTCAAAATCTCTAGAAGAGCTCACCTCGTGTAATACTTAGAAATTCCCATAATGCCTGTTACTGGGCACTCTAAACTTGGAACCTGGAACCTGTATGTTTCGAGGCAATTACTGTGCCTGTCCAGTCCCACTGCCCCTCACTCCATCAGTGCACTCTCAGTTACAACAAACTCAGGCAGACAGCCACACACACACCCACTCATACCCGCACACACGCGTATACATCACACACCCCTGCAAGAAAGTCCATGCTAGCCTACATGAGCCCAGGGTAGGTGGCCTGCTGTATCACACTCTGATTTGTCCAGTGGATAGTTACATGAAATACTTCCCTGGAAACAATTGTTTCTCAGCCCTGAATACAATCAATAGAGGAAATGTCTCTGCAATCCCAACGCTTTTTTTATGTGTGGAGTTCTTCATTGTTTTTGCTCTGTGAGTAGAGTAAACCTCCCCCAAGTGGCAGCAGGGGAGTGCCACAGTGCTTTGTAACAAGGTGAGATTTACGGTGCCTGCCCGAAGAGCTGGGGGGATGAATAAGGCTTCTGGTGGAATGAGCGAAATGGGCTAAATTCAGATATTAATGGGAGTGCTACAAGTGCACTGCAGAGGGAGACGGGCTCATCAGTATTACAGAGGGAATGTCCTTTGAGTTAATTTAGAAGAAATTCTGATCAGCCAGCAGAGGATGGATGCAGGAAAAAGAAGACTGTGGCATATGGAGAGAACATATTTGTTCTTAGACAACCAGTAGAAAATGTTTAATGTCATCATAACCTAATTTGCATAAAAATAGTCATATGCAGCAAACCAACTGAAAGCAAAGGAAGACATGATGGAACCAATGCTGTTCGAGTTTCATTTCATTATGAATAGCATAAATAATTCAATTGAATAAATAGGTACAAAATTGCTTCAAGTAGATGTACTGCAAATTATTATTCCTTGAAAATTCCTTTAATGGTACATGTTGCATTGATGAACTCATGTGATGCGCCCTTGTGGCTGTGTACATGACCCTTGGTAATCATATTGAGCTTTCTGTAACTCTCAAATGTTTTATGGACACAAACGATTTTTTTAGTAGCACAGTCCTACTGATAACATCACCTTGACGGAGTTAAATAAGCCACGGCTTCTCTTCATTGTGGGTGAATACAGTCCCACTTTGCATGTAGGTCTGCTTAAGTGATAACCGATAATCAGAAGTTTGATGAATCTTGGACTGTGCCATGCTAAATACACAATTCTTAATAAATATTCGGAACTCTGGTGGCAGGATTCGAGCTATTATTTTTATCTTACAGAGTCTGTTCAGGAAAATTCCTGTGTAAGTATAAATTGTGGTATGGAGAATATTGGTGAAATTTATTAGTTAATTGATTTCAACAAACATTTTCAAGGGTTATGTTGATAGCCTTGGGCAGGTACTATGGGAGCTACAACAGATGTGTATGACACAGCCCCTCTACTCATTTGAATTATTCGTTCACTCAGTAAATACTCATTGAACAGCTCCATGTACCAGGTATTATGTTGGATGCTGAGATTATAATGGGAGACAGAATACACTGGGAAAAAGTAAATGTAAGGTAATTATAGATTGTGGTAAATGCTTGGAAGTAAATAAACAGGATGCTAACATACAGAATAACTGGAAATGAGGGCGTGCTTTAGAGAAGCTCCACTGAGGAAGAAGAGGAGATGAGGAGGAGCCAGCAACTCAAACACTTGGTGGAAAAACTCTCCTGACAGAAACAACAGTCCTTAGAAAGGCCCTGAGTTTGGACTCGGCTTGGCTTTATTGAGGAACTGGTCGGAGATACTGGCAAGTGGTTTGAGGAGGATGGAAAGACAGGTAGGAAGCAGATAATGCAGGACTGTGGCAATGATAAAGAATTTGGGATTTATTCCCATAGGAATAAAAGTGGCATTTTGGATTGAATAGTGAACTCCCCCAAATTCTGTCTGGAACCTTAGAAGGTGATCTTATGTGGAAATAAGGTCTTTTCAGATGAATTAGTTAAAATGAGGTCCTCCTAAATTAGGGTGGGCCCTAAATCCAAGATGACTGATGTCCTTATAAGAAGAGGGGAGACCTGGAGAGACAGACACAGAGGGAAGACGGCTGTGGGAAGACAGGGGCAAAGATTGAAGCGATGCATCTATAAGCCAAGGAACGCTCAAAATTGTCAGCCATCTCCAGCAGCTAGGAAGGGACAAGGGTGGATTCTTCCCTGGAGCCTTCAGAGCATGGTCCTGCTAAACACCTTGACTTCAGACATCTGGCTTCCAGAACCGAGAGAGAATAAATTTCCTCTGTTCTAAGCCATCCAGTTTGTGGTACTTCTTTGTGACAGCCTTTCCATTAATAGTAATAGAAGCCACTGGAGATATGATATAGGGAAGTGTCATGATCTGGTTTCTATTTTTAAAAGATTGTTCTGAACACTGTTGGAGGATGGGCTGTAGAGGTCAAGAGCGAAGCAGGGAGTCCGGTTTGGAGGATAGTTCAGGTAGGAGATAATAGTGATTCCAACTAGGGTGAGCATACTGAGAGGGGAAAAAGAAGACGGAGATTTGTGTTGGAGGTAATCGAGGAAGACTATTGGGTTTTAGGTGGAAATCTATGGGTGAATGGTAGTACCATTTACTGAGGTCAGGAAGACTGAAAATCAAACAGATTTGGGGAAATATTTGAGAATTCTACTTTGGACATGTTAAGTTTGATTTGGCTTTTAGTAATACCAAAGTTGAAGATACCAAATAGGTGATTGAACAATTTATGAATCTGGAGCTCAGGAGAAAGGTTGGAGTTGGAGATATACCTTTGGAGACATCAGCATGGAAGTGGCCATCAAAGCTGAGATCACTAAGGAGAGCTGGAGATGAGGCAGGATTGAGTGCTATGCCATTCCAAGATTTAAAGCATACAAAGAGGAGAGGAATTCAGCAAAAGAGGTGGAGAAGGAACAGATAATGAAGAAGGAAGTAATTCAGAAGAATTTAGTGATGTGGAAGCAAAAAGAGGAGAGTGTTTCCAGAAGGAGGTAGTGGTCACTAGCCTTGAGTGGTACTGAGATGCCAAAAGAAATGTTCAGTGGATTTGGTAACAGGGAGTTAATTGATGATCTCAATAAGAGTGCAGTCATGTGCTGCATAACAACATTTCCGTTAATAATGGACCACATATATGACGATGGTCCCATAAGGTTAGTACCATATAGCCTAGGTATAGAGTAGGCTATCCATCTAGGTTTATGTAAGTACTGTAGAGGAGTAAGAAATTTTCCTCTACCCTTCTAGGTTCTTCTGGCTAGTCTAAGAATTAAATTGATGTGAAACAGATTAACAGGAGAAAAACAAAAGTTTGATAATGTGTTTACAGGGGAGAAACTCAGGAAAGCAGAGTAGCTCGCCAAAATGGAGGAAGCCCTCACCTTAAATACTACGCTCAGCTAAAGATTAAAGAAGATGTTGAGGGTGGGGAGAGTCAGGGACTTCAAAGGGAAGGAAGGCAATTCACAGGGAAGTGAAGAGGAGAAAAAGTTTGGAAAACAAGTGTTTTACCACACAGAAACAGAAGAACATAGAGGGGAGGCCAACAAACAGGCTTTTCTAGGTTCCTCCCTGTCTACCACCTACTCATGTTATGCTTGGGTGATAGCTTGCTTCCTGACAGATTTTTTAATCTGAATTCTTTTAGACAGTTAAGGAGGAGATAACAAGAAAAACTTTAAGTCTTTCCTTTCTCAAAAATAATCAGCCTAAAATAATCCTCAGGTTAAAGGGACACATTTTGAGGTGGCAAATTTTATTCCCCTTCAGTACACTCTGACGTTTGCACAACTGTGAAATCGCCTAATGACTCATTCCTCAGAACGTATCCCCATTGTAAGCGACTCATGACTGTATTCAACCCCAATTGGGGTTGGTTAGGGAGTGAATCAGAGGGAGGAAATGGAGAGGGCAAGTTGACTACTCTAGATGAATTCTATTGTGAAGGGGAGAAGAGTCATGGGGTTGCAGCTGAGGGCTTTGAGAATCAAAGGAAGTTGCTATTATTATCATTATTGTTTCTTTGTTAGTTTTTATTTTGACATAACTTCAGACTTACAGAAAATATGCAATAATAGTAAAAAAAAATCTACGTATACTTTACCTAGATTCTTCAAATGTTAACATTTTTCAATATTTATCTCTCCATATGTACATATTTTTTCCTGAGCCATATGAGAATAAGTTGCAGCCATGATGCCCCCTTCCCTCTGAATACTTCAGTGTGTGTAGCCTAAGAACAAGGACACTTTCTTGCATAACCACAGTACACCAAATAATATTACCTATCTACAGACCTTTTTCAGATTTCGTCAACTGTCTCAATAATGTCCTTTATAGAAAAAGAAGGTCCTAGATCATGTATTACATTTATTTGTCATGATGTTTTGTTTTGAAACAGTCCTTCAGCATTTCTTTGTTTTTCATGATGTCGACATTTTTGAAGCCTGCAGTCCAGTTATTTTGAAAAATTTCTCTCAATTTGGATTTCTCTGTTTTCTTGGAATTAGATTTCAGATTATGCTATTGTGCGGGAATACTGCAAAAGTGATATGTTCATCTCAGTGCATCTTCTGAGGACACACATAGGATTTATTTGTCTCGTTACTGGTAGTGTTAATGTTGATCACTTGTTAAAGGCGGCGTCTGCCTGGTAGTCATTACCCTTCCCGATCCCTTCAACACGATGTTGCATTAGTAGAGCGATTGGGCACCCTTGCCTTGCTCCTGACCTTAAGAGAAATGCCTCTAGTGTTTCCCCATTAAATAACTTTAACACTATGGTATAGTTGATTACCGTGTCAAGAAAGTATCCATCAATTCCTATTTTCTTGACATTTTTATTAGGATGAGTTGAATTTGTTAAAGGCTTTTCAGTAGTTTCAGTATTGATACAATAATCATAGATTTTTTTCTCTCCGTATCTATTATTATTCTGTATTACACTATCGGATTTTCTAATATTGAACCAAATTTGCATCACTGGAATAAATTCCACTAGGTCATGGTGAATTATTTTCTTAATGTGATATTCCCTAATATTTTACTTAGAACTTTTTTATCAGTATTTGTAATTTTTTCTCTCTCTTTGAGAGAGAAAAGTCCTTAAGAGTTCTTAAGAGGTTTGGGTATCAATGCATTCTAAAAAGGATTAGGAAGTTTTCTTTTCTTTTCAATGCTCTGGTACAATTTATGAAGCATTATGACTATCTGGTCTTTGAAAGTTTGGTAGGATGCACCTGTGAAACCATCTGGTCCTAATGGTTTCTTATGTGATAATTCCTTGGTGATTTTCTCTCTTTCTCTTGGGGACATAGATCTGTTAAAGGTTTCCATTGCTAATAGGGTCACCCTTGGCAAAATGCTTTTCCTTAGGAAATTTTTCGTTTCGTCTGGGCTTTTAAGTTTATTTGCACCGACATCTGCAAATTAGTCTCTCTCTCTCTTTTTTTAAATCTTGTTTTAATATTTATTTCTCCCTTTGATTTCTTATTTTATATAGTTTTGCTTTCTCCTTTTTTCTTGATTAAATTAGCAGAAGGTTGTCTTATTTTGTTAATTACTTTTTAAAAACTAGAATTCTGATTTGTTGATTAGATCTTGTATTTTTCTCTTCTCTAACTCATTGACTTCTACTTTTATCTTTTTTGTTGCCTTCTTTGTATTGCCTTTTGGTTTACTTTGTTGTTCTTTTTCTAGCTTTCTGAGCTGGTAATGAAATTCAAGTATTTTTATTGCTAAAAGTTTTTAAGGCTTTGAATATTCTTCTTATTGCTTGAAAGTTTCCCACTGATTGGTTAATGTTTTGCTTATCATTATTTTTTAGAAATCTTTAATTTTGGTTTGTATTTAGCCTGAAAGATTTGTTTAGTAGTTTATTAAAATGTTCAGGTGGATGGCTTTTAAAAAAATTAATAATTTTTAATTTTATTGCATTGTGATCAGAGAGTGTTGTTTGTAGTACTTCTATTTTATGAAATGTGCTGATGTTTCCCTTGTGATTATTTTTTACAACTCTTCCCCTGAGGTTGAGAAGAAGGTATATGGTCTGTTTTCTGGGAGTAAAGTTTGATGTATGATGCTTATCCATAAGTTCTGTCTTATTGATTATATCATTTAAGTCTTCTATATTTTTACTCATTATCTCTTTGATTTGCCTGTACCAAGAGTGGGGTTTTAATATCTCCTATTATTATGGGTTCTGCCTATGTCTCCTTGCATCTACTGTATTGATTCATAAAGATGGTTGCTATATTATTTGGTGCATAGATATGAAAATCTCTTGTATCTTACTGTGAATTGTGGCTTTTAGCATTAAAAATGACCTTTTTTGTTATATTTCATTTGTCACATTTAATACTTTTGGGCTTGAATTTTACTTTTTGTGATATCAGAATCACTATTCCTGCTTTCTTATTTTCTACTTAAAAATGATTTGAAGTTTTGGGGGTTCTCTGTCTTGTAGTAATGTTATAATTTTGTTTGTTCTTTTAGCCATTATTTATTATTGTGATGAGAGGTTTGGATTTATGGAGCGACCCCAAATTTTCATTGCTTTTTTTAGGTTGGGAGATGTTATATTCAGGATTTATACTGATGACGATATTTACCTACATCAGTGAGCAACGGCATCAAAATCCTTTGGGGCTCTTGTTGAACTACAGAGTCCTAGGCTCCACCCCATAGTGACTGAATTAGAATCTTTAGAACTGGGGCCCAGGAATTTGTGTTTCAGGTGACACCTCAGATGGTTCTTATGCTCTTTAAAATTGGAGAGTCACTGGTAAAAACTATAAAATCAGATCAGATATAGGAATGACTACTGGTGTCCACAGCACGGCAAACCACGAATTTCAAGGACTTTGGGTAACTTGCATGTCCTTGCAGGCTCCGTTGTGTCATCCATTGATATATTCATTCAACAGGAAATTATTGGTCATCAATAACTTCTGTGAGGATCATTTGCTTCTTGATGTGAATTATAACCATCAGAAAGTTTTAAAAAACCCCTCTCCTTATGTGTATTTTATACCCTCCTATTAGGAGAGAGGAACAAATGACAATCCGATATCTGAGATTTAGTGAAAACAAAGCATTTTCAGTGTCTGTCACTGTGTACAGATCAGGCTAATTTTCTGTGCCTTGTCTGCTGTCTTTAGGGTAATAACTGATGTTCCACAGCCATGTTCCCAGAAACTTGGGAAATGACTTTTCCATCGCACACTAGTTCTTCCTTCTGGGTTCCTCTTCAGTGACTCATCTGAACTGGAAATCACATTTCTTCCTTTTCTTATGAGTCATGATGGTGGAGAGCACATCTTATCTGAACTGGTCGTCTTAACATCTGGATGATCACATGAACTAATTTTGAACAAGTGAGTTTACCAAGAGTCCATAAAACAGCTAAGATAGCAAGTTGTGTTTGGTAGACGTACTTCAGTACTATGTGTGTTTTCATTGTATTTGGTTGATCCATAGGAAATTGCTGATTTTTGACCAGAAATGGCAATTTCCTGTGGTGCAACCTAATAGTTCAGTTCTTTGAAACTTGCCCCTGTATATGGTTTAGCTAGTGGCTTCACGTTAATCAGAATAGTCAGGTAGCCATACTATGCCTTTCTCTTCATTGTGGGTAAATTATTTACTTAGCTACGAACTTGTCAGATTTTTTAAAAGTTCTTCTTATGCACCAAGGGCTAAATGATTATTTCACACTTGACTGGAAGACTTTAAATTGTTCCTGTGATATAAATGGAAATCAACCTAGGATTGGATTATCATTAAAGAAAAAAATTTTGAGTCTTGCATTTTAGCTGTGATCTAGGAGTCAGCAAGCTTTATCAGTGTCCCTCTCATGGTAAGTTTTAGCACCTGAAACCCACTAACACCATTTTCCATGACCTAAGATGGTCTTGAATGTCCCTTCCCCTTTTTATTTTTTCTCTGTTCCTTCTCCCTCTAATTCTTGGGAAATAATCTTCAATTCAATTCAAAAAATACCTATTGCATATTTGCTGTGTGGCAGACACAGAGCTAAGAGCTTGAGGAATGTGAAAAGGAACAAGAAGTGCTACCTGGCTGAAAGGAGTTTTTTAATCTAGTAGGAGAGGTGGGCATGGGCGGCTGTAATGCTTGCAAGGATAAAATGGCTGTGGCATTGAGTTTTACTCCTGTTGCATATATTGAATGTCTTCTGCTTCAGGTTGCAAATCCTGGTGACTGCAGCACAATATGTGTTATAAATAGCATTGCATCTTGACTGCAAAGGAACTCAGAGAGAGACTGGGCAGAGAGGAACATAAAAGGTTGAGCACAATTTGTGTGGGCATTTGTTTATGGTGTTGAACTACTGCGGGGCCCAGGTGCTGTTAATGTCTGGAAGAGGCAGCCTCTTTACCTGGTATGAGGTTTTGTCTCTGTGACTAAAACTCTTCTGGTGAGTGTATCTGTGTGCAAACTTGCATTCTGCCCGTGAGCATGTATGTTCATGCTTAACTGATTCAACGACTGTGTTGCCCCCAACATATTACACCAAATGTACTTAACAGCAATTAGAATGTTTGCCACCTGCTGTGTGCAAATCTCCCCAGAAAACAAAACTCTCCTAAATGGCAGTATAAGTAATTCTGGAGATTAAAGCTAGTGATTTGCAGAGTGCTTGGTTCATTTGTTTCCTGCAAATATCAAGATTAACAAAGAAATTCATTGATCCCATTTTGCCTCCTTGCAGCTTGTGCATAGGCCTAAGGGAGTACATTGCATGTGGCTCCGTGCTTCGGATGAAGACTTGCTGTTGCTTTCTTTTACAGCCAAGATGCTGATTTAATGGCATTTCTCTTGGCAAAAGCGTCTCAAGAAAACAAATCAGTTTATGTATCTTTGTACAGGAAATGCCCCACCCAACCTTTCCCCAGTAACAGCCGTCTCCCTGGGATGGGACGGAAGCATGATCAATTTGCGGCTGTTGAAAG
The DNA here is from genome assembly GCF_021613505.1 of Equus quagga. Classification (NCBI taxonomy): domain Eukaryota; kingdom Metazoa; phylum Chordata; class Mammalia; order Perissodactyla; family Equidae; genus Equus; species Equus quagga. The sequence goes on along the minus strand of NC_060273.1, from coordinate 25,695,366 downwards.
GGCATCTCAGGTCCCGACTCGAATACTGACTGTACTCATCTGATGTCGGGTAGATCTCAGCCACTCTGGGCACTCTTTTTCCAGCTGTGAATATAGGGCCTTGAATAAGTTGCTCTTCAAGTCTCCTTCCATTTCTAACGTGTTAATTTATTCAAGAACCAGTATTTTTGGAGTATGGATGATGTGCCCTGGATTGCAGCAGGCACTGGAAATACACTTGTGGTTGTGAGGCAAAGTCCTCGCCCTCACAGCCGAGAAATCCTTTCCAAGCACGCGTTATGTCACTCTATGGAGACCTGCAGCCAATGCCCGCTGACATTTTAGACACTTTCTCAGAACAGCCCTACCTCCCGCGTTCCCTTTGATCCAGACGTTTCTGTGCCCACTCTCATCTCTTCAGCTTGGAATTCTCCTCTTGGCTCCATTCTCTGACTTCAAAACCAGCCTCTCTTTGCTCCCTCTTCCCATTCCTCACTCCCCACCCAGAGCAGTTAAGTAACTTGCCCACAGCTAGTCAGTGGTAGACCAGAGATTCAAAGTCAGGCCTGCTCTAAATCTTTGTGACTCCAAGTGTTTTCCACATACCCCTGGCCTTTTCATCGACTGTGAGCTGTTAGAAACGCCAAATCTCAGGCTTCACTCCAAACTAACTGAGTTGGAATCTGTTTTTTTTTAACAAGCTTCTCTGGTGGTTCACATACACAGTTAAGCCTGAGAAGCCTTGTCTTAGACCAGTACACTAACCAGCCTCTCACTGACATTTATTCTTCTTGCCTTGTGGAGTAAGCACTGACATATTCCGGCTGAGTCCCTACTGGCCAGATGAGGTGGGTGGTGTTCTTCAAATGGCTTGCCTTGCACGTCTGCTGTGCTCCTGGTGGCCAGACCTATGGAGCAGATACGCCATGGCAGAGAGGCTGCCCTGCCCCAGTCTTACCCAGGCCTGGGAACTTTTCTACATCCACCATCGTTAAAGCCAACAGGCAGTGTAGGAAAGGCAGCAGAAAGAACTGTACAAAGATTAACTTTCAGCCAAGATGAAAAGCTGCAGTAAAGAGGTTCCCGAAGGTGTTGAACGATCGTGCACAGACTGATATTAAGGCAAAGTTCACTGACTTTTCCCAGATTGATGAGTAACAATTCAGTACTTTCTTCCACCTGCAACACGTGTATTTGCACTCTACGTACTTCTCTGCACACCGACAAGCCCACTGTCCCCCTAGTACTGGCCAGGACCAGAAGGGTCCACAGGCTGTCCAGGGAGATCTACAAGGCCCCTCTGAACTTCCAGAGTGCACAGTATGTAGCGTCCACTAAACATTACTGGACATCAGCAGAAGAAATCCCAGTTGAGGATGCCCTTCAACACTTGTCTTGACAAACAAGACATGTACAGACCTCTCTTGCTGACACTTAAGATGCCTATTGGGCAATTTATGTCTCCAGAAACCCTCTGATGTTCCACCCCTAGCAAGCCCCTTCCTTTTGCCAATATTTTGCATCTTCTGCGATTTCCTGCTGCCCCTGCCACATCTACCTTGACACAGAGACAGTACATGTGGGAAACAGTTTTGGAAGTCTCCAGTGTCACCACCAGCTCCTGCACCTGGAGCAGTAGACAGGTAAAGAAGACAAATCCTTGGAATCAGCCTCCTGCTCCAGGAAGGCTCCACGTTCTTCAGCAGAGATGAGGCAGCTGAAGGGCACCTTACTTGGGACTGGAGTCTGCCTCATGCCTGACCTTTTAAGTCAGGCTGTCTTTCCTACCCTCATAAACTGGCTGACCCACATAGTGAGCTCAAATTGTGAAAACTGGATGCAAACTCTTGGTTAAAGATACTAATTTCTAACTCATCAAACAGATTTGGTGATCAACCTTCCTCTATTCTTGGCATTTTGGACCTTTTCCTAGAGTTTTTTTTCCCCTACTCTGAGTGTCTTGGATGAAGTCTCTCACTCCAGCCCTAGTCCTCGTAGGCCTCAGTGTCCACCACCATGTCCCACCCAGGGCTGAAACCCAGCCCCTCTTCTGTGAGCTGCTTGTGTAGGGGTAGAATTCCCAATAGAACACCATTTTTCCAAATAATGGCATTCCTATAAATATTCCTTTCGACCAATCTGCAAAGGAGAACATTTTGTGGAGTATTACAGACACTTTGCTACATATTTTTCATTAGAACCTATTTGTAATTACTCGTTAAAGCCATTTTTGAACACACACACAGACACAGAGTCTTAGGAAGAGAAGAGTTAGATGTACCAGGACACTCATTATGAAAAAGTCATTACTTTGCTTGCTAGACCTTAACATGCTTTCTGCCTGCAATCAGGCCTGCTGGCGGAACGGGAACAAGTTTCTTCAAGGATGTAGGATCACAGGACCAGAGGGACTCATTTGCTGGGGCTGAATGCCAAGTGCAGAGTCCTGTCTTTAAAGCTACTTCCCTGTGCCTTCCCTTCTCTTCCCTCCACTCCCAGGCTCCTGGGAGGAATAGTCCTAATTCACTGCATCTGTCAATCCCTCCATTACTCATCACAGGAAACGTATATTGAAATTTACAGATGTCTGCTATGATTTTCTAACTGCCAAATCTAATAGATTTTTTTAAAGTCTCTTGTTTAATTTAAAGAAAATACACAAATAATAGTTGAGTGTGTTATTTATGAATTGTGTAGATGTCTATAGAGCAAAAAAATCTCTCTGCAAGTCCCAGAGCCAAACCTAACTCTTCTCAGCAGAGGCAACTGCTATTGGCTGTTTCATGTGTATCTGTCTGACATTTTCCTATGCGTGGATATACTGGGCATGGTCATTTTTAGTTTTGAAGGATGCTGATAACTTGCCCTCCAAGGGACTTTGCTTATTTATACTTCAGCCAACCGTATATGAGAGTATCTTTCCTCACACTTGGCAACACTGTGTAAGATCAGTCTTTAATTAGTTTTGCCAACCTGAAGGATAAAAAACATATTTCCTTATAGCTCTTGGGTGCATTTCTTTGATTACTATAGAGATTGATCATCTTTTCATTTATTTTTTTGATAGTTTTGTTTCTTTTAATTTCTTGGAGAGATGTGTTAATATCTCTCACTGTGATTGTAAATTTGTCGTTTACTTCTCGGATTTTCAATATATTTTGCTCTGCAAGTTTTCAAACTATGTTGTTAGCTGCATACGTTCATGACTATTTAATTGTCCTAAGTCATACCTTTTATCAATAGAAAACATTCCTCTGACCCTGAATTCCTTCCTGCTTCTTGTAAAACCACTCTAGTTCTCTTCTCATTGATCTTCCTGCTTTCCTTTCTCCTCCTTTTCAAAACTTCTTCCTCGTTGCCTTCAGAGTACCTTTCCAAATTATAGATTCAGTTCTAGCTGGGAATTAGAGTAAGGATAAGTTGATGAAGGGTATGGGACCAAAAAGTATTGGTGGAAATGTTGAATCCCAATCCCCTGGCCAGGGTGGGGGGATGCTTCTTGCTTGGCTGCCATGTAATGTGTGGTCTACTGGCCTTTGTTACAGTCAGAGCTGCCCTTCTGTTTGACATGTTTTTGGTAATTTCTGGATGGGCACCCCAAAGTTATGTGGGTTTTCCTCTAAGGGATGGGGCCAGGTTAGGGCGAGGCCCCCCAATGCCTCAGGCCACTGGGAAATTGGGAAGTCAGATCTGGCAAGTTGCCTGCTTCTTTGACTGGTCTCACTAGTCATCAATGAGTCTACCAGCTCCACTTAAATTTAATTTCAGGGGTCAGCCCCATTCCGTTTGTGGCTTTGCCTACAAGGTAAAATGCCTTGTCCACAGTTTTGATGACTTGAACTAAAAAACATCATTTTCTACCAATAATGCAGTGAGCTGTAAGTTTATGTGATCAGGAAGTACTTTTTGTTATGGTCTTTATTCAGGATCCGGTAGAGAGGATCTGTTGAAGATCCACTCTGAGAACTAGTGGGTAGGCCCAACCTTTGGGACCTAGGAGAGGAATCAGAGTGTCTGAGCCAATCGTGAGTACCATTGGAGATGTCTCCACAGAGTCCACATTGCACGGGGCCAACTGGGGCAGAATCTCTGGGGCCATGTGAGGAGCAGATGAACAGACGTGGCGAGGAGCTAGGGTTGTGATCTTGGTAGTCTGACATGAATGCGCTCTTTGGACAGGGGACATTTATACATGTCCTTTCTGAGAGCCTGGAACTCTGCCTCTGAGGTCCTGTCTTGGCCCAACTTGAAGAGATGTCATTCTTTGATTTAGACACATGCCATGTGTTGCATGTCGCTTCCCTGCTCTATAATCGTTGACATCATAGCTTCCCACTCTGGAGGATCGAGTCTGAATTTTGTAAACTGCCTTCAGAGTACCTGGTCCACTGTGGTTTTCTGTTCCTCACCCCATTCATGCCCTGAAACTCCTGTTTCTGTTTCTCGGGGGTGCACTATACACTTTCTCCCTTCTGGTTTTGCACATGCTATTCGTTTCCTTTTGCTTAAAGAATTTTCCCCTTTTTCTCCTCTTTCCCTTCACAAGCCCTCACCTGCAAATTACCTACTCATGCTTCATGGCCAAGATCAAATTTTATCTCCTCTGTGAAACTCTCCCTGAGCAGGTCCCCATCTATCTCCTTGCAGGCAGAAATAAGCTCCCAGAGCATCCTGAACCAACCTCCCTTGTGACATTTATCATTCCGTAATCATAATTATGATTTACCTTTTTCCCTTATAGAGCTGTGAGTTATTCCAGGGTAACAGTGAGGTTTTTAAAAAATTTCTATATCTTCAACACTTTGCTGGTCCATAATTGACATTCAGTGTGCAAATGTCACAGTTAAGCTAATGTTTCCAGGTGATACAGATATGCCTGTCCGTCAGTGCATTAAAAATAAAGGAACAGGCTTTATGGATGGATACAAGATCCATGTTGCTTTCCATTCATCAAAAGCATTGAGGCATTTTGTACTACTGAGTCTTTTGTGAGTTTTCTCTCTCCTGGCTCTTGCTAGTGGGACAAAAAATATTTAGAATTGAATAAGGTCACCATCCCAGCAAGGTGAGCTGCTTCTCCAGTGATCTGACGTGGCATTTTCAAACAGGCATAGGAGGTACCCTGGGAGGGGATGCAGGCTTCCTACGATTATATGCTCTTCATTTAATTCTTGGAATTCCAGGACTGTGTGCTCCACAGAACCTTTTTATGCCACAGGTGACTAGAATTTCTTTTCTCTATTTTGTTTATTAATGTATTTAACAAATATTTATTGAGCATCTGGGCTGAGCCCAACCTATGTGCTGGAGATACATCAGCTAAAGAGACGTGGTTTCTGACCTCATGGAATCTATAGGCTAATGATGAAAAGGCTAAGAGTAGGGGCCAAGGCTGTGTGGAGAGATTGATTACTGCCGCTCTGCCTCATGTCCACTACCATTTCTATACCTCCCTTACTAGCGCAAGATGTGAGGAGTTGAGTCAACATGGAAGTCTCCAAGTTAGCATAAGATCTTAGCTGTGGCATTTTAGAAGGGAAGGCATTACCTGGCGGAAGGTTGAAAAGAATGAAAGCTATGTGTTATTAACATATGTCTGAGGGATGGTACAAGTGGCTGGGGAAATTCTACCAGACATTGATAAAACAATGGAAATTGGGTTTATTGAGGATTGAAAATTTTCTTTTCAGGACATTTTAGTCCAGAGCAGAAGTATGTCTTAGAGTTAGGAATCTGTCACAAAAGTCATTAGGTTGTTTTATTAATGGGTATTAATGGATGAGACTGGATGCTTGGCAAGCTCAGTTGGTTGGTTCAGTTTCCTTATAAAATGCCCAGGCTTGTGCTCACATTCTGTGCAGAATTTATTATCATTGTAAACAGCAGTTCCCATAACCTTAAGAAAATGGCGTACAGCTGGATCTCACTTGGTTTTTAAATAAAATTATAGTCATTTTTATTTAAGTTTCTCATGCCCTTTCAAAGCTACTTGTTAACTAACTGGGGAAGGTCTATGGTTGGAAGTGATTGGTTTTATGTTTATTATACAATGCCATCATGAAATAGCTTCTGGGTAGAGAAAAAACTTGGAGGGCCATTTCAGTGGCAGGTATGTTTGTTTTCTCGAATGGATAACATGAGGTCAGGCCATGTCATCCTTCCCCAACATCTGCATTTGAAAAGGTAGGATAGTTGTGATTTCGGTTTTAACTCAGAATTCTATTTCTGATTGTGGCATAGAGGGCACGTTGTGGGATGACATGGCGTGTCTCTTATTCATGCCAATTAATGTCATACCCCTGTGAAAATCTAAGAGCTTGTAGTCAAGCATTGCAGTTCTCTTTAATTTGGCAATATGGTTCTGTCATCCATGTATTAATCTAAACTAGTATGTTTTTCTGGGTTATGCTTGCTCACTGTGGAAAATAAGAACAGAATATGGATAAAGAAGCAAGAAAAAATTATTTATAATTTCACCACCTAGAGGCAAAATGACGTTTCATTATTGTTTTAATTTGAATTTATTTTATTACTAGTGAGAGTCTACCTATTTTCATATGCTTATTTGTTTCTTTTGTTCTCTGAATTGTGTATTCATGTTTTTCTGTTTATCTAATTGTGTTTTTTTGGGTTTTCATTATCTTTTACTGTTTTGTAATTGCTCTAATTTTTTTTTTTCAGTTTGCTGGTGTCTTTAAATTTGATTTTTTTGATGATGAGAGGTTTGCAATTATTATCAAACTATAAAGATTCTGTAATATTCAGAGTTTGTATGAATATTCACTTATATTTTTATTTTACTTTCTTTATGTTTGGAGTTATCTATCTAAAATTTATTTTGAAGTGCGTTTGGAGGGGAGACTCACTATTTTGCCCAGCAGAGAGACAGTAGTCACAGCACCGTATATTGAATGATTCCTTACCCTTTGGTTTGTGATATATTGTTGGCATAAATTCTCTAAGATTTGGTCTGTTTCTGGTTTCTTGGTTCTTTTTCGCTTGTCAGTCAGCTTGTTTTTGATTCAATTAGATTAACTTTAAATTAGATTTCAACATCATGTATGTCTCTGGGTTTCCTAAATACCACTTTTTCCTCGACAGTTTTGTTATTTATTTTTACTTGTTTATTCTTTGAGGTCAATGCTTAAGTCGAGTTATTCCCTACAAAAGAGTAACATTTATAGTATTGTTTAAGTTATGAAAGTAATACATGTTTGGTGTAGGCCTCTGGAGACCACAGTGAAATATAAAGGAATAAACAAGAAGCCATCAAGAATCCCACTACTCAGATCCTCCTCCTCCATTCCATTTCCTTTTTCAGAGGCTAAGACAAGAGGCTGTGGAGTCAGGTAGATCTGGGTTTAAAATCTAGCTCTGTCTACCACTCACTTGCCTTTGGGCAAGTGACTCTGAGCCTCAGTTTTCTCGCCAGCAAAATGGGGATACCGACATTCCTGGCTCATTGTGAAAAGTCATTAGGTAACGTGCACACTGTAAAGTTCTTGGTGTAGCGAACAGCTGCAGTGGCTGGGCTCACACATGCATGTGTGTCCTGCTGGGGGTCACCTTCCCACTACCTATCTTCCATCCTCTTCTGGGACCAGGGAGCTAACCCAATGCTTCTTGGGTGATGGCCAAGGGAGCAAGAACCCCTCCAGAGCCTCATTCTCAGAGCTAGCACAGCACTTTACCTCCTCCTGGTCAAAGCAAGTCATGTGGCTGAGCCCCTTTCCAAGGGATAGGAAAGTAGACTTTGCCTCTTTAAAAGGTGAAAAAAACGTGAAAGTCATGTGACAAAGGACCGGCATACGTGAAGGGATGGAGGATTGGAATGTTAATGCTTTTTACCACACAGTATAAGCAGCAGTAGTTCGGGGAGGGAGAAGGCATTCTCGGGTCTAGTAAGATAGGCAGGGCCAGGTTAGGACCAAATTGAATCTCAGGGGTTGGTGTGTGGGATTTGACTCAGAGTCAGGAGGGCCTGTCCTCGGGAAGGCTTTATGGGTGGAGGCAACAATAATAAAATTAACAACAATAACATCAAGGACAGAGTGGTGGCCCAGATGCCACAGAAGTGTTTTCAGGATCAGTGTCAGTAAAAAGTTGGCTTGACTGGCTAATTTGGCCAAAACGTTAAAAGGAAAAATAGCTAGTTTGGTAATATGGTGCTCTTTGCTGTGCTGAAGTTACAGGATAACAACGTTGTTTTTGCTCTTTTATTATTTTCTTGAGGTCACATTGGTTTATAACATTGTGCACATTTCAGGTGTACATCATTACATTTCGGCTTCTGTGTAGACTCCCAGGATAACCACCTTTAGAACCAGATTGGACTCTGAGGGACATGGGGGAGGGGGGAAAGACTATGGCTGAGAACAGAGCATTTTGCAGTCTTTAATTTCTATGGAGAATCCTATTGACCAAATTTTGGATTTACTGAGTCTTGGAATACGGCTATTTATTATTTCCAATTTGCATCATTTTCTAATGTGTTTTTGTCCCTCCTGCAGCAGCTGGGGGTGTCCCCTCTCACCCCATTCACTGTGGAAAGGTTATAAGGTAAATACTATGTATGAATCACTTAGGCACCATTTCCTATGCCTTAAGTGCACTGAGGTTTTCTTAGCTCTGGCCTGAGACTGTCTGCAGTAATTTACCCTTAATTATTTTTAGAAATTCTGTTCCTGGGCCATTGCTTAATAAATCTCTAGGGTTTGTCTTTTCTTTCCTATTCAGCAATATAAGCTACATCATATCCAGATAGATTTGTCTACTGAGCTGAGAATCTTAAGGCTGCCCACCCCAGCCCCCTGTGTGTGTTTCCTCCCTTCCCCTTTAGAGAGAGAAGTGCTGCACAGAGCACGGAACTGCTGTCAGAACTGATGGTTAAAGAAAGTGAATCAACCCTTTTCGCTTAAAAAGCCCTTCTGAAGACAGAGACAGGGAGGGTTTGCCCGTGTCAGGACCTCCTGCTCCACCTCGAAACTGGCACAGCTGCCACCGGCCCAAGGACAGTGAGTCTCATGGATTTTCTGGCTAAAGACGGTTGCCTTGTCCTTGAAAAAGCAACTCTTCACAACTCAGAGGAAGACACTTCCCGGGAAGCCTTGGAGCCAGTAGGTAATCAGTCCAAAAATCAAAAAATGGCTTAGGGAATATTCCAAAATAAATGTTTATAGGAACCAGGCTGGTAAGGGAGGCAAAGAGCTTTGTTGACCCTAAGGTGCTTGAAAACAGAGTGCTGGCCACGCACTGGCCTGTGACCCGGGTGTGGGGCTGCAAACTGACAGTGGTGCTCTCTGGCTGTGTGGCTCCGGTTCATCCCCTCCCACCATGCTCCTGGGGGAAGCTGCTGAAAAGTATGAATTCTCTTCCCAGAAAAAAAACAAATGCCCCTATGCCCACAACATCCTGCATTCAGTTGCAGGGGTTTTCCTGGGGCTCCATGGACCCCAAGATAAGAACACATGCCTTGCCTAGAGCAGCTGAATTTTGCCCAGCACAACTGATAGGCAGGACACATAGGGACTCAAACGCTGGAGTGGGCAGTCCATCCCAGAGACTGCTCTGTGGCAACTGAACTAATGAAGTGTGTTCTCCTTCCTGGGTGAACTGCGGAGCTCAACCTAAAGAAATTAAACCACTCAGCAAAGTGTTCATTTTCCTAATAATGGGAGCTCCAAAAGAGGGGCCTCACACATCTCAGTTATTCCACCTCACATCTTGTTTTGCAAGATTTGCTGTTGCTAAAAAGGATACCACTCTCTCCCAGGATTATAGGAAAGGCTTGATGAAGAGGGGAGAAAAAAAGGGAATATTGGGCTGGTTAACGCACTTGACCCAAGCTGCTTTCAGAGTTTGAGGCCTGATTAGTAAATCCAGGGAGACAGCAGGCAGTTGTGTTCAGGATGGTATCTTTAAAGTGTTGAAGTGCCATCACCGATGTTATAATTGCGGGAAGAGATAAGTGATGTCTTTGATCATAAGAAGAGCAGAGGGGATAAGTAGGGAAGGTAGGAGGGTTTTCATTCAGTAACCATTTATCTGCCAAAAACTGTGCTGGACTCTGGGGAGACAGAAAGAAAGAAGACCCACTAGCTGCCCTGCAGTGGGAGAGAACAGAGTGACGAGTGGCATGATGGCAGCATGCAGAGGAGAGAAATCAACCAAGGAAAGGGGCCTGATGTTGGGTTGGGGGTCTGGGAAAGTGCCTAGAGCCAGGGCTGGAGGGAGGAGGGCGTGTTAGGTCAAAGCAGGAGTACTCTAGGCAGATAGAAAGCTGTGTGTGGATTGAGAGAGCATTCACGGTTCTGGGAAATAGGAGTAGGTTACAGCGACTGAAGGAAAGCAGGGGAGGAGATGAGGTTGGCGGGATGAGCTGGGGCTCGACTTAAGTGCCAAGCAAGGAGTACGAATCTTAAATCTGAAAGCTGTAGGAAGGCAGAGAACTGGTGTAAGTGAGGAGTGGCATGATCACATTTGTATTTGAGAAAGATCTTTCTGGCAGCAGTGGGGTGGATAGAATGGGGTTGGGCTGCAGAGGGCCAGTCTGGAGGCAAGGGACCAGTTTGGTGGCTTTTGGTGTCATTCAGGAGGGGAGTTATGAGGAGTGAGCTAAGGCAGTAGAAATGGGAGGGAAACGGACGAGTGTCATAAAGAGATCCTAAAGATGGCAGAATCTCCAGGATTTGGTGACCAATTGGACATGGTGAATGGGTCGTGATTTTAGCTTGACTCCAGAAGAGAAAGGGTAGTGTCCTTGAATGCAGACAGGAAGGCACAGAGAGAGCAGGTGTCTGTTTTGGGCATTGAATTTGGGGTGCTTATGAGACGTCCAAGTGGAGATGTTCAGTGGGCAGCTGAAGCCCGGATGAAAGTCCAGGCTGGAGTTGTGGGTTTGGGAGTTGCCAGTGTAATGGCTGGAGCCGTGAATTTGGATCAGGTCTCAGGAAGAGTTTATGAAGTGAGAATAGCAGAGGGCAGAAGAAGGGGCCGTGAGGAATTTTGGAATTTGGAGGCTAGCAGAAAAGGGCAACCTGTGAAACGGAGCAAGTGACCAGGGTGGATCATGTGGGAGGATAGTGAGGGTGCCAGTTCCAAGAGTAAATACTGTTTAAGTGTTTACTTAAAAAACTGTAAATACTTAGTAAATACTGTTAAGGAGGGGCAATTGCATTAAATATTACAAAAATGATAGTCAACTAAGGTGAGGTCGGGAAGTTTCCAGTGATTCCAGCCATGCAGATTCACTGGCAACTTTAACAAGAACAGTTTTAGCAGAATAGAATAACCAGAAACCAGATGATAGTGGGGTGAGGAATGAATGAGAGATAGAGGGCTAGGGAGGGCAGACAAAGAGAAGAGAAGATGGAGATTAAGGCTGTGGGAAAGGGAGTTTTTTACCTAAATGGGAGAGACTTGAGTCTCTTCCTTGAGTGGAAAAGTCAGTGGAGGGAGAGTGAAGAGAGAGGGGAGAAAGTGGTGGGCGAAGCAAGGCCCTGAGGTGGGAGGAGGCTGGGGAGTCCACAGCACAGATGAAGGGGTTAGCTCTGACCTCCTGACTCTGCTTCCTTCAAGGGGGAGGGGCGGACAGAAGGCCGAATTCAGAGGTTGGTAAGTTTGCAGGTGGCAAGGGGTCTGAGGAAGTGCTTCTCATGTTTCCACGTGCACAGGAATCACTGCAGAGCTTGATAGGGGATTCTGATCCAGTGGGTTTAGGGGGGCTGAGCATGTGCATTTCTAACTGACTCCCAGGTGATGCCGATGCTGATGCTGGTGCTACAGACCTGCGACCACACTTGGAAATTCCTGCCAGTGGCCTTGATTTCCTCTGTGGAGTAGGAAGCACAATTCCCTACGAGAGGGAAATTGGCCCCAGGACAGTGGTGAAAGCAGAGAGCAGTGGAGGGGAGTTGAAGCCTCTGACCTGTCTCGCAGAGAAGGTTCAGGGCTGCTCTGAGGGCTCTGAGGGGACTGGACATCTTGGATGCGTCTTGCCACCACTGCAGTTGTGGGACTTTCTCCCGTAGAATGAGCACAATGTGTGAAGAGAATGGAGAGTGAGATTGATCCTGAGCTGGGGTTTTTCAGGGCTGGGGGGAGAGAAGGCCAGGGGAGTGAGCCGGGGTGAAGGCAGCACATGGAAGAACGCGGAGCCAGGGAGGCCGACGTCCTGAGAGAAGACAGTGGCCCAGAACCCAGAGGGCTTGCTGAGGCTAAGAGGAGGTGTTTGGGGAGACAAGGTGGAGAGAACTTCAGGGAAAGAGGGGTAAGGAGGTTATAGTTATCCTTTTCATTTTCAAAGTGGATCTTTATGACCTGATGCATGTTTTCGGAGCACTTTGAAAATGAAAAGGAATCAGCCTGCTAGGAATGTGCACAGCCTGATGTGAGTCTGAGTCTGTGGTTTCAAGACGTGGCTTTTTACTGCTCCATCTCTAAACAAGTTCAGACAGATTTCTTCTGGAAGGCCCTGAAAGAGAAAAAGAAGTGGGGACCCTAGTGCCTCCATTTGCTTGGAAGAGCTCTAATTGCCCGCCCCTCCCTCTGTTCTTGACTGTGCAAGTTTGATCCAGGGATCCGTCTTCTAAATCTGGATCACAGCTCATCTTTGGTTGCAGGTATAGTCATTCGGCACTTAGCATTTCCTGCGTTGCGATACAAACTGCCTTGTTATGCTGTTGAACGTGTTCTAGCCGTCAAACCCAGACTCTCAGTTACTGACAGCAGGGTTAGAGCTCGGGCAGTGCTTGCTGATTGCTCTCTTCACTGGGGATGGGGTGAGGGGTGGTGGGCAGGCGTTGGGCAGAGACTGAGGGGTGTCCTTGCATCCAGGAGCCAGAGCTGAGATGAGCAGCTAGGAAGGCCTATGCTGATTTGCCATGTAGTGATGGCCATGTGAGCCAAGGGACACAAAGAAACCAGGGAGGCCCTTAGACAGGACCTGAGGGTCTAATGACCAGGAGTGAGACCAGGCACAAGGACTGGAGCCTGAGCACAGGCCCTGTGGGCACCTGCCCTGAACGGGCCCCGCACAGCTATCTGGAGCACACACACAGGTGCACCCTCCATGCTGAGCCCCCAGAGGTCCTGGGGCTCTCTGACCCTGCCCCCAAGGGATGGTGGGGACAGAGTTGGGCCTGGGTAGGCGAGGACTGAAGTGGTTTATCAACAGCAGGCCCTTTGCAAGGCCCTGGCGTGGCTGAGGGCAGGCGTGGCCTCTCTCTACTTGGAGTCCTTCAGTTAAGAGGCTTCTGATAACTTCCTGGAGGCCACCATGCAAGGTGGCATTCTGACCAGATTCACAGCTAGAACACTGGGAGCTTTGCCCACCAGCCATATTAACCCTGGGGGTGGTGGGGCTGGCTTGTGCTCCCCGACATCCCACTTGAAAGGAGCCCTCCTGCCCCGCTCTCTGTCTGTCCCCAGCAGGCCATAGGTGTGGTGCGGCTGGCCACAGAGCGCTGTCTCCCACTTGGGGCTTTTAGGGCGGAGACAAGGAAGCCGAGGCTCAGACGGACTAAAGAGCGTAGCCAGGGCTCCCCAGCTAGGAAGGGGCTGGATTAGAAATTGTGTGGAGGTTTGTCTGCTATGGCTACCACCCCCTGCCTTTGTTGGCAGGGGCATTTGGAAGAGTCTAACATCAGATGATGGAGTTCACATCCAGGCAGCCTTGCTGCTTTTCAGACTCGCTGTGTGACTGAGGGCAAGTGACTTCACCTCTCTGTGCCCCAGGTTCCTCATCTATGAAACAGGGAGGATAGCACTGTCTACCTCATAAGATTGCTATGAGGATTAAATGCGACAGTATAGTACATGGAAGCTTCCAGCAGTTTCTGTCATGTAGCTTGCACTATGTGTTGGTTATTATTATCATCATCATCTGTAACCTCCTGGGTCTCCTGGACCACATTGCATCTAAATTCTTTTACAATTATGGGGACATTTTGAGGTCCTCTTTTTGTTTTCAGGTTGGCAGACTGGGTCACAAATCTGTCTTGGTCCCTCTTACCTGTACCACATTGGAGTCTGCTTCTGAGAGGGTGTGGCCAGCTCCTTGGGCTTTGACTTTTTTCCCTGCTAGTGGCCTTGACTTTCTTTCATGTCAACTGTGATTCTCTCTGGTGGGTTCCCAGAGGCGAGCATCTCCCCAGCTCTCCTCATTTTACTCAGTATCAGTGAAGTAAGAGGTGCGCACATTTGGTGTTAAGTGATGTCAATGCCAGTGGCTCTGGGGTGAGGGGGATGAGGGGAGGGGAACGGTGGTTACCCTCAGGGAGTTACAGAGTTTGAGGAAGCATCCTAGACAGATGGAAAGACAGATGGACAGATGTAAGGGTCTAAAATACCTCATTTGGTTGGTTGTCTCTGCTTTCTTTTCTCTATGAGAACAGCTGCTCGGGGGATCTGTTCTCCCTCCAGCCCTTTGAGGAGAGGAACCTGGTCTTGAGTTTCTTTGTAGCCCCTTCTGGCCTGGAACATTGATTGAAATTGATCCAAACCTTAAGATAGCTTTCCCGCCAACCATCTTCTTTCAAACAAAGGATCGTTTATTGTTTACTGACTAGTTATGGAAAGGAAATTTGTGATTTCTGAGACCCAGATCTGAGTCTGTTGCTAGATGGAGCACACGACCTCTCCCCTGCCCCTCCTGGCTATGGATTTTGAAGTATTTTACAGTTTCTGTGGCATGCCATCCTCTCCTCACCCACTGGGTGTCTTTCAAATCCAGAATCTATTTTGTTAACCTCACAACCGTCCAGACTACTCCTTACTTACCAGGATTTTGCAGCCTGAGAGGCCGTTGGGGAGTCAGGAAACATGTCTGATTCTGTGGGTTCCAGTGTGTAGAGAAGAGGCTAGACGCCAAGAGGAGCGGACTGCTCCCTTCTCCAGATCTTCCTGCCTGGTCTGCCTGGTGTGGGCCATCAGGGCCACCCAGAGAGTGCCATGCACACACCCATGGCACTGGGCACTGAGCACCCTCCACCCCTCAGCTCTGCAGGCACTCGGGAGTGGGGGGGTGGGGGCTTCTTTCATGTCAGCGCCAGTCTACAGGGTGTGGCATACCCAGATATGTGTAGCTTGCATACACC
Source organism: Equus quagga (assembly GCF_021613505.1). Taxonomy (NCBI): domain Eukaryota; kingdom Metazoa; phylum Chordata; class Mammalia; order Perissodactyla; family Equidae; genus Equus; species Equus quagga. The sequence goes on along the minus strand of NC_060273.1, from coordinate 25,680,292 downwards.
ATCTGAGGATCCCCAGGCTATAGTGAGAATTTATTCAGCATCAACTCTTAGGGCAAGAGCCTTAGCTGTTCCTGTTCTGTGGGCAGTCTCTAGGATTTCCACGGCCTCTGAGCCTCTCTCTTTATTGGCACCATCTACCCTTAATCTCCCTTCCCACGCTCATCTTCTGCCCTGTTGGGCATTGGGTGTCTGACTGGCAGTAACATACGTGTCAGTCAGTGGCTACTCCTCACAGAAGATGCTTAAGACTTCAGTTGTCCATCTCTCCATCTCTCTAGTGTATTCTTTGCATCTTCTCTCAGGCAATAAGCTAGGCTTAGAGATTTTTTTTGACAGATTCTACCTTCCTAGAGCTTGAAGACCAACAAAAGTAACGCTGATTTTCCTAATAATAATGACTGTATTCATTTGGTCTGCCTATTGTGAAACCCTGAGGACATTGGGTTCAGGAGAGGTGAATCGTTTAAGCTGGGCAGATTTAGAGACCTGAGTCTTGTTAAGGAGGAGTGTCCTGGGTGGGTCCTACAGGAAGGGTCTGGGTTGAGTGAAAACTCTGGAAACCTGGCCCATGGTCATGGGGGATATACAAAAGGTAACAGAGGAGCCAGAGGGGAAAATGCGGGGGCCAGCCTGGGTCTTTCCAGTAGCTGGTACGTTGCATTTTTGCAGGCTTCTCAAAACCTCGTCTGTCTTGATCCTTACAAGGACCTTAGCCAGGCATCCAGAGCTAGGTACAGTGTGGACTATTTTGACAGTTTTAGAGATGAAGAAACATGAGCAGTGTGCCCAGGGTGGCATGTCCAATGTGTGCCAGAGCACTCCTCACTTCTGAGAGCCCCCGTGATTTTCTGAATGGCCACCATGACCCATGAAGGGGAAAGATCATGCCCCGCATTCCCCTGAGGCTCCCTTGGTTCCCTTTTCACCAGAGGAATTGCCTGCTTTGGCGGAGAGGCTCGACTCACAGTTCAGTCTTGATTGCAGCACGACCACCGCCTGTGGGTGGAGAAGACGGGGCTGGGACAGTGCAATCTGGCCTGTTTGCTTCGTAATCAAGGGCCAGAAGCTGATAAGAACAAAGGACCAAAGAAACCAGCCTCAGGAATAAGAGCTCAGAGTAGGTGGGTGTGTGCAGTGTGTGCTCACGTGTGCAGGCCGGTGAGTAATGGGCTGAGAAGGAGCAGCTGCCAGCCTGCCAGGTTCAGGATGGCTGCCGGCCTCCATCAAGGGGGCTCTGCAGGGCCTTCTGGGGTGCCCTCCTCCCTCGGATCACCATGCAGTAAGTGAGATGATTCCTGCTGACTGCCCGAGAGCCTGTCAATAACCATTCTAATCTACCTGGCAGCCCCAGAAGTGAATTTACAGCGACGGGGTAAAAATGAGGCTGCATGATCAATGGGTCCCTGGACGGTCTCCTCCAGGAGACACAAATGTATATTGTAACAAAACTTTATTTTCTTCCGAAAATTGCCTCCATGATTAATATGGCCTGACACAGCCCAAGCTGTTCAGCATAAAAAACAGCCGTATTTCTTGCTCCCTCTTCAGTGCCACTTTCTGCTCACTCCATCCCTTCATCTTCTTTCGTTTGTTTCTCTAACACATTGGGCTCTACAATGTGCAATCTCACACAAGAAACAGAATGTATTGAAATGCGCTAGCTTGCTGTTCCGTTCCACTTTGTTTCCATTTGCTATTTCTGATGTAGCTCAGACTCAGCATAAAACCAAATTCCCCAGTGCTCCCCGGACAGAGAGCCACACAGAGCTCCTTCTCTGGGTGTTCAGCCATCTCTTACATCACCTGGGGCCCCAGGGATGAATCCAGCCTAGATGAAAAGATTGTTCCTTCACCCTGTCTTCAGGGCTGGGAGAGTTGCTGGATGTTAGGAGGAAGGACCTCTCAGGCAGGTGGTGCCATCTCCATCCCAGGGAGATTCTGGGGACACTTGCTTGTGAGAAGAGTTGGGGTGTGTCAAGCAGCATGCTCCTACACAGGAAGAAGACCCTCTTCCTTGATTATGATTATTTGCTTGTTGTTTTATATCTTCTCCTAGAATGTAAGCTTTGTGAAAGCAGGGGTCTCCAGTAGATGTTTTAGTTTGGCTTCCCCCAGAAGCAAAGATTTGAGTGCATTGATTTATTTGGGAGATGAAAAGAGCGTCACTAGGGGAGTGGAGCGGTAGGACTGGGAAGGGAAAGCATCCCCAAGGCGGGTGTTATGCAGATTGCTGCTGTGGGTGCTGGCAGGAGCTTGATCCCACGGGGGCACTCTGGGAGCTGGTATAAAACCTGCCCCTCAGAGTCAACCTGCTCAAGGGGTGAGGGAGCTGGGGTATTGATGCATCACCTCCCGGCTGTCTGTGGATGAGAGCTGATGGGGGCAGGCTGATGGCTTAGGTGGCAGCAAAGCAGATTGCAGGCAATGAAATGCAGATGCCTGGAGTGGGAAGGTGGCAGGTGTGTACTGCGGTCGGACTAGGGGTACGTGAGGGCACGGCAAACTGTGATACAATGGATGTGCCCAAGGCTGATGCTTCTGGTTCCTTTAGGGTGGTAAATTTGGAGAAGTGGGGCTGGATCCCTTAACTGTCTCCTCCTTAGGTTTTATTCTGAGTTCTTGGCCAAGAGAGGCCAATAGGGAAGCATGCCTTGGAGGATGTGTATGAGGATTCGGCCAAAATCCTTGTGGTGTCCAGTCACGGTGCCTGTGATTTCCACCTTCTTCTGACTCCACTCTCCCCTGCTCTCTTCCCCTAGGTGTAAGGAGCTGAAATACTCCAAGGAGCTGCCCCAGATATCCATCATATTTATCTTTGTGAACGAGGCCCTGTCGGTGATCCTGCGGTCAGTCCACAGCGCTGTCAACCACACGCCAACACACCTGCTAAAGGAAATCATCTTGGTGGATGACAACAGTGACGAAGGTATGGGGGCAGCTGACCTGCACGCATGTTTTGGAGAGGAAGATGCAAGCACGTGATGTCGGTGGGGGATGCAGTGGGAATGCCACTTTCATTCCAGCGTGAGCCCAAGTGCCTTTGTCTCCTGGTCCCTGGGGCATATCTGGGGAGGGGAGATGTTTAGGAGAAAGAAATATAGGCAAACCCTGGTTCATTAGTCCTCGTGTCCTCTAGAGCTCTTAAAAATAAATTACTGGTTATATATCTAGACTAATTTCCCCTCTTCATATTAGTAGATAACATCAAAGGGCTGAGTTCCCCTGCGCTCCCTACCCCAACCCCCATCTCCATTGTCCTTTTCCGAGAAGCAAAAGAAAAAGTGAATTCTGCCCTGTGATGGGAACTGTTCATTTTACATCAGAATTCTCCCCTGGGCCGCTATGCCCAAAATGACTGTAGGCAGAAATGAGCAGTGTTTGTAGGTCTTAGGGAGTTCAGCTCTGATAGGAATGAAGGCTCAATTAAAATATAAAACAAGCAAATATTGGATGACAATAACAAAAATCCTTTGAGGTCCCTGGACACAAAGGCCTGGTGTCAAGGTGGGGGTGGGGATTGGTTTCACTAATTGTGCCTTTATGTTGGCTCATCGCCTGCAAAATTCAGTGCTCACTGCAGCGAGGAACCCACACAAGTGGATGACGTGAAGAAAAGCCAGCCAGTGTGCGTGCTTAAGGCCAAGGAGGCTTATCTGCTGAGCAACTGAAGGATTAGGGGCAAGCCGAACCCCTTGCTCTCAGCGTGCTGCGGGGAGAAGGATTACCCTGTGTGTGCTCCAGATCAGGAGAGGGCGAGGAGGAGGCAGGACACCACACGGCCTGCTTGAAACCTGATTATCTTCAGGAGCACCAGGATGATCCTATGATGTTTCATTGGCCCAGGAGCTGAGGTCCCCCTGCCCCTTCTGAACCAGCCAAGTGAAGGGCTGGAGTGTGCCCAGGCCCAGCAATATGCCCATCAAGGCACTGCCATCTCCGAGGCCTCCAGATTTTGAGGACTAACAGGTCATCTGCTGGATTTTTAACATCCCTATTTTTCTCCCCTTACCTCTGGCCATTTCATTATCTATAGAGTCTTCTAAAACTGACATGGATAGCCTTCCTGTAAGAAGGTTCTTCCTTTCCCCTGAAGCCTCTAAGTCATCCCGCAAAGTCTCTCCCTGGTGTGGCTCCCAGTGCCCCTCTCTGCAGCCTCTCCGTGTGCCCGCCACAGTCCTCTTGCTTCGACAGGACCTCCATGCCCTCTGCAGGGAATCCCTGCCCCCATGCTCCCCTCCATTTGCTGGCTAAGTCCCACTCGTTCCCCAAGTGTCCCTTGCATGTCACTTCCTTGGAGAATCCTTTGCCGACATCCTAAGGCGTTGCTCTGTGCTGCCTCAGCACCCCATGTACCCTAAGGTAGCAAGTGACATCGCCATGTCTTACACATCTGGACTTCCAGTGCTGGGCAGGATGCTGTTTCATAGGGCTGGCTGGCAGCCAGCCCTCAGTGAGTCTCACCCAGCAAGGGAGTGAGCAATGAAGCTGGATAGGCCATGAAAAGGCAGGTAGGCGCCAGCAGCCTAGTGGCCCGAGGTGGTGCAAAGAAGAGCCAGCAAATCCAGAGAGAAGAGCAGACTGTAGGTGCTACACTGAATTGGGGTGAGGACTCACTGCCGGTCGGGCTCCCTTCCCCAAGGAAATCTCACCAGAGCCCAACCAGAGAGGAAGGAATGGGAGGCCAAGCCAGTCTCAACCAGAACACAAGCTCTGTGAGAGCAGAGATCTTCAGTAGATGTCTTAGTTTGGGTTCTCCCAGAAATAGATCCTGAAGCAAAGATTTGAGTGCATGAGTTTATCTGGGAGATAAAAAGAGCATCACTATGGGGCTTGGGAGTAGGACTGGGAAAGGAAGGCATCCCCATAAGGGGGTGTTATGCAGGTTGCTGCTGTGGGCAGCAGGAGGGGCTTGATCCCACCTGGGGACTCTGGGAGCCTCTGTAAAACCTGCACCGCAGAGTCAACCTGCTCAAGGGGGAGGGAGCTGGAGTATTTATACACCTTTATACACCAAAAGCATCAGATGCTTTTGCGTCAGAACCTCCTGGAGCCCCACCCCAAATTCTGCTTCTGGAGGTCTGGTGGGGCTGAGAATTTCCATTTCTTACAAGCTCCCAGGTGATGCTGATGCTGCTGGCGCAGGGACCACACCTTGAGAACCACTGGGTTAAGTGCCGTTGCAATGGCTCACTCTTCAGGTCTAAATGAAGATGTTTAGTGCATGACAGAAAGGGGAGAAGAGGTGTTTGCTTCAGTCTGACCGTAAAGTGAATTCCTGTTCATCTTCCCCTGTCCTCAAATACCGAGGGGACCAGGAGAGACTGTATTGACAGGCACCTTCTTTTTGTTCCCGGCTCCAGCCTCTGTATTTTCTCCAGGCCAGAAGTGCTTTCTTTATAACTGGAAGAGAAATTTCACATTTTTTCTTTGTTGAGATTTCCTTTGTGACTAATATTATCGAGTTTTGTAAATGTTCTGTACACACTTGAAAAGACCCCCACACACTGTAATCATGGAATTGAATCCCTGCCAGACATCAATTTTGTGTATTTAGGTAGACTATGAGTTTATTTTCTTAACTCTTTTTGATAATGGTGTTTTAAAGTCTCCTCCTACAACTACTATTTCTTCCCGTGTTCCTAATAATGTTTGCTTTCTGTATCTTGTTGTCAGTTTCTTTGGTAACTATAGATTTGTATCTGCATGGCTTCAGTTTTAGTGGCGGTTGTTATCATTATGCAATGCTCCTTTTATCTTAAAAGCATATTTTTTTTCTTGCCTTGAATTTAGTGCGTCTAACATTAATATTGTTATCCCTGCTTACCTTCTGTTTGCCTTTGATTAAAACATTTTTTCTAGCCTTACCATTTTTTCTGATTTTAAAATTAATGCATGCTCTTTGTAGGAAAATTTGAATATATCAAAAAGCACATATAATCAGAAAAAACAAATACTGAAGAGACTAACCAGGAATAACTGCTCATTCGCCAAGGTTCTTATCCTCTTTTTAATGCGCATTTTACATAGTTAAGATCCTATAATAAAAACAAGTTAATGTTCTGCTTTTCCCCCCCCGAACCGTGAAGCATAACATTTTTCTTTTTATTAAAAAAGCTCTGCAGGGGCCAGCCCAGTGACTCAGCGGTTAAGTTCGCACACTCTGCTTTGGCTGCCCAGGGTTTGCCAGTTTGGATCCTGGGTGTGGACCTACACACTGCTTGCTAAGCCATGCTGTGGTAGGCGTCCCACATGTAAAGCAGAGGAAGATGGGCGTGGATGTTAGCTCAGGGCTAATCTTCCTCAAAAAAAAAGAAAACTAAGAATGGAAAAAAATGCTCTGCAAGCATCATTTTAATGAGGGTAGAATGGTTCATTCTCAGGCTGGTCAAGACTGGCTCTGGTAGGAACTATATCCCCCCACTTTGAGATGTTATCACGTATGTGAAAGAAGAAAGAGGGTTTTTCAGGGGAAAAAAAGACTGGTTTAGGGAATTTGTGAATGAAGCAAGTGACTGGATCTGTGTGCAAGTCAAGGTCTTTCTTTGGTAGTTTTTTTTGGTAAGTAATTTGTTTCATTCAGCTTGAATATTATATTGTTCTAAGTTAAGCCCAAGTAAGCCGCACTTCTTTGTACTCTAGTACATTAAACTGAAATCACTCAGGCAAAACTTGCCAGTAATCAGTGCTTGCCAAATCCAGCGGGCACTGTCCTGCTCTGATCTGGCCACATCTGGCATTGTTGGTGACTTCCTTCCTGGCATTTTTCTCCTCCTGAGGCTCTGGCACCACTCTCTGCTGATTCTCCTCTCACCTTCCTCCTCCCTGGCTCCCTGCTTCCATGCGGATCACTCATTCGGATGATGAGTGTCCTCACCATCAGGACGCACTGGGCGGTCTCCTCCGCTGTACGTAATCTGATCATCCCAAATCCATCCTTCCAGCCCAGACAGCTCAGCCTCTCTCCTCAGCTCCAAACCTGTGTCCTCCGGCTCCTAGATGGCCACCCAGGGTCCCTCGGAAACTGTAAGCTCAGTTGGTCCAATGACTGACTTACCCTTTTCCTCTTGGCCTCGGAGACCTGCTTCTCGTTCTTTATTTCCTGTCTCAGTGAAGAGCTTCACCTTCAACTCAGTTAGCTCGCCGTCAAAAGACTGGACATCTTTTCACACTCTTCCTCCTCCCTTTCCCACCAGCGTCCACTTGGTTACTCTTGAGTGTGATTCTGAGCTCTTTGTCTTTCTGTTCAGCCGCTCAGCATTTTTTGCCTTGATCTTTGTTTGAGGGGTCGAGAATGGGAGAATTCAGTTGCATAGAATTATATTGATCGTAATTTTTTATGCACCTCATCATTGGCCCATGCATGGTCATCCTTTATTTATCTTTCCTTATTTTTAATTGAGACATTATTCACATAACATAAATTTCATCATTATAACATGTATACAATTCAGTGGCTTTCGGTATATTCACAGTGTTTTGCAATTATCACCGCTATCAAATTCCAGAATATTTCCATCATCCCGCAAAGAAATCCTGAACCTGTTATCGGTCTCTTCCAATTCCTTGGGCAACCACTTAAGGTGCTTTATGTCTCTATGAATTTGCCTATTCTGGACATTTGATACAAATGACACTTACAATTTGTGGCCTTTTGTGTCTGGCTTCTTTCACTTAATGTTTCCTAGTTTCATCCATGTTGTAGCATATATCAGTACTTCATTCCTTTTTATGGCTACATAATATTCTGTTATATGCATACAGCACAGTCTATCTATCCATTCATCAGTTGGTGGATATTTGGGTTGTTTCTACCTTTTGGCTATTAGGGGTAATACTGCTATGAATATTCATGTACAAGTTTTTGTATGGATATGTTTTCAGTTTTCTTGGGCATATACCTGGGTGTGAAATTGCTGGGTCACTTGATAATTCTATGGTTAACTTTTTGAGAAACCTTCAGACTATTTTCCACAACCAGACTGTTTTTCACAATGGCTGCACCATTTTCCATTCCTACTGGAAATGTATGAGGGTTCCAGTTTCTTCACATCCTTGCCGACACTTGTTATTGTCCTGCTTTTTTTTTTACAGATGTGTCTCAGAGATATTGTGGGTTCAGTTCCAGACCACTAAAATAAAGCAAGTCACAAGAATTTTTTGGTTTCCCAGTGCATGTAAAAGTTATATTTACAATATGCTGTAGTCTTTTTTTTGGTGGGGAAGATTGGCCCTGAGCTAACATCTGTGCCAGTCTTCCTTTATTTTGTATGTGGGATGCTGCCACAGCATGGCTTGATGAGCAATGTGTAGGTCTGCAGCTGGTATTTGAACCTGTGAACCCTGGGCTGCCAAAGTGGAGCACGTTGTAGTTAACCACTACACCACCAGGCCAGCCCCTATACTGTAGTCTTTTAAGTGTGCAGTAGCTTTATGTCTAAAAAAAAATGTAAGTGCATTAATTAAAAAATGCTTTATTGCTGGGCCAGCCCTGGTGACCTAGTGGTTAAGTTCAGTGTGTTCCACTTTGGCAGCCTGGATTCAGTTCCCAGGTGCCAAACTACTCCACTCTGTTAGTGGCCATGCTGTGCCGGCAGACCACAAACTAAAAAAATAGAGGAAGATTGGCGTGAATGTTAGCTCAGGGCAAATCTTCCACAGCAAAAAAATACCAAAAAACACTTTATTGCATAAAGATGCTAACCACCAAATGAGCCTTCAGTGACTCATAATCTTTTTGCTGGTGGAGGGTCTTGCACCAATGTTGATGGCTGCTGACTGATCACCATGGTGGTTGCTGAAGGTTAGGGTGGTGGTGACAATTTCTTAAAATAAGACAGCAATGAAGTTTGCCCCATCAATTAACTCTTCCTTGCATGAACGATGTCTCTGTAGCATATAATACTGTTTGATAGCATTTTACTCACAGTAGAACTTCTTTCAAAATTGGAGTCAATCTTCTCAAACCCTGCCACGGCTTTATCAAGTAAATTTATATAATATTCTAATTCTTTTGTTCTCATTTCAGCAATCTTCATAGCATCTTCAGCATGTTTAGGTTCTACCTCAAGAAACCACTTTCTTGGGCCAGCCCCAGAGGCCTGTGGTTAAGTTCAGTGTGCTCTGCTTCAGCAGCCTTGGTTTGGTTCCCAGGCATGGACCGACACTGCTCTGTTAGTGGCCATGCTGTGCTGGCAGCCCACATACTAAAAAATAGAGGAAGATTGGCATGGATGTTAGCTCAGAGTGGATCTTCCTCAGCAAAGAAAAAAAAGAAACCAATTTCTTTGCTCATCCAGGAGCAGCAACTCCTCATCCACTAGTTTTTTTATGAGATCGCAGCAATTCAGTCACATCTTCGGGCCCCACTTCTAGTTCTAGCTCTCTTGCTATTTCTGCCACTTCTGCAGTTACTTCCCCCACTGAAGGCTTGAACCCTTCAAAGTCATCCATGAGGGTTGGAATCAACTTCTTCTAAACTCCTGTTAATGTTGATATTTTGACCTCTTCCCATGAATCACAAATGTCCTTAATGGCATCTAGAATGGCAAATCCTTTCTAAAAGGTTTTCAACTGACTTGGCCCAGATCCATCAGAGAAATCACTATCTGTGGCAGCCATAGCCTTATGAAATTTATTTCTTAAATAATAAGACTTAAAAGTCGAACTTACTCCTTGATCCATGTGCTGCAGAATGGATGTTGTGTTAACACACATGAAAACAACATTAATCTTGTTGTACGCCTCCTTCAGCTCTTGGGTGACCTGGTGCGTTGTCAATGAGCAGTCATATTTTAAAGGAATCTATTTCCTGAGCAGTAGGTTTCAACAGTGGGCTTAAAATATTCAGTAAACCGTGTTGTAAACAGACGTGCTGTCATCCAGGCTTTGTTGTTCCACTTATAGAGCACAGGCGGAGGAGATTTAGCACAATTCTTAAGGGCCCTAGGATTTTCAGAATGGTAAGTGAGCATTGGCTTCAACTGTACGTCCCCAGCTGCATTACCCCTAACAAGAGAGTCAGCTTTGAAACTTTGAAGCCAGGCATTGACTTCTCTGCTCTAGCTGAGAAAGTCCTTAGATGGCATCTTCTTCCAATAGCAGGCTGTTTGGTCTACAGTGAGAATCTGTTTGTTGTAGCCACCTTCATTAATTATCTCAGCTAGATCTTCTGGAGAACTTGCTACAGCTTCTATATCAGCCCTTGCTGCTTCACTTTGCCACTTTATGTTGTGGAGATGGCTTCTTTCCTTAAACCTCATAACCAACCTCTGCTAGCTTCAGACTTTTCTTCTGCAGCTTCCTCACCTCTTCAGCCTTCACAGAATTGAGGAGAGTTAGGGCGTAGCTTCTGGATTAGATTTTGGTTTAAGGGAATATTGCGGCTGGTTTGATCTTCTATCCAGACCACTAAAACTTTCTCCATGTCACCAATAAGGCTGTTTTGCTTTCTTTTCTTTTGTGTGTTCACTAGAGCAGCTCTTTTAATTTCCTTCAAGAATTTTTCCTTTGCATTCACAACTTGGCTGTTTGGCCCAAGATGCCTAGCTTTCAGCCTATCTCAGCTTTCGACATGCCTTGCTCACTAAGTTTAATCATTTCCAGCTTTTGATTTAAAGTGAGAGATGTGCAACTCTTCCTTACACTTGAACACTTAGAGGCTATTTGCAGGGTTATTAATTGGCCTACTTTCAATGTTGTTGTGTCTCAGGGAATAGGGAGGCCCGAGGGAGGGAGAGAAGCGGGGAATGGCTCGGTGGAGCAGAGAGAACACACACAAAATTTATCGATTAAGTGTGTCATCTTACGTGGGCATGGTTCATGGCGCCCCAAAACAGTTACAACAATAACGTCAAAGATCGCTGACCACACATCATCATAACAAATATAATAATAATGAAAAAGTTTGAAATATTGTGAGAATTACCAAAATGGGACATAGAAACGCTACATGAACAGAAGCTGTTGGAAAAATGGCACTGATAGACTTGCTTGATGCAGGGTTGCCACAAACCTTTAATTTATAAAAAGTGCAATATCTGCGAAGTGCAATAAAGTAAAACACAATATCGTGAGGTATGCATGTGTTATTATGGTCACTCTAATGGGTGTGAGGTGATATCTTTTGGTTTTGATTTCCATTTCCCTAATGACTAATTATTTTAAGCATCTTTTAATGTGTTTATTTGCCGTTAGTCTATCTTCTTTGGAGAAATGTTTATTTAAATCTTTACCCATTTTTAAAATGGGTTTTCTTTTTATTGTTGAGCTGTAATTGTTCTTTATATGTTCTGGGTACTCAGTGTTGTCAAACACATTCTGTAAGTATGTTTTGCAAATATATTTGCAAATATTTTTCCCATTCTGTGGGTTATTTTTTCACTTTCTTGATAGTGTCCTTTGATGCACAAAAGTTTTTAATTTTGATGAAGTCCAGTTTGCCTATTTTTCCGTTAGATGCTTTTGGTGTCCTATCTAAGAAACTGTTGCCTAATCCAAGGTCATGAAGATTTATACCTACGTTTTCTTCTAAGAGTTTTGTAATGTTAACTCTTACGTGTGAGTCTTTATCCATTGTGAGTTAATGTTTGTATATGGTTTAAGGTAGGGGTCAAAAATCATTTCTTTCCGTGAGGGTATTCGGTTGTCTCAGTACCATTTGTTGAAGGGATATTCTTTCCCAATTGAATGATTATGGCACTCTTGTCAAAAACCAACTAACTATAAATGTGAAGATTTATGTCTGGACTCTAAATCCCATTTCATTGATCTATGTGTCTGTCCTTATGCCAGTACCACACTGTCTTGATAAATGTTCCTTTATAGTAAGTTTTAAAATCAGGAAGTGTGAGTCTTCCGACCTTGTTTATCTTTTTCAAGATTGTTTTGTTTATTCTGGGTCCTGTTTACTAAAATATGAATTTTAGGGCAAGCTTGTCCATTTCTGCAAAAAAGAAAGTTGAAATTTTGTCAGGGATTGCATTGAATCTATAGGTCAGTTTGAGGAATATTGTCTTCTTGTTTCCACTCCATGAACATGGGGTGTCTTTCTATTTATTTAGGTCTTCTTTAATCTCTTTCAACAATGTTTTGTAGTTTTCAGTATACAAATCTTGCCTTCTTTGGTTAAATTTATTTCTAAATATTTTATTATTTTTCATGCTATTGTATATGGAATTTTCTTAATTTCATTTTTGGACTGCTCATTGCTAGTGTATAGAAATGCAGCTGATTTTTGTTTATTGATCTTGTATTCTTCTGCTTTGCTAAACTTTTTATTAGCTCTAATAGTTTTTTTGTGTGTGGATTCTTTAGAGCTTTCTATGTCATCTTCAAATAGTGATAGTTACTTCTTACTTTCCTCTCTAAATGCCTGTTATTTATTTATTTAGCTTAGTTTTCCTGGTTCCTTTATTTCTTAAAATGTGCTTTTAAATAAATACTTGCTATCCCAGCATGTCAAGAACAAGAAATTGACCCATATGCTTTCCTAAGAGTTTACAAAAGCCTCTTCTAGAGAAGAGAGCTGGGTCATGAGTGAGATCAGGGAAACAGGGCTCACTCCAGTGGGAGTGTCTGCAGGGCTATTGTGTGGACTGGGTACTGGCTAGAAGGCAAAAATTTGAACAGATGGAATGATTACTCTGTGTTTTGTGCCTCTGACCTCATCAAGGTGTGCTGTCTACCCTCAGGAGAGATCAAGGCAGACCACATCTGAGGGATGAAATGAATGTCCTCTGATCCAGGCAGTAGGCATGGGGAGAGAACGCAAACTTAGTCAGCCTGTGGTCAGAACGTCCAATTATAGGGAAGAATGGGGACAATTTATCTTCATTCAAACACCATTTCACTCACCAGAACGATAAAGGTGACAAAGATTAACAAGATTCAGTGTTGGCAAGAATACAGAGAAAAGGACACTTTCATATACTTTTCATGGAACAATACCACATATCTGAAGAATAATTTATCAATTCATAGGAAGAATTCTTGTTTCATTCAGACGATCTGTCCTCAGCTTAAAATGAGGTAAATTTGCACAAGAGATAGTAATGACGGCCCTCAATGTATCTGCCTCAAGTCATACCACTCCACTATGGACAGTTGGCTGTGGTGGCATCATTGTCACCTTCACATCCTCCTGGGGATCTCCTTTGCCCCCTCTCTTATGCCAAATTCTACACCTTTCTCTTTCCTGGTTTACGTGGTTATTTTGGTGAAACACAACAACTAGAAGCTTCTTAAGAAAGACTGCAAGGAAGATAAAATCTTTTGGGGTTGTCCGTGTCTAAAGAAAGCTTTATCCTAATTTTCTATGGGAATGATGGCCAGGTTGAGTTAGATACCACCTTCTTTCAGAATTTTGATGGTTTTGCTCCATTATCTTCTGTCTTGCAATGTTTCTTAAAAGAACTAAAGACGTTCTGATTCCTTTGCATGTTTCTTTTCCTTTGTGGAACCTTCTGGAATCTTTATTTTGTCCCCAGGGTTTTGAAATTCTAATGATGAGCCTTGGTGTGGGTCAGTCTTCATCCATTGGGCTGGACGTTTCGTGGCTTTAATCTGGAGTCTAATGTCTATCAGTTTTTGGGAAATTGTTTGGAATGGTTGATTGATAATTCCTCCCCATTTCTTCTCTATTCTCTCTGTCAGGATCTCCCGTTATTCCATTATTAAACCTCCTGGATTGAATCCCTGATTTTCTTATCTTTTCTCTGCTATCTTATTTTTTCTTTCCTTATCTCTTTGCTCTGCTTTGTTTGCTTTCTTCAATTTTGTCTTCTTTCCCTTCTGTTCAATTTTTTATTTTTGCTATCAGAATTTTTACTTCCAAGTGCTCATTTTTATTCTCTGAAAGTTCCTTTTTATAGCATATTGTTCTTATTTAATAGAAGCAATATGTTTTCTTATCCCTTGGAGGATATTAATAATGTTTTGTTTTGCTTTTTAGTTCTTCTGCCTGCGTAGTCTGTTTCCACAGGTTGCTTTTTTCTCTTTCTCATTTAGTTTCTATCTCCCATGTTGGAGGCTTTCCTTGGCTGTCCAGTCAGCCTGTTGTCTGCTCATGATTACCTCTGAGATGATGATGAGACAGCCAGGGGCTAGGGAGCGGGGACTGGAGTGTTGTTTTTTAATGGGTACAGAGTTTCAGTTTGGGAAGATGAAAAAGTTTTGGAGATGGATGGTGGTTATGGTTGTCCTACAATGTGATCGTACTTAATGCCACTGACCTGTATGCTTAAAAATAGTTAAAATGGAAAATTCAATGTTGTATATTATACACACATACACAGACACACACACACACCACACACACTCACACACACCCTGAGTGCTTGGGTTGGACTTACCAGTTTTGACAGCAGAGGGGTCTGACACATCTGTCAGTGTAGCTGCCCTGTGAGTCTACTCTCTAGCTTACCCAGTGTTGTGGTTGGTGTCTCTTGTGTTTTCTCTGACCTTGGAACGTTATGGGTTGATTTCATTTTTAAAAATCTCTTTACTGTAGTTTTCAGTGGCTTTTGAGTAGGAGACGATGTCAGATTCATGAGTTAAATTCGTTATCTTATCCCAAAAGTTCCATGTTCATTTTTAAGAACTTTTAATATGAATTGATAAATTGTTCTCCAGATATGTGGTACTGTCCCATGAAGAGGGTATGAAAGTGTCCTTTCCTCTGTATCCTCACGAGCACTGGACCGTATTCATCTTTGTCATCTTTGCTGTTCTGATGAGTGAAAAATGGCATATCATTTTTCAATCTGCCTTTTTTGAATATTGGTGATGATGAACACTTTTTCATATATTTAACTATATTTCTTGTTTAGAGATTTGCCTATTGATGACCCTTTATTCCTTTTTCTGTTGGAGTATTTATCTTATTGATTTATAAGAACTTTGTGTATATTGAGTAAACTCCTTTCACATTCATTTTAAAGGTACTTCTCTCAACCTGTGCTTTTCACTTTAATTTGTTTACAATATTTTTTGAAAAGCATAAATTTTATATTTCTCTAAGGTCAAAATAATTAGCTTTTTCCTTTTGATGATGTCCTAAGAAAGTAATTCCTTGTCCCTAGATGGTACAAATAGTCATATATGTTTTCTTATTGGCAAATATTTATTTTCAAAATAAATTCCAAATGGCTTAGATATTTTTCTATTAAGGTGTGAGAGTTTTAACACTGAGACCCTTGTCTCGAAGTGTGGTTATTTCACTTTGTTTCATAATCCATCCTTTAACCACTGATTTGAAATTTCCTGTTTTCATATGCTAAAATATTTTAGATTTGGAAACATTGAGGCTGAATCACATGAGGACTGATTAACTGGTTGTGGAGGAGGATAAAGAGGAAGGAGAAGGCAAGGAGGACTCCCAGGGTGCTGGCTTGGGTGACAGGATGGGTTTTGGTGCCACTCATTAAGAAAGAGGGTGTAATAGGAGTGGTAGGTTTGGGAAAGAACTGAGTTCACTTTTTGGATATGAGTCCAGCTTCCACAGGAAGCTTAGTGTGCCTTCCAAACTCAGGGGAGAATTTAACCATCAAGTTTTCCTTAAAATAATATTAGAAGTTTTTAAAATTTCTATTATTAAAATCTTTAGTACATTTTGTATAAGTCTTCTCAATAGTTTTTAAGTACTTTTTTAAAACTTCCCTCATTACCTTCTTTGTTCTTAAGCAATAGCATGTGGAGGAAAAAGTAGAATCAAATCCTGTGTGGTCTTGGCCAAGGCACTTAACTTTTCTGATCTTGAGTAAATTGAGAATATGGTGGCTTTTATGCAGGGTTTAAATGGTAATGTTTAAAGGTAATGTTTGTACAAGTCCGGCCTGTATACTAAAGGATGTTACTATTGAATGTGCTAGTGGTACTATTTGATTTACTGGCTCCAGCTCATTCCTCAACATTCTACTTCTGTGTCACCCCCACTGGGAAGCCTTCCTGGATTTCCCAGCTGTGGCTGGGTTGTAGTCCCCTAGCCTCTGCTCCCTGGGCACCAGTGTGTGTTTTGGCTCAGTGCCTAGCATGTTGCTTCCGTGTACTTGCCCATCTCTAAACTATAAGACCTTCAGGGGCAAGAACCATGGCTCCCTCTGTGCTCTATTCCCAGGCCTTGCACACTGCTAAGTCATAGTGATTGCTGAGGATGTTCATTTAAGTTGCATATGTGCAAAGTTTTTTTTTTACTTCCACTGGCATCGTCCTGGGAGTTTCTGTATCTGGCGTCATTATAGATATTTTGGTTTGAACACTACATTTGTTTTGCTTTGGATCTCAAAAACCGCCCGTCTCCTGTAATCATCGCTCGAGTGTCTTGGTGATCTGGACAGCTGCATACCATGTCACTAATACTGCCCTGTGGAGCGAGCACACTGATCAGCCTCTTCTCTCTGTTGGTGTGTTCAAAGGTTGATAGCAGGATGGCTGGAGTTAGAAAACTTTTTTGAGTGGAAGGTTATCCCCTTTGGACTTCTAAAAGGGCCTCTGGAGAAGGCACGGTGGCATTGTTGGCTTTTCTTCTTGGTTTATAATTGCAGAGATATGAGAAGTCTTGTGTTCCAGGAAGATAACATTTTTCCTGTGTTGTTAAGGCTCCGAGTGAAGTAACCAAGTGACACCTTGTTATCACACAGTTACGTGCTGGGCCAGGCCTCCTTACTGGAACATCACCTGCCTTTCCCCATGCCTGTAAGGGCCTTTCTAATCAGAAATAATACTTGTTTTGATCCCCAAACAGATCACTGCCATGCGACAGCATTTGTTCTGTGAGTCTGTAATCACAACGGGGTCGTGCATTTACATTTCTCCTTGTGTATTTAGGCCATGGGGAGGAGAGGATGAGAAGGGCTATGTATATCTTTATACAGAAGATAGTGTGAGAACCCCAGCTAAAGCTTCATATAACTGGCTTTAAAAACACTAACAGGGGCAGGCCCCGTGGCGGAGTGGTTAAAGTTCCTGCACTCTGCTTCGGCAGCCCAGCGTTTTGCCGGTTCAGATCCTGGGCGCAGACATGGCACTGCTCATCAAGCCATGCTGAGACGGCATCCCACATGCCACAACTAGAAGGACACACAACTGAAAATATACAACTATGTACCAGGGGGCTTTGAGGAGAAAAAGGAAAAAATAAAAATCTTTTAAAAAAAATATAGCAATACAACAAAACCTTGTTATTTTGAAATAATTATAAATTCACAAGAAGTTGCAAAAGTGCACAAGAGGTCTTCGGTACTCCTCACTCAGTTTCCCCTAACAGTAGCATCTTGCAAAACTCTAGTACATCTTCACAACCAGGAAATTGACTTTGGTGCAATCTACAGAGCTTATTCTGATTTCACCAGTTTAAGATGCACGTACGTGTGTGTGTGCGTAGGTAGGTGTGTGTAGGTAGTTCTATACAATTTTGTCACATGTATAGATCCCTGTAATCACCACAATCGAGATACAGAACTATCCTATCACCAGGAAGCTCCCCATGCTACCCCTTTATAACCACACCCAACTCCCACCCCCTCCCTAACTCCTGACAACCACTAATCTGTTCTCCATCTCTATAATTTTGTTATTTCAAGAATGTTCTGTAAATTGAACCACACAGTGCATCACCTTTGTGACTGACTTTTTACACTCAGTGTAGGTCCCTTGTGCTCCATCCAAGTTGCAGTGTGCACCAAACGCTGGTCCCTTTGTGAGTTCTGCATGGTGCTCTGTGGTGTAGGTTTCCCACAGTTGGTTTAACACTTTGCCTGTTGAAGGGCATTTGGGTTGTTTCAGTTCAGAGTTTTTACAAGTAAAGGTGCTATGAACATTCATGTACAGATGTTTGTGTGAAAGTAAATTTTCATTTCTCTGGGATAAATGCCCAAGAGTAGAATTGCTTGGTCTTGTAGTAAATGCATGTTTAAATGAGCTTTTTTGGTCATTTGTTCCATTTATGTGACATCCCTTCTAAAAATATCTAATTTTTGATCTTTCAGCCCAGCCTCCAGTGGAAGAAAATTTTGTGTTTTGGCCTCAGTGACCATGACTATGGCACCAAGAGGAATGGGTTACATTCCAGCAGAACCAGGAGTAATTCAAAAAGTGTGTTCAGCTTTGTCCTGGTGATCAGACTTTGGATTCTCATTAGATAGGAAGCCAACACTACAAGAATGCTAGAGGGTCTGACACAACCCATAGATGGGAGTGAGGCTGGGCAAGGGGAAGTCAGACCAGGGACTCAAACACTGCCAGGGTTCTCTGTCCTGGGTCTCTGCTTCTCTGAACCTCTCCTTCCCCTGTCACCTGTGAAGACTGGCCACCTCCAGTTCTCCAGGTCATCTGGAGTGAAATATGGCTGCAGAGATGGCCCAAAGTTGATGCTGTAGTTAGAGCTCCAGCCATTGGAGAGGGACAGGACATGTCTCCAAGAGAATCGCAGGGAAGGGAAATAGTGCTCTCGTCTGGGTCAGATGCCCGTCCTTGGACCTGTCAACTGTAGGCGGGAGGGAAGGGTATGCACAGAACCATCACACCTCAATAACCGTGAGGGGAAGCTCCAGAAAGGGAAGGAGCTGGGTGGACAAGCACATCATGGACTCCCAACGTTGTGACAACATTATGGGGATTCACACTTGGGGTTCCCACAAGTTGGGGAAGCAAATGAGGTCTTTGTGAATGAAGGATGTGGCACTTGAGTTGGACCATGAGAAATGGTTAGAATTTGGACGTGTGGAAATGGGAGCAAGCGGCAGTGGAGGGAAGTACATGACTAGAGATCTAGAGGCAGAGAAGCTTGGGGCATATAGAGAGAAGTGTCCAGGTGGGATTCGCTGTGTAAGAGTTGACAGGTGGATTGGAGTTTCAGAGAAAGAGTCCCAGTCAGAGGTAGAGGGTCTTGCTGGGCCACAGAGTTGAGGAGCGACAGTGTGAACAGGCAAGTCTTTCCGTTCTCTGACAATGCCGTGCAGCCTCAGAGCAAGAGGGGTGGCAAAGCCTCGTTGAACAGTCCAGCCCAGGATGGGGATCAGCGAGGCTGATAGGGGTAAGATGGAAGGAGAGGTGGAGCAAGGAAGCTCAGGGGTTGGTCAAAATAGTTGTCAGGAAGGCTAGACATGGCCATTTTCACCTTCGTTCCTTGAAGAGCAGTGTTGGAGGTTTAATCTTATTTTATTGGAAAAGTGAGGAGGGTACTTGAATTGGCAGTGATACAAGTGTCTTTTGATCACTTTAGCTGGGAGCTCTGGTTGCCTTCTGGGCAGAGACTCTTTGGCCTCAGGCTGTGCTGCACGGTCTGGGGTGGGGGTGCCTGTGCCGAGACTGGCACACAACAAGAGCATACCCTTTAGCCCTATAGGGCGGGATGCTGCCTTCTGAATCATGAGGGCTAGGTCCTGCCTGGCCACTCATTTCCTTCCCTTACACTCATGGGAAGACAGCCGGCTGTCTGGCTTCAAGGGAGTCTGCTAGTTAATTACCCATGCAGCACATCCAGGGACCCTGGTGGGGTCAGTGCAAATGCAGAGCTGTCGTGAAAAGCCATTCCTGGGCACAGCTCCATGTTGCTAACTGAGCAGAAGTCTCTTTGGGTCTTGACAACACGGTCTGACACTGGGAGAGGGTCATTGATTTCCATTTTTAAAAAGAAGTTGAAGTTTGGAGAGAGAAGCGCCTTAGCCGTGGCAGTTCTGCAGCCGGAGCTTCCAGGAGCTGAGCTCCAGCTCAGCATCCTTGTCCTGGAACCAGGACTCTCTGGCCTCCTCCCCCTAAAGCTTCCACCCTTCTGTGCTTCCCCCTCCCTTCCCCACATCCCTCCTACACCCTTACCAGAGTCATG
Organism: Equus quagga; assembly: GCF_021613505.1. Taxonomy (NCBI): domain Eukaryota; kingdom Metazoa; phylum Chordata; class Mammalia; order Perissodactyla; family Equidae; genus Equus; species Equus quagga. The sequence continues at coordinate 25,660,473 of NC_060273.1, read as the reverse complement.
TCTTTGTTTCCCAAGATATCTGTACTCTCCCTTCACCTAGATAAAGCTATACACATAATAAAAAATGAATAACAATTTTAACAATTATTGAGTGCTTGCTGTGGTCCAGGCACTGAGCTCCTTGCAGGCACTATTTTAAGTACCCAAAACAGCCCTATTGGGTAGGGATGGTTATTATCCATATTAACTGTTTACCCTGACGTCATGCCTCATGCAGCAACTTAAGGTGAATGCTCCTGACCAGGTGTGTCACTGCCTCCCCCCGTGCCCCCACTCAATGTAAGTGCACACAAATGCGCTCGGCCCCCATGATACCCTCCTTCTTTAAGATCTTTCCATTTCATTCTTTTTCTGGCTCAAAACATTCCTGCCCTGTGCACTCTCTGTGTGTATCTAAAATCAGCAGTGCTTTTGCAGGTCTTCAGTCGCAGTGAGTGTGAAGTGTGAGCATGTCAGGTGTGAGGGGGTTGGTGTTAGCAGGGCTGCCGTTTGGCCAGCATGCTCTGGTGTGGCATTCCAGCTCACATCTGTTCTGACGGTCATTGCCTATCTTTGCCTGTTATGTATCTCGATAGTCTCCCCTGGGCCAGAAGAGACATGTTAGCTTCTGCAGGCCTTTCGGACCCTAAGAAAAGCTACTATTTATAGAATACTTTGTGCTACAAAACACCTTAACACACACCATTTTTTGTGAGCATTTGTAAGCATCATCTTTGTGCATGGGATCCACTCTGCCTTTGACCTTGGAGAATCCAGGGCTCTGAATACAGAGGTCCCCAAATGCTGGAGAAGGGTGGACTGACCAGTTATTCCATTCCTGGCTGCCAAGTGTGTTTAAAGGAAACTCGAAGAAGTGACCAGGTGCCAAGGTGTGACCCTGTTCTCTCCAGGGCTTCACGTTTCTTGTTTGCTGTTTTGCTCCCCCCACTCCCCTTAATGGCTATGACTTTTGCTATTTCAAGGAGGAGGTTTGCCAGCTTCAGAGCATTCAGGATCAGTATTGCAGTAAGTAAGAAACGTAGTGAAAGAAAAACACACTTCAGCTTGTAGACAAATTTGATCGCTTATATTCGCATGTTATTATTAGAATCAGCTGCAAATACCAGACTTTCAACTGCCTTTTATGGGGCCAGATGGGGGAGTGCTCTTTTAATTTGGGGTAACAACTTGGAGGCACTACCCGTAGGCATTATGATGTTCCCCTGTTGGTTTGGGCCACTTTTATTTATTTTTAAAGGTGAGATTTAAATGGAAGAAAGTGGAGAGGAATTTTTTAACAAAGGAATTGGAAGCAGAGATGGCCTTCATTTTCACAGCACCTCTCATGAATGCACAACTCCGTGTGATGTATTTAGTTTAACACTTTGGTATTTTGCTCCTCACCTCTCTCTTCTTGCTTCTTTTCGTCTTTGCTTTCTTTTGTCCTTGCTTTGATCTCACTATGGAATCGCCTTTAAAATGCTTTCATACACAGCAAAAACATCCCTTTTCAATCTCCCCCATTCTTCTGAAGTTTCTTGCTCTCGCCTCTTTTTTGCTCCCATAGTCAGAAAATGCATTATTTAAGCCCACAAAGCTGAGAGATGCTCAGAGACTGACATACGCATTATAGCCACCTTCAGTGTTTTTTATCCTGCATTTTTACATGCTCACTTCCTCTTCACTGATGTTCTTAGAGGCCAGGATTTCAGAGACAGACAATGGAGGTGGGACCATGACTCTGTGTCACTGATGTCCCTTCAGAGTTTGGTGGAGGAGTTTGAAGCCCAGCAGGTTCTCCTGGATTCTCTATCCCTTTGGAGCCTCTCCATCAGCCAGTGGAGTTCTTTGGAGAGGGCTGACCACTGTCAGTGGACAGCTGCCTAGAAAGGTAGATGCATGTGCCAAAGCCAAAGCAGATGTGTGGGTGCTTCCGAGTCACAAAGAGAGCCGGGTCCAGGACGAGCCTGGGTCAGGCCTTAACTTCTGATGTGCAAGGTACAGTTCCACATGAGCAGGTGAACAACTTCAGATTTCACAGCACTGCGTCCACAGGAATCAGAGGCAGAATGACAAGGGGCACAGGCTTGTCACTTACAAGCTGTGTGACTTTCGGCAAGATCCTTACTGTCTCCATGCCACCCATAAAATGGGGATAATAATACCACTTGCCTTAGAGAGTCATTACGAGGGTAAAAAGAGTTCATATAGGTAAAGCGATTATGACAGTATGTGACACCTAATTAGGACTCGATAAATGTTAAAACAAAAATTGTGTAATGTTATGAATTTGCAAGATAGATCATTCTCTGGTTAAATATGAAAGGGGAGCTACTCTGAATAGTGTCCTGGAACCTTTCATAATTAGCTGACATTTTTAGTCAGCTGCTTAGCAATTTGGGGATATAAATATTTCATTATAGGCACAGACAAGCATAGTATTTGAAATGTTTGAGAAGTAGTGATTGTCAGCAAAGAAGGATCTTTGTATTCATGAAGTCAGCCTCACCAGGGCGCACTCCCGTGAAGCTAACGAAGGTTGCTCTTTGGGGCCCCTCACTTGCATGGCCCCTTCGAGGCCCTCTGGGGGGGCCCTAACAGTGTGTTCACGTGGCCATGTGTTTCTGTAAAATTTACAAAAGAGACGTGTTTTTTCTTTTTCTTAAAGAAGATCCTCCAAACTGTATAAACTTCTAGTCCCGCAAAACCCAGGTTCATTTTTGGAACTTACTATCTCCGTTTGACAAATGAGAAACCCATATGTTGCATGACCAGGATATACAACCAGGTTTATCCTCCTTCCCTTTTTCAATCTTAAAAGATAATTTTAAAAAATGCATTATTGAAGCTGGCCCAGTGGCATAGCGGTTAAATTCAGCACACTCTGCTTCAGCAGCCTGGCTTCATGGGTTCAGATCCTGGGCGCAGACATACACTACTCCTCAGCCCACATACAGAATAGAGGAAGATTGGCACAGATGTTAGCTCAGGGCAAATCTTCCTCAAGCAAAAACGGGGAAGATTGGCAAGAGATGTTAGCTCAGGGTGAATCTTCCTCGCCAAAAAAAAAAAAAAATTATTGGTCTTTGTATGGCCACTTTTATGCATTTGGTTGGTTGGTTATTTGAAGCATAAAGATATTCTCAGGCATACCTGAAAATCTAGTAAAACACCTAGACTTAATTAAAACATTAAGTCTATTTTTTGTGTTCTTTCTATGGCATCATAGCTCATTCTCACATAAAAAAATCTCATAAAAAAAGGCACTGCAGAAGCGTAGGGCATCATGACTAGTGGCTGTGCTGAACTCTGGGTGAAAGACCATGTTTTTCCCACGCTATCGTAAGGCCCCAAGCACAATGAGCTGGAAGTTTCCATGAGGGATGAAGGAAGGCTGGCGTCAGGGGAGCCTGGGGGTGTGAACAGATCCAAGAGCTGAATCCTCCCCTCAGAGAGGCCAGAGCCCCCTTCACTGAGTCTGGAGGAGCTTTGGGAATAAGCTTCCAGTCAGCCAGATAACCAAAGAAGATCAGAAAAGTGAATGAGCAGCACAACATGGAATCAGATCTTGAGCGAGGCCTAGGGGTTTAAATTCACATTCAGAGAAACATTTTACCTCTCCCTCCCACCTTCAAAATTGACAGGGCTCACAGACACAAAAGGCCACATATTGTATGATTCCATTTTTATGAAATATCCGGAAGAGGCAAATTTATAGAGATAGAAAGCAGGTTAGTGGTCTCCAGGGGCTGGTGGGGGCAGGAAATGGAGAGTGACTACTTGTGGGTGTAAGGTTTGTGTTCGGGGTGATGAAAAGTTCTGGAACTAGATAGTGGTGGTGGTTGCACTATATTGTGAATGCACTTAATGCCACTGAATCGTATGCTTTTAAATGGTCAATTTTATGTTGTATGCATTTTACCACAATAAGAAAATGAAAATAATATCAACCAGTGCTGTCAGGAAGTTTTGGATTTGTGTGAGAATCATCTGGAGTGCTGGTCAACCCCAAATGCCCACTAAATTAGAAACTCTTAGGGCAGGCCTGGGAACCTGCATTTCCACAAGCTCCCAGGTGATTCCCAGGTAGGCACCACATTTTGAGGAACACTGACTTCGAGGCAGGCATTTTTTGTTTTTTATTTTTTTAATTGGAACATGCCATATGTGCTAATTTCATCCCAGCTGTCACAACCCATGCATTCCCAGCTAGCGCATGCCCAAAACTCGGCAGCTGCTTGCAGGGAGAAGTGTTGGTAATAAATGACTTTGGTGGTGACAGTGACGCTGATGGTGCCAAATGTCGCATTGGTAGAATTGTAGAGCCAGTAGTAGTAGTAAGATGAATAACGGGAGTGAGAGCAAATGCCAGAAACATATGGGATCCTGGTCAAGCAATTGACCTAATTGTGAGGTTGCTCCATGCAGAGCGGCCAGCAATGAGGATCCCAGTTTTGGAAGTGGCAAGACAGACCCTCACCATGTAGACTGAAGCCATGTCTAAGAGCTCAATCTTTCAGACAAGGCAGGATAAGAAGGCCCAGGCAGTGGGAAAAGCAGAGATGGGCAGTGACAACACTGGGATTCTGGAATGTCTGCTCAGTTAGGACGAGTCCTATTGTGCACACAGGGGCTAATTCCTCACAGATGGGGTTGGGTAGGGGGCCAGCTCTAAGCAGAAGCTACTCAAAAGTGCATTCACCAGAAAATCCAGCAATGGCCTCTTGGAGCTTGTTACAAATGCAAGTTCTTGGGTCACGCCCCAGACCTACTGGTGGTTTTGATGCAGGTTAAAGTTTGAGAAACACTCATCTAAGCTTAGACTGATTCTCCTGAGTCGCCATTCTTGAGGGAGAATTAGAATATTCACAAGTCTCCGCATCAAGACTTGGTAATTGTGTGAGTTGAGAGGTATCGACATGGCGTGTGTGGGGTACAGATGTGGTACATGTGTGTGGCACCGAGCTTCAGGCACTGGTTTTGAGAGCAGGTGGAGATGAGTCAGCTAGGTCAACGCTTGCTTCTGAGCAAAGCTGAGAGACAAGGACTAGACCAGCAGTTTATTCTCTAATATCCGTGAAAGCACAGGATCTAGATATAATTCTGTAATAATGGTTTTTGCTTTAGTTCTCACTGTTTGTAACTTTCTTGTTGCCGATATGTACTCTTTAAGCCTGGATGGCAGGTGTTTCTTTTATTGTTAAGGAGCAGGTATATCTCCCTTCTGGTCCCTCTGATCACGGGCAGTGTTTGCTTCTTCCCTCTTGACTTCCCCAAATGCTATTGCCCAAACCTTAAGAAACACAAGGATTCCCAAATGGGTCTAGACCAGTATATTATGAATTTTATAAAACACTGGAAGGTAACACGTATTTTTGCAGAGATGAATGAGTTTTTGTTTTCTTCTCTGAGTTTGTTGGTGAGAAAAATCTTATGTAAACTCTTTTTCTTACTGTTATTATAGTGTCCAAGAATGGTTTCATCTGTTAAGGATGATGAAGGATCTTAGGTGATGGGTGTGACATTTCTTTCCACTGTCAGGTTGGGGCTTCGTTTCCTTCCCTGGTGAGCCTGGGGGCCTTGTTTTTCACTTGGTTAACTTGTAGGCTCTCTCACTTTAAGGCAATTTCCACATCTCAACCCCTCAGTGCCTTCAGGCTGTCACAGTTGTGTTCCACTAGGACCAGCCTTTCTGGAAGTCTCTCCTGATCTGTCCTGCTCATCCACTTCTCTCGATGCTAACCTGTCCCCACAGGGCTCACCTGCCTCCAGAAGGGAATTCTTTTTTTCTCACTGGTCCCATCAGGAACTTACTATTTGTATAGATCAATGGCCCTTTCTCAGCTCTCATTTTCTCTAATACATTTGACTTTCCTGACATTGGATGTGGAGTAACTTTGTGAGAACAAGAATTGTGCATTTTCATCCACATAGCCTCTCCGTAAATAGCTGTAAAGTGAATGCCCATGTCCTCCTTTGGAAGCTCTGCCCTCAGTGTGATTCTGCCCCTGTGACGCTGTTTGTAGCCTGTCTTGTCCTCTGGCTCTTCTTTCTGTCTCCTCCGTGCACGTGTTCCCCGAGGTGTCGTTCTAAGGCTTCCTCACTCCATCTCCTGAAGCGCTCGCCCTCTCTTATGCCATCGTCTTTCGCTGACGTGTCCCTGGCACTCTGTGCCCTTTCTTCTCCGCTCTGGACCATTATCTTGGTTCAGCAGTCAACCCCTGAATGTCTGCTGCCACCTCAGCCTGTCCCCAGGTGAACTCATCAACTTGCTCTTCCCTGTCTCTTCTTGTTCTCTTTTCTACTTAGTGTCATCTTCCCAGGTGCCCAGGAAGACCCTAGTCATTCTGTCGCCTAAGAAGATCTAATTTCATACTTAGATTATTTTGCTGTGTGCTTGTGTATTCTGGAATAGTGAGAGCACACGTCAAACCTTCTGCTTCCCTCCAACACTATCTCCTCCATGAACACCACCAGCCAGAATACTTTCTCCTTTTGTGACCCCTCCTAGTACTTTCCCTCTATGGCCATTTTTCTTTGGCTATTACGTCCGTTTTCCTTGTAATACCAAATGTTGTAATTTTTTGAACGTATCTCCTTAACTAGGTTGCAAACATCTTAAGGGAGCACTTGTGTCCGAATTGATTCTTAATCCAGGCAAGGGCACAACCCAATGCCTTATGAGGTACAGAATCACACACAGGGACTGGGAAGAGAAGCCTGATCAGTGTCACTTGTTCTTGAACCCTCCTAGTTGGATGGTGGCATCTCCCTCAGTGTTCCCATGAAAGGCCATAGGTCGTCACTTGAGTTGTGTTTGGAACAATGTGCCCCTGAACTTTGTAAGGGCGAGCATACCCCTATACAGTGGGCCCCAGACTTTAAAATGATATTGACTAGCTAGAAAGACAAGCCGTTGTTCACAGAAAGTTATAAAATTGATCCATTTGATAATATTAATAGACCAATTATAATTAGAAATAACCTTTGTTGAATGCATATCAAGGGCTTTATATAGAACATTTCATTTATTCTTAACAGCCAGAGGGCTCATACCAAATGATTAGGCATTATCCTTTTATCCCTCTATACTTTTCAAAGCTCTTTAATATCTCAGTAGCTTTGATATGTAGAAGGCCAGTGACAGTGGACCACACTCTCTTTTGCCAAATTTGTAGATGCCTGTCTCCCTCTTTCTCCTAAAGTCTCAGTCACAACCACTGAACAAATGAGGAAACCACTTGACCCTTAGACATGGTGACTGGCATGGCCAGGAGCTGACATCTAGTTGCTGAGCAGAGCCACGATGGGGTCCCAGGTCACCTGGCAGCTAAAGGTTAACAGCACCTGCAGGTCCCCTGGTATGGTGGTCAGCACTCAGAATGTTCTCCCTGAACTTATGGAGATTCCCAAGATTCCTTCCATCATGGACCACCCTTAATGAGTGGGCAGTATTCCCACTGTATCATTCCGTGGGTGCTATGCCCAGGCATGGTCCATTGCCTTCCTTGGCATGTCCCTTCGTCTCCTGCCCACCCACCCAGCACTTATGGGGAGTAAATGAAAACCAAGAAGGCATGGCCTGCCCAACCTTCTTGCTAGAATTGTGGCTCCAGGAAATTTACTTAACAGACAGGAAAACCCACCAACATTCAGTCAGTAGTTGGTTTCCAGTAGCTGAGAATTCTTTAGGCCACTCTAGTCCGTTTACTTGGTTATCCTTCTTACTCCCAGTGAGTGAAGAAGCAGAGGGTCCCATAGCCTGGCCTCTCCACCAGGCCCCTCTCCGGCTCTGGGATGATGACAAAGATGATAGCAGTGCCCGCGAACATGTAAATGGCGGAATCACTTCCTGATGGTGTACTGTGTGTGCCAAGCATGTGCGAAGACTGTCCTATGCATTTTGAGCTCAGTGGTTCTCGAAGTGTGATTCTCCACATCAGAGCATGGGCGCCCCAGAGTCTAGTTACAAGAACAAATACTCGGGCCTGACCCAAGACCTTCTGAAAATGAAACTCTGAGTGACGGCCCCGGTAGTCAGTTCTAACACCTCCAGTGTTACAACACTGCGCCCTGCAGTTTGAGAACCATAGTTCTAGTTTACAGGACTATTTTTACCATCTTGGGCGCAGCTTCCTCAGGCTCCCTCGGCTGCTCTGAAATCTCTGTTCAAGTACCCTACGTGGAGGGAATGAGGGAAGATAATTACTAATACCAGCTATTCAAGGTTGAGTGTTTCCACTCTGCCAGGGATAATGCTAGGCATTCTGTGTACATTGACTGTTTAATCCTCACCACAACCCTATGAGGTCCACACTAGTCTTATCATCCCCCTGCTGTGGATGCAGAAATCGAGGCACACATTCATTGGCTAACCTGCTCCGGGTCTCTCAGGTAATCAGTGGAAGCACTGGGATCTGAATTCAGGGTAGTCTGACTCGGGTCTGAACACCCAGCCGCACGCTGTACCTCCTGAGAGGTTTCTGCCCCCTCCCCGACCAGGTTCTGGTTTTTTCTCCTTTCCAAACTAATGCCCCCCTGTATTAGTTTGCTAGGGCTGCCATAATAACCTCAGACTGGGTGGCTTAAACAATAGAGCTTTATTTCTCACCTTTCTAGGGGCTGAAAATCCAAGATCAAGGCGTCAGCAGTTTGGTTTCTCCTGGGGCCTCTCTCCTTGGTTTGCAGATGGCCGCCTTCTTGCTGTGTCCTCGTGTGGTCTTTCCTCTGTGTGCCTGCCCCTGGTGGCTGTGTGTGTCCAAATCCCCTCTTCTTGTAAGGACACCAGTCAGACTGGATGAGGGCCGCCCTAACAGCCTCGCTTAACTCAATCCCCTCTTTACAGGCCCTCTCTCCAAATACGGTCACATTTGGAGGGTCTGGGGGTTAGGGCTTCAACAGATGAATTTTGGGGGCACACAGTGTTCAGCCCATGACACTCTCGTTGTCCCCATCCATGCCTTTGGCTGACAGGAACTGTGTCATGTCTGTCTACCCTTGGAGACTCTCTCACCCTCATCCTCTGTGTTTTTTCCTGGGTCACATGGCTGCAGCCTTCCCAAGGACGGCAGCCATGACGTAGAGAGCTCAGCCTCCACATGTGCTGCAAATGTATAGCTTTAATTTGCTAAAAGTTGCCGTGTACAACTAGGAAGTGAGGGGTCTGTACAACATCTATAAATACAGCCTTTTTGGGTTTCTCTAGAGTGAAGTCAGAGGAAGTATTAAAGTATTGTTTGCGGACTTGTGCCTGCCTCACCTGGGCTGCTCCTGGACTCCATGAGTGACCTATAGCATGAGACTCTCCAAGGGCGGACCCTTGGAGTGGGCATATCCAAGAATCGCCTCTCCGTCAGCCACTCCCCCTCCTACATCTGGTGATTCTTATATACAGAAAGGTATCGACTTTTATGTCTGTGGAGTTAGACACAGCTGGCCTGTGTTTCAGCTCTCCCATTACTAGGTGTGTGACCTTGGGATGGGTTAGCCTCCCTAAGACTGCTTTTTAATTTGCAAAGTGGAATTAATCTAGTTAATTAATGGAATTTATCTGGCAACTTCCTAGGGTTGCCATAGGATTAAATTACAGCATATTAATAAAGTACTTTATACCACCTGCTTGTTGCAGAAGGGAGAGTGTTCGGTCTCTGGTACCATTACTTCGGCCACCATGATAGCATTTCTACTACTGGACAAAGATTTCTTTTGCATCCTAAAACCAAAGCACAAGCCCTATTAGCATTGCATCTGGTGCGTGGCTATGGGTCTGGAGCACCCAGGACACATACTGTAAATACCAGTATATGTGCAGACGGAAAAGCCCATATAGAAGTTGATAAACAGGACCCAGGAGACAGTGGGTGGACAGGAATGCTAGCCAAGGAAGGAGGAAGGGGCACAAAGAAAGGAAATCCCAAAGGTATCTGCCAGCCTGCAGCAGCCATAAAAGCCAGACCTAGATTCTCTCCAGCTGCATACCTTGGACACAGGAAGAACATTGCCATCCTCAGTTGGTATGTCAGGGGTCTCTTCTGACTCTCACACTGACTGAGTTGTCTTTTCTACTAAAATTAGTAACATGCAAACTTTTCTGCAATCTCCGAACTTCCTGAAGTTCTCTAGGCATCCCAATGGGTTGGACACACATTTGAAATGATGTGTTTATGGACCTCCTTGTGTCTTGTCATTTGCAGAGGAGCTGAAGGCCCCCTTGGAAGAGTATGTCCACAAACGCTACCCCGGGCTGGTGAAGGTTGTCCGCAATCAAAAAAGAGAGGGCCTGATCCGAGCTCGCATCGAGGGCTGGAAGGCAGCCACCGGCCAGGTCACTGGCTTCTTTGATGCCCACGTGGAATTCACTGCTGGCTGGTAGGTCACAAGCTGAACCCTAAGAGCACTGAGGACCTGCAGTGTGGTCAGAAGGGGCTAGAATCTGGGAGGTGGGGAACTTTACATGTTTCCCCAGGAGCCACTGGAAGAATGGAGAATGGGTGGTTGAAGAAGAAAGTGAGACCATAGTCTGGGATAAAACTGGAAAGCATGAAGAAATTGTCTGCTGTCTACTCAGTCTGTCATCATTGTTGTCATAGTCATCATCATCACTGTTAAAATTCCCAGTTAAAATGATGTATTAGTTGGACAGAACTCAAGATAATCCTTGCTAAGTGGACAAGACAGTCATATTTCCATACTTCTCTTTTCCTACTTTGCTTGTTCCCTTTTCTGGGGAGGATGGTTAACCATTATTGTGAGAAAAGAGATCCATTTATAATTCCATCTACTCAGCCAAAGCTTCCCAGAACGTATAGGATTATCCTTAGCATCATTTGGAGGAAGGGAAGGGTTTATCTCTGCAAGTGTGGCCTGCAGTGTTTCTCCAGGTGAAAAAAACAATATGAGAGAAAGTGGTTAGCATTCAGGGAGTAGATATTGGATGGAAGAAGAGTGAAAAATACCCAAATCATTTAGTGAACATTAAAATTGGATTAGGGCTTTACAGTTTAAAAGCATGGGCACATCATCATTGCTAACTAACCAATGAGAAATCAAGTCAGAGGTTAAACAACCTGTGCTGGGGTTGCTTAGTAAGAAGCAGAGTCTTTAACTTCACAGATATGTTATTTACACTCAATGATACCATCTTGAATAAGTGCTGTTCAGGGTACCAGATTTGAAGCGCCAATATCCCATCCCTAATTAACATTAGATAACATTAAAATGTCTATTCTTCATTTGCAACAAACTTTAGAATCTATTTAATGGCTAGATAGAAAGAAAATAATTATTCACATGACCACACAAAGATTTGGAACCTGGGGTCACTGTTAACACTGGCACTTTGAAGAGCATACAGGTATCTGTTGTCATCTCAGACATCAGTTTTCTTTCCTGGTTTTTTTTTTTTGCCACCATCGGACCCTGATGACACACAGCTTCATGTTTTCAGTCCTGAGCTCCCCTGAGCTTCAGAGTTGTTTCTGTCTTGTAAGGAACATTCTCAAAGTGTGGTCCCTCAGACCAGCAGCACCAGCATCATCTGGGAACTTGTTAGAAATGCAGGTTCTTGGGTTCCAGCCAGAACTATGAAATCAGAAGCTCTGGGGGTGCAGAGCTCTCTGTTTTAACCAGCCCTTCAGGTGAGTCTGATGCTCGCTTAAGTTTGAAAGCCATTGACCTAGAAGCCTTCTGAACAGATGCACTTGAATGTTCCATTGGAACTTCACCCTTGGCTTATCTTGCCTTTTCCTCCACACCATTTCCTCCTCGTTTCTTTCTTGTCAAAACTGTTGGCACCACTCATGTCCCTTTCACTCGATTCTTTCCTCCTCCTCATGTCACTCATCCAGTCAACCTCCAGCTCTAGCCACTTTTACCTTCTGTTTCTCACATCTGCCTTGACCTCCACTCTCCCAGCTCAGACCTTCGTTATTTTTCACCTAAACTAATGTAGTGAATTATCCTTTTGACAAATATTTGCTGGATGCTTACCACGTCCCAAACACTCTCCTAGGCTGTGGTTTGGATGACCAACTGTTCGGGTTTTCCCAGTGCTGTGGGAGTTCCTCAAATGTAGGACTTTCAGCGGTAAAACCAGAACAGTCTTGGGAAAACTTGGACAGTTAGTTACTTGACAGGGGTTCAAAATCTGGCAAGATTTGGTGTCCATCCTCCAGTAACCTCTAGTCTAATTCTAACTGATCTCTGTGATCCAGTCTTAGCCCTTCAGACGTTTTCAACGTTTCTACCAGAGTGGCATACATCCTCTCTGGATTAAAACCCTTTTGCAATTACTGATTACGGGGTAGACCATGTGTCTCAACTTTCACTAGGTTGTACTGCTGATAATCTCCAACCTGAGTGACTTCCACCCATGGATTTCCATCTTGTCCATGTGGCAGCTCTGTGGCGAGTTGTCTGTCTGTGGCTCTGCTCCATAAGTCCTCTGTGTCCTGAGGCCAAGGAGTACTCCTATCTAGGTCATACCGTTTTTGTGGCTCAGAGAAAAGAATAATAGCTGCATCTTGCAATGGCTATTAAAGTTTCTGCTCAGATGTGACATTGCCACTTCTGCTCACATCCCATTGGCCAAAGCAACTCGCATGTCAAAGCTAAACATTCACTGAGGTTGAGGGAGAGAGTGTACCCCTCTGCGGGGATGCACTGCAGGCCACTAGGTAATAGGTAGATATCCCGAAGGAGGGGAGCAACTTACTGGGAACATTTACGCATTCTATCACAGACTTGGAGATCAAACTCCGTGCCTGAGAAGCATTATTTGAACAAGGTCTTCTGCCCCCACGCTCATGACTTTCACCACACAGTGCTGGGCTGAGCTGAATGCTTCTATATATGCACCATCAGGCACCAGACCAGCTGAGTGAAGTATGGCCCATTCAGGGAGGCAGTGGAGCTCAGAGACTGGGCCCAAGGCCAGGCCGTCTAGGTTAGAAACCTGGCTCTGCCACCAGCTGGCTGTGTAGCTTGGGGCAAGTGACTTAACTTCCCTGGGCCTTAGTTTCCTCATTTGTAAAATGGTGATCATAGTGTCTACTCATAATATAATAAGTGCTTGATAAATACCAGCTGTCATTTGCTCATTAGGAAAAATAATGTGTTCAAAGATTAGCAAAGGTAACGTGTAGTCAGAGTGACTTGAATAAGGTGGGGAAGATGGTCTGAGAGTTGAGAGGAAGGAGAGAGCCTTCCTACTGGTGGAAATTAGGGAAGGCTTCTTGGAAGAAGTGGCACTTGATCTAATAAGAGTCTGTAGGTGGCTAGACTTTCTGCCAGTGGCAAAAGGTCATTCCTGGAGAAGAGCATGAGTGAAGATTGTAGGGGGCGAAGCTCTGAAGCATGTCTAGAAGCTGTGGAAAGTCAGTCCCATTTGGCTTCAGTCTATATGGTGTGTGCAGAAGTATTGGAGGCAGTAAATGGCCCAGGGTATATTTTGTTGCTCGTTTTAAATAGAAATATGGGATGAGCCAACAGGTAATTCAATAGCTGCAAGTGAAAAGAGATGGGATGTGGGCTGAGCGTTCTCGTTATTCTTGCAAATACTGCAGCGGAATGGGATTTTCACTTGACTCTTTTCCAAAGCCTGTGCTCTGTTCTAAGTGGGGAGATTAATGCCCTGGCTTATGAGAGCCATGTTTTCCTTCCTGAATATGGGAAACGATCCCTTCCTAGGTCAGCCTTGGAGACACACCCTGGCAGGGGAGTCTGACCATCTGCTGTCTCCTAAAGCTGGCAGGGCTATACCTTGAACCCTGAGCCAGGCCCCTGCCTGTCGCCCACTGCAGCCCTGAGGGGCAAGCTGGCTGGGAGGCAGGATTCTGCCTGTCTTAGCAGTTTATTAGCTCCCGCCTGCCATTGCTAACCCATTCAATTAAATCCCTTTTAAGAAATCAATTAAATAATCAATTAAAACAACTGAAATAGTCGCACACACAAAGAGGCTGGTGAAATGCTTATTAAAACCAGGCCATCAAGGGCAGAAGTGACCTATTTTGGGAAAGGGAATTCAGCTGCAGCAGTAAAAACAAGAGGCATCGGCCAATGCCCTGAGGGGAACTGAAAATACTGTACAAAACTGTAGTGCCATGCACATCTGCAGACATCAGGACGGCCTTGCTTGGCTTACACTGTCGGTGGAAGCGAGAGGCCTGGCCCTTTCTAGGGGAGAGGACCTCACGTTCTGATTTCTCGCTCCAGGCCTCTCGTGTGAGGCATCACCGCCGTGGAGATCCTGCATGGGCCCCGGCGTGGGCTGCATTGCACGGCGCTTCACAGCTGCGCTTGAAACTGAATGAGCCCACCGGGGCTGGTCGCTCGGCAGCCTCAGTTTCCATCTGAGTTCCAGCCTGCCCAAAGCGCACTCTTTAGCTATGTTGCTGCTGTTCATTCTCTGGAGTCTTGGGGTCTGTGCAGCTGAGGTGTGGGCATGCCTAGGGGAGAGATTTTATTTCTACTTCTCTCTGTTTCAGGGCCGAGCCGGTTCTATCCCGAATCCAGGAGAACCGGAAGCGCGTGATCCTCCCGTCCATTGACAACATCAAGCAGGACACCTTTGAGGTGCAGCGGTATGAGAACTCCGCCCACGGGTACAGCTGGGAGCTGTGGTGCATGTACATCAGCCCCCCAAAAGACTGGTGGGACGCCGGAGACCCTTCCCTCCCCATCAGGTCTGTGGCAGGCAAGCTCTGGCAGCCGTTGAATCCCCACATCCCAGGGGACAGAGGAGTCCCGGGGGAGGGAGGCTAGGAGACACTGCCTGGGGATGGACCAGCAGTGTGCAAACAGCTGCTTTAGGAATTTGGGATGTCTCACCATCTTGGTTTTCTTCCCGAGGAAGGACACTGTATTTTGAGCCTTTAGGTAAAGTTTTCAGGTGCAGCTTATTAAACAGCAACATTGAAAGATCAAAATTGGTAGGAATGCTCACACCTTTTTATTCTCCCTCAGATCTGATGCACTGTGTTCAGGAACTTTTTAGTATGAAGTTTGGAAGGTGTTCATTCCTGGGGCTCTTTCATACTTGCAGCTTTTATTATCATAGTGCTTCTCGCCCTTTTTCACAATATAGGAACACACAGAACAGGACAATCTTTGTGTGGCATGTGGGGTAATTGAGGGCCTCTGGGCAGCTCCCTGTGGCTCTTGCTCCAGGTCCCACCCAGCTGCCCTGGAGACAAGGAGATCAATACTTCATGGCATTCCAGGTGGGAAGCTCACGTATAAAGGATGCTGAGTGAAGTGGTGGATTTTGATGCCCTATTTGTTTCCTATGGCCCCTGTAACAAATTCCTACAAACGTGATGGCTTAAAGCAACACACGTTTATTCTCTTCCATCACAAAGGTCAGAAGTCTGAAGTGAGGTTTACAGAGCTAAACTCAGAGCCACAGGGAGGGGTCCTTCTGGAGGCTTGAGGGGAGAATCCATGTCCTTGACTTTTCCAGCTTCTAGAGGCTGCTTTCGTTCCTTGGCTCATGGCAGCATCACGTCCCTCTTTCTCCCAGGTGCTTCCTTTATCACATGGCCTCCTTCTTCCTTCCACTTTCTTGCCTCCCTCGTATAAGGACCCTTGTGATGACATTTGGGGTCCCCACGAATAATCCAAGATAATCCCCTCATCTCAGAATCCTTAACTTAATCATATCTGCGAAGTCCTTTTTTCCCATATAAGGTAACATTCAGAGGTTCCACAGATTACGACGTGGATTGTTTTTTGGGTGGGGGGAGGACATTATTCAGCCCATCTCAGATGCTCTGATTTTCAACCAAGATGATACCTGAGTATAGTTCAGTACTTTCTGTGAGTTCTGCTTGAGGGCCAAACTGACTCTTAAAATCTTCATGGCTCTGTCTTGAGTTAGAAGAGGTGGTGGAAGCCTTCTTCCCTTGGTCTGGTTTTAGGGCTGTGTTTGTTGATATAAAGAAGGATAGCAAGAAGGAATCGTGGAGTAGGAGTGAGGACTTTTTCCTGGTAGCCATGAGGTTCTTTCTCAGTTTACACATGTTTGATAAATAAGAGTAAAATTTTAAGACATACAGATCCCGCTGCCCCATGTTCCCTTGTTTTCCTGCTCAAATCAAAAGCTTCAGAATTGCATTAGAATAGAGCTGCCCATGGGCAAATATGTGCCACAGGGAAGGTAATCTTTTGAGTCAGTAACTTAGTTAGCTGGAGATGTCTCAGGAGGCGGCTCTGTTCCCATTCCATCCTCGACATTCAGTGTCTTCTGGCAATGCTGCAGGGCCATACTCTTGGCTCTCTGCAAATAATAACATAAACCCATCACTAATGTGCCTGAGAATAAAAGCGTCATCCTTCGGGATATTTTGAATTTAATGAGTGAGAAAGCATCTCACACCCATTAGGATGGCAACCATCAGAAACAATGGAATATAACAAGTGTTGGCAAAGATGTGAAGAAATTGGAAGCCTTGAGCATTGTTGGTGGGAATGTAAAATGGTGTAGGTGCTGTGGAAAATGGTATGACACTTCCTCAAAAAATTAGAAATGATATTACCATATGATTCAGCAATTCTACTTCCAATTCTACCCAAAAGAGTTGAAAACAGGGTCTCAAAGAGATGTTTGTACACTCATGTTCATAGAATCATGATTCACAATAGCCAAAAAGTGCAAGTAACCCACATGTCCATCAGCAGATGAATAGATAAACAAAATGTGGTACATCCATACAATGAAATATTATTCAGCCTTAAAAAGGAAGGAAATTCTGACACCTGCTCCAACATGGATGAACCTTGGGGACGTTATGCTAAGTAAAATAAACCAGTCACCAAAAGACAAAGACTATCTGATTCCACTCATAAGAGGTACCTAGAATAGCCAAATTCATGGAAACAGGGAGTAGAATGATGGGTACCAGGGGTTGGGGAGAAGAGAAGAATGGACAGTGGTTATTTAATGGGTATAGAGTTTCAGTTTTGCAAGATGAAAAGAGTTCTGGAGATTGGTTGCATAGTGACGTGAATGTTCTTAACACTACTGAACTGTGCACATAAAAATAGTAAAGATAGTAAATTTTATGTTATGTGTATTTTACTACGATTAAAAAAATAATAATAGGGAGTACTTAAAGACCCCTTGGCCTTCAGAGCTTGAAAGGATAAAGTTCAAACAATGGACTGACCAACAGTAAGTTTTACGTTTTTGGCCAAACACTGCTTCCTCCCAACCCACAGGGGAGCTGATCTCTGGCTGTGACAGATAAGGGAGTGAGGGTATGACAGTGGTGTTAACAACAGAGGGAAAGAAGTGAATACACTGCAGTGCTTTGGTATGCCCAGAAAACACAGCTATCCCTGCGTTTGTAAGGCACTCAGTGAAAATTTAGCTAGTACTTTATGAGTTACAGTAACATTAACAACTGATTAATATGCACTTTAAAAAGACTCGGGAAAATAGAGTCGTGATCATGAGTTATTAATATTACTTGCATCTCTGATGTACAAAATAGAATCAAATACTAATGGTCTCTTTTTAATGTATCATAACTTATGAAATGCTTAATTGTTAATAGTTACGGAGATATTTAATTGTAGGAAGGAATTTTTTTGGCCCTTCTGATGTTATTAAGAAGATACAGTTTGGTTTCTTAAACATTAGGACATGGTGGTTTCCCTCTTCCCTGTGGTTCCAATATTTTAGGGTAATGATTTTATTCGGGGAAATGACAGGATGAGAACTTTTTCACGATCAAACTGACATTAGATTTAAGGATTCTTTGGATATTGAGTCTTACTGGTAGACAACATAATCTGGGAGATTTTGCATTAAGGGAATTTATGTCCTTTCTGTTTTAATTCCTTTCCCCTTTCTTCCTACGTGTTTTTTTCTCCTGCCTGGTAAACAGCTGTTTCCCAAGGTTTTCTGTTTTCCTCTGCCGTTCTTTGTCTACACCAGAGTTTTAGGCATAGAGAGTGGGCAGGTGCCATTAAAGAGAGCAGAGCCACGGGTAAGGGATGGGGACTGAAGCACACATGCGGCATGCAAGGAGGCAGCTGCTTAGCGGTGGTGCTGGGCTGGGGTCAGGGTGCGGGGCGCACAAGGCTGGCATTGTCACGTGCTCAGACTTTTAAGAAAAGACACAAATCCAGATAATTTCGTGAAATCTCCTGACTTCTAATTGTCAGCAATAAATCCCTCTTCTTCAAAATTACGAGGGCCAAACAACATTTCTAGACTGCATTTGACCACCTGGGTCCCCAGAATTTGGTCTTTGCTCTGTCCTTGGAGACGTCTGTAATTCCCAGGGCAGCCTTAGTCCATGCTTCTCACACTGGGAACTGTGGGCACGTGCAATATGTGGCTTTACTGTGGGGCTGAGGGATTTGGGGAAAGTGTCACTCAAAGCCACAGGAGAAGCATGACCGGACTTCCTGGCGCTTGAGTTCAGCCATGAGAGAGCCCCTCCCACCTCCCTGTGTCACAGCCCTCTGCGGCTCAGATTCGTCAGTGAAAGGCTCTGAGAAGCACTGACCCAGCTCTCACCTCTGCGCAGAGAAGGCTCTCAAATCTATGTCTTAAGCCCTGATTTTTCTCTGAAGTGTCATCATCTCCAGTGTCGCATCAACAACCATTCATTAGACCAGTGGAGTTTAAACTTTTTTGAGTCAAAGACCTCTTTGATAATCTCACGAAAGCTGTAGATCGTATCACCCCGAACATGAATAAGCAGACAGAACTTTGCATATAATTTCATGAAGTTTATGGGTGCCTTGAAGCCAACCTCCTAGTGGTCCACAGGACTTCTATTAAGAAACACTGCTAGATAGTTCTGCTTGGCTTTCCCAGCTGGAAAGCCTTTCTTTACCATTCTTTATAGCCCACTAGTCTGTATGCTTATGAAGCCAGGACTGTGGCTATTTCAGTTATATCTTGAGGACCTAATGAATACCTGGCACTTGGTAGGTATGCCGAAAATATTTATTGAATGAATGAGTGGAATCTGAGGCTCAGAAGAGAGGTCAGCGCTAGTGATTATAAAGAGGACGAGATTGCCCAGAGGTACACTAGAGAAGGAGAACGGAAGCCCCAACATTTCTGGGATGAAGGGAGCCTTCATAAAGGAGACTGACAAGTCATGAATGGTCAGGGAGGCATGAGGACAACCAGGGCAATGGAGTTGTAGAGCTTCAAGAATAGGAAGGCCAAAAGCACCCTTTGGTTTAAGGGATCAGCTCATCATAATCTTAGTGAAACCGTTTTCAGGGAGTATTTGGGTCTGAAGCTGGATGGCAGTTGGAGGAGGAATGAATGGGACACAAAGAAGTGGAGAAAGTGGGTGCAGGTTATGCTTCTGAGATGTGTGGGGGAAACTCAAAGAGGGAGAGGGACAGAAGCTGTTCAGGAGGCTACAGGATCAAGTGACATCTGTTTTTTCGAACAGGAGAAATTGAGCATGTACCTCTAGCACACCGAACAGATAGAACTCAGGGTTTATGTTTGTAAAACCCAAGTTGTTTCGGTTTCCTCATGTGACATTTAACTTGCTCAGAGCAGTGAGTCCTTCACTTGCCCCTGGATGAAGACTCCAGCCCACCCCATGATTTTTCTTGTCACTTTTGGGTAATGAAAGTCCTAGGGTCATTTGAAGTCACTAACCAGCCTCAATCCGTTGTTGAAATCGCCCAGTCTCATGTAATCATAAAGACTTGAACTGAGTTGAAATTAAGACCTTCTCCTCTCTTAGCTGTGGCCGGCTGCTCGCTGACCCTTTGCAGTGGGAGAAGGGCTGGAGTCCTTACTCTTTCTGTCCCTCCCTCATCTTTTCCTCAGGAAGTGTATTGTCCCCACCCGGGTCCAAACACTGGGGAGGAGAGACAGGGGGCTAGGAGGGTCTTGTCTGACTGTCACTGTCTTAGGATGGCTTTGAGCTCTCTGGGCCAGCAGGTGGGTAGACCGGGTTCTTCTGACTGCTCAGCATGGGCTCTGGGGACTCCGAACGCCCATGCTGCTTTCTCATATGGGCAGGGACTCTCCCTCAGCTGACTCTCCCAGTCCTCCGCCACTTCTGCCTTTATGTCCACCCCACACCCTCTCACGGCTTGGGGCTCCGTGCTGCAGTAAGCCACTACATTTTCCCCCCAATTAATTAATTAATTCATTCATTATTTTACAAATACATTTAAAATATTTCTTTCTTCCCCCAGCTTTATTGAGGTATGATTGACAAATAAAATTTGTGTATATTTAAGGTATATAACATACTGTTTTGGTATACTTGTACATTGTAAAATGATTACCAAGATCAAGCTAATTAACACATCCATCACCTCCCATAGTTACCTTTTTTTTATGGTGAGAACAGTTAAGATCTGCTCTCTTAGAGCAAATTTTAGGTATACAAGACGTTATTACTAACCATAGTCACCATGCTGTACATTAGGCTCCAGAACTTATTCAGCTTATCATTGGAAGTTTGCACCCTTTGACCAGCATCTCCCCATTTCCCTCACCTCCAGCCCCTGCCGATTAGCCTTTTACTCTCTGTTTCTATGAGTGCAACTTTTTTAGACTCCACGTATAAGTGAGATCATGCAGTATTTGTCTTTCTCTGTCTGACTTATTTCTTTATGTCCTCCAGGCCCATCCATGTTGTCATAGTGGTAGGATTTCCTTCTTTTTTAAGGCTGAATAGTATTCCATTGTGTATATATTCCACATCTTCTTTAGCCATTCATCCATTGATGGACTTAGGTTGTTTCCATATCTGGTAAGCCATCATCTTAGACATCCTTTTTTTTTGGTTTGTTTTGCTTTGTTGATGACTTTTTTATTGTGGTAAAATACACATAACATAAATTTTACCATTTTAAAGTGTAGAATTCAGTGGCATTAAGTATATTCACAATGCTGTGCAACCGTCACCACTTTCTAGTTTCAGAATTTTTTCATTAACCCATACAGAGCCCCCTAACAGCTGCCAATCTGCTTTCTGTCTCTATGGATTTGCCTGTCTGGACAATTCATAGAAGTGGAATCGTACAATATGGCTTTTTGTGTCTGGTTTCTTTTACCTAGCATAAAGTTTACAAGGTTTATCCATGTTGTTGCACATATCAGTACTTATTCCCTTTTGTAGTGAGCTTTTACAGTGACCGCACGTCAGCATCCCTCCTGGGTTCCATATCTGGCTTCTTGGGATTCACACACCTTTGTCCCACATGGGAGGGAAGAGGCAACTTCCCACACACAGGGCTCCCCCTGCTCCACAGGCCACTTTCTCTTTGTTAAGATGAGTCAGGCACCAGTGAGGATGTTTCTCCACTGACCACCAGATGGTGGAACCCCCACCCCCTACCCCTCGGAGTGGGATTCGGGCTTAGGGTTAGATGGTAGGATCCCTGCTCCCCTTGGGGAGGGGGATTCAGGATACAGCTTGCTCCAGGGAACCTCTCCTACACATTCCTCTACCAAACTCCATTCGTTCATTCTCATTAGTCAGCTGGTTTTTGGCTGTCTACTTTGAACTTTTTGCATGATCTCTTTAAATATAGCATCTATTGTCTAACATCCTGAGCCCAAATGAGGACATGAAGAGTCCTGTTTTAACACAGTACATACAGGTGAGGTCATGGAGCAAGGAGAGAGGGAAGGTCTGAAGACGTAGAAAGGAGGGAGGGGACTGATTGAGCAAGAAGGACCCTGAACAGGGAGGAGGGGAGAGGGTCAAGAACATGAATAGCACAGTGGGTTGGTCTTACAGAGCAGGAAGAGAGAGCTCATGCTGCATGGCCCACATTTTCCTTGTGAGTTAGGAGGAGAAATCACTGCTAGGACTGAGAGTTGGGCCTTGTTCAGTGGGCTGCGGAAATGTGACAAAGGTCTGGAATAGTCGCCAAGAGGAATAGGTATGGGTGAGCTGACCAAGAACACAAAAACTAATTGATGGCTGTTTTGAGGGCCCAGGAATATAAATTCAACAAATTTTCCATGAGGATTTCCCAATAAAAAACTACTGTGAATTAAGTTATACTATGATACAAACTTAAATTTTATTATTCACAGCATTATGTACATACATGTGAAAAATAGTAGTGAGGATAAGAAAGAGGGGGTACAATATATTTAGCCTGAAGGCATCTAGGTTGGATACAGCATGAAATCATGGAAACCTGGCTTAGCTCAGCATCCTTCAGAGGTCTGTAGCTCACAGCTTGGGAACCGCTGATCTTTACAGTTCTTTCCAGCTGTAAAATCCGAGGAGATGTCTACAGTGTCATCAGAGATGGGACATTTACAGCACATTGCTTTTGGGGCCCTGGCTGTGAAAGCTGAATCAGGCATCTTCTGTGAGGTGCCAGTGATGCCTGCCTGCTCTGTGTTAGGTGACCCTGTAATTAGTGACATTACTCATTAATGACTAATTCGAGCCGATGATTAACAATTAGCAATCCTTAACCCAACATATAATTTGATAATAAATTATAAGGTACAGGAGCTGTTAGATTCTTTTAGTTGAAAGGGCTGTCCTGGATATGTGTAGTTGCTGGGATCTCAAATTCTCTGCCCAAATGTATAAAAAGGGAGGAAGTGTTTTTCCTCCTTAGAGGAATATGACTGGCTTACACAGGAGGAAAGCCTTAAGTGAAGAATCAGATTTTCTTAGACTTTGTAATAGTGATATCTTCCCTATGCATCAGCAAATGTATTTTAGGAGCCAGTTGTCTGCTCATTGTGTGGTAGTAACTTCTGGAAGGACAGTATTAGTAAATTACATGATCCTCCTGAAGGAGTTCATGGGCTGGTGGGAGACACAGGGCCCAAGTGCACAAAATTGTACTTCAGCACAGTGTGGATTCAAGGGAAGGAGGGAGGGAACTTTATGAGTGGAGCAGATGGGAAAGCTCATAAAAACCATAAGCAACACTGGGATTTTCTATGTGTCAGGCATTGTTCTTGTGCTTTACACAATACAAATCCATTTACACCCCACACTAGCCCTATGAGATATAAAGTATTATTGTTATCCCCATTTTACAGTCAGGGCTACTGAGGCACAAGGTTACACATCTAGTAAGAAGTGAAGCTGGGATTTGGATCTAGTCAGTCCAGAGTCTGTGCTCCTACCCACTGTGTGTGACTTGTTGGGCCTTGCAAGCCGAAGAGGATTTTCACTAGCAGAGTATGTGGGAGATGACACAATTAGAGGTATATTAGTGAAATTGAGCATGTCAGGGTCCCCAAGACCACCCTTGGGTTTGATGATTTGCTATAAGGACTCACAAAACTCAGAAAACCTGTTATGCTCATTACAGTGAAATGGTATAGATTAAAATCAGCAAAGGAAAAAGATGCACACAATAGAGTCCAGGAGAAACCAGGCATGAGCTTCTAGTTGTCCTCTCCCAGTGGAGTTGCATGGACAGTGCGTCATTCTCCCAGTAATGATATGTAACAGCATGTATGAAGTGCTGCCAACCAGGGAAGCTCACCTGAGCCTTGGTGTCCAAGGTTTTTACTGAGAGTCAGTCACTTAGGCACAGAGCACCCCTGTGACTAACCTTGGCTACTCGTTCTTTAACCCCCTGCCCCCTAGATGTTAAACTAATACAGCGTGGCCCAGGGCCTCAGGTATGCAAAGACAGTCCTATCAGACAGGATATTCCACGGGCTTAGAGCTTATCCTCCAGGAGTCTGTCAAGAGCCAGTTCTTTGCAATGTGTAGGGTTTGGGCAACCCAAGTCTACTGAGTTAACCCTTTACTGCACCGTGAGGTTGGGGTGTTGCAAGTGGAAGTCTGGTGAGGAGACTGAAGGTAGGGAATGTGCATTTAAGTAGAGGAAAGGTTGAAGACTGAGGAGATTGAAACAGGAGGTCTACTTTATGGAAAGCTCTGAAAGCCAAACAGAGGAGCCCAGACTCCATCCACTGGTCCAATGAAATAGACTGAAGATGGATAAAAAGTTAACTGGGAGAGACAGAAGGTAGAGTTGTGGTTGCCTAGGGCTGGGGACGTGGTGAGGAGAGGAGTGACTACTAATGAGGATGGGGTTTTTTGGGGAAATGATGAAAATGTTCTAAAATTTATTTTGGTGATGATTGCACAGCTCTATGAATACACTAAAATCTATTGAATTGTATACTTTAAATAGATGAATTGAATGGAATGTGAATTCTATCTTAGGAGCCTGATGGCCATCAGCAGATAGCAGACAGCCAATCTTGGAGCAAGATGCAGACAGTTGGGTATTAATTCTTAGTTCAGGGTCTTGTGTGGCACCCATTTTGTGGGAGGTTGCAGAGCAGCACAGAGTACGCCAGGAGATCAAACTGGGGTCAGATCCCAGAGCAGCAGAGTTTGTCATGGTAGAGTCACAGACAGGGATTCAGAAACCATGGAGCATCCTGGGCAGAAGTGAGCATCGCCTAGAGCTAGACTGACTGCTACTCTTGACCAACCTGAGGTGTGTATATGATGCTGGCCAATTGCAGTGTGTTGTGGGTAAGGACAGGTTGAAGACCTCAGTGGTTTACTACTTCCCTTTGGGTCCAGGAGGGGAGAATCAGAAAAGGAATCTCGCACAGGGGCCAAGTGAAGCCTGTCACAATTCAGGAAGAGAAAAATTATGAGGGAAAGGCTATACATTTTCCACCTTCTTTTCCTGCCCTTGCAGTCTTCAAGTAACAGATGAATGACTTATTCAATTTTGCCACCAACAGGGTCTGTCATTAGGCAGCTCTCTCACCCTCTGTGTAAATGAGCTTTTAATTTTCTTGTCCATAAAACTTACCCAGCATTTAAAGGTGTGTTGTTCCAGTGGTAGAAAATTTCCATAACAAAGCTTTTGGTCCCTCAGATGAGGAGCACTGATTGTAAACTTCCTGAAGTTATGGCATGATGTATTGTAGATAATCAAATGTTTCAGTTAATAGAGTTCATTTTAGAAGCAAGACATGGGGCAGTTTACAGTTAAAAATAAAAAACCTCCACGATCTCTGCTTTCTTTCTTCAGGGGATACTCCCGTTGTTAGAAGTGTTGGTTCAGTCAGTAGTGGTCAACTGCAGCCTTTCGTATGACCCCAGAGGAAGTATCGTTATAAAGTGGGATCTGGAATAGGGGTTGGTCTTTGCTTCATGAGCATTTATTGATTCCTGTTAGGTATAAACCTCCATTCTTAGCAGAATGGAGAATACTCTCCTTATGTTTCAGTCCTCTTCAAATTTATCCATGTTTATATACTTTTGAGACCCAAAATGAGAACTCAGTGAATGAAGATGCTGCTGGAGAACCAACAAATGTGTTCGCCCTTCTGTAAGATTGTCTAATTGAAGACATAGCCATTTCTTCAAAACACTTGCTATTTGGTCAGACAATTAGCTGGAAAGGACCTTGAAGGAGCGTCATCCTCACCTTTGTCACTTCCTGGGAAAGCAGCGGGTATGGCCCTCACTGTAACACAGGACATCACTGCCCAGTTGTCTGCTCTGCATAGCCGGCTACCGCTGACTGCTGCCTTCTCCTGGTGCTCAAAGAATACCTGACTTCACAGCTGGGAGCAGGCGGCTGTCAGGTGACTCTAAGAGTTGGCAGCAGGATGGGATAGAAAGAACATTGCCCGGTTCCCAAGACTAGTTTTCTAGCCCAGACTTGACCACTGGCTTTGAGCCTCAGTTGACTTCTCTGTAAAAGGATTTTGACTAGATGTGCTACAGACCCATTCTATGAGACTTGGACAAGCTACTTAACGTCTCTGTACCTCAGATTCTTCATCTGTAAATGGGGGGTAATAATAGTATCTATCTTACAGGGTTGTTGGAAGATTTAATGAGATAATACAGGTAAAATACTTAAAACAGTGAGCTAATGCGTGTGAAATGCCTGAAAACGGTAGCTGTTATGATTGTTGTTATTATTGCTCTTCTGTATCCCACAGAGGCATCCTTGCTCCTCACTGTGGGGATCATATAACCTTTTTCTTCTTATCTGATCCATTGATAAAACTGCATGATTATGACAGATAACCCTATCACTAGATTATCTCTGACTTAGTATCCTACACAAGGAGAGGAACCCTGGGTGCTAACAAAGGAGAGGCATTTTTAATGCCAGGGGATTTGCACAGGAAGATAAGGGACCCACATTCCCCAAGTCAGTCCCTTCAGGGAGTCTGTTCCTTATAAAAGAAAAGTATGCCTACACCATGGTGAACATACTGCTTTTGGGTGAAATAAGTGGTATTTCCTGTCATCGCTATGTACCTTCAGCACCAGCCTGGGGAGATCAGTTTGTCTTTTTGCATGACACACTGATATTGCTGCTAGAATCCTTTCCTTTGGAAGCAGAATTCCCAGGCAGTGCCCTCCAGCTAGAGCAAGGCATTCAGGGTAGCGTTCTCTGCGATGACAGGCAGAGAGACCTGCCTCCCTCAGCCAGCCTGTGTTGTGATGGCTCCCAGCAGCAAGTAGGTGAATCTGAGTGATGCTGGGAGGGCTTTCCTCCTCACCCACACGGAGGGTCAGTGTGATGGGCTGCCGAAGAGCAGGTGAGTTTCATTTTCTTTTAAGGATTTTAAAAAATGGAAGATACTCCACCTCTGAATTAAATGCCCAGTTCTGAGTTATTGCTGAACATAAATAGGGGTGGCAGTTCCATTCCTTTTATCAGATTGATCTGGCATGGGAAGAACAAAAGCCCTCAGATTCCTCTGTGATTGGAGCTGGATGGATGCCATTGTGGATGGGGAGGGGTGGGGTGGGCTCCAGCCATTATTTTGATAGCTTTAATCCCCCTTTCTAGATGTTTCCAGAATGTGCCATTTTCCAGGCCCTTTCTTCTCTCCCTTTTTTCCACTCCACCCTCAAAGCCCAAAAAGCAACTATAGAAGCCTCTCAGATTGAGTTCAGAGCAGAAAATACCCTTTCTTCCTTTCTTTCCTGCTGCCCCATGGTTTTCTCTGCAGCATAGTGTAGAACTCTTCTTATCTCCTGACTGATCTGATCTGCAGTGAATTATTATTCCTCAGTCATTTTTAGGGGGCTCTTTGGAAGAGATGACTAAGATACAGATTATAACTGTGCTCAAACCCAAACAGCCTTTTCCATTTACCCAGCTCTCTGGTAGCACTTTCGAGAGTTTTCATCCACTAAGATGGGCTAGTTCTTATCAGGACTCACCAGTTGCACAGTGTCTGCTATGTGTGAGGCTCCATTTGGATCCTAGCCCCTATCCATTTTCTCCTCTCTTGTATGGAAATACAGAACACATGACTATTTTATTTCTCTTAGATTGGAGAGAAAGCAAATAGAATTTTCTTTTAGAGCTTTAGAAGTTAATTAGAAGCACTGATAGCAGAGCCTAGGGTACCCTTCTCTGCCAAATAATGAACTGTCAGCAATCCAGCACACGCAGATGACCACGTGCTGTTACTCTCCTGGACACTGAGCCATTCTTCATCCCGTTCACCTAGTACAGTTTCTAAGGCTGCTGGAATTTTAACCAGACTTTCCCGAAGCAGGGGCATTTGGGCTGACACTTTGTAATATCTATCTGGAGTTTCAGGTCACAGTCATTCTTTTTGCTGCCAGTGTGGCTCTAAAAATAGCTTCTGCAACCAGGCACACCAGGAGTCAGGGGCAGTGGGCTTCATTTTCTCCGAGAAGTCCATGCTCTTGTGTCGTGGACTTGCATGTGCTCATAGCAGTAGAGAGGTCGTGACAAGCTCTCTTGACTGTTATGAACAACGTAACAATAATGCGTGATGCAGCTGTGGCCCTTCAAAGCCTTTTGAGAACAGGCAGTGTGAGGCCTGGTAAAGCTCGCCTGCACGGGAGGCCCTTTATAGACTTGGTGGGTTGCCCAAGTCAGTCTGTTGGAGTTTGACTTCTGTGCGTGAAGTTCAATGGACCCCCAGGCTCCTAAGAAGTTTAACTTAAAGGAAAAAGGAGAGAAAGATTCCTTGAGTGTTTTTTATTAACACTGAATTTCCGACTGCAGTGTATGCGGTGGCTTTGGGCGCTGTTGACAACCTGCTGGGGGGTGAGCCATTCCCTTGCTGTAACCAAATCTGAGGTTTCAGTTGGAGGGACGGCTGCTGAGAATGACTCTGGGCAAGTCGCAGCTTTTGCTTTAGAGGTCAGCTTCATCTCCAGCCCTAATTCAGTTTAGTGCAGTTTGTGAATTTATTTACTTATCTACCTATCCATCTTGGTAAAGGTTTGTAGCAAGTTCCACCTGTACTGAGAAACAAACTATAACTCTTAATCCAGGAGTTACTGTTACTTCTGTACCCACACCCCATCCTCTGCCCCACTCCCCACAGTGACTGATGTATGTTATTATGAAGTAAATGGAAGCAAAAAGGCGATGAGACCAAGGAAAGGCCGTGAATGTGAATTTTTTCAGCCTGCCTCTGGCACCCTAGCCTCAATTAAATGCTCTGACATGGAGATGAATGATAAAATATCACATTTGCCATTCAGTTGTTACAAAAATTCTTTAGTTTTAAGTCAAATGTCTTGGACAGAAAAGTGCAAAATATTCAGTTATTCATTCACTCACCAGCACACATTTATTGAGCCCTTACTGTACACCAGGCTCAGCCAATTCAGAAATCTAGGGACTGCTGCAGGGTTTGGCTGATTGACCGTAGTTCGTCCCTTTGGAGGTGCTCTTCAGGAAAGAGTGCTCAGGCTCAGGTGGCTTCTGCGTGTGTGGGGACAGGTAGGCTCATTCCCTCTACTGTCTGAGTGGAAGCCTCAGGATCTTTGTGTGTCTCTTCTTCCCTCCGACAGCATCCCTGGCCTGCCCGGCTGCTTGTTGCCCTGCCAGTGTTCCTGGCAGATGTCTGCAGCTGGCCTAACTTGGGGTCTGATCTCTTGGCTTGGTCAGGGCCCCTCTGCCTCTGCTCCCTGTGGCTCATGCTGGCTGCAGACACTTGAGCGCAGGTCTCCTTAGCCACAGCTGCAGACTCACCTTGCCCTCAGGGGAGACTCATCAGCTGCTCCTCTGACTTTCAACTCAGCCTCCCCTTCCCTCTATGAGAACTGAGCCTCCTGCCACATGGCCACACTGCACCATCATGGTCACTTTGATGCTGTGGGCCCCAATAGATACGAGGCCACCAGTGAGGCAGACTCCTTCCATAGTCCCCATGGAAAATGGGGGCATGAGCCCCCATCTTCCCTCTGTGCCAGCCTTACTACCTCTCTCTCTGGGCTGAAACCAGGCATCTGTCACCTCTCACCACCTTCTCTCCTCCCCGTGGAACCTTAGGGGGAAAACTGTGGGCTTTTGTTTAGAGCGCTTCCTAATTTTTCTCAGCCCCAGCCCCAGTACTTGGCTTTAGTGGGAGAGGGTTCTCTCTCCAATTATAAGAGCCCCACGGTCTGCATCCTCCAAGCTTAACATCGCTTCCTGAAGGAGGAGGTGAAGGAACCAAGAAAACTCCCTAGTCACCTGCCTTGCAACTTAGAGCAAAGGTCATGTAGCCCAAAAGAGGACAGCACATGAGCAGTTTTCAAACTACCGCCTCCACTGCCCAGAGCAGAGACAAGGGAATTTCTGAAGGATAGCTGCTCCCCAGGCCCTTCTTCATCCAGTTCTTAAAGGACAAATGGGGACAGCAGTGAGGACCTCTGTCTTTTGTCAGCCCTGCCCTCAATTCCCTGGCTTTTTCTTTCCCCAGCTCCTCTGAGATTCCCACCTTCCTCATCTGCAGACTTGGTCCCACTCTAGGTCCTGGGCCAAGGCTTCTGACAGGGTTGGCCTAGGTGCAGTTCCAGCCCCCCCATTGTGAGGTGAGAGGCGGTGTTCACATCTTGAACCCTGAGCCACGCAGGCATCCTTGTCAGATCTCCCTCCTCCCACTTGCCAACCCTGCTCCCACAGGTCCTTGGTCTTGTCATGCAGCTCCTGGAGCAGCGTTCCCATGTCTAAACCCTCCATTCCACGAGTGTGTCCTGTTTGTGGAATCCTGACAGTCAGGGGCCTTTCTTACTTTAGCCACTCCCTCTCTCAGGGGATACCAGTTGTCCACTCAGAGTCCTAGGCTCCTGGACATTGTTGCTGTGCCGCCTGCCCTGGAATCACACCTCTGAATCCTGCTTCTCTGTTGGCCTGCTGCTCCCCCTGCCCCAGCTCCATGATCTCACTTTGGGTTTTTGGTGTCCCACTCGCTGAGCTCTGGTTGTAAGTTACTGGCACCCTTAAATGTGATGGTTTTGCCTGAAAGGCTGAACTTCTTCATTCCACCTGTGTGCCTCTGTGGCTAGTACATGACATTCCTTCACTCCAAATGGCCACCTTGACCTTTCCAACCCCAAGCCCTGTGTATTCCCTTGAATATACTCTCATGTCTCTAAGTGGTGAAGGACGGTGGTCTGATTGATTGTAAATTTTTGCGTGACTAGGACATCCATACCCTCCTCCACCAAACCCTATAGAGTTTCTTAAAAATAACTATGCACATAAAAAAGAAAATCCCTTAAGTCTTGTAGCCATTTCTGAAATACTACGATATTTACTTGAAGAAACTTGAAATTGCAGAGACTTCAAATCCTAAAGAATATGAGGAAGGTGGAACAGAGGCTGACAGCCATGAAATTAGAGCTCTATAATTTGTCTATAGGCGTTCAGGAGGGGAAGAAATAAAAATAATTTTCTACCCTGTTTC
Organism: Equus quagga; assembly: GCF_021613505.1. Lineage (NCBI taxonomy): Eukaryota > Metazoa > Chordata > Mammalia > Perissodactyla > Equidae > Equus > Equus quagga. The sequence continues at coordinate 25,629,845 of NC_060273.1, read as the reverse complement.
TAATCCAGATATTGTCTTCCAGCCCAGCAGAGAAGAACAAGGGCAGTGACAAGGAGACTGGAGAATTTTAAAATCACATTATAAAAATACTTTTAAATTATGTATTCATTGTAAAATTTATTACGACTCATTGTGAATTTAATATTCATTGTAAAAATTTAAAAATACAAAAATGTATTAGAGAGTCACTCATAATCATACCACCAAGGGATAACCACTGTTAATATTAGTATCTTAGATATTTTAAATTATTTTGCCGTTTTATAAAAATTAAATATGTATGTATTTAAAAAATCATATATGTATTCCACAAGGCTCCAGTTGCTTTCTTGAGGCACCACTCTCCACTCTTGTAAATGATCCTTTGTTTACCTATCTCTAAATAGTGTACTTACAGTCCTATTTATTATTTTTTGAGATTTAGGCATGATTTCTTAACTTCCTACTATGGGAGATGAGGTCATGATTCTTTGTCACTCACCCATACCCACTCCTGCCACGTTTATACATACTTCTCATTCCTTCCCCCATCCTCCATCGTAATTATATTATACTTTTGTTTAGATCATTTTTTAATATTTAAATTTATTATAACTACTTGCACCTGATCCACAGGGTATACTTTGGTTATTTCCCCTTTCCTGTATAGCTTTTTGTTTTTCCTGTACTTAATCATTGCTTTTTTGTTTGTTTGCTTACTTTGTTTTCTATATACTTTTCATTAATTCAACCCGAGACCCCCTGCTTCTGGTCTGAATTCCCTCTCAGCCACATTAAGTATTCTGTCTGTTTTATCTTTTTGAAGAAAACTCTAGAGTGCTCCAGCCCTTCCCATTGGGGCTGGTTGCTGTCTATAGCACAGATTCTGGGTTTCCTGTTGTTACTGAGCAAGGGCTCACTACCCAATGATCATAAAGAGCCAATTATTATGACATTAGCCTTCGGGAAAAGAAGAGTAGCTTTATTTGAATGCTTCATCTTCAAGGAGGCAGGAGAGATGTGCTGTCAGATCTGTCTCCCAGATCTAGGACTGGGGGCAAAATTTATGGGATGAAGAGCAGGGCAGTCTGAAGAGTGGAGATAGATGGTTGGAGGTAAGGCGAAGTGAGGTAATTGATGATCCATGCAAGCGTAGTCAGGTTCCATGGCTCTTTATAGGATACATGTTCATAAAATGGTGGTGTTAGCATGAACTGAGGGTGGAGTCCTTTGATGTCAAAATTGTCACTTACTGAGCATTTGCCAAGTTGATGGATTGGTGGTCTCAACTAGCCTGAACTGGACAAGGAGTCATTTCTCAGTTCCTGAAAAACCACTCTTAATTAGTCTCTTGATAAATGGGGTCAGTTCATCTGGTCCTAGAAGGCCTGTGGTTACACTGTCACTTCTCTCCTATGTTGGATCTCCTGTGTCCCAATCCCATGTCTTTCTTTTCTTGTCTGCTCCCACATTTTAGTGATGCATATCCTCAAGGAAGGTTTGTAGTCCTTGCATGTCTAAAGATATCTGGATTCCCACTTCCAACTTAGAATGATTTTTCCCTCAGATTTTAAGTGCAGTGTTCCATTATCTTCTAACTTCCAACATGGCTATTGGGATGTTCTGAGACATTCTGACTCCTGGTTCTTTGAAGGTGACTTGTCTTTATCTCTTTAGATATACTTTCATCCAAAGTGTTGTGAAATTTTGTGATGATGTGCTTTCGGGTAGATTTATTTTTATTCATGCTACTGGACACTTGGTAGAACTTTCCAGTGGAAATTCAGGTTCATTGTTGATATTCTTCCTTCGTGTGTGTGTGTGTGTGTGTGTGTGTGTGTATTCTCCATTTTCTGGAACTGCTTTTATTTGGGTTTTGAACCTCTTGGACTGGTTCTCTAAATTTCTTATCTTTACTCTCTTATTTTTAATTTTTTGTCTTTTGAGTATACTTTCCAGGAAATTTTCTTAACTTTATTTTCTAAACATTCTGTTTATGCTTTTCCATTTAATTTTCAAGGGTTCATATTGGTTCTTTAACTGATCTTTTGTTATGGCACCCAGTTCTTGTTTTATGAACACAATATATTCTCCAATTATCTGAGGATATTGCTGCTATTTTTTTCAAGGCAAAAAGGATGTACAGTTCTCAGACATAATGTTAAATCAAAGAATCCAGATCCCAATGAGTATATACGATTTCATTCTTTATATATAAATTTCAAAATCAAACATAACTTATCTACAGTGTTGGAACTCAGGATGGTGGTTGCCTTTGGGCCAGTGACCAGAGGTTAATGACTGGGAGAGCACACAGTGGGATTCTGGGAGACTGGTCACATTTTGTTTCTTGACTTGGATGGTTATTAAATGGGTGTGTTCAGTTTGTGAAAACTGACAGAAGCTGAACACTAAGATTTGTGCCCTTTTCTGTACATATGCTCTGCTTCAATAAAAAGTTTTCATTAGAAATAACAACTGGCCACATTTCTGAAGTCTTTATAAGTTCTAATAATTTTCATCGATTCTCTTGTTTTTATTTTTCAAGGTAGGTCATCACATTATGAACAAATAAATGTGATTTTACCACTTTCTTTCCTTTCATTATATTTATTTTTTTATTGCCTCAACTAAAATCTGTGGAGCAATATTGAACATTAATAATGACAGCAGATCTTTATCTCATTCCTGACTTAGTTAAATGCCTTTCACCATTATGACTAATATTGGGTGTTTGTTTTAAATAGACATCAGGTTAAGAAAATTTTCTTCTTAATTAACTAGGAGTTTTTCTTGAAAACACATGTTGAATGTTCTCACCTGCTTTTTTGGCATTTATTAAGATGATTATATATTTTTCTCTTGGTTTATTAATATTTTGAATTATATTAACAGATTCTTTAAAATAGGGCCATATTTGTATTCCTAGAATAAATACTGCTTGGTTCTGTGTGTTAATTGCTAGTATTTTAGTTAAAAATTCCAGTTCTCAATTCGTTAGTGAAACTTGTGTGTAGTTTTCCCTTTTGTGTGTATATATGCTATCTTTTAAAAAGAAAGCCTTAACAAAACCAAACCAAACAACAATAACAGCCTTATTGAGATGTAATTCACATGTCATACATTTTACCCATTTAAAATATACAATTAAACAATTTTTAGTATATTTTTAGAGTTGTGCAGCCATCACCATGAATTTCCTACATACTCATCACCCTTAAAAGCGACCCCTTACTCCTGTCCCCTGACCATCGGAGCAGCAGGGATCATCAACCTACTTTCTGCCTTTGTAGATTTGCATATTCTGGACATTTACTGTAAATGGAATAAGTGGTATTTTGTGACTGACTTCTTTCACTTAACGTAGTATTTCCAAGGTGTGTGCTGGCTTCACTGCTGTTATAATGAGCATTATGCACACTTGGAGAAAACGATGAACATTTCCATTTTCTTTTATGTTCTGGGCTACCTTGGATTGCGTGATGTTTTCCCGTTCCTCAAAAATTGATTTAATTTACTTGTAGTACAATCTGAGCCTAGTGCCTTTTTGGATAGTAATTCTTGATGACTTTTCCAGGATTTTCAATAGTTAGTCTACTCCAGTTTTCTACTCTGTCTCAGAAAGCTTTCAGGATTGACGATTCTTCCATTCATTTGTCATTAAAACATTTAAAAGCTTCTTTATGTTTGTGGTCAAACCCTTTTCTCAGTCCTAATGGCATTTATGTGTTTTTTTCTCTCCTTTTAAAATTATATTTCATTTAAAAGTCTATTTAGTTGGCCTTTTCAAGAAACCAACTCCCTATTTATCAGTTTCCCTCCCTCCCTGTACATGAATTCTACAATTTGTGTTGTCTCTTCCCTTTTTCCTCTTGGTTTCTTGCTTTCTACCCTTTTGAGTTGAACTCTCAGTTCATTTATTTTCCTTTTGTCTTGCTTAATAGCAGAAGCATTTAATGTTATGGGTTTTCCTTTGAGTACAGATCTTGCCACAGCTCATAAGTTTTTATATGTAGTGTTGGAGTTGTCCCTATTTTCTAAATAGTGTATATTTTCAGCTTTTCTTCCTCTTTGTTTTAAGAGTTATTTAGAAATATTTTTTATAACTCAGTGGTTAGGTTTTAAATGTAAACCTTTATTCTTAATTTCTTGCTTTAACTGCATTGTGGTGATTTTTTTAAGATTTTATTTTTCCTTGTTCTCCCCAAAGCCCCCCCGGTACATAGTTGTGCAGTTTTAGTTGTGGGTCCTTCCAGCTGTGGCATGCAGAATGCCACCCCAGCATAGCCCGATGAGCAGCACCATGCCCGCGCCCAGGACTCGAACCGGCGAAACCCTGGGCCGCCGAAGCACAGTGCATGAACTCAACCACTCGGCCACGGGGCTGGCCCCTGTGGTGATTTTTTTTAAGTATTAAGTGTTTCTTGGAGGGGTAGGGACCTAATATGTGATCAACTTTGTAGTGGTTGTTGGGAAAGAAGTTGTGCTATCCATTGGGTGGAAAGTTAGTATGCGTGTTTCAGGCTCTGGTTATTGGCCTCCTCGGTTTGTGCCTGAGGAGCAGTGTGGAGCAGAGGGGCCGCCCTGTCCGCTTTCTAGTGCAGGGTCTCACGGGAAGGGGAATCTCCAGTGGGTACAGGCCCAGGGACTCTGGAGCAAGCGTAAATCATCTTGCCTTTTTTCTGTCTGGCAAGTTCTGTTTCATGAAGTGTAGTCAGAGTATTTCCTCGACTGAATCCTGGGTAGCTATTTCTCAATTTTGTCCCATATACCTTAAAATGATTACCAGTTCTGCCTAGATCCTGGCCCTAGATTCTCTGTCACTCTTAGTATTCTTACTTGTCCTATCGATCTTTTTCTCCATTCTCATTGGTGGTTCAGTGAGTCCCAGGCTGTGGACTCCAGGAGAGTGAGAGTCATGCTTACTCGCTTTGTCCACTGTTATCTCTCTAGGGTATAGTCCTCTGCCTGAAACATAGTAAATAAATGTTTTTGCATGAATTCAACTTGAGAGTGGCTGCCTGTGTTCCGGGGGTGCTAACTAGATTTCATTTTGAACATCATTCATAGTTATATTCCATATATGTTTTTGTCTAGCATACTAACTTGAGTAATAGCAAATTGATTCCAAAGTACTTACCATTAACATTCTTTAATATCTATCCTTTACATGTAACATAGCATGGTAGGGGCAGACGTAGAATGGCTGGGAAGTAAGCAACATGTGGGGACGCTCTCCCATCCTCCTCCTCCTGGCTATTTCTTCTCTTTCAGCTGCACCTTCTCCCCTTCTCCACACGTTCTCACTGGCATTGAGTGTCTTCATCAGGTTCCTTTGGTCAATGTCAGGCAGACACAATTATTGACCCCTTTGGGTTCTGCCATTCCAGCTCCCAACTGGGCTTTTCACATCCCTCTTGTAAGAGCTGTTCTCGTTCTAGCTGAGCCATGCTTGGTGACTGACTTGCTAATCTCCTGTAAACCCGTTCACAGTACTATTTTAAAAGATCATATAACAACTTAATATGTCCCATGACTATTAACACTCTTCAGGGCTTTTCTTTGGCATTTTAATAAGCGTCTTTATGCATCTCCTCTTTCATTCATTCAGCAAACATTTCTTGAACATCACTATGAATAAGGCACTGTATCAGACCCTGTGGGATGAACAATAGTGCTCGCTCCCAGAGAAGACAGCTTTCTCTAATGCTTGCAGTTCGTCGTCCTCAGCCAGGATAGGGGAAAGGGCTTGCCAACTGGAACCTCAAATCCCACTGGACAAACACCACACTGGGCAGCAGATGACTGCTCTTTAAGGGATAGTCCTGCTTGCATAAGAGCACAAGTCAGACTTCTAAAACCAAGTAGACCTGAATCAAACTTTGGTCCCAGATCTTATCAGCTATTGTCCTGGTTAATTTCACTGGTCCTCAGATCCCAGGAGAAGTCTCAGGAGCGATTGCTACCTCTCGGGGCTCCTGTGAAGGTTAGGGTAGATGTCACGTGTGATGCCATTTGCCTGAGTGTACAGCATATTGTGGGAGCCAGTGGATTGTTAGTTCTTTCGTGTACTTCCGAGAATCAAATGTGAGGTCTGGGAGAGGAGGGATGTTTGTGTTATTGCCTTTACATTTTAAAATAAGCCTCTTTCACATCTTAACAAACAAGAAAAATCCCAAATAAGCAACCTTAAAGCACACCTAACTGAACTAGAGAAAAAAGAACAAGTGAAGCCCAAAGTCAGCAGAAGGAGAGAAATAATAAAAATCAGAGCAGAAATAAATACTATTGAAACGAAAAAGGCAGTAGAAAGGATCAATGAGACAAAGAGCTGGTTTTTTGAGAAGATAAATAAAATTGACAAACCACTAGCCAGACTTACAAAGAAAAAAAAGGGAGAAAGCTCAAATAAACAAAATCAGAAATGAGCAAGGAGAAATAACAACAGACTCTGCAGAAATACAACAGATTATAAGAGAATACTACAAAAAACTCTATGTCAACAGAATGGATAACCTAGAGGAAATGGATAAATTCTTGGACTCCTACAATCTCCCAAAGCTCACTCAAGAAGAGGCAGACAATTTGAACAGACCAATCACAAGGAAAGAGATTGAAACAGCAATCAAAAACATCCCAAAGAATAAAACCCCAGGACCAGATGGCTTTCCTGGGGAATTCTACCAAACTTTCAGAGAGGATTTAATACCTATCCTTTCCAAGCTATTCCAAAAAATTAGGGAAGATGGAACACTTCCTAACATTCTATGAGGCCAACATCACGCTGATACCAAAACCTGACAAGGACACCACGAGAAAAGAGAACTACAGGCCAATATTACTGATGAACATAGATGCAAAAATTCTAAACAAAATTTTGGCCACCAGAATTCAGCAATTCATCAAAAGAACCATACATCAGGATCAGGTGAGATTCATACCAGGGACACAGGGATGGTTCAACATCCGCAAATCAATCAACGTGATACACCACATCAACAAACTGAGGAATAAAAACCACATGATCATCTCAATAGATGCAGAGAAAGCATTTGACAAGATCCAACAGCCATTTATGATAAAAACTCTGAACAAAATGGGCATAGAAGGAAACTACCTCAACATAATAAAGGCCATATACGACAAACCCATAGCCAACATCATACTCAATGGGCAAAAACTGAACCCCATCCCCCTGAAAACAGGAACGAGACAAGGATGCCCTCTATCACCACTCTTATTTAACATAGTACTGGAGGTCCTGGCCAGAGCAATCAGGCAAGAAAAAGGAATAAAAGGAATCCAAATAGGGAGGGAAGAAGTGAAACTCTCGCTGTTTGCAGACGGCATGATCTTATATATAGAAAACCCCAAAGAATCCATTAGAAAACTGTTAGAAGTAGTCAACAACTACAGCAAAGTTGCAGGGTATAAAATCAATTTGCATAAATCATTTCTATACTCCAGTAATGAACCAACAGAAAAAGAACTCAAGAATACAATACCATTCACAATCGCAACAAAAAGAATAAAATACCTTGGGGTAAACTTAACTAAGGAAGTGAAGGACCTATATAATGAAAATTACAAGGCCTTTCTGAGAGAATTGGATGACGACATAAGGAGATGGAAAGACATTCCATGTACATGGATTGGAAGAATAAACATAGTTAAATGTCCGTTCTACCTAAAGCAATCTACAGATTCAACGCCATCCCAATCAGAATCCCAATGACATTCTTTACAGAATTAGAACAAAGAATCTTAAAATTCATATGGGGCAACAAAAGACCCCGAATTGCTAAAGCAATCCTGAGAAAAAAGAACAAAACAGAAGACATCACAATCCCTGACTTCAAAACATACTACAAAGCTACAGTAATCAAAACAGCATGGTACTGGTACAAAAACAGGTGCGCAGATCAATGGAACAGAAGTGAAAGCCCAGAAATAAAACCACACACCTATGGACAGCTTATCTTTGACAAAGGAGCTGAGGGCATACAATGGAGAAAAGAAAGTCTTTTCAACAAATGGTGCTGGGAAAACTGGAAAGCCACATGTAAAAGAATGAAAATTGACCATTCTTTTTCACCATTCACCAAAATAAACTCAAAATGGATTAAAAACCTAAAGGTGAGACCTGAAACCATAAGGCTTCTGGAAGAAAACGTAGGCAGTTCACTCTTTGACATCAGTATTAAAAGGATCTTTTCGGACACCATGCCTTCTCAGAGAAGGGAAACAATAGAAAGAATAAACAAATGGAACTTCATCAGATTAAAGAGCTTCTTCAAGGCATATGAAAACAGGATTGAAACAAAAAAACAACCCACTAACTGGGGAAAAATATTTGCAAGTCATATATTTGACAAAGGCTTAATATCCATAATATATAAAGAACTCTCGCAACTCAACCACAAAACATCAAACAACCCAATCAAAAAATGGGCTGGAGACATGAACAGACATTTCTCCAAAGAAGATATACTGATGGCCAATAGGCACATGAAAAGATGCTCATCATCCCTGGTCATCAGGGAAATGCAAATCAAAACTACACTAAGATATCACCTTACACCCGTTAGAATGACAAAAATATCTAAAACTAATATCAACAAATGTTGGAGAGGTTGCGGAGAAAAAGGAACCCTCATACACTGCTAGTGGGAATGCAAACTGGTGCAGCCACTGTGGAAAACAGTATGGAGATTCCTCAAAAAACTAAAAATAGAACTACCATACAATCCAGCCATCCCACTACTGGGTATTTATCCAAAGAGCTTGAAGTCAGCAATCCCAAAAGTCCTGTGCACCCCAATGTTTATTGCCGCACTGTTTACAATAGCCAAGACGTGGAAGCAACCTAAGTGTCCAGCAACAGACGAATGGATAAAGAAGATGTGGTACATATATACAATGGAATACTACTCAGCTGCAAAACAGAACAAAATCCTTCCATTTGCAATAGCATGGATGGACCTTGAGAGAATTAGCCAGCGAGAGAAAGATAATCTGTGTATGACTCCACTCATATGTGGAATTTAAAATTATGGACTAAGAACAGTTTAGTGGATACTAGGGAAAAGGTGGGGTGGGGGTTGGGCACAAAGGGCGAAGTGGTGCACCTACAACATGACTGACAAACATTAATGTACAATTGAAATTTCACAAGATTGTAACCTATCAATAACTCAATAAAAAAATAAATAAATAAATAAAATAAGCCTCTTTGTAGACAGGAGCTAGTGACATTTTATCCCAAACCGCAGGTCTCAACAGAAGGCAGGGCACACAGCCACCCCTCCCCATACTGTGAAGCCACACTGTGTTCCCCACTAGGGCCTCTGTGCTCACCTATTCCCATCCCGTCGTGGAGTGCTGCAGCGAAGCTCAGCGTGAGGGATCATCCCAGACCTGCTGCCAGGCTTGGCAGCTGGCTAGTCCTTATCCACTGTGGGCAGAGTGGGACTTTATTTTGCGCATCAGTAGACTAACATCTGATTGATCTTTCATTGTTTTCCCACTGAATTAAAAGCTGCATGAAGCAGTGGATGGGCACATCAGAGACGCAGGTGGAGTTAGATATTTCCGTCAAGTAGATGAGGATGGCAGTGTCGTACCATAGGATTGGGAGGAATAGTAAACTACCATGAGATTCCTATTTCTTAAGCAGACTTTTTGGTCATATATGGCAGATAAAAATAAATGGAAACTGTAAGAGAGGAAAAATCTTCCTTTCTGCTCTTCTAGGTTCTCAACTGGGGCCCCGTAACAAAAGACAGATTAACGAGAGAAAAGGAAACAGAAGTTTATTAACATGTACATCTCATATGTACCTGGGATAAAGTCAGGGATGAGTAAACTCAAAGAGGCAGCTTAGAATTGGGGCTTAAATACCATTTTCAGCTAAAACGAAGGAAGGATGATGTGGAGGAGACCACTTGTGGGAAGGGGACCAGGAAGAGCACAGTAAACAACGGAAAGGTTTGTTATGCAGATTTAAGTCAGTGCCTTCTCCTCGGATAAGAGTCTCTTATGATTTAGATTCATCCTTCTCTTCTAGGTACCAAGGGGGAGACACCCTTACAAATAGAGATTTCCTTTATAGATGTACATTTTCCTTAGAAAAGGGGAACTTCTACTCTATTTCCAGCACCTGTCCTGTGTCTGCTGTTTCTCAAAATATTCAGCTCAAAATAATCTTTATGCCTGTCGATGAAAATAATCCATAACCCAATCTATAAATGAAAATTTGGCAGACTTTATTCTGAACTAAAATCTGAGGACCATGGCCTGGGGCCTTTCTTCCCGAAGGAAGAAAGGGCATCAAAGAAGTGGGGTGCACAGAGTGGTTATATACCCCCAAACAAGATGTTTCACATAGGATTGAAATGTCCCTTTTACAATAGTTGTGAGACTGCTCTGTCGGCACAGCGATTGATGGAAACAGCATGTAGGTCTGCTGTCTCGGTGAACACAGCAGGTTGGCAGGTCTCTTGTCTCAAGCTGGGTGGTCACAGGTGAGCGCAGCAATCAGTTCCTAGCCTAAAGAAAGATGCTTAAGCCTTAAGGAAATGTCAACATTGGGAGGGGGAGGGAAGTTGCACCTTTATCTCAAGGGCCTTTGTTCTTGCCATAGGGAATGTCTAAAGCAGATATACAATGAGTGCCACAGTCAGGCCCTTTTAGAAAAAACAAAGTCAGGCCGAATTAGGTTTACACCAAATGGCTTCCTCATATACTCTAATATATCCTATTGCTTACCATTTCTATTTGTCATGCCAGAGAGTCATATTTTGGGGGCACGTATTCAGATCTCCTACAAAACTAAATCAAACCGAATGTTTCCATGCTAACAACAACTACAAGCAGAGCCATCAGTATTGTGGTCACTGTACCCCTGCTATTGGTCTATGTGGCCAGAAGTTTTTGAAGGATAAGGGGGCAAAGTAGATCTCACACCAAAGCATTGGATTTGAGACTGAAATATAAAGTAGAAGGAAGTTAGAGAGACATAAAACTTCACATTCCTGAAAATTTTCTCATGCTTACAATTGCAACCCAGTCATTTAAGAATATATTAGCCAGGCTGTCACCACCCCATTTTCCCAGGTCTTGTAGATGACACCATAGGCTTGTCAAGGGAAAGCCAAATGTGAACATTGGAATTATTGTCTTGTGGATGTTAGACCAACAACTGAAAAAACAACTTGGGGAAAAAATGGAGAGAGAATGTGTTACTGCCCAACTGGGGTCGTCTCCTTGCCGCAAGACATGCCAATAGTCAAGAGGCAAAGTGGTAGGAAAGAAAGTGTTTTATTACAGCTTGCTAGCAAGAGGGAAGATAGCTGACTAATGTCCAAAAGAGCCATCTTACAGAACAAAGACTACAGACCAGTTATATAGGGGGCTGGTCTCCAGGTGGGGGATGCGTAATTTTTTGTTTTACTAAATATGCATCAGATACCAGAGCAACGTCGTATACCCTGATTTAGTTAAAAGATAATAAGAACAAAATCTTTAACATGTATACTAAAGATTGCTGTTTATGTGAGTGGTGCCAACAGCTGTAGGAAAGGGCCTTTCATTTTTCTTAAGCAAGAGGCATTGAAATAATTGTTGACCTACCGCACCTTCTTCTCATTAAGAAACCAAATATTTAATGACTTCTATGGTAAGTATTCAAAACAGGGAGGTGATAATAGAAGGATTTCTTGGAAGCAGAGTAAAGCAGTCCTTTATCCAAAAGGACTTAGAGGAGTATTTAGAGACTGATTGCTGAGGGCTATGGCTTTCTTTCATGTGCGTATTAATTCAGTGTCTTTTTTACTCAGTGGGAAATAAACATACATCATTTAAATTAACATAAAAAGTCAGAAATGGGACCTCCATTAACTTATCCTGGGGGGGGGGGGGGGGGGGGGGAGGGAGGGAATGAGTGCTTCCTGCAGGATTGCTTGATGCTGCTGCCTCCCAGGAGCTGGGCTGCCTGGCCGGGCCTCCTGCTGACCCCCTTCCTTCCCTGCCTTTTGCTGTTCTCCTGTTCTGGAGTATCATTCCCAGCAGGCTCTCTCACCTTAGCACTCTCTCCCACAGATGTCCCAACAGGTCTGAGTTATTTATTATGTAACCACTATGAACTTGTTGTGTGACCCTCTGGGACAAGAAACGATGCATGTCTAGTTTTTGAATCAATTGAAAACTAGCTTAATTGGCTGGATGTCCATGAATGCCGTTATTCAGCTCCCCTGTTTCCATGTACTTCATCAAGGATATGGAAGTCCTGGGAAAGCAGAGCAGACCCTTGCACTCAGTAATGCTGGGGATAGGAGCTGCTCCCAGTTACAGATACACCCCTCATGTAGGTTTGGAGGATGCACCCTGGTCTTTAGCCTTCCGAAGGCATTCGTGCAGGCCCTCCCTGTTGGGGCACTGTGGGGACCAGGGCACAGTTCTCCTCTATAGTGGAGAGCCCGAAATTGGCCCCTTTTTTCAAGGATGCTCATCATCACCTCCACTCAAAGGATGTTAAAAAAATTTATGACACTTGCTAAAATGGTAAGGGAGACTTTATTCAAGACTATTGCAATAAGTGTCAACTATTGTGATACGGAAGAGAGATCGAGCTCAATTCTAAACACAACAAAGACAGTGCAGCTTCATAGCCAAGGAGCAGGGTGATGGGGTTAGTGGATGGAAAATTTCTAGGAGGAAACATCAAGAGTCGGAGGATTCTTGCTAAACTGACCTAACAGGATTCTGGCTGAAGGCAGGCTGAGGGCTAAGACATCAAGGACGGGGGCTATCTCCTCAGATATGAAAGGTGAGGGATTCTCTTTAAACTGACTTTGCAGGATCCTTGCTAAAACTGGACTCAGCAGGGATGGACACAGAAGGCCAGGGCCATGGCCGGGTGGAGAGGAGGGCTCAGAGGAGCCTAAGTAAAGTTTGCTCAAGGAGAGAGTCTTCGTGAAGGGACACCCTCCTACTGCCCTTCCCTCCCATCCCCTCATGGCCCTAACTTCCAAACAAGGGATGAGGTGGGGGCTTCCTTGGAGATGACCCTGGAATAGAAAGAAGCTGTTTTGCTGACCCTCCATTCCCCCTCCCCTAGGAGAACCTTCAGACCACAAAGGTTTGCTGGGAACATGGTCTTTTCACCCTTTCCTGTCTCTTTGTGCAAAAGAAAGGACAGGGGTGAGGACCTGTGGCGATCCTTTCCCATTGCTGGTCTCTGACTCCCACCAGGTCCGTGGACAGCGTCAGGACCCCTGGAACCCTGATGCTGGGCGACTGGTGAGACAGAGGAGATTGCTTTCTTTCTGATTATTTCCCTTCCCTACTGTTGTTGTCTTCAGCCTCCTAAACACACTTGAGTTCCAGAGTTACAACCTAATATCAGGAAGAAGAGTGTTCAAGAAACGTAATTAACCTGCTTTGCTTGCTGTCTTGAGAGAGAGTTCGCCAGATGTACTTCTTCACATGCGAGGTTTAGCCTTCACTCTCCCCAAGATGACTGCCTGATGGACCACAAATGGATGGGATGGAGCTTTCCCACCCGGCTCCGTCCCTCTCCTCCTACTGTGTCTAAGCTACCAGCACCCAACATTGGTGGAATGAAGTTCCAGAACAGCTCCCATATCTCCTCAAGGCTGCTTAGTGAAAACATTTGTTCCTGCTTTGCCTCCTACTCACGTGCTTTCTCTCTTCCTCAAGTTACGTCTCTGAAGGGTTCTTGGGAGGACAGCAGTATTGGCTCCAGAATCTGTAAAGAAGGGGCTTAGGGACAGCTTTCTGGTTGGAAAGAGGCTGGGGATTAGGCAATATCTCTTAGAGCCATTTGCACATCAGCTCTACCATGTTAGAGATCAGTATGGTCAGCTGTGTTTTCTAAATATGCTTTTATTCACATAAGACCCACATGAGATTGAGTCAGTACCACTTGCCTGAATTAAAAAAGCACTACTCTCTGAAAACAACTGGGTTAATTTGGGTGATGAGGGACATAGTCGTGCCTGGAAGATAGTAATCATTGATAGAGAAACACAAAGACAAGGAGCCCTATTTTTCATCCAGAGTACAAAGACATCTCATTTTATATAAGAGATGCATGCTTGAGAAAGTGACCTTTAAAGTAATTTCTGCATTTGAATCTTACTTATCTGACCCCCTTTTCATAGTAGGACTTGGCCTGGTGAGCTACCAGCTTAGTGAGGGAAGGAAGGTTTGGGGTTCTGGGGGCCTCGTGTGGAGTTGCATCCTAGACAGCAGGGAACACAGATCACCAAAGAAAGAGCTCAAAGACTATGGGGAAAGCTGGCGTCCAAACACTGGGAAAATCAGACACGGATGGCAGCTGTGATGGAGACCAGGCGATCTCAGGGCCAGGATATGATGGCTAGTCTCTACACTGGCAAATCTACTTGGGGGTCCTGAGTGAGAACTTCTATACCTGCCGGGCCTTGCATCTTGGTTTTATGAATTGGCATGTGGGGGAGAGTGAGTATGTTCTGGGGCATTCTTGATAGAATAGATGGGCTCCCCCAAACTGTCACTAGTTTGTGCTCCTTCCATCTTGACCTGGAAGCTTGCACTGGCTGTCCCTGCACAGTGAACTTTGGGCTTTCCACCTGGAGCTTCTTTCTTTCTTTCATTCATCCATCTTGTAGTCTGTAATTCATTTATTCTTCCATTTGCTCAATAAAAATTTATTAGCTCTGATTATGTTCTGAGTTTAGGGTCATAATCATAAGCCAAAATAGAAGTTCCTGCTTCTTAAGAAGCCTGGAGGTAGGTGGTGGAGAGAGGCGTTTATTGTGTCATCACACTGACGAACTCACAATTACAACTGAGATAAGTGCCATGCTGGTAAAGAACATGTGTTATGAGAAGGTGATCAGAGAAGGTTTCCCCACAATGGGGACATTGGAGTGGAGATATGACACATAGTAGGAGTTCAGTAGGCAAAAGAGCAGGAGAGGAGGGAGGATGCTCTTGGGCTCAGGGAATGGTCAGTGAAGGCTCTGGGGTGGGAGGCAGAATCACAGGTTCCAGGGATTGCTAGCAGGTCAGTGTTGTGGAGGGAAGGGGGAATAGAGGAAAGGTACAAAAGAAGGTTGTGGAGTCTGTAGGGGAGGAAGAACTATCCCTCTACCCTCTAGGTTCTTCCAGCTGGCCTAAGAATTAAATTGACATGAAACAGAATAACAGGAGAAAATCAAACAAATTTAGTAACCTGTATACATGGGAGAAACACAGGAAAACTGAGTAATTTGTCAGAATGGCCGAAGCCACCACCGGAAATACCGTCTTTAGCTAAAGACAAAGGAGGATGTTTGGAGTAGTGGTTTGGGACTTTAAAGGGGAGGAAGCCAATTCACATGGAGATGGAAAAGCAAATGTTTGGTAAACAAATGCTTACCGTGCCTTGCAGAGACAATGGGAGCTGGAGAGGACTTTGATCAAATGGGCCCTTCTAGGTTCTTCCCTGTCTACTGCACCTAGTTCATATTATACCGTAGATATCTATGGCAATAGCTCCTTCCTGGATCAGACTTTCTGTCTTAAATTCTTTTAGGCAGTTAGGGGGAAGGTCTTTTGTTCTTAAAAATAATCAAGCCAAAAAGACACATTTTGGGGTGGCAAATTCTGCTCCCCTACAAGTCCCAGAGGCCTGGGTTCAAGTGTTGCCTCCACTGTGTCTCTTTCAGCAAGTTATTTAAACTTTCTCAGCCTCAGATTCCTCATTTGTAAATTAACAGTAGTACCAGCATGGTGACTATAGTTAACAATACTGTATTATATATATATATAGTATTGCTAAGCGAGTAGCTCTTAAATATTCTCACCACAAGAAAGAAATGGTAATTACATGAGCTAATGGATATGTTAAACTCCCTACTATGGTAATCATTTCACAATAGATACTTGTATCAAATCATCACATTGGACACCTTAAACTTATACAATGCTATATGTCAATTATATCTCAATAAAACTGGAAAAAATTAACAGTAGTACCTATCACTTAGGGCAATTGCTAATAATATCAGCCACTGTTTATGGCCTTTGAAGACTGAGGCCAGGGACCAGAGGACCAACGTGACTTAATCATGCGATTAGAGATATTGTCCATTGGGAAAAAAAATGTTGGCCTCAAGATATATGGTACCCATACATTTAAGATTGTAGTCTAGTTAGGAAATTAATAGCAATGATATATTACTAAAAATAAGAGACAAGATACGACTACAAATTTAAGTTTTAGGGGCATGTTGGTTGGTTGGTTGGTTTTTGGTCTCTCCTGTGGCTAGAGGAAAAACACCAACAGAAGCCAAATCAAAGGAAGCACTTTGAATTGAAAGCCCTTCAGTTTTGGTCATCCTCCTCCCAGTGTTATCCATCTGCAGTTTTTGTTTTCTGCTAAGGAAGATTGGCCCTGAGCTAACATCTGTTGCCAATCTTCCTCTTTTTTGCTTAAGGAACATTAGCCCTGAGATAACATCTGTGCCAGTCTTCCTCTACTTTGTTTGTGGGCCACTGCCATGGCATGGTCACTGACAGACGAGTGGTGTAGGTCTGTGCCCTGGGAACCAAGCCCAGACCCCCAAAGCCAAGCATGCTGAACTTAACCACTAGGCCACGGGGCCAGGCCCATCTTCAGTTTTTGTAGGTCTGTTGTTCAGACCCAGATTTCAAAGAAAATCACTTTTTAAACTGCTGACTTTTAGAAATGAAAAGACTGATCCAAGCAGGAGCAGGGAGGTGATGTGAAAACTACAACCTAGGCAGAGATTTAAAACGGATCAGAAAGTGAACAGACTAGAGAACTTGATTAACTGAAAGACACCCAAGGGAACCTTGAGTTCTGAAAATAAGTGGCTGGGAATGACAAACGAAGTCAGCTGTCTGCTTCTTGTATTTTAGAGAGTGGGGGTGTGTGTTTTGCATATTGAATAGTATTGGGATTGGTATCATTTTTTTATACAGGGAGATCATTGGTTCTTCCTGTTTCCTTTTGTTAAACTTTTTTTCATGCAAATTTGTTAAACTTGAGATGCAGTAATATACTAAAATCCTGCCAATCTGATTCCCAAGCTACAGTTAATCCCTTGGACATTTTGAAAAGCATAATTGTAAAATACAATTACGTGTGACCCTCATCGTGACTGGGCTCCTCTGGGCAGCCTGTGTTCTTATCCCTGCGTCCTTCTAGAAGCAGGGCTCAGCCTTGTAGCCTCAGAAACAAATTCGGCTCCACAAAGCATGTTTTGTGTAAAGTAGATTTTACAGGCAATTAATATGAGAGGTAGTAGAGAAGGCCATGTCACACGCCACAGAAAACTTTAAATTGCTGTTAAGCGCCAACTCCACCCTTCAGTTTCCTCATTGCCTACCAGTTACCTCCTTCTCCTCCCCCGATATCTTTCTTTACTTCTCTCATGCTAAGCACGTTAACTCTTAGCTTTTACAATCTGATTTTCTCAAGCCTGTCATCCCTTTCAGCAAACAAAGGATGCTTCTAGTGCTCCATCCTTTGCAGTTGGGGATTATAAACAACAAATAATGTTTTCCCGTCACAGATATTTATTTTTCAGTTTGCATATGTGTGTTGGCTCAGTCCTAATGTTTGCATTTTATGATTGTGTTTGGAAATAGGAGAAAAATAACTCAACTCTCCTTTACTGGGTTCATCGTTGTGTCTACCCTCAGAAAGCCTGATCTGTGCTTCGTTTTTCATGTGGATTTTTGTGGAAGATGTTTACTGAACTCCCAAAGCAAACTACCAGCTTTTATGGACTCATGACAAAGCCAGTTTAATGGGACATTACAGGTCATTTAGTCATCACATTATGACAGTACAATACAGTACAATGGGCCCTCGAACCAGACCATCCTTCCTAGCTGTGTGACCTTGGGCAAGTCTCCTAACCTCTTCGGGACTCAATTTTATGATCTTCAAAATGGGGGTAAATAACAGCACCTATCTCATGGACTTGTGGGAATTAATAAGTTAATATCACTGAAGAATAATTTTCAAAACGATAAAATCATTTGCACATCTTGCATGCAAATATAGAGTGAAAATGTAACATTTTATACAAGTTATTAATTCATGAAAGAATCAATAAGATGGTAGGCTCAGTTCAAATGAAAGTTTGATTTGCAGAGATTTATATTCTTTACCAGAAAAAAAATCATCACAGGAAGCATTTGCACTGTTTGCAGTTTTCTGCAATGTAACAGCTACCCCTATGGTGGGAGGCTGAACAATGGCACCCCATGATATCCACATCCTAATTCCTAGAACCTGGGACTGTTATCTTATATGACAAGAAAAGACTCCACAGATGTTATTAAAAGAAAGATCTTGGTGAAAGATTATCTTGATGGGCCCTAAATGGAGTTACATGTATCCTTATAAGAGAGAAGCAGAAGGAGATTTGGCACCCGTATGCATACACACACACACACACACACACACACACACACACACACACGAGGAGGCAGTGTGACCACAGAGGCAGAGAGTGGAGCGACGCAATCACAAACGAAGGGATGCTGGCAGCCACCAGATGCTGGAAGGGGCAAGGAACAGATTCTCCCTGCAGCAACTGGAGGCAGTGCAGCCCTGTGAATGCCGTGATTTCAGCCCAGTGAAACTGATCTCAGGCTTCTGGGCTCCTGAACTGAGAGAGAATAAATTTCTGTTGTTCTAAGCCACTAAGTTTGTGGCAATTTGTTACAGCAGTCACGGAGTTGGCTACAGAGTTGTATAATAGCCTCCTCAATAGAAAGTCAATCAAAGGCATACAGTCCCCAGGGATCTCCCGGACCACACCTAGTACTCTGCTGAAAGGACCAGGAATCTCTCTTACCCATTCGTGCTATTGGACAATTCTTCCTGACAGTCTTGGGATATACAGAAAGTCTAAAGTGCTTGGATTTGCACTATAAAGCATCCAATTCAGAGTAAGCGTTACTATCTCCGTGGTAGCTACAATACTACTATTACTATGAACAATAATAATTAATTATCATCATCCTCGTCGTGATAGTTATCACATTTTCTTTCGTGTTCCCGGTTGGTCCTTTTTACTTGATGGGCTGTGTTGATTGGGAACCAATGATTGACTTGACTGATTGGGATCCACGTCCTATGGAAGAGAAGAATGGGATGACGAGTGAAGAGATAGTTGCTCAGGGTGGAGAGTAGTGTTTCAGCTCTTAGGGGTGGGAGTGCAAAGGTATTGGCAGTGAGGGGCTTTGTATCATCCAAGCCTCTCAGCTCGATGTCCTAAGCTGCTGGGGAGACGCAGACAGCAAAAAGGACAATTAAATGGAAACATGGATGGTTTTCAATGAACAGAAATCATGGAGAGTGCCAATAGAATATAAAAATGCTTGCTTGCAAATCCCCTGAATAGCAGAAATAAGTGCTTTATTGCTAGCTTAAAAGGAGATTTTTTTTTTTTTTAATGAATGAGGAAAAAATCATAGGTTGACGAGAATGCTGAAGAACTGGAGTGTGACATTTAATAGAATTTTGAATTAATCTAGCACTGTGGTTCTCAAGGGTTTGGGGGAGGATTTTGTCTCCCAGGGGACATTTGTCAATAAATGGTGACAGTTTTGGTCAACACAACTAGGGGTTCTGCTGGCATCTAGTTGGTAGAGGGCAAGGATGTGCTAAACATCCTGTGCTGCGCAGGACAGCCCTGTAACGAAGGATTATGTTACACAAAATGTCAGTTGTGCCATGGCTGAGAAGCATCTAGGGTGAGAGTTTGAGGCTCCCAAGGTCAGAGCCCCGGAAGGGACCATAGAGATCATCGAGTTGAGTGGTTTTCAGATGACGTCCTTCAGATCCCACAGGGTGGGGTGAGGAGGCCCCAGGAGCAATAGTGGGACGAAAGGGGAGGGTGAGGGCGTCTGCGGGTGCTGCCGCATCACAGGCCCCTGTCTCCTGCGCCTTGTGTGGGGGACCGAGTATCTCAGCTGGGTACTATTGCTGCTTAACACCAGTTTGAAAATAACAGATGTGGTTTTAATCCTTCCATTCCATAATTGAAAAATAGAACTCTGATGGCTGTAGCATAGGTCACAGTGCCAGGTAGGGGACCCAGTGTCCTGGTTTCCCCCATAACATAGCTGACCCTCTCAAGTTGCACTCAGACTCTGTTGGAAAAACCTGTGGGATTTCAAACCCATGCCTGAAAATCTTTCAGACATGAACGGGTTTAGTCTCTGACCATAATGAACACATCAAACTGGATACAATAGTAGAGTTCTTCATTTATTGAGAATCTTACTGCGACATTTACTGTGCCTACCCCGTACTTAGCTCTGAACATTTAGAGGGTATAGGATTTACAGCTGAATTATCCAATTCCAGTACGTATTCAGAAGTCGGAGTTTTAAATAAATCCACAGCTTATGTTTCTGCCTCTTCTAAACATAGAGTGGTAAGACACAGGAAAAGTAAGGACACATTGGGTGTCCTGCTGTCATCCTGTCATCCTGCTTGGTGACTGCCTAGCACTGTGACCACCCTCCCTATGTTTGGGGGAGTTTCCACCATGAGTGCCACCTTTCCAGGGTCAAAGTGGAAATTCGCTTTCCTGTCTCCCTCGCAGCGAAGGCCTGTTGTGAGAACCAGCTTCTCTGATGAGACTCGCCTGCAGGAGCCTTGGGGCAGACAGCGGCGGGAGAAGGAGGTATCATAGCATTCTGTTCTGGTGGCAGACAGGAGAAGCCTCTGAAAGGCAGAAGTGCTGCCTGTTTTTGTTGTGCATCTTGTTCCCATGTAGACCAACTGGTAGCTGGCTTAGGGTCCTGTAATAAATTCCTGTTCTGCTAAACTAGCTAGGCTCAGTTCTGTGGATTGCGCCTGCAAACTCCCCCGATGCAGAAGGAGAAGTGGTACAACAGAACTGTCTCAGAGAGCAAGTCACTTTGCATTTCTGCATTTTTGTGAAATATTCGCTGTAACCATCAGACAACTCTTCACCATTCCCACGTCTTCTATGTTGCCCACTGTAATTAGGCAGGTTTGGGAGGAACTCACGATAGACCAGAAACTGTCTTTTACAGCTGAGTCCAAGCCCAGTGGCTCTATGAGGAGGCCTCGCACAGCTAATGGTGACCATATGTATGATCGGATCCATCCTTATACTTGAATTTCAAAAAATGCTTCCAGTAAAGTAAAAACAGAAAGTTAATTTTTTCCCACCCAGTTTTTCACTGTGTTGCTCAACACATATGGCTGTAGGTGGGCTCTGACTTAACAGGTTCTTGGAAGGAGTCACAGAGAAGCGGCCCTGACAAGCTCAGAGAGCTGCCCTGATTACACCTCAGCATGGCTTCGGATGACACTCAGGTGGTTAATTGATTGAGGCAAGAGAATTTGTGAGTGATAAGCAGCCCAGACCTTTTCTTTCCAACTGGTCAGTGAGAAAGAAGTCTCCCAATTCAGTCATTGAGGGTAACTTTCTTTCTCTCTCTCAAACTCGTTCATTTGCAAATAGAAAGATGCTTAAACGTTTGTAAAAACGTCCAGAGATTATACAATCGAAGATTATGTTTGCCCAGATGGCATCAAGCTCATGCTTAGTTGAATAACAAAATCGCATTTGAAAGGGCCTGGGCTTGATGAGCTGTCATGGCGTTGAGTCAAGGATTGCTCTGATGTTCTCAGACTACAGGGCCCACTTTCTGGCCACTCCAGACATTTTTCTAGAAAGTGTTCAAACGGAAACACTACACTAGAGCTGCTTTCATGAGATGTGACACATCTTCTTCCACGATGCTGACAGAGCCATGTTCTTTCTCCTTTGAAGTGAACCCCTTCTCAACCAAGCAGGCCTATCCTCTGAGAAGATGTTTTTTTCCACTTGCGATGCTTCAATCCTTTGATGACTTTAACTCATGTTTCCTAGGCCATGCAAACACCGGTTAAGCCCATGGTTAAAACTCGGTCCCCAGTAATAGGCACAGGTCCATAGCTCTTGGGAACTCCTCAGAGGACTCCCACACAGTCCTGGCAGTGCCTATCCTGGGCAGGATCTCTGCAGTCAGATCTCTTGGCTACCAGCACGGTGTCCTCTCTTTTTCTCTTCTGCCCCCATGTGATGTCTCCTATTGCTTTGATGCCCATAATGCCAGTGTTGTGGGTGGCACAGTGCCCGCAGCAGGCATAGCTGTCCACACTTACCAGAGGTGCTTTGGTGACACATGTTGCCCACCACTGAAGCAACTCATGTCTGATGTCAAGGACTTTGTCTTTTATCATTGTAGAAGTGGCCAGTGCCTACCCTGCTGAGGCCTTGTGCTTTCAAAACCTGATAGAGTTTCCTGAATGAGCCGTTTCGCTGTAGCCCAGTCAGCACAGAGCTCAAGAGCGGGGAGCCTTTGCAGCTTGCCTGTGAAGATCATTAGACATATAGCCCACATCCTGGCCTCGCAGTCACCTCTCTCCTTTGAGTGTAGTCCCCCAGCTTTGTACCAAACTGGTGCACTTGCTTAGGAGGTAACTTGCAGTCCCTTATGAAAGCCCACCTGATGAGTCCTTCCAACAGACTGAGCTTAGATGAGAACTGGGTGTGGTGGCTTGGTGATGCGTCAGCTTGGCCTGGCTGAACTATACTTCCCAGAATTCCCTTCCCTGTATGTATTGCAGTGGAGTGGACCATGAGAGAGATTCCTGTGGGAGATGTAGAGGGTAGAAGTGAAGCAGCAGCCATTTTGTAGCCCATGCACATTGCCACTCATCTGCTGGCTCCTCTTCTTGGCCACTCTGCAGCTGCTCCACCTTTCCTGAGAGCCTCTTTAGCTGCTCCAACTCCTGGGCCTCGTATGCTTGTTTAGCTCCATGACGAAGGGCCCTGGCTTCTGCAGGACGCCCAAAACCGCCAAGGTCAGAGGCAACAAGACACTTCGATAAGTTTCATTCATTCTCCTGGGCTCCAGCTTGTGCTTGTGGGTCCCAGCTTGTTCTTTCTCCTCTACCTTAACAGCCATCATCTCCCCTTCCTGGCCATCTGCCCTATGAAATTCAAGCTCCAGCATCAGATGTGAAGACAGCAGCCTTCCAGAGACTGCTTAACTAGCTTCCGCAGTTGTGTGAGAGATCTAATCCCTGCAACAAACCATATATCTATATCTATCTTTGTCTCTTTATCTCTTTCTTTGTAGCTATACATCTGTACCTATATCTATATCTATACACCTATATCTGTATGTCCACATCATCTACGTCTATATCATCTTATCTATATCTATGTCTATATCAATATCTGTCTCCTAGTGGTTCTACTTCTCAGGTTGAACCCTGACTGGTGCACTGGATGCTCTGCTCCAGTGGTTTTTCTTCCTCTAACCCCACTAATCTTAGATCTTACTTTGGCCTCTGCTTCAGGCTGATGAGAGGTGTGATACCCCTAGCTTCTGATGGCATATCCTGGCTCAGATTTTGTTCTTTAGAATGTGCCTTATAGCAGGTGCATAATCGTTTTGCTCTTGTGCCATCACTGAGAGATGACCTCACTACCTTTCACCTGGACCTGATCATGGCTAAGTGGAGATAGTTTTTGAGGCCATCCAGTATAGCCATTCTAATCTTGTGCCCCATCAATACCTCCTGTTCCACAGTTAAGGAACAGGGAGTTAATGTGGCTAGCATTTCTGGAGATAAGACACAATTGGGGGTCTTGTCATTCTCTGTCATTGTAGCTCTCTTGGCATCCCCTGTGGTTCACTTAATAGTCTGACATTAGTTGTAATCCATCCTCTGGACTGAAGAGGCTATTTTCTTTATTCTCCAGAAATTGTGTTGGCTATGGAGTCAGATACAATAAGGCACAGTACCTCCTCTTAAGGTGTTCATAATCTAATTGTCATCTTTCCCTCGTTGGAGCAAAATAGTGTTTCACAGACCCAAATTTCATGGTATTAGAACAAATAAAGCTCCAGCTAGAAATTTTCAGAAGCTCTAATAGACTTAATGTGCGTTGAATGTGTTTTCTCCCTGGTCTTGACTTCACTTGTAGTGGCAGATTTTCCTGATTTCCTAGACTGCTGAGCCCTTCCAGTGTGAGTCATAGCCCATTGCTTCTCACAACCACCACCTCTCCTTGCATGCCAGTGCTATGTGGATGCTGTGATGTGTCTCCTAGATCCCTCCCTTTAAGACCAAGATACCTGTTCCTCCTACTGGTGGGAGTGTTGCCTGCTGACAGCTCATAGCTAAGCCCCTCTCCAGGCATTGCCATGACTGGAGGGTGCTGCCTTGGCCAAGGTTATGCCCTTCCCCAAGTATGGCCCCCACCCACTGACTATTCACTGTGAGTCATGAAGGCCAGCCCTCTTGCTGGATTTGGGACACCTCTGTAGGGAAGCTCTGCTTCCGAGCTCCCCAAGGGATCAGCTGAGGTCTTTGTTGTACTGCATTATAGTCCAGCTTCTCCTCTGCCTAATCCTGCTTCGCTCACTCCCTGCACCCACGTCTCCGTTTCAGACTACTTTCCAGGGACTGACACAGGGCTAGTATCTGTGTCACTTTGGTGAAGTTTCTCCTCCTTAAGCATTTCCCAGTCTCAGTTACTAAGTTTGCTGGAGCATGAACCATATGAGTTTCTTCATATACTTCCTTGGCCATGCTTAATTCACAAAGAATAGGGTAGACCAGGAGGAAACTAGAATCTGGAAACTAGAGCAGGCGAGTCAGAAGTTTGGTGATCGTACTGAAAGGCCTTCTAGGGTCCAAGGAATCATTGGGGGCTAAGCAACAATAGAGTCAAGGCAAGAAGCAAGCCTTAGGCAGTCAGAACAGGGGGCGGGGGCTGAGAGAAGAGCAAAGAGATGTTCTAGGGTGGAGAACATGGAGTGTCTGGGCAGCAAGCTAATGAAGGTCACAGAGAGCAAGACCCAGCATCCCATCTGATGGAATTCAGGACAGCCATACAGGCTTTGCTGTGGGGAATGTGAGGAAACTTTCAAGAGAAAGGCAGGTTTTGCACAAGCAGCAGGACAAGATCCTGTTACTCATCAGAACGCAACCTGGAGCCGAGGTTCTCAAACTTCGGTGGCATCAGGAGCAGCTGGAGGACTTGTTGACACAACTCCCAACCTCACCCCAGAGTTTTGCATTCAGCAGGTGGGGAGAGGGAGGTGGAATCTGCATTTTTAACAAGTTTTCAGGTGCTGCAGCGGGGCCCTGCTTTGAGAACCTTGACACAGAACAAGACCAGGAGACAGGTCAGCTTGACTCTGACACCTGGATATAGCCCTGCAATACCTTATTCATGCCCAACTCCGATAGACAAGGACAGAAACCTGAAATAAGGTCAGAGATTCAGACAAAACAGACAACCTGATCTAATCAACAGACTTTGGAGTCAGATGTTTACTATGGAAAGTGACTCAACCTCTCTAAGCCTGATTCTTCATCTGTAAAAAGGGGATAAATACCAGCCATCATGTAGGGTTGTTATAAGAATTGACAAGAATTGACAGAGATCAAGTGTGGAAGGTGCCAGCATGAAGTCTGGCCAGAACAAGCTCTCACTAGATAGAATGATTGCAAGAATGTTAGCATTCTCTAGATAGAATGATGGAATAATAGCAAGTCCTCTATAAGTGTTTGTAGAGCACATGGGGGGACACAGGCGCAGGGGGAACAGCATCTTGAGTGACCAGGTTGGAGTTCCATGGGAAGAGAGCCAGTTTCTCCAAAATTTTGACCTCCTGGTGCCTTGGGTTCTGTCTCGTACTCATTGTACCCGACCTTCATGGTGATATTGAGTAGCGGGGGTGAGGGGTGGTAGAGGAGGTGGTGGGAGTTGGGGGTGAGGGTGGTGGTACTGGTGGTTTTGTTTTCCCTTAGGCAGGGAATGCAAGAAGCTGTCAAGATGACTTCTCTCCACCAGTTGCGTTTTATTGCTTATGATTTGTAGTAAGGGCCATCATGGCTGCAAAGCACACAGCATTATTTATATGTTCTTTCCCTGCCTTGTTCTCAGAAGATTTAAGGCAGCTGCACACCCTAGTAAATGAATCCACTCTCTGTGCCTTTGGGGAGAGACAGAGGTCCGTTATCAGCTGGGCCGGTCAGCTTGATGGAGTGGTCTTAGCAGCAGACCCCGGCACCATCTTCATGCAGCCGGGAGAAGACAACTGAGAGAGCTGTGTGGAGGACTTGTTCAAGCCCAGACTGCTGAGCCCCACGCAGGTTTTCTGATTCCTTAGGTCTAGGGCAGTCCCAAGGATTTGCATTTCTAGCAAGGTATAACATGCTCCTGAGGCTGCTGGCCTGGGAGCCAAGCCTTGAGAAGCACTGACCTGAAGAAACCCACACCTCTTTCTTCTGAAAGCATGAGCTGGACACCTTGTCCATGCTCTACCGGTAACTGGGCCTCTTCCCCGCCCACAGAGCTGCCGGAGCCTCTCACTTGTACCCACCTACCTCAGATGCATCATGTGCTAGAACTTTCCAACCCTTGCACCAATGGAAACCCTCAGTCCTTTGGCTCTTACTTTCAGGGTCTTACCAGGAGCCAGCATCCTAACTCTGCTGCATTTTTACGAAGGCATCAGATGATGATCTGATGGGTGGGTCTTCCCTGGTGGAGCAGAGGAGAAAGGCTTTGATGGTGGGGGGACTTGGGTTCAAAAAATAAGTTGGCCAGGTTGGGAGAAACTGGGCAACTTGCTTAAATTCTCTGTTTATTAATCTATAGAATGGAGAGAATACAATTTCAAAGGACTGTTGTCAGAATTCAATTTGATAATACAAAGTACTTGACACACTGTCATCATTCTTCCCTTTTCCTTCCAAAATACTTTATAATAAGAGCCTTATCTTGAGAGAATGACCCAAATGGAAAGATTTGGGGGATTACGATGGGCCAGAGCAGTAATTGTGGAAAGATTGGGGGCCAGGGGTCCCCCTTGAGCATTCCTTACTTTACATGCTATGTATGGATGGGTCCCTCTCAGTACCCTGATTTGCACCTGTATCCAAATAAATTGCATGAATAAATAAGTATTTTCATCGTAATGATCAATTTCTAGAGTAAATAGTTTTGATTTCTGCTACTGCTCATGCTTAAGTTCCAATAGGTACCAGGCATCTGGGTGCTGGAGGTACAGTGATAACTGCAGCCTAGTCTTGCCTCTGAGGAACTCAGTCTAATGCCCTAATCCAGCCTGGGCCTTTCTGGGCTCTCAAGGCTTTTCTATGTGGGTAGTGAGTGCAGAGTGGTCCCCTCAGCCCAGCACGGCTCTATCAGGTCACATGTATTATTGCATCTTCTGTTGTCTGGGTGTTCTTGACAGGGCCCCAATTTACTTCGTGTTGAAGAATTCCCTTCACCTAGTAAAGAGAAGGAAGTTGGCTTTGATTGGCCCCTTCCCTTCCCTCCTCTCCTCCTTCCGCCTTCACATCACTCCCTCCCTTGCCTTCACCTTCCTTTCTGAATAATGCAGATATTTCCATGTACATCTCTCAGGTGTTTCTCTCTCTCTCTCTTTCACACACACACACAAATGAACATACCTTCACTGTTGATGGCATTGGTGGCTGTATCAGGTTGGCTACTCACAGTGAAGAATGAAGTTCATTAGCTTTTTGAGAAAGCAGAGGAGAAAAGCCAAGGGAAGGCTACCTCCATATCCTGTGTGATGACAGTGCTAACAACGACAGCCATAAGGGCTGTCTGTTTTGAGCACTTCTATGTGCCAGGCTGTGCTAACCACTTTCCATGGGTTACTAACTTATTATTGCTCAAAAGAAGCCAGGGAAGGAGGTATTATTACTGTTATCCTCATTTTACAGATGAGGCAGAAAGAGATTAAGTAGTTTGCCCAGGGCTAGCAACTGCAGAGCTGGATTTAAATGTCGTGCTGTGGTCTGACCTCCAGCACCCAGGCTTCTAGCCACTGAGTCCTGCCCAGGCCTGGAAAGGGAGCGCTGTGCCCTGGCACAGCACCCGTACCTGGAGGATGTTTGATGGTAGTGTGTGGAGGCTGGGAACTTCTCTGCTTGAACTTCAGATTATGGCCACCCTCCCCTCCTCTCTCCAATTGTGTAGGAGGATACAGGGTAGAGGAAAGAGGGTTCCAGGAATGTCTATTTTTGGTCTAGAGAATGATAAAAATGGCAAGCCCAGTGACCTGCAAGTGCCACCAAGGCTGCAGAGACCATATGTGGTGTGCTTGGGAAGCAAGGAAAAGTGGAAACTCCTTCCCAGTCCCCATGTTCTACGAAGCACGTAAAAGAGGTCTGTAGCAGCTCCCAGGACTTGAGGGTGAGGGGCCCTGAGGTGGCAGGGCCAGGGCTCACAGGAGTGCCCAGGTGGCTGCAGGCCCAATAGCAGTGAGGTGGACCTTACCCAGAGCATTTGCAGGCACAAAGCACTGATGGAGCCGATGGGAAATATGGCTGCCACTCTCTGGTGGGGGTGGGGAGGTGCTTAGCGTTGGCGAGCAGCATCTTCCCAGAAAACCTACATGCCACATGGCCTGTTGAGTGGCCACCACATTGGTGAGGCCACTAGCCACAGCTTGAACCAAAGGAGCCAAAATGAGGACAGGGTGCCTGTCAGCACGGATGTCCTCCAGTGAGCCAAGACTGACTCTGCCTCCCTCCCAGCACTGCTCCATCACCCCTGCCTGTCCCTTCTGCCCCCAGGCCCAAACTCAGGGGAGGAAGGAGTTAGACCAGGAAGCAGCAGGAGAAGGAAGAGGTATTTCAGAGTCTAGCCCGCCCTCTTTCCTGTTCCAGACCCTTCTAGCTGCTCTGGGATAGGGAGGGAGACCTGTAGCAGAATGAGATCAGCGTTCTCAGTTGATGAAAATGACCTGAAAGTTAGGAAATGTGTCCAAGGAAGGGAATTTGGATCCCTTTTGATGAACTGGGAGCAGGGACTAGATAGAAACAAGTCATCTGATGTTTCCGTCCCCAGTGAGCTGACCTTCCTTCTAGTATGAGTCTGCTTGGGCTGCTGTAACCATTTACCACACACAGCGTGGCTCAAACAACAGAAATTTATTTTCTCATAGTTCTGGAGGCCGGAAGTTTGAGATCAAGATGTTGGCAGGGTTGGCTCCTTCTGAGTCCTCTCTTCGTGGCTTGTAGGCCACTGTCTTCTCCCCGTGTCCTCACATTGTCTTCCCTCTGCATGGGTCTGTGTCAGAATTTCCTCTTCTTATAAGTACACCAGTCATATTGGATTATGGCCCACCATAATGACCTCATTTTAACTTAACTATCTCTTTAGAGACCTATCTCCAAGTACAGTCATACTGAGGTACACGGCTAAGGACTTCAACATATGAGTTTTGGGGGGTGCACAATTCAGCCCATGACACTGTTATACATGTGGCCCTTTGGGAAGTGTGCAGTTTTCCTGGAGCACGTGCTCTAAATGCCACAGACAGCCCTCCAAGGTTAGCGTGATCCACTGCTGCTGCCCATGCCCGCTCTCGTTGCTCTGGGTGAATGGCAGTCCAGGAGTGACAAGAACACCATCTGTGGGGCTCCAGCAGGAACAGCTTTGGGAACCCAGGTGTGCTTTGCAGCAATTCGTCCTACAGATGGCTGGGATTTTGGGGAGGAACATCCACAAGATACTATTATTCTTTGAAAAGGCAGTTTACGAAGCAGACAGTGCAGCACGATTCTATTTTAAAGACTGTGTGCGCATGTGCAGGTGCACGTGCGATCATGCCTCAGGTCTGTGCCAGCAAAGAACTCTGATGTGACAGCCCACCCTGAGGGCAGAGGTTATCCCTGCTGGTGAGGAGAGGGGCAACTGCCATTTCTAAAAATTCCTACCTGTATTTGCCAAATCTTCTACAAAGAATTTATATTACTTTTGTAATATAGACGAGAGAAAGAACTATGTAATAAAGAAAAAGGGAGACATGGAGAAGGGGAATCTTTAGCCTCAGAGTTGCTGTCAGTGAATGGCATTTGGATTTCTGAGAAGGGCTTGAAATGTGTCAAAAATCTGGAGATAGAAAAATTAAAACCACAAGATCAAAAAAATAGTGTTTAATAGGAGTTTATTGTGCATATGAGAGTAGTTCGCAAATTGGGAGCTTTCAAACCCAAAACTGATATGAAACTCAGAGGTGTGAGGTTACAAGATGGCTTATAAAGTGAAAATGAGGAGGTTGTTTAACCTTCACAATGACTGGTTATTACCATGGGCGTTTCCAAATGGCAGAGGAATGGGTAAGAGGTATTATCTTATACCATTTTTAGGAATGTGACTTGTGTCTTTTGTGAGTATCAGAAGCATTTACAGAAATGACCTAAGTTAAGTTTTACTTATGTTCATGAAATAAGCTAGATTTAGTTTTGCTTATGTAATTTAAATTTAGGTTTTGTCTGCTCAGGAAATTTTCAAATCTCGTCTCCATTTTGTATTTAATTTTAACAAATGTCAGAGTTATGGGCTTGGGGTACAAGAGAGAATGGAGTGTACACAGAGGGGATGAACATTTGCCTAGAGTCAAGAGGGCTGGAAGCAGAGATTGGGGATATGGTGGAGGCTGGGCGTAGAGGACCCGGTCTGTATAGCTGTGAAGCAGCAAGGAATGAGCTATTGGGCTGCCTCAGAAAACCCTGGAGATGGATGTTCAAGCAACAACCAGATAACTGCGGCAAAGAGATGAATAGAGTTGAAATAGATGACATTTAAGGTCCCTCCTAACCCTGAGATTCTGTGGTTCTGTAAAAATGCAAAAGCCCCGAGTTAAGCCATTTTTGAGGACACAGTGACATTTGATACTAAGAGCATCTGTTGATATTTTCTTTGAAATCTGCACCCTGCCAACTCTACCTGTAAGGATGGCCTGCAGGACGTTGGAATACACTTTGTAAATCTCCATAGCAACTCCTCCTGCAGAAGTATATTCTTAGGAGGATCTGAAGGCAGAAGTGTGGCATTATTTTTGCATCTCCAAACCTCATGTCCAGGGTAACTATCATTTGATGAAATGTCATTTCTTTCTCAGATCTTCCCTTTTCCTGCATCTTAATACCATTACCTGCAAAGGGCCCCCCAGTTTGGGCAGGGTTTGGGGGTGGGCTTATCATTTACTGGTGTTTTTCATGAACTGATAACATTTCCAGTCTCAGATGATGTTGATTTATTCACAGGATTCTAAGTGGGAGAGACTGACTGTAGCTCAAACCTGGTCCGAGAGCGTCGGCTCAGATCACAGTGAGAGGAGGTACTGTGTAGAGCAGCGTCTGCATTCATGACATAATCATTTCATGATGAGCACTCTAGAGATTCCAAGGAAAAATAGCCTTAAACTCAGACAAGTCAGGAGCAAGACCATTTGCTGTGGCCTCCATCTGCCTGACATGCACTCCCAATTTCTCTTCACCTATCTGGATTTTACCTGTTCCTCCAGAGCCATTTCAAATCCATATTCTTCCTCTAAAATCCAGCCCTAACTCATCCACCCCAGTCAATTGCTTTCTCTTGTAAATATCCTATAGCAATTATTGACAACTTACTGCACTGCTTTGTGCTCTCATTACAGTCTTGAAGGTCTATTAAAACATTTTTGTATGCTTATGTCTCCTCATAGTGTTTAGTAAAGTGCTGTGAAAACAGTAGGCACTCTAAAGATTCTCTGATTTGTTGGGAAGGCCACTGTTATTGTGAGCAGTAAGTGTTTACTGCACAATGAGTTTGTACTCAGCTGAGGTCACCCTGATGGCAGTCCTCCTCGCCCCTCCACCCTGCCATCATCGTGACTGACTTCGGCAGCCACAGGGATCCCCCTTCTAGCATGCTGGCCTCTCCAGTTCTCAGCTTCCTCCTCTCCACTGTGCCCCTGCACTTGGCTCTGGCCACCCACTCCCGTGGTCACACCTCCAGTTTGTCATAGCCTACAAAGCAGTGATCCAGACATTGGTCCCCTGCCACACTGTGGCTTGCTGCACTGGCTCTCCCACTCCGAGTGTCCTCTGAGGGCATCAGAACCTGCGGCACACGCCCCCTCTACTTTCTTGTAGGGCACCCCTTCTTCCTTTTCTAGTTTAGATTGCAGGGCTACTCATTTCAGTCACACCGTTACTACGCACTGAACGCTCTTGTTCCTCCAGCTTTTTGTTGTACACATGTGGCAAAGCCTCACTCCTGATGGGTCTCCTCCTGCCTGAACTCATGACCTGAGTGGTGTTAGAGACCCTGACCACAGGGCAGACACCCTCCTGATCACCAACACCAGGTGCCCCCCACCCTGTCCCAGTGTGAAAGCAATTCCAACTCTCCAGAGTTAGTGTTTCTGTTTAAGCCACCCTCCCAACCTCTGACCACCCTTCTCCAGTGCATTCCCAGCAAGTGAATGCATCTTCTGTGGCCCAGAGGAAGGAGGAGCCATCCTCATTCTCAGGACTGCAGACACAGACTTACAAAATATCACCACTCACTCCTCCCTCCCTCCTGTCACACTGGAGGAGCCCTGTCTCCTAAGCCGGTTCCTTCACCTACCCTCAGGATTCAATCCCCTGTCTTCGCAGGCACTCTGCACTGTGCATTGATAAGCCCTTTGTTCTCCTGTTTATTCAGCCTTCCCCTCTCCAATGGGTCT
This sequence comes from Equus quagga, assembly GCF_021613505.1. Lineage (NCBI taxonomy): Eukaryota > Metazoa > Chordata > Mammalia > Perissodactyla > Equidae > Equus > Equus quagga. The sequence continues at coordinate 25,597,250 of NC_060273.1, read as the reverse complement.
GTCCCACTGCCTTTAAACATGCTCAAGTTCTCACATTAAAAAACAAAACAAAATGAATCAACCTCATGCTTGCTGACATCTACTCTCTTACTCCCATGGCCTGTCCTCTCAGTTTTGCTCACTATTTCCTCACCCCCCCCCCATTCATTCCCGTGGCAGATTGTCTTTTCCAAAGACAACCACAGCAGTATAAATCCCATCCCTCATGCTCTTCTGACAATGTAATATTGACCCTCCTTCACTGAGATGTAGGGTCTCAGGAGGACCTTTGAACTGTCTCAGATAAAAGAATGTGGTGGAGCATTGCTGCCTGACCTTTGATGTTGAGTCATAATAGGCAATATGGTGCCCCTCTCTCTCTCTTTCTCTCAATGACACACATCTTGGGAGCCTTGATCCCAGCGTGTAAGAAGTCTGGCTTTCCCAAAGCCTCCATGCTGGAAAGAGCATGTGGAGAGGCCACATGGACACACAGAGAGATGTCCAAGGACCCCCTGCTGTTCCAGCCGAGCTGTTTAAGTCTTCCCAGTATCAACCACCAGACGTGGGTGTGAAGAAGACTTTGGAGGATTCCAGGCCTCCAGCCTTTGAACGGCCCCAGCTCATACTGAGGAGAGCGGAGACAAGCCATTCCCACTGAGCCCTGCCAAATTATAGATTCACCAGCAAAATTTAGGAGCAAAAGTCTTGTTTTAAGCCGCTAAGTTTTGGTGTGGTTTGTTACACAGCATTAGCTAACCACGTCAACTCCTAAACCTACCTCAGAGCACCTTTTGCCTCATCACGTGTTTGGAATGGTTCTTGCTGGGCTCACTGTGCTGCTAAGTCTAACAGATGCTCTAGGCCTCCTATTTCTGGGCAATGAGCTCTATGCACTGTTGACCACCCCACCCTGAAATGCTGGATTCCCTTGGGATCCATCACATAACCTTCTTCTGGACTCTTTTGATTTTCTTTCTACTTCTCAGCTGTTTCTCCCCGTCTTTCTTACATCATTCCATCCCTAACTATCAAATACTGAAATTCTTCAAGACTCAGGCCTCGACTCTCTTCTCTTCTCTTCTCCCTTGATGCTCTCTCCCTAGGCAACTTCTTCCACATTCACTTTTTAATTACCACTTCTGTGCATGTGAATCACACTTTGCATCACTTCTCTGAGCTCCTGACCCATACATCCAGTTTCCTGTTGGCAGTTCCCTCTTGGGAATGTCAAAGATACCTCATATTCCATGTGACAAAGACTTCAAAACTGTCCTCATGATCCACTCCTCCCCCCCTGCTCTCCCGTGGGTTCACGAGAGCGGGCCATTGTGGAAGCACCATTCTACCTAGTATTTTGGTAAGACAGATGAAGTTCCTGCCTCCATGCAGCTTTTGTTATAGATACTCGGAGCAGACAATCGAATACATGATATGTAAATAAATAAATAAACTAAAAGATAGTGACAGGTACCAGACAGCAAATTTTACAAAGGTGAGGTGCTGGAGAAAGTCTGGGTCATGAGAAGTAGACGTGGAAGCTGAGATGTGAATGACAAACAGAGCCACCATGCAATGAGAGGCACGAAGTACTGACACATGCTACAAGATAGAGGAACCTGGAAAAGCTTATGCTAAGTGAAAGAAGCCAGTCACAAAAGGCCACATGTTGTATGATTCCATTTATAGGAAATGTCCAGAAGAGGCAAATCTGTAGAGAGAGAAAGCAGATTGGGGTTGCCTAGGGCTGTGGGGATGGAGGGAAATGGGGAATGATTGCTAATGGGTATGGGATTTCTTGCTGGAGTGATGAAACTGTTCTAAAATTGATTGTGGTGATAATGCACAACTCCGTGAATATACTAAAAACCATTGAATTATCCATTTGAAGTAAGTGAATTGTATGGTACGTGAGTAATATCTCAATAAAGCTTTTGTAAAAATAAAGCCAAGTCACCACATAGAGATTAGGTGGCAAGAGCATTCTTGGCAGAGAGAACAGTGATCAAAGACGCTGAGGTGGACACAACATCCTGGAATTTGCAGGGAGCTCAGTGAATTCCATTGTGTGCTCTAGAGAGTGAGGGACTGACGGTCTGAGGTGGAGTGAAGAGGCAGGCACCAGCCAGATCACACAGGAGAGCTGGGACTGCGACTTGAATTGTATCCTAAACAGAATGGAAACAGTGGTGCGGCCATAGCAGGGAAGTGACATAATCTGGTCTAACGAGATCCCTCCACCTTCTGGGTAGAGAATGGACTGCAGGCACACAGTGGAGGCAAGGAGAGCAGTGCAGAGGCTGCTGCAGGAGGCCAGGCAGGACATGGTGGTGGTCAGACTAAAGTGGGAAGGATGGCAATGGGCAGAATTTAGGACATGTTTTGGAGCTTCAGTCAACAGAATTTGTGGGTGCATTAAATGTGGGGGATGAGAACAAGAGAAGAATTGAGGGTGATCCCTAAACCCTTGGCTTAAGCGATGAGATGGAGGATGTGGTGCCATTTTCTGAGATGGCAGAGACTTGGGCAGACATGTTTTGGGAGGTGACTTGAGTTTTATTCTGGTTATCTTAAATCTTTGATACCTGTTGGACACTCACCTGGAAACGCTAAGTAGATCCCTGCAGCCCCCTGTAGCAATCAGGGTGGTGGTGTTTAAACCTATGGGGCTGAAGAGGTCACTTAGGGAAAGTGGGTAGTTGCACAGAGAGAAAAGAAGGCACCACAATAAGCCCTGGGGATGCTGACATGCAGAGAAGCAGCAGCCCGTGAGCAAGGAGGAAACCCAGCGGAGTGCAAGGTGCATTTGGCCAGGAGGGAAAGTGAGTGCACCTACTGCCCAGCCAGTTACTCAGCGAGAAGCATCATCCTTGACACATCCTCGTCCCTCGCCCTCCATGTCCCGTTCAGCTGTCCAGGCTGTGTCCTGAGCATCTTTCCCATCCCTCCACTGCTATGCCACTCTGCTGCAGCTACCGGAGGCCAAGCTGTTGCATTTCTCACTGGTGCCTCTGCTGTAGCCTTTGGACTGGTTTACCTCCATCCCCTCTTGACATTCTCTCCTTGCTATCCCAAAGTGCTATCCTGGGGGCTTGTCAAAATGCAAATTAGCTCACACCCCACACACTTGAATGCCCATACACTACAGAATGCAGTGGCTTCCCTTGACTTTTAGGATTAGGCGTCTAATCCTTCACTTGGTTCCCAGAGCCTGGGTGCTCACGTCCTATCTCCCTCTCCAGCCCCAGCTGGAACAGTTCATCCCTTGCTTTTTTCGCTCTCACCACACCAGGCCTCTCCTCCTCTTCCTGCCACAGGGCCTTTGTACATGCTAGTCTCTGCTGGCATGTATTCTTTTCCCCCTTCCACCAGTTAATTCCTTCTCATTACTCAGAAGTCAGCTCTTCCAGAGAACCTGCAGGGCATTCCTTATGAGGTCAGAGCCCTCCCTTCTGTGCTCTTGCCATGTGCTTCTCCTTTTGACTGTCAACTCCAGTGATTCTGCGGTTAATTCTGTGATTATTTGATTACATTTTCCTCCTGAATATAAGCCCCTTGAAGACCCTCTCTAGGTGCCTACCCTCAGAAAATTTAGCAAAAAATGTGAAGACAGAGAAAGAAGTGATAACTTGTGCTTTTGTGGCTCCCACTACTTATATCTCTGATTGTCCAACCCGACATTTCTCTTAGCTCCTTAATAAGCGTTATATGTATTCCTGAAATGGGGAAGCCACAGGCTCCATACCTCTAGTTTCTCTCTTTTTGCCTCTTGGCTAAAGCAAAACCAAGAATCGAAACCAAACCGGAGGACACCAGCAGGGAAGCAGAAGGAAGACTTTAACACGCACATTCAGTGCACCAGCAGGTCTGAGGTTAGGTCTCCACCCTCCCTCCCCTGCATGGACATGCAGTTTTGATCCTGAACTTATTTGGTAACTTCTTTTTTTTTCTTTTCTTTCTGTTCTTATTTTTGGGGAAGGATTGGCCCTGAGCTAACATCCACTGTCAATCTCCTCTTTTTGCTGAGGAAGATTGGCCCTGAGTCAACACCTGTGCCCATCTTCCTTTACTTTATATGTGGGATGCCTGCCACAGCATGGCTTGACAAGCGGTGCTAGGTCCGCGCCTGGGATCCGAACCGGCGAACCCCAGGCCGCCAAAGCAGAGCATGCAAACTTAACTGCTGCACCACTGGGCCAGCCCCTGTAACTTATTTTTTTTAAACAATGAAAATTAAATTAAGCCCAAATGATGAAAACACTTGGTGTTTATGAATACAACCTAGGTGATTTCTGGAGAAAACTTTGTTGTAGGTCCAGAATAATTTTAAGATGGTTCTACTGGAACCGCTGCCTGGAAGTAAACACCCACTCGTGGCCTGTTTTGACCCTCGAGTCTGAATTTTTTGTGGGCCGCCCTTGACACACCAAGAAATTAAACTGGCTTGTTTCTCTGGACACAACTGGGCCCCAAGCCAATATGTTGCTTAATCTTCGAGCTGTGTCCCCTTAGCACAGTAGTAATTTGCGTGTTTTGATTACCTATTTCTTACCTGCCAGAACCTTACCTAGAACACTGCACGTTTCCCCACAGGAGGAAAGGAGCTGCTGCGCTGGTCTGGGAAGTGTTGGAACAGGGATGAGGGAGGAAAAGGAAGTGTCTCCCTCAGTGATAAGCCTAATTGTTTTAAGCAGGGGGATTTCAAGTTTCACACACCTGGGATCAGCATTCAGCTCACAGGCTTTGCTAAGCTCATATGACAGGATAATCTCCTTTGTTCAAGGCCGGAGGAGGAGATTTTCTGCATTATTAGACAAGTCAATGAAGATAAAACAAAATATTAACTATTTTAAGCTGCACTAGTTCGCCCCAAAGAAATTAAGCCGCCTCATTCTAGCTGTGTGTAGCTTCCTCGTCCTGCTGAGAGGGGGGCGGAGCCGGGGGTCAGGGGCAGGAGCTGTTGGGTTTGCGAGGCCCTCAGCCCCCAACTCCTTCCGTGCTGCGCAAGCTTCACCAGTCCTCCACTTTTCTTCTTTCCCTGGGGTGATTTGTAGAGCTAGGGACCTTGTTTCCAAGCAAAGGAAGAAAGAAAGAAATGAAACCTAAATGAAGACCACAGGGGTGTGACATCCATCAGCGTATTTTAAAAAGGCATCTTATGTCTCTTTTGCAATTATTTCAAGCCAGCTAATCCTGAGTCTGGGCTCTGGCAACTTGGAAACATTAGAGCAACTCGGCGTCAGGATTCAATCAGGCAAGAACTGCTGGTCCTGTCTTTGCATCTGTGACACTGTTTAATTTCCAACTGGCTTTTTAAAACAGAAACCTGGCTGTCATCACCTCAGCAGTGGTGGCGTTTGCCCACTCTTCTGGCTCCTTAGAAGCTAGGGCAGTCCTTAAAACCAGAGAGGTGGGCACACGCAGCCCCTTTCCAGTGGGTCAGCTGAGTGTTTTGTTGGAGCTGCTGTCCTTGCTTTAGATGGTGGTTCCTGGCCCCTGCCTGCACCAGTCCTGAGGAGCCAGGTCCTCCGGGTCCCCACCTTGCTTGGCTCTGGGCTGTAGCCCTGGTTTGCAGATGAGGAACCTGGAGGAGGTATTACAGTCTCCCAGCTTCACTGCCCTCCAGGGACCATAGGCCCCCACCCTATGCCTGGTGACAAGCCTTGCCCCCAGGAGCTGCCACGTGCAGGATTGCTGCTTTATAGTTCTCTGCTCCTAGTCCTCTGCCTGGTTCTGGAGCATCAGAGGTTCCCAGGGGAAGACTATGAACCCCTTTGTGTGTGTGTGTGCGCATGCATGTGTGTGCATGTGCATGTGTGTACATGAGTGTGGACAGCTCCTCACCTGCATTATCTCCCAGCCACTCGCCTCTCCATTCTGCTAATTCCTTTCTCTGTGAGTTCTGTCCTTAGCACTGTTCTGGGTGTTTATACTTGCTGTCTTATTTAATCCTCACAAGAATGTTTATGAAGTGGGCATAATTATCTCCATTTTGTAGGTAAGGAGACACTTGGCTTCCTTGAGCCTGAAACTTGCCCAAAGCTAATCAGTTTATGGCAGAGCTAGGATTCACACCAGAGCCTGTGTCTTAGTCTGGGATGCCCCCGAAGACGCTGAGGCTAGGAGTCAGGGCAAGCAGTTTCTTTGGGGGATGATGCCAGGAGGCACTGTGAAAGGGCTCAAAGCAGTGAAGGGGCACTCCTGAGGGAGGCTCTGTGCCGGTGCCTGCTTGGCCCTGCGGGGCCCTGCTGAGAACCTGAGTGGACAGACTCAGCATTTTCCCAGGAGAGGAGAGGAGTTGAGGTCTTCTTTTTTTTTAAGAGCTTTATTGAAATATAATTCACATTCTATGCAATTATCCCATTTAAAGTGTACAATTCTTCTTCTTTTTTTTAAATGGCGGCCTGGAGCTGTGGAAAGAGCACTGGACTAGGAGTCAGGAGGAGTCACTTCCCCTCTCCAGGCCTCAGTTTCACCACTGAATACAAGAGTTCTTCAATAACTATCCCATCCTTCCCCAAGGACCCACATTGTCAGGCCCCAAGCCCAGGGGCCAGAACCCCACCCAGGGATCAGGCCTTGCCCCCAAGGCTTACCAAAGTGTACAATTGAATGGCTTTTAGTGTATTCACAGAGTTGGGCATTCACCACCACAATTGATTTTATAACACGTTCATCATTCCAAAAAGAAACGCCATACTTCTTTGCCATCATCCCCTAGCCTCTCCGTCCCTCCCAGCTGTAGATAACCAGTAATCCACTTTCCATCTCTATAGATTTGCCTGACGCTCGGGTTTTTGTCCACCAAAATCTCGTCCTCCATCAGCTGGATCCCTCCTGGGTGCTAATTCCCTGGCATGTCCAGACTGCCCATACTGTAGGGTCACGGCCAAGCCCGCGTCCACCCAGACAACACAGGACACAACCAGGCAGAGAGGCCTGAAAGCTGACGGCCTCAGTGGCCTGGGGGCCTCAGGGATGTGAGCCAGGGTCCGGCAGCACCTGCTTACCGTGCCTCTTCCCTGTGCGTCTCGGCATCCTCTTCTCATCCGAGGGTCTTCTTTGCTTCCCTCTGTTAAATGGCATCTCTTTTCTTTCCGGGTCCAGGAAGGCTGTTGTGAAAAGTCTCTCCTCATTACATCCATCCATTGATTGCGTCCTCTTCCTGAGAGGGAGAGAATGTGGTTTAAGAGAGGAGGGTCAGGGATGCCTCCTGAGCGGAGATCTGAAGGAAGCAGGAGACTGGACAGCTGGGCAGAGTGCTGGGGAAGAGCACCCATGCGCAAAGGAGGGGAAGCAGGGATGGGCTGGGAGTGGGCAAGGATCAGATGGGCAGCCTGGGGACATGGAGTGGTGGCCTTGAGGGGTGAGGGGCATGATGAAGTGGGCCAAGCGTGTGGGAGCAGCAGATCCTGCAAGCAGGCTCTTGGTGACCTTGGTAAAGAGTTTGGATTTTATTCCAGAAGCATTGGGAAGCCTTGAAGAGTGTTAAGCAAGGATGCACCCTGATCTGACTTCCTGTCGAGACCTAGTCTATTTGCCTAGGACTTCAGCCCTTTAGCAGTGGATCCCTGTTAGCCCTCTACAACCCCACCTGGCCCTCATCTAGCCATTAAACTCCAGTCTCCTGACGTGGGCCCTGTCACTAGCACTCTTGCTAGCCCAAAGAGCACTTTGTGCAAAGTAGGGGAAGGCACAAGACTAAAGTATCATGCCCTCCTCTTGTCAGATCTCCCAGAGGCCTGCTTCTGCTAGACATATCTGGTAGTGACTGGCACATACTACTATACTCCTAGGACCCAAGTCCCAGCTGCCTGAACAAAAATGAATTCTTTCTTTTATCTATAGTAGAGTTTGTTCCCTCAACACTGACTCGCTGCCAATATCCAGCTAATTTGGGATCCATCCTCCTGGCATCACTGAGGTTCCCCTTCCTTGCCCAGCTGTGTTATAGATCAGTGGAGAGTAGGTTCGGGTGGTGCTTTTCCTAGCTCTCTTCTAGTCACCTATGTGGACAGCCCCTGGGTCACCCCAGCTGCCTGGGCCTCACGAAGGGCCCGCAGGCCTCCACCAGCCTTTCAGGGCCATGCCTGTGAGACTCTGCTCGGGTCATCAGCACGCGTGTGCAGAGGGCAGTTTGCTTTCAGCTCCCTCTGAGTTCCTGCTGTGGGCACCCCCGTGGACTGGTGTGGGAGCTGTTTGAGGCTGGGGATGCTTGTGAGGCTCTCAGCTCTCCCACCTAGAAGTGGCCCGCTTTGGCTGTGCCCCATTTATTCTGGAAGTGCTGCCCTGGGCATTGTTCCCCCGCTGACAGCCAGGCAGGCCTTGGCTCCCGGTGTGAGGGGGGAGGGGAGTGAGGAGTGGTGGAGGGGGATGGGGAGAAACAGGCCCTGGGCCCAGGGCACCTGTCAAGGGAAATATTTCATTGTTGTCAAATGGGCCAAGATTCCTTTAGCTACAACCTGCCCTCCTCTTTTAGAATACAGTGATTTCCCAAAATGGCAAATGGAAACTGAAACACTACATTAAATAGCATTTCTATGCAATTAAAACACATTAAAATGGCAATTAAGTTTCGCAAACAGCCTTCTCTATGTTCACGGGTTGATTAGGCGGTTTGTGTTGTTTTTGAAAGATGGTTGTTGTAACTAAAGGCTGAGTTGTCTTTTTATGGATTGAGCCGTTCCATGGGAGTCAAGGAACCCTGAATTCTAAATCTTATTCTTCCCTTGGCAATTTCAGTTTATTTTTATTTTTAGCTCCTTATTATGGAAAATTTCAAGCATATACCAAAGTAGAGAGGATACTATAACACGCCTCCGTGTACCCATCACTCGGCTTCAACAGTGATCAACTCGTGGGCCGTCTCCCTTTGGTTATTTTTTCCCCTAAGGTATGAGTTATCTTTTTTCCTAAAGAGAAAAATCATGTAGGAAAATTCTGGTGAGAGAAACTGACATGGACTGGGAAGTTTCTATGCCCTAGGACTGTGGGTACAATGAGTGAGATGAAAGGCACCCGGCCCCAAGGAGCTTCAGGTCCTGCTGGGAAACTGATGAGTCAAATACAAGAACTGCACAACACACAAGTGCTGTTGTCTCTAAAGGTAGTAGGGAGCATGTGAGAGTGAATGGTCCCCACCCCAGCTGGGAGTGCTCAGGGACAGCGTCCTGGTCTAAGCTGACCCAAATAGTGAAAGGGAAAAGCCTTTGAGCTGACGGACAGTGTTCCTCCCTTTTTGGGACCTGGGGCCACCTTGCTGTCAAGGATGCTTTTCTTGAGAGATGAGGCACCGAGTCCTGTTGGATCTGCCTCTGTAAATCTCTACCATTTGTCCTCTCTCCCTGCCCCCCGCCCCTCCCCACACCCTCCTCAGAGGTTCCTCTGGTCCCTCTCTTTTGGTAACATCTTCTAGCTGCCTTACCGCCTTCAGCCTCGCCCCTGTCCTGGCTGCCTCCTGGATGTCTGGTTAACCTTTCTGAAACACACTCTGATCCTGTCCTTACCTTGCTGAGCCTCGCTCTGCCTCCAGCAGCTCCCCTTCCTCCACAGATGGAAATCCGAACTTCTTGGTTTGCAGTTGCCAGAGTTGCTTTTTTGCTTCGTTCAGTTTCAGTCACAGTGAGACTCCTCCCACTAGAGCCTCGCCACCCTGGGGGTTCACTGGCAAAGGATATAAAGAGACAAAAATGCCTTATGAGCCAGTGAGAGGCTGGGGTTGGCCTCCCCAGGAGTGTACCTCTCCCCTCTCTCTGAATCCCCGCAGGCAGGCTGTGCAGTTGTCAGGAGACCCCCTGCTGGCAGAATGCAACCAGATTTGGGGAGGGGGGCAGTCCTGGGTAGATGTCACTACTCACCTCCTACTGAAGCTTGTCCACTGCATAACAAGCTAAATTACTCGTGTTTCTCTCTGTCTTCCATTTTCCCCCTTGTGGGCTTCATGGTCTAGAAAGGACTCCATCAGGGCTGGCAACAGAGCCTTTTAATAAAGGTTAGGCTTCTAAGGAACACTCTCCAAGGTTCCCACAGGGCCTTGATGGCCTCTCTCCTTGTTTATGTATGTGGGCCCTCTTAAAATGGGCTCATCTCTTCTTTTTCTCTTTTGCCTTCCCCATGGGGAAAGGAGAGCTATTACCTTTCTCATTTTGACAACTGAGGAATTTAGTAATCGCTCAGGATCCATAGTGACTAGTTGCAGAGGAGTATTAGGACTCAGAGCTCACAGTTTTGCAGGACCGGCAGAGCCATCCTCAGCATGTGGTCCCAGGGTTGCGGGATGGACTGTAGAACCCCTTCAATCTGAAACTAGCATCTAAGGGGTAGAGAAGCGGCCCTTCTTTATCTCCTTGTCTGCCTCCTGGGTAGCTTGCTCCAGATTGCAAGGCCTCCTTCAGAGAGCAGAGGGGTGCAAGATGCATCTCAGGGATGTAGGGTTCCTTGGAGAAGATTGAAACATGCAGGAGTTACCTGAGGGCACCCCACAGGCTTGACAGAGCAGCCCCATCTCCCAGCTGCCTGCCACAATTGGCACCATTTCTTCCTCACCCATGGCAGAGTCCCTCTTTCAGCCCAAGACTCCTACCCAGGAGAACTGCTTTTGTCCTTCCAGGCTGACCAAGACATGTTTGTTCTAGAAGCAACCACAGCCTCCCAACGTCATGCTTGGCTTCTCTGAGCTCGGAGCACACAGCACCCTCTGTGTACTTTTCTTGGCCACCCAGGATGGATGTCGTCTTGGCCAACATTTATATTCTCTCCCGGGTCACCATTCCTCAGAGCCTGAAATCACCCCAGGGGCTGCTGACAGTAACTGGGGATGTCAAAGACCTCAAAATGGGAGTGCTGTTTCCTCTGGTTTTTGCCTATCTTATTGATTTTCATATGTAGCTTTTTTGAGGAATGACACAAGTTTGGGGTATCCTTCCAGCTAGTCCATTTCTTTTTGTTCCCTTTTTATTTTTATGGTGGTTGTTTTTCCTATTAGATTAGACATTACTCTAGATAAGACTTCAAGATAGATATACGATAATGAAAATCAATCATTTAATAAAAAATATTCCTTGACTGCAGCTGCGTGCCGGGGCCATTCTGGGTCTAGGGAATTCGGTGGTGAAGGATGAAGAGAGGTTCCCTCGTTTCACGGTGTTTACAGGCTACCATAGGGAGAGACATGAAACCAACCAGTCCCCAAATAAATAAAAACAGAAACCCTGAGCCTGTGATAAATGTCATGTAGGAAATTGAATAGGGTGACAGAAGTGTGACATGGGGACAGCTGCAAGTATGAAGGACAGGAAGGACTAGCTGTGGGGAAAGGGTTGGGACCAGGAGTTCTCATCCGGGAGGGAGTAGCTCATGAAAGGCCCCAGGGGAGAGAGCACTTGGCCCCTTCTGGGAACTAGATGACAGGCAGGGAGGCTGGAGAGCAGAGATTGCAGCCAGGGCTGGATCATGCCGGGGCAAGCAGGTTGCGTTTTATTCTTAGCTCAAGTAGAAGCCTTTAGAGAGGTTTAAACAGGGGCATGACATGATCTGACCTAGTTTATAAAAATAGAAACGATGTGCGAGGATGCTCATCAGTAATTGCCGCCTCGTGTATCTTCTTTCTTATTTTCTACTGATTTTGTACATTTCCTGTTTTCCTTGACTTTTGAAGAAAACAATTACTTGATCTTCACATCATCATTTTTCCTGGTCCTTTTCTTTGGTTCCAAGTTATAACCCAGAAATTGCTTTCCCCAGGGAACTCTAGTTGAGTGGTTTGCCATCACTTAAAGTCATCGTGACCTGCCATGCTTTGAATATGGTGTTACTCAAAGTCCTGGATAACTGTGAGATTTAATCAGGATACCGTTAATCACCCAAGAGACATAGGCCAGCATGTGTTACTAAAATCAATATAACTTGAGGTTGTTATTTCCGGAACGTCTCCTCACTCAGTGAGTCACCAGGAAGCTTCAGAAGAGCTATATTCATCCCCCAAAATGTGGCTTTCCCTAAACACGATTTGGACATACGCTCACTCTGCTCCTTGGGTGGAGGGAGAAAAGATGGATGTTCTGAATAACACATATTTCTAAAAGCCCATTGTCAGACAAGATTAAATCCTTTGCCTGGAAGGAAATTGGAAGATTCTCTTGGTTCTAGTAAATGGTTGCATGCTTATTTTTGCCTGTCTCTTGCTTGGGTTAGGTAAATCATTGAATCAGTGCGCGTTGGCCAATTCATTCATTTATTCTCACACACATTCATTTTGTAACCACATACTCTGCCAGATGTCCTGGAGGGCACTGAGAGGAGAAAGATATCACTTCTTCCCTTCAGGAAATTACAAGGATTCTTCAAAGTTATGATTGAGAATCATTTAGGCATATTTCTGTTTTCCGAGTTAAAGTGTTAGCATTAGAAAAAGCCAGGAGGGACCATTCAAGTTGGCTCAGAGGGTGTGATATAGAGAAGTGTGAGGTAGAAGTGGGTTCAGCAATTATTCTAAGGAGGTGTGTGTAACTACTGTGTAAATGTAGGATGCAGGAGGGGTGGGTAGATAGACGGAAGTGAACTGTGGCCATTATGCAACCAGAAGGCAGCAGTATTCATTCATTCAGTTAACATTGATTGAACATTTACTGTATGCTGGGCTTTGTATGAGGCTCTGAGAAATTAGTAAGATGCAGTCCTGGCCTCAAAGAGTTCATAGTTCGAGTGGGAGACGTACATTGAGATAGGTAATTGTAATACATTGGGGCTAGACTATGGCTCATTTATGCACGGGGTCCCGTGGAGACCAAAAGTTGGGGGGCTTCCGATCCTGTGTGGCCTCTCCATGGACTCTTCCTGAGAAAGTGGTGCTAGAATTCCATGTTAAAGGAAGTGGGATGGGATGTCTGGGCAGAGGGACCAGCATCGGCAAGGACAAGGAGGTAGGAAGCAGGATGGTGTGTGTGGAAGCTACAAATGCATATTTGAAGTGGATGGCAGATGGCAGGAAAGGCAGGTAGAAGGAGGGACCACCCTGTCTTGGCCTGGCATCCGGATGCCACTAGATTGACCATTTTATTCTCAGTCAGTGGGGTTCCTGGAAAGATTACCAGGTGGGACAGGGGGTTAGGAGTCTATGGTAAGCTTGGTAGGAGAGGATGGGGCAGGGGCTGCAGGGACCCAGCAAAAGGACTTTAGGAAGAGAAAGTAGGAGAGGACGAACAGGAGCAGCCAGTGGGTAGCTTGCATTAAGTTTTGCTGAGTGGCTAATGATGCCACTCTCCTCTGTTTCACTGTAGAACCTACAGTAAAATCTGCTGAGGGGTCAGTGTTATCTTTTGGCACTCTCTGAACTACAAAGCTAACTTCCAGGTGTTGCGGGGAGAGCAAAAGCTGCCTGTGGGAGATTACTGAGAGCCATGGGGAGCCACTGAAGATTCTGGATGTGTGCGCATGTGTGTGCTTGCGTATGTGTGCATGTGTAGCGAGTACTGGGATTCCAGAATGTCACACACACCTCTTTGTAGCGTAACAGAGCTGTGACTGTGGATGCTCAGACAGATGCCAGCTCTGTTTCCAAAGGCAGATTCTAGGGCTGGCGTGCATTTGTGCATGTGTGCATTTGTATGCTAGTGAGTCAGGCAAAAGCCAGGCTTAGCACACCTGTCCCCAGGTGGCCAGAGCAGCCAGGTCTGCCCAATATAAAGGCTACATTCTTCCCCCATTCTTGCTCATCTGCTCAGAGCACCTCCTCTAGCCTCTGTTCATCTCTTTCTCCGGGGTCTTGGCCACAGATTTCCAGGGCCTATCTGGGAACCCATCTTTGTATTAACTGCGGCTACCCACACCTTCTCCATGGAAGTCCTTGGAACCCTAGTGCCAACATGACAGCCTTTCTGCTTCTAGCAAGTGAGAACATCAGTTCAGTCAGATCATGGTGGCTGAACTAGCTCTGGGCCTGCTGCCGACTAAGGCAGCTCCACTCCGTTTTTCTTGGACTTCTCACACCCAGGCTCTGAGCCCAGCATGTTTCACCACACTGACTTGCATGGAAAATGATTTCTTCCTGATACATTTGGTGGCAGGTTGAATATCATCAATCACACAGCAAGAAAGGACACAGATTACCAGCTGATGGCATTGTTGTGTTTATGACACATCTGAAGCAGTAACAGATGGTCTGTATTAAAACTGTAACTGTTGAGTGAGTACTCCCAGAATCATAGTTTTTTTCCATTAAAGTTTTGATTCTAGAAGAAGTCTTAGAACATTAGGCCATTAGGGCTCCTGGAAAGCTTCTTGTCCAAATGTCTTGTTTTACAAACAAAGAAACCCAAGTACAGTGACATTAGGTGAGTTGCCCAAGGTCATTGAGCTAGTTAGAGATGAAGCTGAGAATAAAACCCGGGCCCCTGACATCCATTCCAAGGTTCTTTTCGTAGCCCTGTGGGGCCTCGGGATCCAGGTTTTGTCTTCTCTTGGAGAAAAAAGCAGAACATGCCAGAAGTGCACAGCGTTGATATGTTCCTGGCACAACATGAGCTCTGGGCTGTGAGCAGTCCTCACACCCTTTCTGAGGGGATGTAGGTGACTCTTGGGGCCTCTGCTGGCGTGGACTGACCACGCCCATTAGCCCTGCTCTTCAGGCCAGTGAGATGGTCACAGAACTGGGCCTCCTACTTGATGGAATCCAGTTTCACCTGAGGTCGTGTCTTTCTTTTTTTAAACGTTACTTTATCGAGGTCATATTTGCTTATGACATTGTGTAAATTGCAGGTGTACATTATTATATTTCAGTTTCTGTATAGACTGTATCATGTCTAGTTTTTATCAGTCACCATACATACGTGCCCCTTTACCCTTTTTGCCTGCCCTCCACCCACTTCCCCTCTGGTAGCCACTAATCTATTCTCCTTATCTATGTGTTTATTTTTTTTAGATTTCACATATGAGTGAATCATACAGTATTTGCCTTTCTCTGTTTGACTTATTTTGTTTAGCATAATACCCTCAAGGTCCATCTACATTGTTGCAAGTGGCAGGATTTTGTTTGTTGTTAGGTCTGAGTAGTATTCCATTGTATATATATACCACATCTTCTTTATCCATTCATTCATTGATGAGTGCTTGGGTTGCTTCCATGTTTTGGCTATTGAATTGAAAATAGAAATACCATATGATCCAGCTATTCCACTATAGGGTATTTATCCAAAGAGCATAAAATCAATAATTCAAAAGGATTTATGCACCCCTATGTGCATTGCAGCATTATTCACAATAGCCAAGATGTGGGGTCATTTCTTGATTCATTAAGGATGTTTGGATCAGTAGGGGAATGAGTCATCTAAGCAAATGGTTCTCAAAGTTTGCTTTCTGGACCAGCATCATCAGCATCCCCTGAGAACTTACTAAAAATGCAGATTCCCAGCACTCCTCTCCCCAGACCTACTAAGGCACTCTGGGGGTGGTCCCAACAAATCCTCTAGATGATTCTGATGCCACCCACATCTGAGGGCCATTGGTCTAGGCTGTCCCCAATACGTAGAGCTCTGACAGAACTTAACTCAAAGTCCACACATGACCCCAGTGTCCACCTGGCTGAGCAGATGGCTGTGCTCAACCAGAAGTATTTCCTAAAATATTTGAAAATTGCCTTTGAAGAAAGATGTCCAAGAAAGGGAAGTCACTGTGTTCCCAAGAGTCTAGCTTTTCTGTGTTAATCTTATGGACACTGGTGAGAGAGCCTATCAGCAAGGTCTCTGATTTGTTCGGCAGGCAGGCGTAGGCTGTCCTCGTGCTGAAGTTCACACCGCCGCCCTTGCTTCATTGTTTTTTGCTTTTGTCCAGTAGATCTTTGCCCATGTTTTTAACCTTTCTATGTTGCTTTGTTTTGAGCATGTTGTTTGTGAGTAGTACATGGAAGGAGTTTGTTTCTAAACTCCAGATTAGAGTCTGTACATTTGAGTACAGGACTCTGAGCTCTCTGTGATGACTGTCAGAATTGTCACCACTGCCCCATCTCGGTGCTCTGGGCTGTCTAATTTGCAGACCTCCATGGCCTTTGTTTTCTATCTTTTTCTCTGATATATATTTTCTTTGTTTTATTGTTTCTGGTGATTTGGAAAAATACACACTTTCCTTTTAGTTGTATTATTTTTTATTTATATTTTCAAAAACACTTGAAGCCTATATCTTTAATGATCAAAGTCAAGAAGAAATCTCTATTGACTGACTTTTCTCACAATAAGACAAAACATTGAGCTCATTTAAATGTTTCCTGCCTCTTCTCTTCCTCCCTCCTTTCCTGCTCTCTATGAATAAAATCGGAGGTTTTAGGCCTACATTATTACCAGTTTATTAATTTTTACATTAGCTTTCTTCTCTTTGAAGAATAGGATTTGACAATCACTTTTACTTCTGTGACCACATCTATAATAATTATTAGACTTACCAGTTTAGATGTTTTCAGTACCAGCCACAAGTTCTTTTAGTCCACACTGCTCCCACTCTTCCTTCTTCACTTTGATTCTTCTCTTGGTGAGATGTTAGACTTTTTTCTCAGAAAAGAGTCAATGTGATTGCTGCTTACATGCGGTGCCAGGAATAGAAACAGGACCTAGGTAATTTTGATTTCCTTCCCTCTGCCTCTCAAACACGGACATCTTTTCCTGAATCTGCAGCCAATTCCTCACAAACTGGTTGAGCCTAATCAGAGGACCAGACAAGACTTCTCACATTGCAGTGCAAAATATGTTCTTTTGCAAACTGGAACCACACCAAAGCCGTGCTTTCCACCTTTCCAGACACAACCCTGCTTCAGTGGCTTTGCTGACATGGTTGCATCTGGTTAAAATGCCCTCCTTGTCTGCCAATGCCCAGAAGCAAGGTCAGCCATCTCAGTGCCACCTCCTCCATGCAGCACACCTTCATCTCCAAAGTCAATGTAATCTCTCCACGGCCCCTTCATCTGCACCTCACTTATGGTGATGATCATTTTCTTTGCTTTATTAGTTATTAAATTTCATACCCCTGTCACTTCCATCAACCTCCGAGCTCTGTTAGATTCTTTCATTAGAATTTTAAGATAGAATCTGGTCCTATTTATTTTTGTGTCCAGCCTGTATTCTGCACAATGTAGCACAAAGAAGACATTCCATCCTTCATTGTTGTAATAATTATGATTGTTGATGGAGATATCCAATAAACTCTGAATGAATGAAGTTAAAACAGCATATGTGCAACATCCCTT
The DNA here is from genome assembly GCF_021613505.1 of Equus quagga. Classification (NCBI taxonomy): domain Eukaryota; kingdom Metazoa; phylum Chordata; class Mammalia; order Perissodactyla; family Equidae; genus Equus; species Equus quagga. The sequence continues at coordinate 25,580,044 of NC_060273.1, read as the reverse complement.
CAGTGAAAAAAATAAAGAAGGAAGGTCTAAAGAGAGTTTAGTATGATGTATAAAAATCATACAGAAAAACAATTATATAGGTCATTAGGCAATACAAATCCATAGCAGAGAAAATTAGAACAAAGTCATCACGTAAGGCCACCGTTTAAGTGTGAAGAACTGCTGTTTTCCCCTGCTTGTGTGAGATGAGTCCTCTGAGAATGTCATTTGGTTTCCTGGTATGTAATTGAAAGGAGCTGTAGGACTGGAGATTTCAAAGCTGCAGCTACGTGGAGATCCATTTTCCCTCCTTTCTGGCCTGATTATTATCCTGTCCTCCACAGGCTGGCACTGAAGGCTCGCTTTCCTCTTGACCTCAAGGCTTGGGTAAACTTTTAACTGTCTTTTCTCACTGTGCTCATTTTATCATTGGTTTGTTAATAAATATTTGCCATCTGTAGCAAATTTTAAAATCTAGCAAAATCTTAAAATGTCTACAGTCAAAAGTGAGATAAGGAACTTGGCATTTCATAAGAAGAGACCTTTATTTGTTCCTTAAGCACCCACATGTGTGTGCACACACGCACGCGCTCACACACCCACACACACTACCCACCACCATCCCTCTTCTGTATTTATTCCTCTTTTCTTCACTTTTGAAATACGACTGTTGAACCAAGGGTTTTACCAAAATTCCCTTCAGTTTTGAGGGCCAAGTAATCAAGGCTATGTGCCAAACCCCAAGGGTCTCTGCAGGGAGATATAAAATAGGCAGAGAGGCTGAAAATGATTCATCACGGAGCAGGGAGCTCTCCCCTCTCCTTGCAGTCTAGGGCACAAGACTATTGAATGCCCCTGGATTTCATTTTGCAGTATTTGCTATCACCTCGTTATCTGAGAATTCTTTCTGGATTTTTTTGCTAGAAGGTATTAGACAGGTGTATACACACGTGTCTCTGACGTCATATCAGGTATGATGTCCTGTGAGCTGATTCTAGCTGAGAATGCTCCATCAGAGGTGGCCAGTGCTCTAGTCTTGTCCCTTTGCATCAGCAACAGCAAAATTAAGAAGAGTGCTTATGCTGTGTTATGTGGCATAACCAGTGACCTCAAATCTTGGTGGCCTCACCAACAAAAGGTCATTGTTGCTCATGTCAGATGTCATCTCAGGTTGGAGGCAATCCTGCAACTCTTCTCCAGACTGTGGGCTGAGTGGTGTCTCTTCCAATTCTTCTCAGTTGGGAACTCAGGTCAAAGAGTAGTACATGTGGTACATGCTATTCTTCTGGAAGGGGCAGGAGCAATCAGCCAAACCACACAAGGTCACCTGAAGATCTTGTTTGACTATGGCTTCCATCACCTCCATTCACATGCCATTGGCCCAAGCAAGTCAAACGACCAAGCTAATGATCAGTGAGTGGGAAAGTACCCAGGAAAGCATGGTCAGAGCAGGGAGAAGACAAACAATTGTGTTCAATTAATATAAACTATCTCCCTTTATAATTCTAGTATATTCAGGGGGGAATTAGAAATCCTAGTGAAATTAGTTACCAAATGGTAGCCATCACCCACAAGCAAGGAAGAATAGTTTGGCTGGCTGGCTGGCTGGCTGGCTGGATGAATTTATAATCACCTATTTGCAGAAAAAATGTGAGGAGACTTACAGTAAAAGCACAGCTATATGAGACTTAAATCATGTGACATAAGAGTAAATGAGAAAAAAAAGATTGATTGTAAAATAAAATGCAAGGCTACATATAAAATGGAAAAATAAAGCTTCAGGGATTGAAATGGCCCACGTGGCAGTCAGGGCAAAGAGAGAGCAGTGGAATACCTAGCTCTCATTTGGTGGTGGTGAGATGTGTACCAGTACATTAGGAGAGGCAACTTCTCCCCGCTCTGAGCTTTAAGAAGCATTTGTTCTTTGGTTCTTTGCAGAAAGGGATTGAGCAGTTTGTTGAACAATACTCTCAGTAGCAGGTTATGCATGCCACTTGCATCTCCTCTGCAGGCAGGGAAGGTGGAGTGCGTGTGTTACAGCTCATCTGGATGATTAATAATCCGTGAATTTTGGTTATGTTTACTTTAGCGTTTGCAAAGCTAATTATGCAATCAAGAATTCATTGTTACAAAAGTGTTGCTTAAGTTAGACTCCTGGGCTTTTCTATGGAAAGCTTTTAAAGTATAAATACTTATGAAATGTAAATAAACTTTTGGTTAAAAATAAAGATTAATTGTGATAATCAAAGTAGAAGTATTTACTAAACAATGAGCTTTGTGCTTAGAAAGGAGAACAGGAACAAATAATTAATTAGTTGGTGGCTCGGGCAACATTTGGCTACTCATCATTTCTCCTACTTCCCTGGTCAACTGCCATCCAATGACAGAGTTCTGCTGAGCAGGTGGCAAGTCCTGGGTCACTGCTGTCCCTTCAGCACAGTTAATATACTCCTGATCATCTGGGTTGACTGAGGTTTTGTTTTGAGTTGGAGTCATGTGTAAAATTTTTATTTCTATTATCCTGGTTAATTGTGAGTTAATAGCATTTTTGTTTGTCAGTGTAATACACACACACACACACACACACTTCTCTTAGACTATTTTAGGAGGAATGTTAGGAGATAAATACCTCATTCCCTATCTCAGTCACTCTTGAAGTGTGGTCTGGGAACACCCACATCAGGAGCACTTGAGGGGCACTGCTATCAACAGTGATTGCACAAATCCTCTAAATCAGCGTCTTTGGAGGAGCACAGGAATTTTCTTTTTAACCAGCTCTCCAACTGGAGGCATACAATGATCTAGATCAGCACTGTCCAGTAGAGCTTTCTATGATGATGGAAATGTTCCATATGTGCACTCTGCAATATGGTAGCCACATGTGGCTACGTGAGCACTTCAAATGTGGCCAGCAACTGAGTAACTGAATTCTTTTTAAGTTTATTTTATTAATTTATAGTAAAATTTAAACAGCTACATGTGGCTAGTGGCTGCTGTATTGGATAGTGCAGCAATTCAGCAGCAGTAACAGATATAGTAACAATAGTAGTAACAACAGCCAGTACTTGTGTGTGACTTGACTCTTGGGCTTTTCAAGTTGACTATGTGCCAGACACTATTCTAAGTACTTTCCATATATTAACTCATTTAAACCTCACAAAATTCTAGGGTATTTCCTCAAGGCAGTGGCTCAGTTAGGGTCCAGTCGGGAACACAAGCCAAGCTAAGTATTTCAGAGAGGGTGTTAATGGCAAGTGCTCAGTTCACCTGGGGCCCCAGTGCAGGAGGCTCCAGGAACTCTGAGGTTCACTGGAGTCTGCAGCTCTTGTCTCCCTTCGCTTCTTGAGAGATGTAGACCCAAGCTGAGGACAAGGAATGCATCCTGTTTTCTTCTCCTGACTTCAAGCCTCCTGCCAGTGTCTCCCATTGGCAGAATCTAATTTTATGGCACGTATAATCTGTACAGACTAATTTAACCAGAAATCTAATCAGAAAATATATAGGCAAAGGGGTCTGGAAAATGTCATCTGGGCACTCCCTGCCCCCATATCACAGTTCAGGGTTCAGCAGGGTAGGCTTGGCACTGAGGAAAAATACATGCGTCACCTACACAGAGTTTTGTGATCAGCACCTCTCTTAAATGTACGTGTGTCTAAATGTATTAATGATGTCATGACTTCCCGAACTCAGTAGCACAGGTTAAACAATGTCATCTGAGATGACTTGGATCTAAGGATCAAATCTTGACTAATGGTCAATGTCCACATTCACCTCAGCTAGGTTCTGTGCATAGGTTTGTATGCACAGGGGGGCTGTCAGCCCCTTTCACAGGGACTTCAACCCTGTTCTCCTAGTTGGTCTCCTCTCTGATGAGCCTTGGGGGCTCTCTTAGGCAGTTGGCTTGAAGCTCTAGAGGCAAGCCTGAGGGACCAGCTTCTTGCTTTTCCCCACCCTGTCCGTGGTCCCACAAAGCTCACTACTCCCAAGTGGGGAGTGAGAAAGGAATAAAAAATACGTGGAAGAGAAGTTATCTCTTGCTATACCTATTTACAGGTTCTGGGCTTCTCTCCAGTAAAAACCCCATTGCATTAGTAGGGCCTCTGTTCTCCTCCTTTTGGCCTGGGTTGTACCAGCTCTTCCTCTTTGGAGATGGACTGCGCGAGTATGCGCCCCTACCTCCACCCACCAACCCCGAGTGAGGGAGGAGAGTAGTCAACGCTCATATTTCCCTTTCACCCAGCACTCAGTCCAAGACATTTAGAAATATATTTCTTAATAAAAATTAGAATTATCGAAGAGGATTTATGTTCATCACGTGGCTTAAACATCCTCACATGGAAGTGAAGTTAAGGAATTGAGGCAGGAGCCAACATGAGTTGGTACTCTGAGTGACTAGCTCATGAATTTATTAAACTGTAGGGGAACAAAAATGTGTCCATCTTTGCTGCCAGAATCCATCAAATAAAGGTGAAGTATAATGTCTTAGAAAATAGATTAGGGAGGATCGTGAGACTATGTATTCTTGCTGCTTGCAGTTGATGATGACACACTTTTTTTTTTTTTTAATTTCTGCTTCCTGTAGCAAACAATTTCAGAGTGATACTCTTTCTTTGAGACTTTGAGGAAGAGAAAGATATTCTCTTTCCCTTGCATTGCAGTATTTTTCCACAGACTCTTGTCCCTGGGAGAGACCCTGGGCAAGATGGTTGGTTATCTCAGGCTTGAGTTGCTGGTCAGAGCAACTGCCTCCATCCTTACAGCCAGGGGCAGAGGATGTGCACAGATCACAGGTGTAAATCTTGAAGCTTCATTCATGTGCCTCTGCTGGGCCGAGGTGGCATCATCTCTCTGCCCCCTCCCTGGGGGTCTCTAAGGCTATGTAGGTTTGCTTTTGCATGTTTGTTTTGGATTTCTTTGCCTGCATTTTGTATACTGAGTCTTGCGGTCTCAGTGTTACCTCCTCCCTTCTCTGCCCACTGATGAGACCTGCACTTCTGTGATACCGTGCACCATGTTCCCTCCAGCTCTATTTCCAGCCTGCTGTTTTCTGGGAGTTCCAGACTCACACCACCGAGTGTCCTGTCCCCCAAAGTGGTAGGAGCCAAGGTGCCCAGGGTTCTGTTTCTCTCCATCTCTGAGCCTTTGGGCCAGTGGGAAGATGGTGAAGAAGGGCCATATAGCTTTCAATCATCCTTCAAGAGGGCAAGAATGATGTTTCAAGAGAGAAGCCACAATTGTGTTTCTCTATCCAGCCCCATTGACCTGTGGTTAGTAGATATTTCTGCCATGTTCTGGCACTCAGTTGCCTGAATTCAAATTTTAGAATGATCAGCAATTTTTATTTTCTTCTGCATTTTCATTCATCTTACTACCTGATGAGAAGGTGGCATGGGGGGTTCTAGCCAGATGCTAACTGACGTCCGAATCTGGCTCTCCTATTCTTATTCTCCTGTCTCTTTGTTCTGAAATGTTACCCAGGTTCATTCTCTCTGGCAGATGAGGACACCAGATTATATCTGTATGGAAAAGAAGGGCAGTTGAGTAAAATCTGCTACATTTCCTTTACTATCTATCTATTTTCGCCTGTGAAGTAAAAGTGTATAAAAATTCTATTTGGGGACCATTAAGTTCTGCTATCAAACGATCATTGTACAAACAATAAGTCATCCCACTTTGTGATGCTTTCTTCTAACATATGGCCTGCTAATGACCATACTGTCTTTGTCTCTAGAGTTTCATCAAGCATCTGTGTTAGAAAAAAGTGGTGGCCATCATACCCTTGATCAGGCGATCATGATTTCATTTTATCTGCTTATTAAGAAGACAGACACCATTTCTGGGCTAAGTGTCAAGACCCAACCGAGTTACTCAGCAATTGGAATATTAGTTGGTAAACATTAAGTATTTCTGCCCCTGAGGCTGATTTCCCTAAGGCAGTTTAATTTGTAGAAATAAATGCATTTAATTTCCAACAGTTGAAATTTTTGACTCTGTGTACTGTAATCCTGAAGCCGTGTCTATATAACACCCAGCCAGGCCATTATCGGAGCTTGTTGAGTAATAAAAATCAGTGAATTCAGTCTAACAACTCATTTTATGCTTCAACTGACTGTATTCACAATCAGTCTATTTGGGCGTTTAGCTCTCAAAGATTAAAGACCAAACATCAATGACTTCACAGCAAGAGAGATTGTTAGCAACTTTAGTCACTGCTCTTCTTAGAAACTCCTTTTCCCAGAGACACCTAAGAGGGCTAGGTGTCATTAGTAGACATGTTCACCAGATTTCTGATTACACTATATACTCTGATTTTGGGAAGCTTCTACATCTGGGCCTCACCTTTTCTCCACTTGGAGCAGCCTGGCACAGAGATCCAGGCCCTGGACCCAGCTATGGCCTGGGCGTTGTTTGTTGCTCAGGTGGGAGCAAAGAAGATGGGCCTTCAACACCAAAGAGCTCCTTAATAAGGGAGAGCACACAGGCGCAGATGTGTTTGAAGTGACTAAAAGTTTGCCCTTTAAAGGGATGAGTGATGGCAGGTGGTTGGCAAGATGTGGACTTGACAAAACAAGATTCTTCACGTCCTGACCCCACATAGTCAACCCCATCTCCCGGTTCCTCCTCCCTAGAGACACACACACAAGGACCCCATGCTCCTTCCCCTTGGGTTACTTTGAATGCCCTGCTCATGCAATGTACATTCAAACCTCCATTCCTTCCTCTATGAGCCCGTGATCTTTCTGCTGCTTCGGATGCCCATACTCATGTCTGCATCTTTGTCGGCCTGGTGATGGCCTATTCATTCTTTGAGACTCGGGCCAAACACCTTCTCCTTTTTACAGCTTTCCCCTAAATCAGCCTCTCTGCTTCAAAATTGTTGTTTCCATCCACCTTTAGTATTTCATATTGCATTGTATCACAGTTATTTGACTACACATAACAAATTATGAACTCTTCAATGGGGAGAATTGTGGCTTCTGTATCTTGTATCCTCAGTGCCTAGTCTAGGGTGGTGGATTGAATGGTGGCTCCCCAAAAGATTTGCCCACATCCTGACCTTTGGAACCTGAGATTGTGACCTTGTCTGGAAAGGGAGGTCTTTTCAGATGTGATTGAGTTGAGGATCTTGAGATGAGACCATCCTGGATTATCCAGGTGGCCCTAAGACTGATGGAAAGTGTCCTTGAAAGAGACACAAGAAGAGAAGACACAGATAGAGGAAAGAGCCAGGATTGGAGTTATGCAGTCACAGGCCAGGGAATGCCTGGGGCCACTGGAGGCTGAAGAGGCAAGGACAGATTCTCCCCTGGAGGCTTTGTGGGGAGTTGTGACCCGCCTGCATCTTGATTTTGGGCTTCTGGCCTACAGAATTCTGAGAATATAAGTTTCTGATGTAAGCCACCCAGTTTGTGGTAATTTGTTCCAGCAGCCATAGGAAATTGATATATATAGTAACTGGTACAAAGTTGGGGCTCACCGGTTAAATGAATAAACATTGAGAATTTTGTACTTAGAACACTTCAAGTGGTTAAAGATATTTAAAAGAAAAGCGAAAATTCTCAGCATATCTTCTGCCTCAATCATATTTTTATGAGTCCACTTGAAACCCTGAAAATCAGAGCTTTGCAATGCTATTTCAAGCACTCCATGAAGGATGAAACGGCCTCTTATTCCTTTCACTCATGGAGGGCAACTTCATCCCCTCTGCTTCCAGTGTTCAGCAGGGATGAAAGACCAAGAACTCCACTGAGCTTTCCAGTCAACCTGATAGGACATGGCAGATTGCAGAGCAAAAGTGCACGGAGAGATCATCAATTAACCTAATAAAGTTGATTTAAAGACCTTTAAACTTAAGAGCAAGTTCAGTCCCTGTCAAAGATCCTTCTAGTCCCTTGAAGTGATGAAATAAAATGATCAATCGCCCTTATCAACTTCGTTTTTTGGTAATGTGGTGGCAGGAATAACTTCTCCACTGTCAAATTAACCCTTATTTTATAAAGGGTTTCTCCAGTCTCGTCGCGGCTCCCTGTGAGCTCAGGAGCTGGGCCCGTGGAACGCGTTTCTCCTTCATCTCTCACCTCAGAGTCTGTTGGAGGGGGAGGCAGCCACGCAGGACTAACCGTGGTTGGTGACTGCCGCTTATGCAAGTTACTGCGCTCGGCCCTTTGCTCAGGGAGGTTTTCTTGGAGGCTGAGTTTTTTAAATGTCATTTAAATTACAAAAATGGAAAAATATTTCTTGTAAAAAATTCAACCCTTCAAGAATTGTATAAGCCAAAAGTCCCTTATCTCACGCCCTTCCTTTGAACAGTTCGGTATGTAGCCTTCCAGATTCTTTTCTGTATTTATTTACGTGTGTGCCTGTACACATGCTCATAAACATACATGACACCTTCTACATAAACTCAACAAACGTTGTTTTCCAACAAATATTTTGATGGCACCTACAATGTGCCAAACTCCAAATACATCATTCATATTTTTCTGCAACTTGTGTTTTTTTCACTTAATATATGAAGGGCACATATCCATAGCTGGAATTTGGTTCTATGGCAGTCTTTTTGATAGTTGAGTGCCATCCCATTCGGCTCATAAACAAATATTTATTGAGCACCTACTGTGTGCCAGCGATGTTCTAGGTGCTGGTCTTGCAGCAGTACACATGACAGACAGAAGTCTGTCTGTCCCGTGGACCATTTTAATCAGGACCTATTGATGGATACTAGGTTGTTTCTTTTCTATTCCAACAAATGCAACGGTTAATAGCCTTAATGTACGTTTACATTTCCTTACACAAGTATATTTCTGGACCAGTTTCCTAGAAGTAGAAGTCTTCTGTTCAGTCATGAACATGACAGTGTTTTAATTCACAAACCAGGACAGGAGGTTTGAACTGCCCAGGAAGACAGTGCTCACCGATGGGCCATTTTCTTTCTTAATAGGAGGTTAGTTACTGTCAATAGCTGCCTTAGATCCATGCCTTCTCCTTGGAATCTCTCCTCTGCACTGGCCCACCCTGCATTCTTTGAGCCACCACACAGAGTTGAGCTAAAGGAACAATGGCCACTTGTCACCAGGTGGTATGGAGAGAGAATTCTTTGGTTTCCTGTCCCCCCTCAGTTCCCATTCACAGCCCCCTTTACTGCGTAACTTGGTCACCATTCTATTCTTTTGCAACCTCTGACAACGTGAGGAGATTTGGACCGGAGCTGGAGCATTTCCCCTTGAATTCTTCCTGAGAACCAACATGATCAAGCTGCAAGTCTGAAACAAGAATAGAAAGGACAACTTAATTATAAATATGACCTCTTAGTGACTTGCACAGCATTTCTTTCTGAATTACTGCTGCTCTCTCATGAATACACATGGTGGCCCTTTTCAGAGAAGACTTCTCTAAGCAAAAGAGTTACTGAAGAAAGAGTGTCCTAATCAGGCCCTTTCATTCATTTGCTACCCAACAAATATTTATAGAGCTCTTACTAAATGAAAGACTGTGTTAAATGCTGTTGAGGATACACAAGGGGACTAAAACATGGGCACATTTTTAGAGCGGGAGAACTCAATATAGGTGAATAACTGCAATTTAAGGTGCAAAGCAATAAATGGCTAAGAGAGATGAAGAACAAAGCTTGCTTATAGTTCGAAGGAGGCAGCTGTCACTCTGCTCTGCTGTTGATTGCTCTGTAACTCTGGAAGAAGCCAATCTTCTTTAATAAAAGATAATGATAATCTTGAGAAGGTTATTGAAATTGGCAAGGATGTAGCTGGAGCAGGATACATAGATCTGCATTCTACTTTCCTTGTCCTTTTGAGAATTAAAATATACAGCAGATATTTTGCAAGCAGATTTACCCAGACTCCTCCTGCCAAGGTTAATGAATCCGGAGCCTCATCAGATTTAAGATCCCACCTGGCAGATGTGTTGAATCCCAATAACTTATAAATTTGAGCTATCAGAATATAGAAATCAAGCCTGTTTGATGTGGGAAGGTTTCTTAGGAACGAGATGCCTGAGCTGTTTGTTTTAGTGTCTCCAGGGAGAAAATTGCTAGACCTTTTAAAAAGAGAGCCCACACTCCAAAAAGAATTTCATTTTTCCCTATCCTTTGGTGAAAGAGTTTCAGTAACCCTTGGTTGAGTTATGGTTTCAACCAATGGTTGAGAATATGTTTCTCATCTTGTGCCCTACCTGTGAAATTGACCCTAACATGTTCCCATCCAGTTTATTTCCCCCTAAAATAGGGAACAAATGAATGATGCATTGTCTCCCTCCCACCCAAAATTATGAAGGCCCCAGTGAGAACTGGCTGCAGCCAGCAATTCACCTGTTTGCAAGCCAGCCCCTATCCTCTCTTTCATCCTCTGCAGCTGCAGGCTAATTCTGCCTAAGCAGATAGAGGGAGGTCTCAAAGACAAAGGATTATTGCTTTGTGGTTCTGGCCGGAGGCTGTTGTGGACTTCACACTGTGAAGACTCAGTTAACTCGGCAGTTTCTTCCATGAGCATCCCAGTTGGCATCTGCTATGGTCTGAATGTGTGTGTTCCTCCAAAATTCATGTGTTGAAATTCTAATGCCCAATGTGGTGGTATTAGGATGTGGGGTCTTTGGGAGGTGATTAAGTCATGAAGGCAGGCCCCTCATGAATGAGATTCATGCCCTTTTAAAAGAGACCTGAGCTTCTTGTTTCTTCCATCACGTGAGGATACAATGAGAAGTTTGCAAGCCAGAAGCGGACCCTCATCTGAGCATGCTGGCACCCAGATCTCAGACTTCCAGCCTCCAGAACTGAGAAATAAATTTCTGTTGTTTATAAGCTACCCAGTCTGTAGTACTTTGTCATAGCAGCCCAAATAGACCAAGACAGCATCTCCCTTTCATTAAGAAATATTCGTCAAGAGGGCATGTAGTACAGAAGGAAGGCTCTTGGATTCTGAAGATTCTCTTTGGTTTTCAGCTTCATCATTGATGAGCTGTGTGATTTTGTGGAAGCCCCTTAAATCTTTCTGAGCTTCCATTTCTTCATCTGTAAGATGAGTAATTTAATATCTGCACCTTCATCGCATGGATTTCTTGAGGATCAAATGAATTATATGAATTTACCCAAAAAGCTTTATTTATAAATTATAAAGCTTTCTTCAAATGTAAAACATTTAGTAATTTCCACTATTGTTGGCAACAGAGAGAAATTGCCAGGCCCCAGTGGCTGGCTGGCTGGTGTTTACGTGGCAGGATCCAACTTTTATATCTCTTAATCTCTTTTGCACATTTTCCATCTCTTTTTGTGCGCTGAGGGTAATTTCATCAGTCTATCCCTTTGAACACTCTATTTCTTTCTTCAGCTATGTATCATCTGCTATTTGACTTGCCTGCTGTGTTTTAAATTTCAAAGACTGTATTTTTCATTTCTAGAAATCTTGCTTAGTTGTTTTTCACATCTGCTTATTTATTTTTCATAGAGTCTTATTCTTATGTTCTTGATCCCTATTTTTATGCTTTTAATCATTTTGAACGTTTTTATTTTATGGTCTCTATCTGATAGTTCTATTATCTCAAGTTCTTGGGATTTCTAATCTTACTGTTTTTGCTGACTCATTCCTTGTGCTTTGTTTCCTCATCTTTGTAATTTTCGATTATGAGGTCACCTTTGGCGGAGCTTCCGGGTTGGAATTCTGGGTTGTCTGGCTCTGGGTTAACTGTGGGTCTGTCCAGTGAGGGTTTGCATTTGCTTTTGCCAGTCACTCATAGGTGTCATCAGCTGGGGGCTATGTTTCATCTAAACTTATGGCTCCGCTTTTCCTAACTATGCAGCTAATGTAAGTTAAAGTCTCAAACCCTCTTAGGAGCAAGTTAGCGTGTACTCTCAAGGGACACTGCCTCATGCCCAGAGCTCATGAGAAGACAGACAGGTTTCCTTGTGATTTGTGTTTAGAGCAGGTTTTCTGAAAGCAGACAACCTGCGTAATCACTGACTGAGAGTCAGGGGGATCCAGGTTGGCATTTTCTTTGCTTTGTTAAAGCAAAGCACTCAAATTCTCTGAACTTCAGTGTTTCCAACTCTCCAGAGCAGATGCTATTACTTATCTAAAAGCATTGCTGTGAGAATCAGATGGGATCACAAATACAGGTGGAGCTCCCGGCCTCGGACATGCCACAGAGAAAACAGTCCATCAGTGGTAGCTGTTCTCCGTCTCCCTAGTTCAGAAGTGAGGAAACTCAGACCCAGAAAGACTCGGTTGCGGCACCAGTAGACAGGCACTGTCCTTTCTTCGTGCTCAAGCCATTAACCTCCTCTCAGAAAACCTATCATGGGTCCACTTGTCTGTACTTGGGTAAATTTGCCTGCCTTTAAACAGTAGAAGAGCTAAGGGTTTTATTTTTATCCTTTTCTTAAAATCTGTCTCAAACTTAGAAGTGCATCCTTGGCTTCAGCCTGCAGCGGGGGAGGAACCCAAGCTGAGAGAGGAGGGACTGTCGCTGTTTTCATTGATAATGAAGGCAATTTTCCAGTGATAAAGAAAGCAAAATAAAAGCGATCTCACATAATGACCTTCATTACTCATTCTCCGGTTTTTTCTGAACAATAGGTTATTAGCTATATGCAATAGGGGCTGAAGCTAATTGTTTTCCCTATTTTTCAAATAAAGAAATGAGTTGTATACAGTGATTTCTTAAGGACGCTTCTAGTGCTACTATTCTGTGAATTGCTTTGGTTGAGAGAAGTGTGGAAGAGTTAAAATTTCATGAAGACTGGGAGCTCTGTTGTCTTTTTGTTTTCTTGAGTGGTGGAGACACATTCCAGTCTCAGTCTATCCCTAAATGACAGCAGTGACAACAGCCTGTTCTTACCCCTTTGTGCTCATGGGTTTTCTGGGTTCAACCCCGTCCATGGGCCATGCCTCCCTGCCTTTCTTTGTGAGGAGGGAGGAGACTGGCTGGCCAGTCATTTTCCAGATCGTTTTCTCAGTGACTTAGACACAAGCATCTCCTCAGCCTTTGACCTGCTCCTCTGGGAGGGAACCAATTCCTGCCTGCCTCCCGTACAAGATTAGCATGAGGCCTTTAATAAAATAGGTATGCCTTGGAAGTGTGGAATCTGGCACAAATGGAAAGAAAAGGTGGCTCTGTTAGGGTGTTATGTTGTCTATATTGGATTGTGTACAGGAAAGAGTTAACATGGCAGGTCTAACTATTTATTCTTAAAAAGGCCCACTTACATGGTTGGCTCTTGGCTGACATCTAAGAACCTGGATTTCTGATAAGACTGGCTCACCACACCTAACCTGTTGGTACAAACAATATGGTTTATGCTTAGTATCTGCTTTCCTTCTGGGAGACTGGAATTTTGGTATATGCTAGGCAGAGTGTTCCTCCATGATCACCCTCCCAATGAAAACCAGGGGTACTGAGTCTCTGATAAGCCTTCCTGGTAGACACCATTTCACACATGTTGTCACAATTCTTTGCTGGGGGAATTAAGCACATCCTGTGTAACTCCACCAGGAGGGGATCTGGAAAGATTGTGCCTGCTTTCTCCAACTTTGTTCCATGCACCTTCCCTCTGCTGATTTTTCTTTGTGTCCTTTTGCTGTAATAAATCGTAGCCATGAGTGTGACTATGTGCTGAGTCCTATGTATCTTCCTAGGGAACGATCCAACATGGGGGTGGTCTTGGGGGCATCCTAACAAAGATGACATTAAATCTGAGGTTTGAGTAACCCAGTGCGCTAGACTCCCCTAAGTATACCCCAGTGCCCTGATTTCACAGGGCTCAGAGCCCAGCTGTGACTCTCAGCAGGCCTAGAGTCTCAGAGAAAGAACAGGAGGCGGGGGGCCCAGCTGAAGCAGGAGGGATGTGGACTAGAGGAGCTGGGAAGATACACATTCTCTGGGGACAAGTGGCTGGATTCTGGAAGAACAGGAAGTGCTGAAATTGAGACGGGGCACGAAGAATCTGCCTACAGGAGAATATGAACCAGGGGAGGACCAGACCCATCACTCTGTGGACCACTCCCGATAGTGTGGCTCCCCCTGAGGCAAGAGCCAGGACCCACCCAAAGGTGAAGCAAACTGGTGGAAGGTCAGGTGGGGAGGAGGCTCTGTGGGCCTTGTCTGAGGGAACCTGGCTTCAAGCCTTGGCTACAGCACTTACTAGTGGTTTGCTAGTGGGAAAATGATTCACCTCCTTTGTTCCTCAGTCTCCTCATCTTTAAATTGGCAATATTAATAGTACCTATCTCATAGGTTATTGGGAGGATTAAGTGAAGTAAGGTATGTAAACACTTAGAACTGTGCCCAGGACTTACCAAGCACTCAATAAACCTGAGCTATGATGGTGTTGGTGGCAAAGCAGCAGATTTAGCGGCCCAGAAACTGCCCCTCAAGCCGGGCAGCAGAGGCTGCTCACAGTGGACCAGTGAGGAGAGGGATCCCCCAGGACCATAGAAAGCAGCCAAAATCGCAGCTGCCCAGTCAGTCCTTCGGGAACACACCTCTGCTCCAACTTTAACTCTGCAACTCCTCTCTCTAGGTCTGGGCTTGACTCTGACTCTGAACTTGGATTTTTCTGGCCTCCTCACTAGAAACTATTTGGAGCCCTGCCTTCTAAACTCTGAACCCGGCAGGGCTGCCAGGCATACGCCAGCCCTGTACAAAAGGCCAGCCTCGTGCCTGATCTCCCCCGCTCCATCTCTGCCAAGCTGCCTCCTGCTACCCAGCTGCTCCCAATGTGTCATGAGTCAAAGCTTTCTTAGTATCTCATTCCCTCCTGGCTTCTTCTCAAAGCCCTCCATGACAGAATTATTCTGCTCTTTTGGACCCAATTTGATGAGTGTGGATGGCAGGGCTGCAATGCAGTCATCATATCCGTTAAAGGCTGAAGTGTGCCCTACTGCTGATTCGTGTGCCCCAGCTCCCCATCACTGAAGGCTATGGGCACAGTGCCCATGACCGAGAAAAGAGCAAGATGGGCAATTCCCCAGTCCTGGGGCCTGGAGGTAGGGATGAGGAGAGACAGGAAAAAAGAAATACAAAACAGTACGCTTGCCAAAGAAGCACCACTGACAACAGGTACTCTAGAGGTTGAGGGCCACCGTGCTGAGCTCATGAAAGGATTCCTGGAGGCAGCTAGGCTGAAGCTAACCCCGTAAAATATGAAATCTGGAATAGGAGATGGCAAGGGATGGTCTGAACACAACACAAGGGATGGAAGAAGCACAAATGCTCTTGGCATTTGCCTGAGGAGCAGAGGATTCACAGAGGGGGCTGTAGAAAAGAAATTTGCGAAGCTAGGAAGGGGTCAGATCTCAGTGAGCCTTGAATATTGCCTGGGAGTTTGGGATCCTTCGGGAAGGTGTTGGGGATACCTTGAAAGTGAACATGGGAGGGACCTTTAAAGACCATTGCCTTTGTAACGGAGGTGACTGAGAGAAAACATTTCAGGCACTGGAACGTGTTATGAGGCAGAGCTGGCTGGTCTCACTGTGCTTAGAATTGGTGTCCTGTCTCTTCTTCCTCAGAACAGAGACCTTTAGAAAGGAATAATTTGATTAAGGAAAAAAGCAGCAAAACTCCTGTTCCTGTAGAATATTGCTTAATTATATGTGTTACATCTCTGTGTAATTATCAATTTATCAGTCTTCTAAGGAAATAGCTGACTGCACTCACAGCTTATTGCACTGAGCCAGGGAGCGAGTGAGGGTGTGTGAGAATCTGCTTTGCTTCCCAGCTTCTGGGGGTTCTGGATCCTGGGCAGCCCCTTGCCAACCTCTGGACACTCGTAACCACATGGCCTGTACGTATAACCCCTTCCTCATGTCGTTACCTCCAGGAGGGCAGGGACGGTGTCGTCCATGTTTCTCATGGTCTTGCTGTTATTCCAGTGTCTCCCACACTCCGTCTGTTTCACCAGGGTTGTCAGTCCTTCTAGACACCTGCTCCTTTGTTGATTTGATTCCTGAGTGGTATTCCCGAGGTTTTTAGACCCATATGGGTTGAGGAGGTGATAGAAGGAAGTTTTTCTTCATGAGTTTCTTGGTTAAGCATCTGTAAGACGCTGAGATAAGATCTTAATATAAATCTTATGATAATACGTTATGATTTTATGTGACTTATTGTCCTAAAAGAGTATGTCTTTTTTTCTCCTTGAGTTGTGTTAGAAAAAGCCCTTTTCTGTTATCTCTGCTCGATATGTGCCCTGTCCAGGAGGGGATGGGGACATGCCAAACCTCTGGAAGAATTTTGGGGGAAAAAGAATCCCATCCTGTCACGTGCCTCCTAGGAGATCAGGAGACAAGATTTAGAGGGAAAGCTTGGTGGAATGTCCACAAAAGCATCCATAAAAGAATATGTGACTTTCTGGCTATGTACTGACCCTGCTCAAGTAATACCATGTTTGAACAGAAAACCATCTCCTGCCTGTCTTTCAGTGCATAAACCCCAATGTACTTAGAAATAGAATAATTAGAATGTAACATGGCAGAATAACAGCTAGCTCAAATGGGTCCTGCCCCAATTTGAAATTGAGAACAACAATGACTGTTAGCGTAGTACATTTAAGTGAAACTAAGCAAAAGCACCTTTTTTCCTGGTTATAAAAGCCAGTGGGTTAATGGTATAAATATGAAAAATGTTTAAAGAAGAAAATAAAATAGCCTACAACCTCACCACCTGGAAATGGTGATTGGCAACATTTTTAGCATATTACCTTCCATTATACCATATTTATTTAAATAAAGGGATCACATGTAGATATAATAGTATTTTGACTTTTTTTATTAGCATTGTTACATGAACATTTCCTATATCATTCAGTATTTTTTAAAATGATGTTTTAATAGCTGCATATATTTTATCAGGGAGATATGCCAAAATATATTCAACTATATCCCTATTGATGAAATTCAGAAGGTTTTTAGTTTTTCTCTATGATAAATAATGCTTTGATTAGAATTCTTATACAAAAACATTTTTTTAAATCTCTGATTATTTCTTTTTCCCCTCTTACTGCTTATAAGTTGTTGTCTCTGTTTTTTAAAAATTTCATTACGAGGTGTTTAGATGTGGATTTCTTTTTTTTTATTCTGCTTCAGATTTGGTGGGCTTCTTGAATCTATGTGTTGATATCTTTCCTCAGTTCTGAGACATTCTCAGCCATTACCTCTTCAAATATTGCCTCTACCTTGTTTCTTCTCTTCTGAGATTTCACAAACCTGTGTCAGACCTTATTATTGTGTTCTCTGTATCACCTACCCTCTTTTATGTATTTCCTTCTTTCTTTCTCTCTGTGCTTCATTCTAGGAAGGTTCTTCTGACGTCACTTCTACTTCAATAATACTCTCTTCAGCTGTGTCTAATCTGCTATTAAACTATCCGTTGACTTTTTAATTTTGGTTATTCAACTTTTCAATTGCATACTTTTCTCTTTCTTCTTTTTCAAACCTACTGTGTCACTTTTTATAGTTTCCAGTTCCCTGCTGAAAATTTAAAGCTTGGTTTTTATCTCCTCAAACTCAGTAAAGATACTTTGCAATTAGTGTCTGATAGTTCCAACATCTGGAGATCCTATGCAGACCTTTCTGTTGTCTATTTCCACAGGCATGACTTTTGATATCTTGACTACTAGTGCTGCTGATTGTCTTTGATTATGTGTTTGAAATTGTATTTGAAAAATTACTCATTGAATTAATTTGAAATCTAGGATGATATTATTTACCTCTAGTGAGAATTTTGAATTACTTCTATCAGGAGCACAGGAGTGCTAGTAGTCCTGATCCCCATAATCGAAAGTCAAGATTCAAGGTTATTGTGGGCTACTCCAATGAAATGAAGTGGGCTTGCAGCCTGTGGGGAGGCAAGTTGAGTTCTAGTAGACAGTTACTCTTAGAGACAGCCTTTCAGTGTCTTAGCCAAAAAGGGAGGGTGGCTTATCAGCATTGAAGTCCAACTTTTAACTCCCTGGTCTTTTGAGGTTGCCAGAAATGCAACCTCAAAAAGGGGCTCAGCCCCTCTTCTGGACTAGTCCATACCTCCAAGCAGAAGCAAATCCACTTCTGGGCTTCTCTCGCTTTGCTCCAGTCTTAGCCAGTTCTCAACTTAATAATTTCCATTTTGTTCATCTTTAATGGTTTTATTAAGATTTTAAATTTTTTAATCCATTTTATTTCATTGTTTTCATGTGGAGAGTTGTCCAAATCACGTAATCCGATGTTCTCAGAGGCAGCAATCATTATTATTCTCTAGGATATATTCCTGGGAATGGGATTTCTAGGTCCAAGACATGTACGTTTTTAAGACTTATAAGACATATTCTGACATTACTTTCTATAAATGTTGTTTTTCTTCTGTGACTCTTTTGTTCTTTTTCCCACCTAGTTTTCTGTTGGTATCTTAGAGTCCATTCATTCTTCTAAGTAGTGTAAAACCTGTAGCAGGTTTTAGATCATCGTTGCAAGTCAGATGCAAAAAATGTTGACTTATTTTTCTATATTTGAATTCAACTTGCTCTCTAGCGCCCATTTTCACTGATGACAGAAAAGAAAACTAATCTTGTCATTTCCAGGTAACTCAGTTTCTTCCATTTTAAAACTCCATCTCTTTGAAGTCAGTTGCTCAGTTAAATTGGGATTTAAACAAGCTATTCTCTATAAGCACAGCTCTTCCCCCTTGAGGGGTCTCCCTCTCCCACCTCCCCTCTTGAATATTACCTAGGAGCAAGGCTGGCACTGCACTGTGGTGTTGGGGAGATGTGTCTGTGCCGCAGGCTGTCCTCTAGAACCTTCCTGCTCCCTACTGACTTGTCTCACACCTCCCCATCTTCAGAGTTATATCCCCTCTGTATTCACTGCTGATGCCCTGGGTCCTGGTCCTGAACAACAGACACAAGATCCACCCATTCTGTGTACTCTGGTCCCCTGACTCTTCTGTGATCGAGCCTGTTCAGCCTTTTGCTCCCACTCCTCAGGGGAATGTAGGAATGTCAGGATTTCCTACATGCCAGGAGCTGGATGTGGGCCCTGGGAGCAGTATCATAGGTCTTCTCTCTGCCTAAACATCACTCCACCGTCTCTGCTTCATGGCCTGACATTCTCCCTCCTGCAGAGATTTCAGCCCCAAGCAAAGAATCCATCACTTTTGCCTTCCTAGCCTCAAATCTAATTGCAGAATTTCTCTCCCGACACCTGACTTCCAACCTGAGCAGTCAGACTAGGTTAAAACTCTCTCAGAAGAGGTCTGACCTCAGATCTGTCTTTTCTGCTCCACTCTTTTCAGATTTCACCCCCAACCTGGGAAGAATTAGCCTCCTTTGGGGAATGGAAACATCCCATATGTCAGTGGTTCTCAACCCTGGATGCACTTTTGAATCAAATATGGATGTAGAACAATTGAATCAGAGTATCTGGGAGTGGGCCTGAGCACAGGTAATTTTTCAGAGCCCCCAAGGTGAGCCAGCATTGAGACCTTGGCCATAGCCAAGTCATAAACTCTACCCTCTGACTGCCATTCTTTGTATTTCAAAGGAAGGTTTGGAATTTAGAAAATACTTTTCTCCAGTGCATGGCTCATGCACTTGAAACCCTGGCTTTGAGACTGTTTCAGAATTTAGCTTCAGGAGTTGGTTTTATGGTCACAACCAAAAATTAACATCTTCCATGCTTCTTTTCATGTCTGCTCTGATATGGCTCTGGATAAAACAGCAAATCCAGAATAGAAAAGCCCACTCATATATATATACATTTGTGTGTGTGTGTGTAAGATTGTCTGTGAGCTAACATCTGTGCCGATCTTCCTCTGTTTTGTATGTGGGAAGCCTGCCACAGCATGGCTTGACGAGTGGTGTGTAGGTCCACACCTGGGATCTGGACCCATGAACCCCAGGCTGCTGGAGCAGAGCATGAAAACTTCACCACTACATGACCAGGCTGGCCCCTGTTCACGCATATATTTCAAAATGTATAATTTTATTTGACTACTTTCTTTTTTTATTATTTTATTTATTTATTTTTAATTGCAGTAACATTGGATTATAACCTTATATAGCTTTTGTATGTACATCATAATATAGTCCGAATTCTGTGTAGATTACATCATGTTCACCACCCAAAAACTAATTATAGTGCATCCCCTAACAGGTGAGCCTAATCACCCCTTTTGCCCTCCTCCCTCTCCCCTTCCCCTCTGGTAACCACCAATCCAATCTCTGTTGCTATGTGTTTGTTTGTCGTCGTTTTTATCTTATGAGTGAGATCATACGGTATTTGACTTTCTCCCTCTGACTTATTTCACTCAGCATAATACCCTCAAGGTCCATCCACATTGTCACAAATGGCCAGATTTCATCATTTCTTATGGCTGAGTAGTATTCCATTATGTATGAATACCACATCTTTATCCATTCGTCCCTTGATGGGCACCTAGGTTGCTTCCAAGTCTTGGCTATTGTGTATAATGCTGCAGTGAACATAGGGGTGTGGATATCTTTATGCCTTTGCGTTTTCAAGTTCTTTGGATAAATACCCAGCAGTAGGATAGCTGGATCATATGATAGATCTATTCTTAATTTTCTGAGGATACTCCATACTGCTTTCCATAGTGGCTGCACCAGTTTGCACTCCCACCAGCAGTGTACAAGAGTTCCCATTTCTCCACATCCTCTCCAACATTTGTTGTTTCCTATCTTGTTAATTATAGCCATTCTGACCAAAGTGAGGTGATACCTCATTGTAGTTTTGATTTGCATTTCCCTGATAGCTAATGTTCTTGAGCATCTTTTCTTGTGCCTGTTGGCTATCCGTATATCTTCTTTGGAGAAATCTCTGTTCAGATCTTTTGCCCATTTTCTAATTGGATTGTTGGTTTTTTTGTTGTTGAGCTGTATGAGTTCTTTGTATATTTTGGATATTAACCCCTTGTCTGATATATGGTTTGCAAATATCTTCTCCCAATTGTTTGGTTGTCTTTTCATTTTGTTGATGGTTTCCTTTGCTGTGCAGAAGCTTTCTAGTTTGATGTAGTCCCATTTGTTCATTTTTTCTTTTGTTTCTCTTGCCTGGTCAGACATGGTACTTGAAAATATGCTGCTAAGACCGATGTCAAAGAGCATACTGCCTGTGTTTTCTTCTAGAAGTTTCATGGTTTCAGGTCTTACATACAAGTCTTTAATCCATTTTGAGTTGATTTTTGTGCATGGTGTAAGGGAATGGTCTACTTTCCTTCTTTTGCATGTGGCTGTCCAGTTTTCCCAGCACAATTTATTGAAGAGACTCTCCTTTCTCCATCATATGCTCTTGGCTCCCTTGTCAAATATTAGCTGTCCATAAATGTGTGGGTTTATTTCTGGGCTCTTGATTCTGTTCCATTGATCTGTGTGTCTGTTTTTATGCCAGTACCATGCTGTTTTGGTTACTATGGCTTTGTAGTATATTTTGAAATCAGGGAGTGTGATACTCCAGCTTTGTTCTTTTTTCAGGAATCCTTTGTCTATTCAGGGTCTTTTGTTGTTCTGTATAAATATTAGGATTCTTTGTTCTATTTCTGTGAGAAATGTTGTTGGAACTTTGATAGGGATTGCGTTGAATCTGTAGATTGCTTTAGGAAGTATGGACATTTTAACAATGTTAATTCTTCCAATCCAAGAGCACGGAATATCTTTCCATTTCTTTGTGTCTTCTTCGATTTCTTTCAACAAGGTTTTATAGTTTTCGGTGTACAAATCTTTCACCTCTTTGGTTAAGTTTATTCCTAGGTATTTTATTCTTTTTGTTGCAATTGTAAATGGGATTGTATTCTTAATTTCTCTTTCTGCTGCTTCATTGTTAGTGTATAGAAACACAACTGATTTTTGTACATTGATTTTGGTATTCCGCGACTTGACTGTATTCCTTTATTGTTTCTAAAAATTTTTTAGTGGATTCTTTAGGGTTTTCTAGATTTAAAATCATGTTGTCTGCAAAGATTGACAGTTTCACTTCTTCTTTTCCAATGTGGATCCCTTTTATGTCTTTTTCTTGCCTGATTGCTCTGGCTAGGACTTCCAATACTATGTTAAATAAGAGTGGTGACAGTGGGCATCCTTGTCTGGTTCCTGTTCTTAAAGGCAAAGCTTTCAGTTTTTCTCCTTTGAGAATGATATTTGCTGTAGGTTTGTCATATATGGCCTTTATTATGGTGAGGTATTTTCCTTCTGTACCCATTTTATTTAGAGTTTTTATCATAAATGATGCTGTATCTTGTCAAATGCTTTCTTTGCATCTATTGAGATGATCATGTGATTTTTACTCTTCATTTTGTTAATGTTGTGTATCCTGTTGACATTTGCGGATGTTGAACCATCCCTGCATCCCTGGAATGAAACCCATTTGATCATGTTGTATGATCTTTTTAAGGTACTGTTATATTCGATTTGCTAGTATTTTGTTGAGGATTTTTGCATCCATGTTCATCAGTGATATTGGCCTGTAATTTTCTTTTTTTGTGTTGTCCTTGTCTGGCTTTGGTATCAGGATAATGTTGGCTTCGTAGAATGAGTTACGAAGCCTCCCCTCCTCTTCAATTTTTTGGAAGCGTTTGACAAGGATACGTATAAGGCTTCTTTGAATGTTTGGTAGAATTTACCAGGGAAACTATCTGGTCCTGGACTTTTCTTTTTGGGGAGGTTTTTGATTGCTGTTTCAATCTCTTTACTGGTGATTGGTCTATTCAAATTTTCTACTTCTTCTTGGTCCAGTTTCTAAGAATTTATCCATTTCTTCTAGATTATCCAATTTGTTGGTATATAGCTTTTCATAGTATTCTCTTATTATCTTTTGCATTTCTGAGGGGTCTGTTGTAATCTCTCCTCTTTCATTTCTGATTTTATTTATTTGAGCCTTCTCTCTTTTTTTCCTGGTGAGTCTAGCTAAGGGTTGGTCAATTATGTTTATCTTTTCAAAGAACCAGCTCTTGCTTTCATTAATTTATTCTATTTTTTTGTCTCTATTTCATTTATTTCTGCTCTGATTTTTATTATTTCCTTCTTTCTGCTGATTTTGGGCTTTGTTTGTTGTTCATTTTGCAGTACCTTTAGATGCACTTTTAGATTCTCTATCTAGGATTTTTCTTCTTTCTTGAAGTAGGCCTGAATTGCTATAAACTTCCCTGTTAGAAGCGCTTTTGCTGTATCCCACAGATTTTGGCATGTCGTGTTTTCATTTTCATTTGTCTCCAGGAATTTTTGATTTCTCCTTTGATTTCTTCATTGGCCCAGTCGTTGTTCTGTAGCATTTTGTTTAATCTCCACATTTTTGTGGCTTTTCTGGTTTTCTTCCTGTAGTTGATTTCTAGTTTCATACCTTTGTGGTCAGAAAAGATGCACGGTATTATTTTGATCTTCTTAAATTTATTGAGACTTGTTTTGTGTCCTAATATGTGATCAATCCTGGAGAATGTTCCATGTGCATTTGAAAAGAATGTGTATTCTGTGGTTTTTGGATGGAATGTTCTGTATATATCTACTAAGTCCATCTGGTCTAATGTGTCCTTTAAGGCCAGTGTTTCCTTATTGATCTTCTGTTTGGATGATCTATCCATTGGTGTAAGTGGAGTGTTAAAGTCCCCTACTATTATTGTGCTACTGTCTGTTTCTCCTTTTATGTCTGTTAATAATTGCTTGATATATTTAGGTGCTCCTATGTTGGGTGCATAGATATTTACAAGTGTTATATTTTCTGGTTGGATTGTTCCCCTTAGCATTATGTAGTTCCCGTCTTTGTCTCTTGTTACAGTTTTTGTTTTAAAGTCTATTTTGT
Organism: Equus quagga; assembly: GCF_021613505.1. Taxonomy (NCBI): domain Eukaryota; kingdom Metazoa; phylum Chordata; class Mammalia; order Perissodactyla; family Equidae; genus Equus; species Equus quagga. Next base: position 25,556,285 of record NC_060273.1, on the reverse strand, counting down.
CTGATGTAAGTATTGCTACCCCCACTTTCTTTTCTTTGCCATTTGCATGGAATATCTTTTTGCATCCTTTCACTTTCACTTTGTGAGTGTCTTTAGGTCTGAAGTGTGTCTCTTGTATGCAGCATATACATGTGTCTTTTTTTTTATCCAATTGGCCACCCTATGGCATTTGATTGGAGCATTTATCCATTGACATTTAAAGTAGCTATTGATAAATATGTATTTATTGCCATTTTGTTACTTTTTCTTTCTGGGTGTTTTACTGGTTCTTCTCTGTTCCTGTCTTTTTCTCTTGCTCTCTTCCCTTGTGGTTTGATGGCAATCTTTGGTAATATGTTTGATTTCATTTGTCTTACTTTTTGCTTGCTTATTATATGTTTCTGATTTGTGCTTACCATGAGGATCCTGTTTAATATTCTGTGTATATAACAGTCTATATTGAGTTGATAGACTCTTTGGCTTGACCTCTTTCTAAAAGCTCTACTTTTCCACTCCCTCCTCCCACATTTTATGTTTTTCAAATCCTATATAGTCTCTTGTTTAGTGTGTGTCCCGTCCATCCATTACCCTCTTATCACTGAAATAGGTGATTTTAGTACATTTGTCTTTTAACCTTCATATCACCTTCACAGGTAGTTAATCTGCTAGCTTTACTATATTTTTACCTTTACAAGTGATTTTATTGCTTGGTTTTATCTGTTGTTGTTTTGTTTTTTTGATGATAATTTTTTTTAAATCTCTATTTGTGGTCATTGCTTTGCCACTTAAATAAGTCCCTGCATCATTTCTTGTAGAACTGGTTTCTTGGTGATAAACTCCTTTAATTTTTGCTTGTCTGGGAAGTGCTTTATCTCTCCTTCCATTCTGAATGATAGCCTTGGTGGATAGAGTATTCTTGGCTGTAGGTTTTTTCCTTTTAGCACTTTAAATACGTTGTGCCATTCTCTTCTCGCCTGTAGGATCTCGGCTGATAGCCTGATGGGCTTCCCTTTATACGTCACTTGTGGCCTTTCCCTTGCTGCTTTTAGCATTCTCTCTTTCTCTTTAATTTTGGACATTTTAATTATAATATGTCTTGCTGTGGGCCTCTTTGGTCTTATCTTGTTTGGAGCTCTCTGTGCTTCCTGAACTTGGATGTCTGTTTCCTTCCTCAGATTAGGAAAATTTTCGTCTATTATTTCTTCAAATAAATTTTCTGCCCCTTTGTCTCTCTCTTCTCCTTCTGGGACAACTATAATATGAATGTTAGCACACTTGATATTGTCCCAGAGTTCCCTTAGACTGTTCTCATTCTGTCTAATTCTTTTTCCTGTTCTGCTTGGGTGATTTCCTCTAGTCTTTCATCTAGCTCACTGATCCATTCTTCTGCATCATTTACTCTGCTATTGAGTTCATCTAGTGAATTTCTCATTTCCAGTATTATATTCTTCATTTCTGATTTTTTTTTAATATCTTCCAGTTCTTTGCTGATGTGCTCACTGTGTTCATCCATTCTTCTCCTATTATCTGTGAGCATCCTCATGATATTTTGTTTGAACTCTTTGTCGAGTAGGTTGCTTGTTTCTGTTTCATTTAGTCCTTTTTCTGGGGTTTTGTCCTGTTCCCTTGCTTGGAAAGTATTCCTTTATCTCCTTATTATGCCTCTTTCTCTGTGCTTATTTGTATGTATTAGGTGAGTCAGCTATGTCTCCTGATCTTGGAGAAGTGGCCTTATATGTGAGATGCTTTATGAGGCCCAGCCGGTTGCTTACCTCTCGTCACCAGTCCAGAAGATCCAGGAGTGACTCCTTTGTGGGCTACTTGTGTCCTTCTGCTGCGGCAGGGTTGCTCCCTCTGCAGGTACCCAGGGAGTCTAGTCTTTCCTTCCCTGGCCAGCTGTTTGTAAATCTGGTTTGGGGAGCCTCAGCACCCTTGGCTACACAGTCTATCAGCACACTCCTATTGCAGTTTTCCTCTTAATTGGGTTGTTACCCAGTGTAGCTGGTTGCTAGGCTCAGGGGCTTACAGTTGCTATAGGCCTCAGGCCTATGAGGCTGTTGTCAGTTCTCTCAGGAGTGCAGCTGAGTGGGGCTGGCCCTAGGCAGGGGAGCACTCAATTGTTTCAGGCTTTGGAAGGTGGCTCCGATCCTTTTTATGGCTATTTGTGAAGCACAGGTCTTCTGCTGCTGATAAGCCTCACCCCCCACAGAACCACACACTGTCAACACAGACCTGGTCTGTGCAAACTTCTCAAACCCCTGGAGCGTACCCTGACGCCACACTGCAGAGGCCCCCACCTCTCCACCAATGCCCCCCACAGTTCACCTGGTCCTCACACAGGCCCTGCCCCACAGAGGCAGACACCCTTGCCTGCCTGTAGAGGATCAAGGCACCCAGTCAATGCAGGCTGAAAAGTAGCCTGAGGGCTTGCTGTTAGGTGGGGCCCGCTAGGGTGGGTTGCCTGCCCTGGCTGAACTGGATTAAATCTGTGCTCTAGTGGGAGTGGCAGACCCTTGGGCTAACAGGCCAAGGGATGAACCTCAATGGCACCCACCGGGGTCTGCGTCAGCACACCTGGATCAGTTCAGAACAATGGCTCCCACCAATGTCTCAGTCTCCGGAGAGGTCCCTCCTCTCACCAAGATGCCCCCAGAATCCACCAGGTGAGTCTCATTTCACCAAAGGACTGTCAGCCTTCTCTCTGGTGATTTTAGGTTGCTGCAATGAGTGAGTTTGTGCGTAAGCCCTTTAAGACCTGGGTCTTTTCACCTTTTGGCTGATAGCTTTTCTGGGGGTATCCTTGCTGCAGTTAATAGCCAGCAAAGCCAGACAGTAAGACCCCCGTCTCAGTTGGGCTGAGTCTGAAGGATGCTTATAGCAGTATCGGCCCCCGGTCCGGATCTCACTCCTCCAGGGAGGGCTGCACACCTTAGGGTGGCTCTGCCTGGCCAGCTGAGAAACTCCACTGCTCCCAAAGGTAGCTTTTTTCCTCTCCAGCAGGACTTTCTGCCTCTTCCGCCTTAGTCAGGACTGCCCCTTATTATGGGGGTTCTTTTTATCAAGGTTTCAGTTTTCTCTCCAGGGTAACTTTTCCAAAAATAGTTGTAACCTGGTTGTGTTCGTGGAAGGAGATGAGTTCAGAGTCTGCTTATGCCACCATCCTGACGAGATCCTCTGACTACTTATAACTATTTTACTCCTAGCCTAGCCCTTACATAAGCAAGACCCCAGAAAGCTATGTTCTTATTTGACCTCATTTTGGCCTTAAAAAAATTGTCCTCATCTTATTATACTTGGGTGAATGCTGTGGGCCGGTGCTGAGGAGCGTTTTGAGAAACAGGTTTGTGGAGTTTGTTGTATTACTGAAGTGGTGCTGCGAGGAAGCTGTTCACCAGGTTGCTCAGTAAAAAGTTTCTCTTGGGTCTTCATGGCCAAGCAGCTGTATTTCTCTTTAAAAAATCTTTTAGACGTTCTAGGGATTCTGTTTGCAGTGACTACGAGAGAGTATAGCACGACACTGTGGCCACCTTTTTTAAGTACACATTTTGTGCACTAAGCTCACCCTTGGCATCATCTTCTGCTCATTTCCCCATTGTCCTCTTCTTACTTACTCTTAATTGTATGATATCCCATAGTGCCTGCATTTATACAGGGTGTTCTAAAACCTTCTCAGAAGGATTCTCCACCATGCACAAATCTCAATACTCTTCCTTTTGTAGGAGAGGAAAAATAATTTTCTCTCTACCTTTCTAGGTTCTTGGCTGAGACACCCCTGTAATGAAAAGACAGATTAACAGGAGAAAAACAACAGAAATTTAAAAACATTTATACCTCCTGTATATGTGGAAGATAGCTAGGAAAACTGACAAATTTCCCCAAATGGCCCAAGCCACCACCTTAAATACCATCTTCAGCTGAAGACAAAAGAAAGATGTTGGGGAGAAGGGAGGCCTGTTAATGGGAGGTGATGAGGGAGAGCACAGTAAACAAGGGTAAGGTTTGTAATAGAGATTTAAGTCCATGTCTTCTCATTGATAAGAGTTTCTGGAGATTTAGAGTCATCCTTCTCTTCCTCGTACAGAGAGGGGGACACCCTTACAAATGGAGATTTCCCCCATGAATGTAAATTTCTCTTTCAAAGGGGTAACTTCTAGGCTTTCAGATCTTCTCCTGTGTCTGCTGTTTCTTAAAAATAACCAGCGGAAGATAATCCTTATGCCAGAAAGGCACATTCTGGGGGGGATGGGGGGGCATTCTGCTTTCCTTCACTTTCTTTCCAGAATGACGTGTGTGCTGCTAGCCTGATGCCACTTTCAAGTGTTTGGCCCAAAACCTTTATCAAATTTGTTCTTATGTCAGCCGTGGAAGCTAGAGAGGAACTGTTAGCTCCCTTTTAGAGATGAAAAGGAGCTCATCCATCTTTCAGGTCTTTCTCCGCCCAGTCCCTTATCTGTCCTTTTCAAAGTTACCTTTCTGCCAGTCATGCAGGACCATGTTGCTCCACTTGGAGTCTGCTCTCCCTCCAGGGTTCATGTTCTAGAACAGAGTTCAGCAAAATTTTTCTGTAAAGGGCCCGGTGGTAAATATTTTAGGCTTTCCTATCCAAGAGGCAAAATCAAGGCTATTATGTAGATACTTATAAACAAATGTGAAAACAATTTCCACAAATATTTTATTGACAAAATCCAAATGTAACAATAATGAGTACAGCTTTTTGGCATTCAGCTCTACTAATGAGGATACTTGAATTTTTGTTGGAGGAGGGGTAACTTTTTGCTTCACTGAGGTTCAGAGCTAGTGGTCCCATCTTCACATTGATATGTTTATTACAAATGTTACTTACATTATATTACATTACATTACATAACATCATTACATTATGTTATTTACAGAAAAGCATTCTTAGCTCTCTGGCTGGACAAAAATGTTATCGCACAAGGATGGGGATCTCTTGTCTGATGTGCATAAAAAGCCAATTAATATGGGGGCTGGCCTGGTGATGTAGTGGTTATGTTTGCACATTCTGCTTCAGCAGCCTGGAGTTCACAGGTTCAGATCCCAGATGCAGACCTATGCACCGCTTATCAAGCCATGCTGTGGTGGCATCCCACATAAAATAGAGGAAGATTGGCACAGATGTTAGCTCAGGGCCAATCTTCCTTACACACACACACACAAAGCTAATTATTACAGCATTAGCTTTTGAGGAAAGAAAAAAGCTTTATTGTAAGGTCAACCTGCAAGGAGACAGGAGGCAAAAGCTCTCAAATCTTTCTTTCTGGTCCAGGGCTTGGGGCAAAATTGGGGTAAAGGGCAGGAGGTCTGAAGTGTGTAGATAGATGATTGGAAGAGAGGAGAAGTGAGGTAATTGATGATCTGCACAAGCATAGTCAAGCTTCTTGGCTCTTCATAGCATGTGTGTTCACAAAATGGTGGTATTAGCATGATCTAAGGGTGGAGTTTTTGGCCTCTTGACATCAAAAGGGTCATTTATGAGGCACTTGTCTGGGCCCAGTTGATGGGTTGATGGTCTCAACATGTTTCAACTGGACAAGCAGTCGACTCTCAGTTCCTGAAAGACAACTCTTAATTACTCTGTTGATAAGATGGGGCTAGTCGAACTGGTCCTAGTGGGCCCATGGTTACAGAGACAGGTGGTGGAGTTTGCTGACCCTTGTTCTACACCTTTCTTCTTTTTCTCTTCAACAAGCATTCACTCAACCTATGTTCCATCTCACAAGACAGCTAACCAGACACTTAAAATATTTTTATTCCATATTAGTGTATATATGTGTATATATATATATATATATGTATAAAGTATTGATGGCTGATAATGGTTTAATGTGTTACCACTCTTTAAGAAATTTTGTGCTTTTACAAAAATCATTTTCAAAGGATTATTTGCAAATCAATTCTCAAAGCCTGAAGAAAATATAATTAGCAAAGAGCAAAAGTGTTATGCTGAGAAACTTACTTATAGGAAACATCTTACTAGGCAGTTTGAATATGGTCTTTGTTTTAATAAAACAAACCCAGACGAAATCAGTCAGCCAAGGAAATGCATTTGGGACAGGCAGCTTCAATCTCCACTGGCATTTTCTGCATCTGTGAAAAATCACACTCCAGAGAGATGAGCATTTCCTTTATCCCCCACAAGGAAAGGCTCTTGATACCCAGACAGTTCACTTCCCAATCTGGAAGAAGTTGTTGTTTCAGCGTGAAATATCTTTTCAGCAACAAAAGGGAAAGTGCTGCCTCCATTTAACAGGCGAAGCACTGGCCTCTGGGTCCTATTTTCTTGTGAGATATTTGTGTGCTGGATACGGCATTTGATTTTTAAAAAGGCAGCGGTACTTATCCTTTTGGTATTTATATGTATAGCAGAGAAAAATGGAACTCTAAGTATTAAATTGCTGTACTGTGCCAGTTGAGAATTCTATGCAAGCCAGCCAACTCCTTCCCTAAAATTGTAATTTTAGTGTTTAGCAGCTGTAAGTTCCCAGAAATCTTCAAAGCGGGACCACTTACTTGGCCTGGTGCGAGAGCACTTAGCTGCTGCCAATCTGCAAAGATCCGGTCTGGGAGGCAGCAGGATACCTGGGAGGGTGTAAGGTCAGACCCCACTAGCTTGCTCCCCGCTCTGCACTTTCTTGTATGTGTCTGCCCTTGGCCAGTTCACTTAACCTCTAGTTTCAGTTTCTTCAGCTGGAAAATGGGGCTAATAATGTCTACCAAGTAGGTCCACTTTGAGAGTTAGAAATAGTTATCAATCAATTGTCCCATGGCAGCACCGGATGCATCTGTTTGCTCGGCACAGGGCGTTGCTGGCCTGGATGATGTGGCACCTGCCCAGTTCTCCTTTCCCTCCCCTGCCCTGTCCTTTGGTCACTTAGCGTATCATTGTCTGTGCCAGAGGGTGACCGAAGAAGGGTGACATCCACATCAGGTACTGGTTCTGTTTATTAGGAAACGGTGTCAAATAACTCATGGTATATGATATTGTAACAAAATGTGCTAAAATAAGGGCATTTTGATTGATTAAGCTACCATTTGCCAAAGAAGTTGACAATACCACCAAAATACCCAGTGCTGGTTGTACCCTGAGAACAGAATTTGCATAAATTAATGAAGACAACTCCATGGGTGGCGTTGAGTTTTGTATGCTTTTCCTACAAATGGGGCCTTGGATTAGAAGGTGCTCAACAAACCAGCCTGGGCAGTGGCTGACGCAGAGCTGGGGCCAATGAAAATGGCAGGTGTTTGAGTTTGAGGACAGACAAAGGCAGTGAGTCCCAGTGAGGTAGGCCAGAATCATGAAATCATGGAATCACGAAAAGAGAAAACTGGTAAGCCAGGGATCCCTGGGTCATGAACCATCAGCCTGACATGAATTTGGAGACATGGTCACTGGAGAACAGAGGCCAGGGAGTAGGTGGGACCTAGAAGAGTGGCAGGAGGTGAAAGGCAGGCAGGGCAAAGCAACAGGCAGACACACCAGCCCTGATACCCTGCATGGTGACCAAGACAGCCAGCCATAGAGTGACACACATGTACCCTGATAGGAGCAGTCACTGAAAATCGGGAGTGAGGGGCAGAAGCAAGACCTTTCCCGATGGGGGCTTCCTTCTGAGGACAGCACATCACCTAGTCCACAGGCTATGGATCAGCAGTCTCCATTTTCTAGCTCCTTCTTTCCCTTCGACCCCTGGAGCCTGCTCTTCCTACTCCAATGGCCTCACTCACTGATACATAACAGGAAGCACCATGGCTTCAACCAGAAACCATCTTTACTAAGGAACAACAGAAGAAGTGTTTGCTTGCTCACTAGCATGACGTGTGTTTTATATCCTCAAGTTCTTGGGACTTAGTCTAACAAAGGCGTCCTCTATGGCCTCATAATGCTTATTGACCTAAAGAACAAAGGCACGAATAGTCAATATGCTTAACCCCTACTTGAAACCCTTCCCTAGAAATGATGATAACAATTGAACAGGTGCTGGGAGTAACAAGAGATGGAATTTCACATACACACTCTTGGACTCCACAGCAGAGGCACAGACTCTGCACCCAGTTGTGCAGCTGGGAGAAGATGACCTCAGGGTGGGCTTGGCCATCTGCAGGGCAGGTGTCCCTGCCCTGTCACTGTAGGCTGGACAGGCATTTCTCTTGGGGCCACTCCCACTGCCCCAATCTATTCTCTGGGATGTTTTCACACACTTGTCCCCAATACTCATGTCAGACTTCACACCTCTACACCACATGGTACCCGACTTTCTCATTTCTCTTCCCTCCTAGAACTCCTCCTCTGCCAGTCTCACTCTAGACCTCAACTGTTTCCCGGAGTGGCACCATTTGCCAGGATCTTCACCAGCTTCTGTCTCCCTGTCTCCCCTGCCTCCTCCTCGGTCCTTCGTCCCTCTACTTTTCTTTAAAGTTCTCAATAACAACTCACATGTGTTGAGCACATTGTCATGCACAGAGCATATCTCTTTTCATCATCCCATCAGATTCTCACCACAATCCTGTCAGGTCATCAGGGCAGGGCAGAGTCTCATGCCCAGTTTGCTGATGAAGAAACTGAGTCACAGATGGTTGGATGACTGCGTCCTGCTGGACGTTTAGATTCGTGTGCTTTCTCTGAGCCCTGGCGCCGTGTGTCTCCACCTGTCCTAGAGTGAGGACTGTGGTGCTCACTGTGACACAACTATTTACACCAGATGAAAAATATGGTGTTTGGGCTAAAACTTGAAATATTTTTGGACCTTATCTCCAGAGTGGTAGAAAATCTGTCTCTGTAACTAGAAGGTAACAGTATAGATAGAACTACCCCACCAGTCTCCCACTCTCTGTTCTAACAGCAATTGGAAATTTGGGGTTCACATTTATAACGTAATATGACAACCAAAGAAAGCTTAAGGATTGTTATCACCAGGTCCATGTTTTTATTGTGGCAGAATACATATACATTTTACCATTTTAAGTGTACAACTCAGTGGCATTAAGTACATTCACAAAGTTATACAACCATCACCACTATCTTCCAGAACGTTTTCATCACCCTAAATGGAAACCCCGTACCTGTTAAGCAGTCACTCCCTACTGCCCCCTCTCCTCTGCCCCTGGCAACCGCCAATCTCCTTCCTATCTTTATGATTTGCCTATTCTGAACATTTCATATAAATAAAATTATAATATTGACGCTTTGTGTCTGGCTTCTATTACCTAAGCATAATGTTTTTAAGGCTCATCCATGCTGTATCACATATCAGTACTTCTTTCCTTTTTATGGCTGAGTAATATTCCATTGTATGGATATATCATATTTTGTTTATCCATTTATCCATTGATGAACATTTGGGTTGTTTCAACCTTTTGGCTATCATGGATAATGCTGCTATGAATATGCATGTACAAGTTGGTGTTGGAACACCTGTTTTCAGTTATTTTGGGTATATACCTAGGAATATGGCTGCAGCAGAGAGGGCAAAGGAAAGGAGGTCGGAGAAGGCCCAGGGGCACAGACTATCTAGACGGAGCCTTATAAGCCATTGTAAGACCTTGGCTTTTACTCTGAAGGAAATGGAGAACCATTGGAGGGTTTCCAGCAGAGGTATAGTCTGATCTGATTTATGTTTCAATAGATCATTCTGGATGCTGTGTTGAGAGCTGACTGAAGGAGAGCAGAAGTGGAAGCAGAAGCTGGTTAGAAGGCCATTGTTGTAGTCCAGGCGGTATGATGGTGATGACTCAGACTAGATGGTGGCAGTGAAGGTCATGACAGGTCATCAGATGGATTAGCACCAAGACTGACAAAAAAGATTTTTACCTCAGTGTTTAGAAGAATAGAGTTGACATTACCTACGATAGGAAAGACTGTGGGTGGGACAGGTTTGAGAGTGAGGAAAGTTAAAAATTTTATTTCAGCCATGTTAGAGGGATCTTTTAGACATAATGGAGTTGTTGAATAGGCATCAATTGGATATACCAGTCTGAATTTCAGAGGATGGATTCAGACTGGAGTGTAAATTTGGAAGCTATTGGAATATAAATGTTATTGAAAGCCATGAGGGCAAACAAGATAACCAAAGATGAATGTAGATGGAGAAGAGAAGAGACCCGAGGGCTTTGCCCTGGAGTCCTCCTACCTTGAACATCAGAGATAACAGGAAGCGTCAACAGAGAAGATTGAAAGCAGCGTCCAGGAAGACAGCCAGGCATGTGGGGTGCCCTGGATGCCCAGTGGAGATCCTGCTTCCAAGAAAGGGGAATGGTCCACTGTGTCAAATGCAGCTGGGAGGGCACACACGATGAGGACTGAGAAGTGATCATTGGATTTAGGGTGAGTCATCTCTGACCTTGACAAATGCACTTGCAGTGGAGGGGCGAGGTGAAAGCCTGGTTGAATGGGTTTCGGACAGACCTGGAGAGAGGAACTGGAGGTGCCAGGTATAGATAGCTCTTTAAAGAAGTTTTGCTGTAACAGGGAACAAAAATAATGAGGAGAGGGCAGCTGTAAGAGAAGTGGGTCAAGGGGGATGTGTAGGCTATGCAAGCTGCTAGGAATAATCCAGCCCAAGAGGAAAGCTGATAATGTACAGTGTTGTTCTAAAATGTACCTGGTTTTTTTTTTCCAGGCATGGTAAGGACAAAAGATCAGGAGATGATTGTTACTCACAGCTCGCAAGAGAAGGAGGCCTGCCATGCCACGCAGGGCCATATGGGGAACAACGTGGGTCAGTCAGAAGGCAGACAGAGTAAGGGGAAAGCATGGGCAGGAGTCCTTACTGTGGTTTTTGCAAGAAGGAATGCGCAAGGCAGGGTAAACAGCTGATCAGGCTTAGGAATGGCTAGTTAGAACAATTTTGGCAGTCTCTGTGGTATAGGGGTTGTCTCTAGTTGTCTTGTTTCTGGCCCTGGAATGATCAGGGCAGAGGGATATTGCCTCCTGGAGTGTAAGAGCCAGATAGAGGAGGTGACTGGGAGTGTCAGCTCCAGGTTGGTTAGTTTGCATGGGAAAGGCATGCTCCCCAGGGGGTCTTTTGCTATATCTAAGAATTGGCCAGCCCTGGGAGGGTCACGCTTTCCCCAGTCAGCAAGGCCCCAGATGCCAAGCACCAAGAATACAGAAAATAAGAAAAGACATTTAATATAGGTGTATTTAGGGGAAGAGAGATTACTGGAGTGAGGTCCTTGAGTGGCAGGAGAGGATGAGTGGAGGGGTTGGCCTCAGCTAAAAGTGTGGAGAGTTCAATTATAGCAAAAGGAAGGAAAGCAGGTGACAGATACCTCTAAGGGAGTAGATGTTGGGGGAGGGGACATCCTATTTTGTTTGCTGCTTTCTTAGGGAAGTGGGAAGCAGGGTCATCAGTGGAAAGTGAGGAAGGAGGAGAAGGCGTGGCAGTCTTCTAGGAGAGTGAGAGAGGAGGAACTCAGGACCTGCAGCAGGATTGCAGCGCAGCACTGAGGACCCAATGAATTTAAAGCAAAATTAGCCTGTGTGGTTATGTGTTTCTCTAACTGCATCCAGCTGTGCAAAACAGATGTGGAGTAGGCAGAGTATTGTGTTTATCAGCATTAGAGTTTTGCCAAATGAGAACAACCAAGTTGGGGTAGGGGGCAAGGGCACCATTACACAACTGACCATGGGTTTAGGGTGGGTAGGAAGGGGGCCCACTGTTAAGGCCAATGGATTGGAGGTCCCCGTGGGATAGAAGGATGGGTGGATCAGGGCTGCTTGAGGAGGTGAGCTGGAAAGATAGGGGGTGGTAATCAGAGTTGAGTGCTTCCGGTCAGAGAGTACAGGAGATTTTTTTGTTTTCATATTTTTGTCGAGTGTATTTTCTGTAAGAGGTATGTGTTTGTTTTTTGTGACATAAAGTAATTAATTTTTGTTTCAAAAAGAAAGAAATGTGTTTTGAGGGGTGAGTAGGATTTGGATAGATGGAGGTGGTCTCATGGAGGACATTTCTGGAGGAGGAGGTACAGGCAGAAACTGGGACACTGTTCCTGAGTAGTGAATAGCCCAGTGTAGCCAGGCATGGAATCTATGGGGCATCTGTCTGGACAGGTCCTGAGGAGAGCAAGGATGCTAAGGAAGAACCTGTACTTAATTCAGGAGAGAATAAGGAGCCAGTGAAGGATTTTGAGGAGGGAAATATCTAGAACACAAGTGGGCCCTTTGTTACCTGTGAGAAGAGGAGAAGAGGAAGCATCGATAGTGAGAAAGCTTTGCATATCTTCCTGGAAATTCCTGGGACTGCCACCCTCTCCTCACTGCTCTCGCTCCCTGTCTCATCTCTCTCTTAGCTGGAACTGTTCTGTGTATTGTATATATTCTATGTAACAGCAACAATAAAAGTGATTATTTTTAATTTCTGTTCTTCTCCTCTGTAATGGAGCTATTAGACTTTGACAGATCCCATAATATGATTATCATTTTTGAATGATTTTGAATTGAAATGTTTGGACTAATGGTGGTAATTGCAGTTGAATTTGAGAAATGAGTCTGTAGGCTCACGTTGCAGGATCTCATCAGCCTGGAAGTGCCATCAACTGTGGCTCATGTGGTTGGGCAGGTGATGAGGAGGCCTCGGAAGGGAAGTGGGGCCCTGCTTGGCTCTTGGCTTGCTGACTGTAAAGAGGAGTCTGGTGAACCCTGCCTCTGGTCCCAGCTAGGGCTGCGTACTGGCTTTCTGTTGGAGACCTGCTTCTCCCCATGCAGGGAGGACGGCTGCTCATTGTCAGTCCAGTCAGGTAGTTCCAGAATTCAAAGCAGTCATCCCACTGAACTCACCAGCAAGTGCTCGCCAGCCTAACCATGGGAGAGGATATGTCTCTTAATTATGTAGTCTCCACATTCATCAGTTATACATTAGCCACCTTCCAGGAGCCTTGCGCTGCTCCCAGCACATTGGGCAGGCCTCAGAGCCCTGCTGTTTGCAGCACTGGGGCCTTTGCTTAGTGAGGAGGCTGCCTCCCAGGGGCTAGTCTCCAGGCCGCTTCCGGCCTCTTTTTTCCACAGTCCCTGTCAGGTGCCACCTCGCAAGAGCGCCAAGATCTGGAACTCTTCTTGACACCATGGCAGGTTTTTGTGCGTGGCCTTTAGGAGAACTTTTCACATGCCACCAATAGTAATAATGGTCGCTTGTTCATTCCATGTCTCCCCTGCATTAAGACCAGCCTCCTGCCCCTCATCTTTAGGTTCTGGCAGCCTGCGCAGGATACAGACAAAGACCTGCTTTGCCGTGGCCTCCTGTGGGCCCTTGTGCCAGCCTAGGCAGCTGCTGTGGCCTAGCTCTAATGAGGAGGCACTAGGGGACCTCTCAGTTCTGTCCTGAGAAATCCCAGGGCCTCTTTTTGTTGTTGCTGTTGAGGTCACATTGGTTTATAACATTATATAAATTTCAGGTGTACATCATTGTATTTCTACTTCTGTATACAATACCATCATGTTCACCACCAAAAGTCTAGTTTCCATCTGTCACTGTATCACTGTCTCTCTTTACCTCTTTCACCCTCCCCTCACCCCCCTTCAACTCTATTTACCACCAATCTGGTCTCTGTATCTATGTGTTTGTTGTTGTTGTTGTTGTAGTAGTAGTTTTTTATCTTCCACATATCAATAAGATCATATGGTATTTGTCTTTCTCCATCTGACTTATTTCACTTAGCATAATGCCCTCAAGGTCCATCCACGTTCATTGCAGTGTTGTTCACAATAGCCAAGACTTGGAAGCCAGCCGCTGGGGGACTCAGGGCAACTCATCCTGTGAATTCTTCTCTCCTCGCCACCACACCCAGAATGTATCACCCAGATAATGCCAGTTATATTAAAATATCAGGCTGCTTGACAGGAAAGATATTTCCCAAAGGGCAATCTCAGAAGGATCTGGAAGGAAAAGCAGACTGTCTGCTCTCCTTGACAGCGGAAGTTATGTCCTTTGGGTCTTGCCTCCCTCCTCTCTTCCTCTTCTTCCCTCCAACACTTCCTCCTCCTTCCCCATCGCTTCCTCCCCTCCCTCCTCCATGGGCCTCCTCTGTCTCCCTCGATGTCTCTCCCTCCCCTCTCTCTCCCTCCTCTTTCCCTGCCCCTCCCCACGCCTTCCCTTCCAGCTCTCCCTACAGCACACTCCCCTGCTGTCCTTGGGTTCTGGCTCAGTTCAGCCAGTTTGTTTCTGAGGCATCATGGAGCCCTTCCCCGCCAGTGGAAGTTCACCCAGATCTGTTACATTCATTCATTTTATCCAACAGTAGCCGGCGAGTGCCTGCTCGGTGTCAGCAAGGCACTAGCTCCCGGGAATACAAGAAATTAGAGGAGAAACTTCTCTGCCCTTGGGGACCACCCTCAGGGTCCTGACAGTTCCAGGGAGAGATGGCTCCACAGGATGGTTCTGCTGGTACAAACACGAAGTCCTGAGTCCTGTCTCCGTGTATTTGGTTCTGTGTTCTGGGCCGCACTCAGGAATCTGCATTTTCTAAGGAGTCATTGGGTGATGCTCGTGCAGGTGGGCCCTGAGCCAATCTCAGAGAAACATTCTTTTCACCTGTGGACCATGCCCAAAGACAACCCTTCAAGACTGTTTGTTGACTGACTGTGCCCTGTGATTTTAACCGCCTGCTTGCCCTCAGGGGATTAGAAAGCATAAGCCTCTTGGAGCAGGATCTTAATTACGCATGCGTGTTAATGTTGGGAATCTTCAGACTCTAAGCATAGGCTTTGGGGGAGATTGTTCAAACTTACTGGAATGTCTTGAAGTGCTCAACAGTTGCTCTCTAGAAGCCTGAGGTGACGTGGGCGCTGCCTCCCATTCCCCCTCCTCCCGTCTCCAAGCCCACATGTTGCTGGCGTTTCTCTATCACTCGAGTGGACCCTGGCTTTTAGCTCTCCCGGAATGAATCTTCCCTGCAGTTGGCCTCTTCTGGCTGTGTGATAAAACGTCCTCCCTCCCCCAGATCATACGTAGGAGGGGACAGCATGTGTCGTGATTACCATTTGATTGCAAAGAACAGGAACCTATCTGACGAGGTTTAAGTCAAAGAGGACAGACCACAAAAGCTCAGGGAGCTCTCACATGACCCAGAGGCAGAGAGCAGAGCCAGGCCTGTCAGCTGATGACGGGAAGCAGTAGTTACCAGGCAGCCCCTCCCCCAAGGTCTCACACCTCCACTGTGCACCTGCCTCCTTCCTCTGCCAGCATCCTTGTGCACAGGGGCCGCTGGAGCTGCCTCCAAATGGCAGCCTGAGCCCTACAGACGAGTGAGACCGTCTAGGTGTAGCTCCTAGCACTGTCTCCATTCCAAGTTTCAGGAAAAACATAATTTGATTCACTCGCTTTGGGATCGGTGCTCATTCCTGGTTCGGTTAACTGAGGCTGGGATATGGACTCACGTCGTGCTTTTCCATGCCTGGGATCAGCGGTTTCTCTGAGGGGCCAAGGACTGGGAGCAAATGATTGATAGTGAAGGGGTTGGAGTCCCTGGCAGGGCCAAGGTGGCACAGCTGCACCAGTAGGGGGCAGAGTCTTGCGTACATAGGGGTGACTGGTGTGAAATTTCTGCAAAAACGTTATGGACGGGCCTCACTGTAGAAGGGCAAAGAAATAGTATTTATTGAGTCCCCTCTCTATGCAATGGGCACATTGCATGTCTTTTCACAGCAGTATTCTATAGAGCTTTAACTTGGATCCAGAGTACTCCATTAATGTCACACATGAACAGTTTTCAGTGGCAGCACCCACGTTCAAACTAGGTCCACTCAACTCCAAACACTGATTTTTCCAGTGTGCCCTGTTGCTGCCCCACCACATGGGTACCAAGAGGTATTCCATGGAGTCCAAAATCTGGACATTAAAGTCAAAGTCAAGCTCAAAATCAGAAGGAGCAGATAAGGCTCTAACACTGAGGGTTATAGCTCAGCTCAAGAGAATTCCACCTAATAGCTTCCTGGTGGCCCCAGTGGAGTTTCATTGGGCCTCCTCTAGGAGATGTCTCTTCTGCCCAGGAAGGCGTCTTAATGGCCTTTCTGGTCTTTGGCAGTGTGGGCATTTGCCAACTCCTCTGCGAAGACTTTTCTGGAGAGTACAGTGAAGCAGAGGGGCTAAAGTCAAGGACTTTGAAGTTGGATGGGTCCTGAGCTCTGCTCCATGACGCAGAGCAGGTCACTCAATCTCCGTGGGCCTCGGCTCTTAAATGGAGATGGTCCTTCCTCCTTCACAGGGCTGTGGAGGTTTTTAAATGAAAGAGTGTGTGAAAAGTGCTTTCCACTTGTGCTTGACACATAGTAATTGCTCAATAAATGGCTGGAATAGTAATAATTATTATTACTATTATTATGATTAGACTCTAAGTTGCTTGAACACAGGAAGTATGTTGCGTGTTTCTCTACCCCCTACAGCACCACTAAAAGGCCTTAGACATGGTAGGTTTTGAGAAAATATTTGCTTGGATGAATTTATTATACAAAGGTACCTATAAAGTTTGGAAACAGAGGTGAAAAGACATAATAAAGGAATTGTTGATATTACACTACAATACATGATGTAAGACAATGTAATACAATGTACTATGTATATATCAGTGTGTGGTCCCTCATCAGCAATTCATGGTTCTGTGCTTCATGTGAAATTGCAATGAACATGGTAGATTAATGCTGCATTTCCATTCATTCTTGCACATGCATCCAAGCTGTGTTGCCTCAGATGGTTTTTGTCTCTGATTTTCAGAGTCAACTTGTGCCTTTGGTGTACCCTAGAAGAAATAATCAAGGAGCTAATATATACAAAAATAAAATGCTAATCTTTGTATGAGACTTTATGGCCACTGACCACCCCTTAGATACTTTTCCTCTCTCTCACTCAGCACCCTTGTCTGTAGGCTGAAGCGGTCTCTCTGTAGTTTATCACTGACCCCTTTGGGCATCAGTGGTTTCCTATATGAGTCTTCTCCCTTCTGTAAGGACTGGCACCCTGATCCACTTTCTTCCCACCAGAACGTAGAGATTGGACCCCTTCCTGTAGACCTCTCCTCTCCAGTTTCCCTTCACGCCCCTGGCTTGTAAAGCTCTTCTTCCTGGGGCAGGGAGTGGACGCATCTTGTTCCTTACCTCCAAGCTTCTTTCGGACTGCCCATGGATGCTCATCCTGTCACACAGCTGTCACCAGAAGTGCAGTGGGAACCAGCTCCATGGTTGCAGACACCATGTGATGTGTGAGACCCATCCTCGTGCAAGCTACAAAGGAGCCAGGTTATCCCTGGATGCTTTGGGGCCCCTCATTTGTCTAAGCTAAAATATAGGTTTATGGAGACAGAGGGTGTAGGAATTGAGGCCGTCAGGGAAGTTACTCAATTTGCCAGAGTAGAACCCAGCACCTGTTACGACGATGCCTGCAGAGGGGCTTCTGATACTGCCACCTTAATGACTTTAGCTTCTTGTTGTTGTTGTTTGATTGAGATATAATTGACATAGAACATTGTATAAGTTTAAGGTGTACAACATGTTGATTTGATTTGTATATTTTTATATTGCAATATGGTTACCACCATGGCATTAGCTAACACTTCCATCACGTCACGTAATTACCATTTCACTTTCTGGTGAAATGTTTAACATCTAATCTTTTAGCAACTTTGAGGTATATAATACGGTATTCTTGACTATATCACAATGCTGTGCATTAGATCTCCAGAACTTATTCATCTTCCAACTGCAAGTTTAGACCCTTTCACCAACATCTCCCCAATTCCTTAATGCCCTGGAAACCAGCATTCTATTCTCTGTTTCTATGAGTTCAGCTTGTTTAGGTTTCACATATAAGCGAGAACATACAGTATTAGTCTTTTTCTGTCTGACTTATCTCACTTAGCATAACGCTCTCAAGGTCCGTCCATGTTGTTGCAAATGGCAGGATTTCCTTCTTTCTCATGGTTGAATAGTATTCCATTATATATACATACAACATGACTTTAGCTTCTTTCTCTCTCCCGCAGGACACCAGCCATGATTGGCTGCTCATTTGTGGTCAACAGGAAGTTCTTTGGTGAAATCGGTCTTCTTGACCCTGGGATGGATGTGTATGGAGGAGAAAATATTGAACTTGGAATCAAGGTTTGTGACATGGCGTCCTTTCCTCTTGCTTTATCCTTGTTTTTGAGCAGAGCTGACTGGTCATCCTTAATGTGTATTTAAAGCTTCTTTAGCTGGTGAATGACAGAATCGTTCACTCCACCCTTATTCCTGAGGATGTTCCAGCAAGGTTGTCACCACTCCTTAGACAGGGGTTATCCTGGGCTTTCCTCTGTCTAAAGGTTGAACAATGTGTTCTGTGCCTTGGTGACCCAGGCTGGACATTAGCTGGAGAATTTGATTCTCCATCCAGTTTCGTTCCCTTTAAATTTTTCTTAAAATTAAATTCTTTCCTTAAATTAGTATTTCCATCCTCTGTATTTTGATAGTTCACGTACATCACAGAATCATAAGATGCCAGAGGAGAGAAGGACCATGTTCTGTGGGACCCTCTGTTTTCTCAGAAATGCTTCCAAGGAGGATGATGGGGGAGAGGAATGAGGGAGACACAGAATGGGCCTCTCGCTGGGCCCCCAGTCCAGATCAGCTCCACTGTTAGATATTTTATGTACTGGGTTTTGCTTAAGATTTTGTTTGAAAAATGAATTCCACTGTAAAAAAAATAAAAGTTGGACACTGATGCATTTCTGTGTCCTGTATCCACTGTCCTGAACCTTTGCATGCCTGAGTCCCTGGAAATGACTCAGGACACAATTGTAAGGCTTAAACATTACTGAATTTCTTCTGCTGTCCTCTGCTGCATTCTCGTTTTTATTCTACCAGGTAGGTAACCAGTACAGAACCCTCCTCCCAATCAAAGCCTGCTCTCTGTGTCTGATTTCACTCATTTATTCCTAACTACTCAGGGCCTCTAAAAGGCTCCATCAGCCCCTCATCTACACTTGCGCCCCCTTTGTGCAATGAAAGACTTCATGCCCTCAAGATTTAATGCATGTCCCAGCTACACGAGCAAAGGGGATGGTGGGGCTCTTCCCTGGATCCTAAAATTACTCCCTTTTGGAGACTTCACACTCTTCCTATGCCATCAGTTCCAGGCTGGATTCTTTCCTCAGTGGAATTTGCATAGGATTTCTTAGTAAAGCTCAGCAATTAAAAAGCCCGTGAATATGTTATCGTAGCTAATATACTCGTCATTCATCCATTTGGAATTTATTGAAGGAAAAGATCTGGACCCAGAATGTTGAACTTGGCCTGTAACTTAAATTTCCACCCTACTTCCATCTTCTCATCCCTCCTTGTGCTGCTCTGCTGCTTTTTCCTTAGCTCTCGTCAGCTTCTAGCATGCCCTAGAATTTACTTATTTATTATGTGTGTTGTTTTTCTCTACCTTCCCCTCACTAGATTACAAGAAGCTTTATGGGGCACAGATCTTTTCTGTGCTCACCTTTGTATCCCAAGCATGTCAAACCATGCTTGACACAATGTTCCTGTTAGATTAATGTTAGATTAGGTGTCTGTTAGATTGATGACTGAATGGATCCTATTGGAAACTGAACATAAGTAGAAGCAGTGGAGTGGTGGGGACAAGCCTGGTTGGAATGAGTTCATGGCTAGATGGGAGGTGATAAGTTGTTCTGGGTACTTACCTGTGAAAGGAAGGAGCTCAAGGAATTTCTGCATGGAGACAATTGAGCTTTTTTTTTTAAAAAAAAAAAAGCAATTATTTTTAAGATAAAATAAATTTGAATGTCTCTATATGCTGCAAGAAGGAAACCAGTGAGGCATAAAATATTACCCACAGAGGAGAGAACAGGATGACGGGGGTGCTGTCCCTGTGGAGGCAGGGACACAGGTGGAGGGGTTAAGGGGATGGGAGGGACCTCCAGATTTGATTGCCACTGCAGGCTGTCTTCTGGGGAGAAGAGAGGCTGTGACAGCAGAACTCAGTGCTGAGGCTTCCTGAGATGTTGGTCTCCCCACACTCGTGACGGCGTTTGCTTTGCAGTGATCTGGACCCAGCAAAGGTCTGTGTGCGAGGCTCTGCCACACTCAGTGGTGATGGTGGTGATGGTTCTTTGTGGCTGCCCTCATCCCTGAAGGAAGAGAGGGGGCTTATCATTTTCTGTTCAAAGCACAGCCCAGCACACCAAAGCCTAACCACCTGAGGGGCCAGTGAGTTCCACTCGGCACGCTCCTTGTGAACAGGCTGGAGTGAACAGGCCCTCAGAGGCTGCTCCCTGGCTTGTCTTCTTTGTGGCAGATTGGCGCTGGGCTGCTCTCTGCATATCTTTATAAGAGCATCGGATGGATGGAGGCATGGATACCACTCTCGTGTGCAATTACCTGCCTCTTATTGTACGCCCAGGCTTATCCAGCATACGTGCTGGAGATTTGGGAATGTTGTGCTCTTACTTCCCATAGACTATGTTGTCCTGTGAGCTGCAAGCTGACTCTCCACAGAAGCCTTGGTTTTCTGCTGATTCTTGAAGCGGGAGTTGAACACTATTGGGACCACAAAGACCAAGGCCTGTGTTCAGGGTCCACATAGCCACCGTCTACACAGTATTCTGTGTTTCTCATGTTGTGGTCCTGACCAGCAGCATCAAACTTACCTGGGAACTTGTTACAAATGCAGATTCTCAGGCCCTGTCCCACACCTACTGAATCAGACACTCTGGGGTAGGGTCCAGCAACCTGTGTTTTAACAAGCCTTCCAGGTGATTCTGTTACATACCCAAGTTTGAGAGTCACTGGTCCACACCCTGACCAACTTCCTGGCAAATACACACCTTTTCTCAGAAAGGAGCCCAGATGAGAATCCACATCTTTTAAGGCCCTCCTCTGGGTTCCTCTCATGGCCACTGCGGGCCACTGTGAGTCCTTTCTTCTCACTCCCAGCCCACACAGCCTGGGCTCCCTTAGGACCAGCGCCTACTTCCTCATTAGCGTCATGTGCAGGTGTCTGGACCAGGTTCCTGCAAGGTTCCTGGTGACAGGGCTACCTTTTACAGGAAGCAATCCATGTAAGGTGCTTTGTTTCACAAACTATTCCTTCTCCTTTCATTTCATGCTATTTTGTACTGCTCAGGGCGCAAATAAGAAGAATAATAAATACATTATTAAGAAAGCCATCCCCACTGCTGAAAAAAATCAGAGCTTTGTGTAATATAAACGCACATATATACATACATATAATTTTCATGTAGTGTACATACATACATTTATACAAATTAACCTATAAAGAATGACACAAAATCCTATGCTTTAGTTAAGTGGGAAAATTTTCATATGAGAACACTTTCTTTGTGATTTTTTCCAACAGGAAATAGGTACATCTATGATCTTTCCAACTATTCTCTGGAATTTTTCATTATTCTTGAATTCCATCTTCAGTAAGTAAAGATGTGTGCAAGAATAGGAAGAATAGAAAGTCTCATTGTGATTCAGGGAAAAGATTAGCAGGGTTGACTCTGGGCCTGTTGCTTGGATGAAAGGCAGCTTGCCTATGACCAAAACAATCAATACAGTGAAGGAAAAAAAAAAAAGCTTTCCAGGACTGAGAAAATAAGTGAGATTAGAAATTGAAAGGTTTCATCTTCTTCTAAGTAACATTGATCAGAAACTATTAACAAGGCATATTATAGTAACATGTCTAAAGGGTAAGAGAAAAAAAATCTCTAAGGAGAGAAGACCTCAGATAGATTACTTTTAAGTGGTATAAAGTCAGATGGCTTCAGATTTCTCCAATGGATCAGTCTTCTTTGAGAAGAAAAGGCACTTTCTTATTCTGAACCCTCGTATGAAAGAGTGACACACAAGACTCCTGAACCCTGTCAGGCCGCCTTTCCTAACGGAAGACAATAGAAAGACAGTGTCTGATCCTCAGACGATCAGAAAACGTCTTAGAGCAGTCAAAGACTGAATAAAAGGCAGAATTCCTGTGAGTGTACATTGTTGTTAAAAATATTTGTGAGACCAATGACCTGTGATGGAGGCAAGTAAACAAGAGGGTGTGGAGAGGCACGTGCATGATAACTTTACCTGGCCCAGCGCAGCCCAGCACCTTCCTCTTGGTGCAGCTTTTACAGGAGGCTCCACAAGAGTCACAGGTAAAGGACTCAGATCCCTGACCTGGTGAATGATGGGCATATTAATTTGCACAAGGTAACAATCATGTTCTTAAAAAGCATGATGTGTATATTAATTTGCACAAGGTAACAATCATGTTCTTAAAAAGCAGAGTGTGACCTAGATGCCACAATTGCTGATTGTGTTTTTCATGATGTCCCTGAGCCACACCATTTTCCTGAGGCGTTGGGATGCCATTTTCATGACCTCTGTGGGCCCAAGGTTGGCAGCTCTGCCATCTTACCCAGGCCACTCCACTTGGGCTCAAGGCACTGAGGACCTGCAGGGTCACCCAAAGGCTCAGACCCTCACAGAACCTGAGCCAATTGGGATAACTTCAGCAGTAGTTTTGAAGGATTGCTCCTTTAGAGGGGTCATTTAGAAATTATGGCCTCTCTGGGGTGGCCAAAGCCCCAGGACCCCAAATGAACATGGAAACTCCCACTCACACTAGTCTCTCTGCTCCCCACCTCGTCTCTTGTCTTTGACAAGCCAATGGCATAATTCAGTCCAAAGGACTGAGAATCGAGAGGTTGATGGTATATACAGTCTCTGTCTGAGTCTGAAAGTCCAAGAATCAGGAGTACTGAGGTCTGAGAGCAGGACAAGATGGATGGCTTAGCTCAAGCAGGAATGTGAGACAGCTCTGTCAAGCACTGATGGCTGTTGCTCTGACCCTTGCTCCAGCCACTCCTCTATCCCTGGGTTTGGGAGTCATCATTCAACATCCATTTTAGCCAGGATATATCCCCCTACCCTCTCTAAGACCTCTGACATCAAGATCTCTGATGTTCAGAAGCCTCTTGTGACCTTTGTATTTCATTTTGAACTCTTGGGCTCAAGTCTGCTGCATTGTGATTTGGGTAATGGCGACTCCTGGAGGGGACCAGACCATCAACTCTTTTTAGTTCTCCTAATGCTTAGGTTGCACTAGATTAGTGCAATCTTGGGTCTCCCTTCCCTGCTAGCATTGATCATCTCTGGCTATAGGAATGTCTTCATAGCGCAGGGTTAGTGTATATCTGTAATGAAATTCAGAGCAAAGTCCCTGGTCTTGTCTGTGGATACAGTAAGCCTTAGGACTTCACAGACTGAGCTTTAATCTAGATGCGTATATTATAGGTGACCAACAGTTCAGTTGAATGCTTTTGAATATAATGGAGACACGTTGAATGCCTTCTCTACTCTAGAAGGCATTTTCACCGGGGATACGCAGTGGACAGATATGGTTTCTATCCCATGCTATTTATGGTTAGGCAGAAAAACCATTCATTTATCAAATGATTACCAATATGATGAGTATGAAAAGACAGGATGAGGGGATGCTACAGGAGAATATAGCAAGGGAATATAACCTAGTCTAGGGAGTTGAGAAGAGCCTCCCTAAGGAAATGATGTTTAAGACTTCAAAAATAAGTTAAATTTAGATAAGCAAAGAAGACGTGGGAGTGGAGTGTGGGAGTAAGACTATTCCAGGCAGTTTCAGTTATGCGAGGTGAATAAGTCCTCGAGAGCTGCTGCACAGCATGCTCTATAGTTAGCACTGTACATATACTTAAAATTTTGTAAGAGGGTAGATCTTATGTTAAATGTTCTTTTTTAGAAACAATCCATTTATTTATTTTATTGAGATATAATTGACATGCCTCGCTATATGTTTAAGGTGTATGGCATAGTGCTTTGACTTGCATATATCATGGAATGATTACTGCAATAAGTTTAGTTAACATCCATCATCTCATATAGATAGAATAAAAAGAGAAAGCGAAAAAAGAAAATAATTTCTTTTCAAGTGGTGAGAGCTCCTAGGATTTACTCTCTTAACTTTCAAATATATCATAAGCAGTGTTACCTGTAGTCGTCATGTTGTGCATTACATCCCTAGTACATATTCATGTAGTTGGAAGTCCATACCTTTTGACCACCGTTCTCCAGTTCCCTCTCCCCCCATTCCCTACATCTGGTAACCACAAATGTGGTCTCTTTTTCTATGAGTTTGACTTTATTTTTTAGATTTCGCATATAAGTGAGATCATACAGTATTTGTCTTTCTCTGTCTATTTCACTTAGCATAATGTCCTCAAGGTCCATCCATGTTGTCACAAATGGCAGAATTTCCTCGTTTTTTATGGCTGAATTATATCCCATTGTATATGTGTACCACAACTTCTTTATCCATTCATCCACTGATGGACACTTACGTTGTTTCCATGTCTTCACTGTTGTTAATGCTCCTGCTATGAACATGGGGGTGCAGATATCTTTTCGAGTTAGGGTTTTCATTTCCTTTGGATATATTCCCAGAAGTGGAATTTCTGGATCATACAGTAGTTCTATTTTTAATTTTTTGAGGATCCTTCCTGCTGTTTTCCATAGTGACTGTACCAGTTTACAGTCCCCCCAATAGTGCGTGAGGGTTCCCTTTTCTTCACATTATTGCCAGCATTTGTTACCGTGTGTCTTTTTGAGGATAGTGATTCTAACAGGTGTGAAGTGGTATCTCATTGTAGTTTTGATTTGCATTTCACTGATGACTAGTGATGTTGAGCATCTTTTCATGTCCCTTTTGGGCTTTTGTATATCTTCTTTGGAAAAATATCTGTTCGGGTCTTTTGCCCATTTTAAAATTGGATTATTTGTTTTTTTGCTATTGAGTTGTATGAGCTCTTTATATATTTGGTATATGAACCCCTTATTAGACATACAGGTTGCAAATATTTTCCCTATTCCATAGTTTGTCTTTTCACTTTGTTGATTATTTCCTTTGCTGTGCAGAAACATTTTAGTTAGATGTACTCCCACTTATTTATTTTTGATTTTGTTGCTTGTGCTTTAGGTGTCATATCCAAAATATCATTGCCAAGACTTACGTCAAAGAGCTTTTTGTCTCTGTTTTCTTCTAGGTGTTCATGATTTCAGGTCTTACATTTAAGTCTTTAACTCATTTCAAGTTAATTTTTGTGAGTGGTGTAAGGTAGGGATCTAGTTTCATTCTTTTACATGTGAATATCCAATTTTACCAGAACCATTTATTGAAGAGACTCCATTGAGTATTTTTGGCTCCTCTGTGAAATATTAGTTAACCATATATGCTGGGTTTATTTCTGGGCTCTTGATTCTGTTTCACTGGTCTGTTTGTCTGTTTTTGTGTCAGCACCACGCTGTTTTGATTACTATAGCTTTATAGTATAGCTTGGAATCAAGAAGTGTGATACCTCCTGCTTTGTTCTACTTTCTCAGGATTACTTTGGCTATTCATGGTCTTTTGTGGTTACATATAAATTTTAGGAGTGTTTTTTCTACTTCTGTAAAAAATGCCGTTGACATTTCGATAAGGATTGCATTGAATCTACAAATGGCTTTTGGTGGTATGGACATTTTAACAATAATAATTCTTCCAATCTCTGAATACAGGATACTTTTCCATTTGTCTGTGTCTTCTTTGATTTCTTTCATCGATGTCTTGTAGTTTTCAGAGTAGAGATCTTTTACCTCCTTGGTTAAGTTTATTACTAAATATTTTATTATTTTTGTTGCTATTGTAAATGGAATCATTTTCTATATTTCTTTGTCAAATAATTAGTCATTAGTGTATAGAAATGCTACTGATTTTTGTATGTTAATTTTGTATGCTGCAACTTCACTGAATTTGTTGATTAGATCTAATAATTTTTTGGTGAAGTCTTTACAACTTTCTATATATAAAATAATGTCATCTGCAAAGAGAGACAGTTTTACTTCTTCCTTTCCAGCTCTGATGCCTTTTATTTCTTTTTCTTGCCTTACTGCTCTGGCTAGGATTTCCAGTATCATGTTGATTGGAGTGGTGAGAGTGGGCATTCTTGTCTTGCTCCTGATCTTAGAGGAAAGGCTTTCAAACTTTCACCATTGAGTATAATATTAGCTGTGGGCTTATCATATATGGGCTTTATTGTGTTGAGGTGTGCTCATTCTATACCTAATTTGTTGAGTTTTTATCGTGAATGATGTTGATTTTTGTCAAATGTTTTTTTCTGCATCTATTGAGATGATCATATGATTGAAATGTTCTTATCACAAAATAATAATGATAATAAGAGTAATAATAATAACAAACAGTACAGAAGGAAACTTTTGGATGTGATGGATATGTTTATAGCATAGATTGTGGTGATGGTTTCACAGGTGTATACTTATCTCCAAACTCATCAAGCTGTATACATTGAATACATATAGCTTTTGTATGTCAATCATATCTCAATAAAGTGGTTTTAAAAAGAAAAAGACTATTCCAGGCGAACAGAAAAGGATGTGCGTGGTTTAGAATTCTGAGAGGGAAATGTGTCCTGGGAACTGTGGGGGTTTCAGATGGCTGGAGCAGAAGAAGGAAGAAGAAAATGTACTAGATATAGAGGCAGTAATCTGAGTGGGGCCTAGATTATGGAGGACTTGTAAATAAGAATTCGGCTTTTTCTTAAGGACTATTATGAACCTTTTGGGAAAAAAAAGATACGTGCGCGCGCACACACACACACACACACACACACGTGTAGTCCCATGTACCCATCACCCCGCTCCTTTGAAGTGATTTAAGGGGTGTGAGGTCATCAGACTTTTTTTCTTTTAAAATAAAAGGATCATTACACCTGCTATGTGGAGAATGGATTATAAAGCTGAGCAGACTCAGAGGAAGGGCAGTGAGAGAGCTTAGACTATGGTTGGGGCAATTGGAGAGAAATGGACAAATTCAGGAAGTAGAAGAGACAGAACCTGAGGATTGAGTGTATGGAGTGATTGAAGGGAAGTAGGGATCAAGGCTGACTCCCAAGTCACTAGCTTGAACAACTGGGAGATGCTGATGCTCGTCCCTGAGATAAGGAATACCATTGGAGGAGGTTTGGGAGAAGACAGAAACATGATGCTTTCTGTTTTAAATGTGGTGTGTCTGAAGTTTCTGAAACACTCCAATTTATCCAGTTCCAGTTGTGTGTGGATTAAGCTAGGGAGAGAAGACTAGGCCTGAGATAGACTTGGGCTTCTTTGGTACATGGATCATATTTGAAGTCGCTAGAGGGAAGAAGTTGCCACGAGAAAGGAGAAGAGAAGATAAGACAGAAGTGCAGAAAAAAGGGCAACATTTAATGCATGGAAGGAGCAGCTGGAAAGGAGATTGAGAAGAAGCGACCTGGAGTAGGAAAAAAACCAAGAGATAGTGAGTTTGAGGCAGCTTAAGGAAGAGTGGGTATAAGTACTCAAAGTCGGCCTTAGAAGCAGTAGGCATGGAGAGGAGGGGATGGATATGAGCACCATTTAGGAGGTACGATTAACAGCACCTGGTGGGTCCTGAGGTCCATGAGGAAAGAATGAGAGGCCAATGTGAAGTATATGTCCAAGGTTTTCGAGCAACTGGATAGATTCACTTAGAGAACACTGGCAGAGAAGGAGGTCTGTAGGTGAGGACTCAGGAAGTTTCATCTTAGAAGCAATGGGTTTGAGGAGAGGCAGCCCTCTGTGACCTGGCAGTGAGATGTCAAGGGAATGTAGGAGCAAGATGGGGTCCCAGCCAACAGCAGGAAGTGGCAGAGAGGTTCCAGGACAAGTGAGGGGTGTTCATCATTCTACTCTGGGGTCTGCTGGACTGCAGTCCTTAGAGTTTGGGCAAACTGAAAGGAGTTAGGGCATGGTGATTCCTTTTATGATGTAAGCCAGGGGCTTACGGCAGGTAGTTGCTGTGTGTGCTACACCTAAAAAACTAAAGAGTTAAAAAAAACCAGTTTGTTTTTTAAATTGAGGACTCTTCATCTTTTTTTTTTTTTTCTTTTTGAGGAAGATTAGCCCTGAGCTGACATCTGCCAATCCTCCTCTTTTTGCTGAGGAAGACTGGCCTTGAGCCAACATCCGTGCCCATCTTCCTCTATTTTATACGTGGGACGCCTACCACAGCATGGCTTGCCAAGTGGTGCCGTGTCCGTACCCGGGATCCGAACAGGTAGAACCCCCAGCCGCCAAAGCAGAACATGCGCGCTTAACCACTGCGCCACCCACCTGGCCTCTTCATCTTTTTTTCTGAAATATTTTTGTGAAAAGATCTTGGCTTCTTAAGATGTTTAGAACTTTCACATCTTTGCTCCACACTCAGTTTCATGCAAGTACGTGGGTCTCCCAGCTGTTCATCCAGTCCTGCTGTATTCACCTGTGTTTGCTTCTATGGCACCTCCCAAAAGAGACGGTGGGGCCCCCACTAGAGCCACAGCTGACAAGCTGCCTACCTGTAAAGATTTAAAATCTGCGGTGGCTCTTGCTCTTCCAGCTTTCACTGCTGCAGAGTAGTGCTTGAGAGGATGTGGAAAGAGCAGGAAAAAGGTAACTTAACCAGCGTTTGTGGCAGGGCCATTTTGCTATCTTTATTACCATCCTCCTAAAGAAGAAAAATAGACTCGTGTGGAAAGCTGAAAAATCACACACATGCATGTACACACGCACCCCAAACCAACCTTCCTCAAGAGACCTTCCAAAGGACAGCCAGAAAGTGACATCGGTTGTACAGTAAAATGACTTCCATAGAGTTTCTAAAATTCTTTTTTTTTTAAGATTTTACTTTTTTCCTTTTTCTCCCCAAAGCCCCCCAGTACATAGTTGTATATTCTTTGTTGTGGGTCCCTCTAGTTGTGGCATGTGGGATGCTGCCTCAGCGTGGTCTGATGAGCAGTGCCATGTCCGCGCCCTGCATTCGAACCAAGGAAACACTGGGCTGCCCGCAGCGGAGCCCGCGAACTTAACCACTGGGCCACGGGGCCAGCCCCTCTAAAATTCTTTAATGCTAATTTTATACAGGCTGGGAATTCCACCCTGAGTGGGTGAGGGGTTTAGATTATTCTGTTTCTTGCTACTTTTTTCCCCTGAAAACAAATTGAGAGTGAAGAATTCCGTCATTATATTTTATGTTAATATCTTTTCTTTTAATTCAACATTTTATTATGGGAAATTTGAAACACACAAAAACAGAACAGTCTGATGAATCCAAATGTACTAATAATTCAGCTTCAACAAATATCAACATTTTGCTATATGTTTTTCAACTACTGCCTTTTGACTTTTTAGAAACAAATCCCCAGACGTCGTCTCATTCCACCTGTAAAAACTTTAGAGTGCGTTGCTAACATATAAAGACTCTTTTTAAACAACGCAAAATTACACTTGGTAAAATCCAATACCCAGTCCATGTTTCTCAAAAATATTTCTCAAAATTCTGTGAGATTTTCTCAACAATAAATATATGTTACAATTAAAAAACACATATTTTTCAGGGCTGGCCCGGTGGCGCAGCGGTTAAGTTCGCACATTCTGCTTCCGCAGCCCAGGGTTCTTCGGTTCAGATCCGGGCTATGGACCTATGCACTGCTTGTCAAGCCATGCTGTGGCAGGCATCCCAAGTATAAAGTAGAGGAAGATGGGCACAGATGTTAGCTCAGGACCAGTCTTCCTCAGCAAAAAGAGGAGGATTGGCAGCAGACGTTAGCTCAGGGCTAATCTTCCTCAAAAAAAAAAAGAAAGAAAGAAAAAGTACATATTTTTTACAATTGATTTGTTCAAATAAGGTTCCAGACAAGGTCCACACATTGCAATTGGTTGATATGTCTCTGAAGTATCTTTTAATCTACAATATTTCCCCTCACCTTTATTATTCTCATGTCATTCATTTGTTGAAGACACCAAGTCACTTGTCCTGTAATATTTTGCACAATCTGCTTTTGGTAGATCAATTCCTCTTGATGCCTTTAGCATGTTCCTCTAATCTCTGTTTCCTCTAAGATATAATTAGATCTATAAGGGTGATTAGACTCAGTTTCCTTCCTCCTTCCTTCTCTCCTGGAAGGAACACTTTAGATGATCCTACAAACTTCTTATTACACCACCTCAGGAGATATATAACATCTGGTTGTCTCGCTTTAGTGACGTTAAGATTCAACAGTGGATTCACGAGTTGTCAGCCTGATTCATCCATTATAAAATTCCCCATCAACCTTTTACCTAATGGATTTGGCAGCCACTAATGATCATTGCCTGCATCCGATGTTACATTAGCGCCTAAGAAATGGTGATTTTTAAAAATTCAACATTCATTCTGCATTTATAAACTGTAATTCTTCTATTAAAAAAACTTCCCCTCATCAACTATTTGGGTACTCTGATGTACAGTTTGAACAGGAAAGGCAGGATAAATGCTTGACTTTTTCCTTTTATTTAAACATTATTAGAATAATGAGTTGGTGCCATAGCAACCTCCGAAGGTGACCAATGAGCTTTTATTTTTTCCAGTAATATTTAAGGACTCAAAGGTTTTTTAAAAATATTTTGTGTGTCTAAATCCATTAAAGTCATTATTCATTTTTTACCCATTCTATTTGTGGTTTTATTGAGATCTTATTTAATACAATGAAATGGATGGATATTCAGTCTTCAGTCTCCTGAGTTTCACAGTTTTATACACCCATATAATCACCTCCTAAAACATGATATTCAACATTCCCTTTGCCTAAGAAAGTCTCCCTCTGTCCATTCTTGTCCGTTCTCTCCACTCGCCCTTCCAGACAACCATCTTCTGATTTATCACCATAGATTATTTGTGTCTGTTCTAGAACTTCACATAAGTGGAATCATACCTTATATAGTCTGTTCTTTCAACTAAAGTAATGTTTCTGAGATTCCTCTAGGTCATTGTACATATCAGTGACTCATTCTTTTTCATTGCTGAGAGGTACTCCATTGTGTGAATAAATGATAATTTGTTCATTTTCCTGCTGAAAGACAGTTAGCAGGACTGTTATGAACATTATTGTTAAAGTCTTTTTTGGACATACATTTTGATTTCTCTTGGGTAAATATATAGGAGTTGAATAGCTAGATATAAGGAAGATGTATGTTTAACTTTTTAAGAAACAGATGTCTAAAGTGTTTGTGCTAGGTTCCGCTCCCACCAGCACTGTGTGAAGTGTCCTACTTCTTTGCCAGTATGTGGTATTGTCAGTATTTATTTCAATGACTCTAGTAGGTTTTAAGTGGTACCTTGGTGTGGTTTTAATTTACATTTCCTTGGTAGCTGATGATATGGAACACCTTTCTTGTGCTCATGGATAATTTGTACACCTTCTTTTGTCCATTTTTAAATATCATGTTGTTTATTTTATTGTTCGCTTGTAGGAATTCATTATAAGTGTTCTGGATATGATTTCTTTTTCAGATATGTGTACTGTGAATATTTTTCTCCAGTCTGTGACTTGTCTCTTCATTTTCTTCTATGTTTTCTTCTAGAAGCTTTATGGTTCTAGCTCTTACATTTAGGCATATGATCTATAAAGGCCCTGAACAAAACCTAAGAAAATATCTTAAGGTGGGAAATATTTTTTTTTTGAACTGGATACAAAAAACACTAACAATTTTTTTAAGTGATAAATTGGACTTAATCAAAATTTAAAATTTCAGCTCATCAAAACATACCACTAGAAAATGTATAGGCAAGCCATACACTGGGAAAAATATTTACAGTGCCTGTATCTGACAAAGAAATCCTGATTACATATAGCAAATCCTAAAAAACAGGCGCAAAAAATAGCAAAAGACCTGAACAGCCACTTTACAGAGCTTCCTTGCTTTCTGGCATAAGAGGTTCCAGTCTTAACTTATATATTTCAAGTCCCATACCTGGAATCAGCCATTTCTCTAAGGAGCTCTGACTCCTTTTAATGGGAAATGGTATTTAGAGACCAAGTCTTGTCAATGAGGGTGCTCATTGCTTCTGGATTGTTATTATGTCTAAGCCTTTTCAACGAACAAAGCTGACAACACAGATTTTTTTAGAAAGAAAAATGTAAGTTAATATTTTATACTAATATTTCCAATTTAAATTTCTGATTATAAGATGTTTACCTCTTTGATTTTCTACTTATCTTTTGCTGAAAGCCTTATTCTTACTGACATAAGAATAAGTCTGATTCTTATTGACATAATTTATTTGCTTTCTCCTACAACATATAAATAATACTTTCAAAATAAGAATTTCAGGTAACAAGTTGACTGAATGAAGTTCAATATTTCTTCATGGTTTGTTTTGTCCGTGAGATGTATTTCACTCGGGATGTGTAGTCAACAGCCTGTGTTTTAAAGGTGTTTGAAATAATTTTTCTCTGTGTGGTGATGCCACCTCCTTCATATAGAATGTTAAAGCAATATGGCAATGAACAACGAACTTCGCTTTTTTTTTCTGTTGTACTGAGGTTACAAGTCATTTGACTAAACCTATTTGACTTAAAGTTTTGGCTCTTTTTTTTAAGACTTTTTTTTTTAGAGCAGTTCTAGGCTCACAGCAAAATTGAGAGGAAAGTACAGAGATTTCCCATATACCCCCTGCCCCTCCACATGCACAGCCTCCCCTGTTGTCAACATCCCCAACCAGAGTGGTACCTGTGTTACAATAGATGAACCTACTTTGACACGTCCTAATCACTCAAAGTTCATAGTTTACACTATGGTGTACTGTTGGTGTTATACATTCTACAGGTTTGGACAAATGTATAATGACATGTGGCCATCATTCTGTAGTATCTGTAGCATCATACAGAATATTTTCAGTGCCCTAAAATTCCTCCGTGCTCTGCCTGTTCATCCCCTCGACCTCCAATCCCTGGCAACCACTAGTCTTTTTACTGTCTTCATAGTTTTGCCTTTTCCAGCATGTCGTATATTTTAAATCATACAGTATGTAGCCTTTGCAGACTGGCTTCTTTATATGCATTTAAGATTCCTCCATGTCTTTTAATAACTTGATAACTCATTTCTTTTTAGTGCTGAATAATGTTCCATTGTCTGGATGTACCAGTTTATCCATTTACCTACTGAAGGGCTTCTTATTTGCTTCCAAGTTTTGGCAATCATGAATACAACTGCTATAAAAATCCGTGTGGAATTTTGGCAGTGCTGTGTCATCATAGCAATATGTACCAAACACTGTTTTTAGGCTGATTTCTACCCAGTGCCCTCTCATGCTTTTGGTTCTGCAGTGTCCAGCAACCCATACTGCCAGGGAAACTGCAAGTCTGGACTGCTGCTTCACATGGGTTCATTTTGTGTGTAAGTCTGTCCTGGCTTGCCTTCACTGTGGCTAAGCTTATGTATCTGATTAACTGGGGGCTCTGTAATTATTATTATTGCTAGAGCCTTGGGAAAAAAACCCAAGAACTGCAAGATGTAACAAAAACAGTCTCCCCCTGAAAAAGTGTCTTATTGATTATCAAAGCTAAATTAAATCCATGCATACCAAAGCTAAGCCAGAGAGGAGAAATAGCCCATAGAGAGGTGTAGATGGCCCCGGGACTCTCAAAGTGGGAAGAGAGTGTCCATAAACAGCTACTGTGTCATCAATGAGTGGAGGCAGCAGAGAACAGAATAGACACGGGGAGAAGAGAAGAGAACAATGGTGGGAAGAGCCCACAGGCCCTCTCTGTATCCTTCATTGTGTAATACTTTTTTTGGCACCACAGCTAGTCTATATTTGGTGCTTAAGAAGATAAGCAAGGGGGTACTAGGTTTGAGAATGGATTCCCACAAATGTTGTTACATTTAAATAGCAAAATAATATCTACTGTTGATTGATACTAACCTTGTGCCAGACACTGTGCTGTGCACTTTATAAACATTATTTTATTCAGTCTTCGTGAGAATTAGTGATTATCAATCCCATTTTATAGATGATAACACTGGGATTGACAGAAGCCAAGTAATTTGTCCAAGATCTTACAGCTAATATAGAAGAACCAGAACTCGACCCAAATCTACCTGACTCTGAAACTCTCTGTGGCTTTACTCACTATCCGTGGGAGTGTTTGTTCATCCAGAGCATCTTTTCCCTCCACCCTCTGGATAGTCATGATAACAGTGCAGATTATGCAGTGATGTCATCATATAGTGGGTGTTCAGGGTGTGGCTTGTATATAATATGTATCATAAAATAATTCCATTTGTAATAGACACAATGTTAATATTCCTTTGTAGACATACTGATAGATACCATGCCCATTCATCTATTTCATGTAATACACAATCTCATATATA
The DNA here is from genome assembly GCF_021613505.1 of Equus quagga. NCBI lineage: Eukaryota > Metazoa > Chordata > Mammalia > Perissodactyla > Equidae > Equus > Equus quagga. The sequence goes on along the minus strand of NC_060273.1, from coordinate 25,522,066 downwards.
AAGAACTGTAGTTATGTAATAAACAAAAATGTGTTTGAAACAGCATGAAATTGGATTTCCTCATCCATAAATTGTGTTATATTTATGTCTAAGTTATAGTTCAAAAAACAGAACTGTGATGTTGATATTGTTATAAATGGTGTCTAATGTATTTCTATTAAGGGGAGATATATTTGCTGTGCTGAAATGTATTATCATAATAGCCAAACCATTTACTCTACCACCGGAAAGTAGTGTGGTATTCTGTCTGAAATTTCACTTGCCTGCTCCCAGCCTGCAAGATCTATTGTAAATTATTGTAGGTGTCTGTGAGTTATTTTATAGGAAGCATCCATCTATTTTTACAACTCTGCAAAGTCTGTCACTCTCATTCATCTCCCTGGGAATAGAGCAATAATTTGATTCTCTATAAGTGTGAACCTGAATTTACACCATCCTCTCCAGTTGGGACTTTAGTGACGTGGGTAATTTATAGCTCTGTGTTTCTGGGGCAGGGGACTGAAAGGTGGCACCCTGGCCTGACGTGTTTGTTGCCATTTTCCACTATTTCCATAGAAAAGGGAAGTGGGAATCAACCTGTCCCTATTCTATTTAGGGTGTAACTGTTTTGTTCCCTGTACCGTGTAGCCCTTTTGAATACCATGCCACAAACAGCACCCTGAGGGTCCTGATCCACTCCATTCAGCCCTGGGTCCAGTGGTTGGGTCAATGTCTGCCCAGATGCTGTGGACCCTGTGATGTGCTCAGCCCTCAGGAACTGCCATTACAAATTTTCTGGCCTTCAAAAGGGAAGTAGTCAAATGTTTGGGGCCTTTCGGGTATTTTTTGTCTTGTGGATAGGCTGTTGGGCGGGCCCAGCTATCCATCTTTGGTGTCCCATCCTTTGGCCTGTTGGAGAAGAGTTTTTCTGGGAAATGTCAGTGTTTTGTTCCCTCTTTTCTTGCTAAGATGCCAAGGGGGGAGATGTCCTTTTGTTAGCTGCCTGGGATCCTCTGAGACCAAGGCTATTTGGGCCTGGAAATCTGGATGCTTCCAGGGCCAGGGAAGTGGGCAGTGGGAAGAGAACGTGATTAATTACTAAAATGTGGAGGTAGGGGGCATGAGTAGGAATCAGGGCTAGAGTATGCAGCTGGAGAATTGGAGAGCTAGGCAGACAAGAGGGAGAAATGATGGACCAGGCAAGCAATGAGGAGAGAAATCCTGGAGGAGTACCTGAGACAGGCAAGGTCTGGTGCCCTGGGCTGCCTTTCCCATGCATTCTGCAGCATGATGCTTGGGATGGGCTGGCTGCATTTAAAGGCCCTCAGAATAGGGCAACGCATAACTTGGCTGCAGTCCCCACTGAGAAATCCAGATTCAGGAATGAAAGCATCTCTGACGTCTCTTTATCGTGTTCTGAATCTGGAGGGTTTGTGCTGAGGGCTCTCCCTAATTGGAACCATTTGTCCTTGAAGGTCATTTTCTAAGACTTACATACCAGCCTACCTCAGCAAGAAAACTCTTTGTTTGTGGTAATGGCCTTTATTATTGTAGAAACTTATTTAAACCAGTTAATTTTGGGGAAAGAAGTCTAAGTGGAAATATGGTGGATGGATTTGCCAATTGCGACCCTCAACTTTGAAGCCACTGTCCATGTATCTGGAGAATGCCCTGTATGGGCACTTCTTCCAGTTGACAGCCACGTATAGTCACTGTCTGCTTCATAGAAAATGAAATGGAACCCTATTTGACTATTTTGTAGTTAATTCTCTCTCCTTTTGAAAATCCAAAAGGGGAAAATATTGTGCATTTGGCAACTTCATAAATTTTAAGCTTCTCAAGCTTAGAAATACAATTATGTGTTTCCTCTATGTGACAGAAATGGAAAGAATTAAAACCTTACGTATTTTTCAAAACTTGCATTTAGACTATTTTTAACATTTTTGAGACACATTCAAATACTGTTCCTCCTACAAGAACAACCATGTAGGAAATCACAAAGGTCCATTTTATTGGTGCAAAAGAGACCAAAGGAATGTGCAGATTTCAGTGAAAAGCTGTCATTTTCTTTTTTCTGTTTTTGCCACCATTGACATTCACACCAACTTCTCCTGTTTTTGCTCACCCAGAAAATCAGCCAGTTCTTTGCGCTTAGAATGGTTATGGTAAATGTAGGACTCTTTTTGGAAAGTTATCAAAGAAAAATTAGCCCAGAAGCACTCTGGGGGTTCAGGACAAGTTGGGGTGGTGCACTTGACTCTGAGAGCACTGGAGCAGGTTTCGGGCTTGCTCTCTCGGGTGGAGGTATGTTGTGAAGGTGCTCAGGCTACTGAAAGAACTGGCAGCTAAACACCAGTAAAGCTATTAAGATAAGAAGAGGTTCACACACAGGCAGGAAAATGAGGGGCATGATTTCTTGAGAACCAGATGATGGAAGAGTTGTATGGACTTGAGGGAGTTGGTTGGTGTTCCAGTTCCAGCTGCATAACAAATTGCCCCAAAATGAGTGGCTTAAAAGAAAAAACAAATCGTTTTATTATCTCCCCTGTGTGTCAGGAATTCAGACAGGGCACAGTGTGTTATGAGATGAATTGTGTCCCCTAAAAATGTATGTTGAAGTCCTGACTCCTGGTAGCTGTGAATGTTACTTATTTGGAAACAGGGGCTTTTCAGATGTAATCAAGTTAAAATGAGGTCATTAGGGCCGGCTCTAATCCAGGATGACTGGTGTTCTGGCAATAAGAGGGGGAGACACAGACACATAGTGAGAAGGCCGTGTGACAATAGAGGCAGAGATGGGAGTGACGCAGCTGCAAGCCACGGAATGCCAAGGAACATCAAGTGTTAATGGCCACCACAAGAAGCTAGGAAGAGGCAAGGAAGGATTCACCCCTACAGGTTTCAGAGAGAGCATGGCCCTGCCAACACTTTGATTGTGGGATTCTAGCCTCCAGAACTATAAGACAATTTCTGCTGTTTTTAGCCACCCAGTTGGAAGTACTTCATTATGGCAGCCCCAGGAAGGTAATACAATGGGATAGTTTGTCTCTATCCCATCATATCTGAGACCTCATCTGGGAAGACTTGTAGGATGGGAGTTGGAATGATCTGGAGTGTTCACTCATATGTCTGGTAGTTGATTCTGGCTGTCACTTAGAACCTGAGCCAGGTGGAACACCTCCATGTGGCCTCACCACTCATCTCTTGGGAGGGCTAGTTTGGGCACCTTCACAATGAGGTGTTTGGGTTCCAAGAGCAAGCATCTCAAAAAAGCCAGGCAAAAGTTCTGTCACCTTATGACTTTGCCACTGAAGTTACATAGTGTCACTTCTACGATAGTCACAATTCAATGGAAGCTCTGGGTTCAAGAGGAGGGACATAGACCCCCCTTCTTTATGGGCAGAATGTCAGGGTCACATTACAGAAGAGCAGGTGAAGTGGGAGTAATAGTTGAAGAAAGTTTTGGAAAATACAATCTGCACATTGGAGACTGTTCCCCGCCTCAGCTACGGTGGATTAGACATCCCCCATCCAAGGGCAGGGAGCTGGGACAGCTCTCCTTCCTTCCTTTCTTCCACTTTCGACTCTGCCATCTCTTTTATGGGGTGTTGGGGTGTCTCCGCTGCCACATTCAGTGCTTGCAACCTTGGTCTGGTCTCCCACCCAAAAAGGAATTAAATTCAGTCCAATAAACGTTTCCTGAATCTGGCATGCAACAAAGTGAGCTAAGCATTGTGTCGTATTGTGTCAGGCCTATGTCTACAGAGAAGAAAGGTTGCTGGCCTAGAGGAGTTACAGTAATGGATGATATGACAGACGTGCCACTAACCATAGTGCAAGGCCAAATGTGATCAGTGAGGTACATCACCTGGAAGCAAAGTGTTGGGAACCCAGGATACCAAAAGACGTTTTCTGGTGGAGGTGGTGGGGATTGGCTCCATTCCAGGGTCCCCCTGCAGGCAGCACCGCATGACTGCCTTGCATGACAAGCTGGGCCCTGTGGGTCTTCTGCCCCCAGTCCCTCTCTTCATCCGTCAGATTCCTCATCATCCTTGGCTTGTCCTTTGTCTTCTCCCATCCTCTCCTACATTCTGCTGTAACAGACCCACGGCTTCATTTCATACTCTGAGGGGAGATGTAGTTTTCTAATTCAGAAGACAGGAACAATCCACATTCTGAAACAGGCTTGCCTCTCTCACAATACTGGCTGACTCCCTCAGAAGCAGCAAAGTGTGTCCTTAACATACTGTGGCTGACAACTGGCTTTCCCAGTCAGCAGGGATATAGCTAACACTTACCTAATAGATGCGTTTATCTCACACATGTGAAGACACACAGCTGTGTTTACCATTTCTCTTATCTGCATTTGGTGGTAGTTTTTTGTTTCCAGTATGACCTTTGGGTTTGTTAGGAGCCTTTTTATTCTTTTTTAATTTAGTAGATTTAAGATCAAAAGTCCTTAGAGATACTATATCTATAGGAGTGAGGTGCCTTAACTAACTTCCTAGATATATTTTAGCATGGAATTAGAGGTGAAAAGAATCCTATGGAAATGGCTATTGGTTCGATCAGTCAACCAATATTTATTAAGCGCATTCTGTGAGGCCTGGGTACTCAGAGGTCTCCAACATCTTAGAGTTGACTGTCTGGTTGGAGGGTCAGACAGTAAGTAACTAAGCACACACAAACACACAGTAACACACTGAGATAGCTGATATGAAGGATGAGTACTGAGTGCTATGAGAAAGAACAGAGGCTTGGGTGGTGGGCTGGGATGTTTGTGGTCAGGGACGACCTCTCTAAGGAATGATACTGAAGCGTGACCTATAGGTGGAGGAGATAGCAGAGAACAGCCAAGAGTGTTCTAGACAGAGAGCAGGACTCAGTGCCTCAAGCTCCAGAGACAAACAGGTTTGTTGAGTTGCAGGACCTGAGTAAGGCATGTATGGCTGAGCAGAATGGTCGAGGTGTGGGCTGAGAGTGAAGAGGTGGAAAAGACAGAAAGCGGCCAAATCTTGTGGGGCCTCATAGGTCACCATGTGCATTGGGGACTTTATCCCAATGTTAATGAGAAGTCATTGAAGGGAGAACCACATGATCCACAACAGACCTGGGTGGAGACAGGCTGAGAGGAGACAGGCTGGTCTGCCTGCACTGGGAAGGCCCTGTTGAAATGCTGTTGGGGGCTTTGCTTTCTTTTATTTAAACAGCCAATACTGCCCTCTGGCAGTCAGACTCTGTGAGTCTCTGGGGGATGAGGGCTTGGGCAAGGGTGACCAGAATTTGGGGCTCCCCAGGGCCTGTGAGCCTCATTAGCTATGGAAATGTGGTCTTAGCTAGCACCTCAAAGAGCCCTGAGTTCGAGTCCTGTTCTGTCACAGACTCATTCTGTGCCATCTTAAGAAGGGCCCTTCCCCCGTAAGAGTAGCTCTGAAAGCCAGCCAGAGGCCAGCTGGAATTTAAATCTAAGATATTTCTTCTGCCTGAGTTGAGACCCCGAGAGGGCTCCTAGGGTCATCCATTAGAGCAGAATTTCTCACCTGGACACTGTTGACATTTGGGGCTGGATAATTCCTTGTTATGGCAGGAAGGGGTGTCCTGTGTGTTGTAGGATGTTTAGCAGCATCCCCAGCCTCTACCCACCAGATGCCAGTAGTGTCCTCCGCCACCACCATGAAGTTGTGACAACCAAAAATATCTTCAAACATCACCAAATGTCCCTGGGGATAGGGGAAGGGAACAAAGCTGCCCTTGGTGAAGAACCCCTGATTTAGACCATGCCTTCTCTATGGGGCAATATGGCCCCCAAGGGGGTAAAAACATTGGTTCTTGAGAGGTGAAAATCTTAGCTGTTTCAATGGTTTGTAGCCCTCCCAAGGAACACAGGACATAAACAGATATACAGTATATCCATGGGATTAAAATTTCATGGGGGAGGAAGGCAATTAGAAAAAGAAACGTCTAAAAAGGCTTCTTGGGCAGGCGATAATAGAAAACAAGGCTGAGAAACACTGATTTAGACCAAGGGAGACCCAGTTTTTCTGGGAGGCTATAAGACAGGAACCTGGAAATTGAAATGAAGAACCAGAGGACACCGTGGGAAGGGTCGGGCACCAGAAAGCAATCACCATCACGATAGCTAACAGTAGTGTGCCAGTGTTGTAGTGCACACAGCAACGTCATGATGGAGATGCTCTTGTTTATTTCCCTCTTTACAGATGGGAAACTGAAGCACACACAGATTTAACAATAAACAGTCAATGTCCGGAGACCGTACCCATTACCGTGGTGGGTCCAGACCAACCTGTGTGTGGAGGAGTGTGACCTAAAAAGCCAATTAGAGGGGTTTGCAGGGAACCTGTGATACCAGAGGGAGACTGAGAGCTGGGAAGGGAGCAGCGGAAGGCAAGACAGTAGGGAGTGAGTAGGAAGAAAACTGAAAATTGAGAGGTCAGATGAGAGGGAGGTAGGGAGCCCAGAGTCCGACAAGCATGGAATGAATCAACTTAGAGTTCAGTGAGAGCCTTAATATAGCTTTCTCCGGTGCCTCTGCCATCTCTTTCCTCCTCAGGGGCTGCAGAGTGGGAGTGGAGCAGGCTTGGCTGGGCAGCTGCAAGTGGATTCTTTCCAACTGACCCAGGCCGGGCTGGCCTCTGCCATGTCCTTTCACACTTGCTAAGTAAATCAGCATGCCTCCTCACTTCCCTGTGGGGCCTGTCTCAACTGGATTCTTTCTATTCCTAAGCTCATGATCTCTTAGGAAAGGAATTTTGCAAGCATCCCTGACTTAAAGAGAAAAAATGCCTAGAGTATTTCCCGCCCAAGCTGTATATCTACAAAGAGAAATAGCAATATTTTATGCCATTTTTTAGCAAATATTGCTCTCTTCTCAGACTCAAGATTTGGGCTATTTTATCCTCAATCTGTGCTGAGGAAAGCTTTTAGGTTCCAGTCTGAAGAGCCCATTGCTGGAAAGGCAGCTCCTAGCCCCCAGTGCACGCCCCAAAACAGATCGACCCTCCTTTACTCACCAGTGGGGAACTGCCAAGGCAGAAAAAGCTGCATCTTGGATGTTTCAACTTTGAAAAAGTTGCTGTAAGGCAGAGTACTGGGAGCATTTCCCATTAGGAATGAGTTATGATCATTGACTCTATGTGTTGGTCTCTTCAAGATGGTTCTTGCACACAGATTAAGTGTCCCTCTTGCCTTTCTCCCGACAGCTGCTGAGGGGTCCAGAGCACCTGCAGCCATGTTGCGGGGGAGATGCCCCGCCAGGTCACTTTCAGTCTCCCACATTCATTATAGAGTTCTGTTGGGAGAGACCTAAAAGTTCATGTAGCATAAACATGAACTGTGTCAGTGGTCAGCGAGCCTGTGCTTGAGTCCCTCTAGCAACAAGGTGCTCACTACCTAACCCCTCTCCTACCAGTGGACTACTTAGACCACTGGAAATAGTCAGTGTTTTTATTGGCTTGCTTTTTAGAGTGCCGACCAGGTACAACACTGAGTGTTCATCACCATATTTAATTCTTAGAAACGCCCAGCAAGCTGTTATTATTATCACCATTGATTGCATACATGGGGAAGCTGAGTCACAGAGATAGCAAATGGAGGAACCAGGTTTTGGGCTCAAGGAGTCTGACTCAGAGGCATAATGAACCACCATGCTATATTGCCTTATAACTGATTTCACTGTAGCCTTTTTTTTTAAGATTTTATTTTTTTCCTTTTTCTCCCCAAAGCCCCCCGGTACATAGTTGTATATTCTTAGTTGTGGTTACTTTTAGTTGTGGCATGTGGGATGCTGCCTCAGCGTGACTCGATGAGCAGTGCCATGTCCGCGCCCAGGATTTGAACCGACAAAACACTGGGCCGCCTGCAGCGGAGCACGCGAACTTAACCACTCGGCCACGGGGCTGGCCCCTTCACTGTAGCTTTAATGCAATGTCTCCCTGTACCAGGGGTACTGGTTCTACCCATTGGAGCTCTGGAGTGCAAGTTCAATTCCTCTTCTGCACAAAATTCTTTTCAATAATTGATCTCAGTGGTGTGCCCTATCCCATCCTCCCACTTCAGCCCTCTCTTCTGTAGGGTAAACATCCCTGTTTCCTCTAATCTCGTGCTTCAAGTCTCCTCCTCTCCGGGGCCTTCTCCTCTTGCATGGCCTAGAAAAGAACCTGGTCCTTCATATATGGCAAAGAGCAGGGTGGGGGCAAGAAGAATGTCCTAATCCTTATTTCTAGAAGTTATGCTTAAAGCCTAAGGTCACATCATGCTGTGGATACAGAGTGGAGAAATCCACATGTTTCCCCACAAAGAAGTGTTTTGGGGAGTTTTCTTCAGAACTAATCACTGAAGCTACATTGAGAAGACTTGATTCAGGGATACCTAGAAAGCTGTCCCCAGACATCACTCTCAGGCTTGACCCATTCTCCAACACTATGCATTTAAACTTAGGAAGACTTGCCTTTGTGCCAACCCTCTGTGTATTCATTCTTTCACCTATTCATTTATTCAGTACTTACAGAGCAATAGAGCATCCAAGAGGTTTCAAGCAGAACACTGGTTTTTGGGATGTAAATGTGAAGAAGTCATAGGTCCTGTTCTCAAGGAAGAAACAGAAGACATCAGTAGTTATAATAAAGCATGATGAGCACAACGATACAGATGTGCTTGGATAATCTGAGATTACAGAAGAGAATTCCAGGGCTGGGGATCCAGAGTCACTTCTGATGTCTATACCTTACAAGACATGGAGGAGTAATGGTATTCTGGGAGAAGGGAAGGGCATGTGCAGAGGATTGAGAACTTCTTTAGCCCAAGGGAATCTTTCCAAGATCAAGGGAGGCGAGTTAATATAAATCATATTGGAAGAGGCTCCCAATTTAAATGTTTATGGACTGCAATTAATGGTGCACACTCTTTCAGTGTTACCCCATCTAAACCTATCACTGTCTGGCGTGCTCAGATGACCAGCACTTAATGTGAAGAGAGGAAAGGAGACCCTACAGCTCTTGGCAGCATTATCTTTTTGTGAAATTGTCCTTTCTCCTATCTCCTTCCACCCTCAGATGTTCTGTTTTTATTGATCTTTTGTAGCATCTGATCTTATCTTAGGAGGTAAGGATACGTCTCTCCTTTCATGGAGTATCTGACAGTTCTTCCTCATGGGATCCTGGTGGTCTGATTATGGTGTCTCCTCTCTGGTTGTCCAGATACTCACCCTCATCATCCTCTGCTCTTCCAGTATGTAAGTGGTCATATAATGGCTGAATAGTTCCTCAGAGATCCTTGGTTTTGTTGGCTTTAGCCATTATTGTTAACTCTCATTCACACTCACACACATGCTCACATGTACACACATGCACACATGAATCCCATTTTGATTTATCTTGCTCACAGTCTTGGATCACAGGTCTCTGCAACAGGGTGAGATAGACTGATACATTCAGGAAGCCAGAAGCAGTAATAATGGAGTGTATGATGAATCTGAAAGAGGTGGGCAATGGAGGAGAGGGAAAAGCTACAAAACTATTAGGTTGTCAGAAATAAATGACCCGCTCCCATGGAGCCTTCTCTTCAACTGTCAAAATACAAGTTGATGTCATCCAAGATAGTGATGTAGTGAGAAGCTCATTAAAAATACTTCTGATACTACCTGAGAAATAAAATTTTTATCATCAATTCATTGAGCTCAAGAAAGTATGTGAACAAACAGAAAAAATATCTAAAGCCTCTGAAAACATTTTGTAACACAAAAATAAAGTCATAAGAACTTAAAGTGCATCTAAATTATTTCTTAGTTGAAACCCATGGAAAAGTTAGGAAACAATTACTACAGATTCTCTACAATATAGAGGAGGGCTTTATATTCATTAATCAAAAATAGGGTGGTACATAATAAGAAAATGGAATTAAAACTGTAAGAAACCATGTACTTTTTTTTTTTGGTTGCACTACAAAGCAAAATTAACACTGAAGAAGACAAACAGATAAATTTAAGGAACATTTCAAAAGGAATGTGAGAAAAGATGACTGACATGGTAATAAAACATAGAGATATAATCTATGAATAATAGGAGTTCCCAAAGAAAAAGAGAAAAAAAAACCCCAGACGAAAAGAGAACAAGAAGCATCTCCTGTCTCTTGATTTCAGTTTTCCTTTGGTGATTTCTCAATAGAACAGACCAAATGTAAACCAAACCACTTTCCCTGCTTGTTGATGGTCAACACATTGGGAGACATGCTGATATTTCCTAAAGAACTTTATCAGTCAGGATAGGGTAAGCCATGCTGCAGTAACGACTTTACTCTGAACTCTCAGTTGTTTAACACACAAGAGTTATGTCTCACTCACAGAAGGTCTAGTGAGAGTTGAGTCACTCTCCAGGGCAGTTCCCTTCCAAGATGTAAATCATGGACCCAATCTGCTTTGAGCATGCATAACATAGGATGCCCATAGTTCTGTTTTCTCCAGGAAAATCCTATTGTCCTGGCATAATTATTACAAGTGACTCTTTTGATCCCAAAAATGTGTATGTGAGTGCATAAATTATATGGTCATATTATAGTTACACTATCTGGAACTGGCATCCAGGTCTCTGTAACAGAGATAGCGGGAACTCATGAGCTGGGACATGTAGGTGAGTGCATGGATAGATGAGCAGAGAATAGCGCTTTCATAACAATCTTAGTAAAACCAAAATAAAAGGAAAATTTGTACTACTTGTACGAATACAAATAGTATCAAAATAATGATGTTTCCAAGTGCAGTCATGTAATTTTTAGCTCTTCTATTATAACCACAGAAGGAGACCTGAGCTCTGCCTGGTTTCCTCCATTCCCTGCCCATGTCCACATCAAACATCATCTCATTTATTGACCCAACCATAGTCATTTGGACATCCTTTATTATTCCTGATCAAAGCCAACAGAGGATGTTTCACCTTTCTAACCCTTCTCATCCAGGGCCCTCATTATGTTGTTGATGTCTACATTGGAGGATGTTCCTTATTCTGTTTCCCTGGCACTGGTTCATATATTTTTTTTGCCTGGACTTGCCAGTGGAGATTATGGATTCAGAATGAGTGACCATTTGAGGAGTAGTCAGGTACCAGTAGGACTGAAACAGGAGGACTGAGGTCACAAATGTTCCTTTGGGAGTAGTGAGAGCTTGAAAAAGAGGGCAGAGGACCAACCACTGTGGAGATGAAGAAGGAACCAGGTACAAAGCATCAGGTGAGTCAGACTTGCCACAAAAAAGAAATTGTTAGTACATCATTCTTAACATATGAGAAAAAAATGAGAGAGAGAAAAAATTATGTAGCTGATGTGAAGGGTATAATTAATTTGACTTAATCTTATTTTTGACACTGCTGTGAAGTCAATTCCAATTCCTAGCACCCCTGTATACAGCAGAGTGAAACCCTGCCTGGTCTTTTTGCCCCACCCTCTCACCTTCCAGTACTATATGAGACAATGCTCCACTGCTATTCACAGGGTTTTCATGGCCAATTTTTTTGGAAGTTGGTGGCCAGGTCCTTCTTCCTAGTCTGTCTTAGTCTGGAAGCACCACTGAACCCTGTCCACCATGGGTGACCCTGCTGGTATTTGAAATACGAGTGGCATAGCTTTCAGCATCACAGCAACACGCAGCTGCCTCAATATGATGGGTAGTGGTGTTCCCTGACTGGTATACGAAACCTGCCTGACAGCAGTGAAAGCTCTGAATCTTAACAACTAGACCACCAGGGCTGGCTAATCATATTTAACAAACATTTATTTATCAATGATATGATGAATGAATAGATGAACACACATAATTAATAAAGGTATGTATTTTTAGAACTTGAATACCTCCCAGAAGGAGAATGCAACTTTTTTCAAAGTCCATGGATTAGTCACAAAAATTGATTATATGCTAGCCTGCAAAATGTTCATTGATCTTAAAAAGCAGAAATTTTGCAGATCTTATTCTCTGATCACAATATAATAAAACCAGAAATTGATAATATAGGATTTTAAAAAGAGATCCCTAGGGGAAAGAAGTCATAAACATTCAAGATGCTCCTAAATACAGCATTGTTGGGCAAAGGAGAAAACCAAGAAAATCCTAATAAGCTATTAAGAAATAATACAAGTGAGAGACATCAGCAACATGGCAGAGTGAGCAGTTTTCTTTGTCTCTCCCCCTTTGAACTACAACTAAATGGACATTCACTGATAACAGAGGATACTCACACAGCACTGCAGGACTCCTGAGAGACCCATGCTGCTATCCATTGGAAGGTGGATGGACTACCCCTGTGGAGGAGGTGGAGATAGGTGAGAACTCTCCAGCCCCGAGACAGCCCAGTACCTGTGAGCAACTCTCTCCCAGCTGAGGCACTCATAGCACTGCCACAGCCCCAAGGGTGGGCGTGTGCATTGCACAACTGAGGAAACAGGTGACTACAGCCCTAAGCTCCCTGTGAGTGCTCTTTGGACCAGTGGGAAAATCCACAGTCCCATTGCAGCTCCAGGGAGTGACTCCAGCTCAGACTCAGTAGGGAGGCCCTGCCTACCAAGCACAAAAGCTGGGTGACCTGGGAGCAGACATGGGATGGCTGGGCGACCTAACCATTGGCTGCATTGCATGCACATAGTTCTGCTGCAGCCCTGAGTGGGCAAGTGAGATCCAGCAGGACCAGACAGCAACAGAGCTGCAAGTCTGGGTGAATAAGCTCCTGGCTGTCTCAAAAGCCCATAATACTGCTGCAGTCCCTAAGGAGGGAGTGTGTCTAGGTGGGTCTGTGGGAGCAGGCAGCAGCAACCCTAAGCCCCCATGTGATTATTCCCACAATTAATGGGCAACCCTACAGGGCCACAGTGACCCCAAGGAGTGGCCCAGGCTTAGTCAGGAATAGCTGACAGGAGTCTTGGTGAGCACAGATTACACAGCTCCTGCTCCCTCCCCCGAGCGGCAGCAAGTGGAAGCAGTAACCAAACTCTGCCTCTATGCAGAGGCATAAATCCATGCCATCAAGGAGTATGAAAAAGTGTATTAAATCTCCAGAACAGAAGGACAGTGATAAGTACTCAGACAACAATCCTAAAGACTCAGAAATCTATAATCTAAATGACAAAGAATTCAAAATAGCTATCGCTAAAAAACTCAATGAGTTAAAAGAGAATACAGATAGACAACTCAATGAGCTCAGGAGCTACATTACAAAAGAGCTTGATTCTATAAAGAAGAACCACTCAGAAACACTGGAGATGAAAAATACAGTGGATGAAATTAAGAAAAATCTGGACTCTCTGAACAATAGGGCTGATAATTTGGAGGACAGAATTAGAAGTCTTGAGGATGGGAATATAGAAATGCTTCAGATAGAGGAGAGAGAACTAAGACTAAAAAGAAATGAAGAAACTCTCCAAGAAATATCGGACTCAATTAGGAAATGCAACATAAAGATTATAGGTATCCCAGAGGGAGAAGAGAAGGCAAATGGAGTAGAAAGCTTGTTGAAAGAAATAATAGCTGAGAACTTCCCAAACCTTGGGAGGGAGCAGGAAATCCATAGGACAGAAGCCAACAGATCTCCAAACTTTATCAATGTAAAAAGACCAACTTCAAGGCATATAGTAGTAAAGCTGGCAAAAGTCAATGACAAGTCAAAAATATTAAGGGCAGCAAGGCAGAAGAAAATAACCTACAAAGGAATCCCTATCAGGCTGTCACCAGATTTCTCAACAGAAACATTACATACTAGGAGAGAGTGGAATTGTATGTTCAAAATTCTGGAAAACAAAAACTTTCAGCCAAGAATACTCTATCCAGCAAAACTATCCTTCAAATGTGATGAAGAAATAAAAACTTTCCCAGATAAACAAAAGTTAAGGGAGTTCATGACCACAAGGTTCCCCCCCACACAAGAAATCCTCAGGAAGCCCCTCATACCTGGAAAAAGAAAGGAAAAGGATTACAAAACCCTGAGCAGGGAGATAAGTAGAAAGACAAAATCAGAAAGTTGCACCTCCCTAAGAACAGGTTAGCAAATGCTTGAGTATAACATTAAAGGTAAAAGGAAGGGAAACACCAAGAACAAATATAATCTTGTCATTTTAACCACAAACTCACAACACAAGAAGAAAAAAAAAGATGTGACAATAACAACCTAGAAGGGGAAGAGGCAAGGGATGGAACCAGCTTAGTCTAAGGAAATAAGAGGCTATCAGAAAATGCACTATCTCAACTATGAGGTGTTTTATACCAACCACATGGTAACCACAAAACAAGTAATTAGAGCAAAGACACAAATAAGGAGAAAACTAAGAAAACCAGCATAGAAAACTATCTAACTGAATTGGTGGTCCAAAACACATGGGATAAGAAACAAAGGAAATGCAGGAGAATGGGAAAACGAGTGATAAAATGGCAGCACTAGGCCCCCACATTTCAGTAATCACTCTAAATGTAAATGGATGGAATTCGCCAATCAAAAGACACAGAGTGGCAGGATGGATTAAAAAATAAGACCCAATAATATGCTGCCTCCAGGAAACACACCTCAGCCCCAAAGACAAACACAGACTCAGAGTGAAGAGATGGAAGACAATACTTCGTGCTAATAGTGAACAAAAGAAAGCAGGTATTGCCATACTTATATCAGGCAGAGTAGGTAAAGAGAGACAAAGAGGGGCAGTATATAATGGTAAAAGGGACACTCCACCAAGAAGAAATAACACTTATAAATATCTATGCATCCAACACAGGAGCACCAAAGTACATAAAGCAACTATTAACAAAACTAAACGGAGATGTCAACAACAATGCAATAATACTAGGGGACCTCAGCACCCAATTAACACCCGTGGATAGATCATCCAAACATAAAATCAACAAGGAAATTGTAGAATTAAATGAAAAATGAGACCAGATGGACTTAATAGATATATATAGAACATTCTATCCAAAAACAGCAGGTTACACATTCTTCTCAAGTGCACATGGAACATTCTCATGGTTAGACCATATATTGGGAAACAAAGCAAGCCTCAATAAATTTACAAGGATTGAAATAATATCAAGCATCTTTTCTGACCATAATGCTATGAAACTAGAAATCAATTGCAAGAAAAAAGCTGGGAAAGGGGCAAAGATGTGGGGATTAAACAACATGCTACTAAATGACCAGTGGATCATTGAGGAAATCAAAGGAGAAATCACATATTATCTGGAGACAAATTAAAATGAAAATACACCATACCAACTCATTTGGGATGCAGCAAAAGCGGTCCTAAGAGGGAAATTCATTGCAATAAGGCTCACCGCAACAAACAAGAAAAATCTCAAATAAGCAATCTCAAACTACACCTAACAGAACTAGAAAAAGAAGAACAAACAAAGCCCAAAGTCAATAGAAGGAGGGACATATAAAAATCAGAGCAGAAATAAATGAACTTGCAACAAAAAAGACAGTAGAAAGAATTAATGAAACAAAGAGCTGGTTCTTCAAGAAAATAAACAAAATTGATAAACCCTTAGCCAGGCTTAGTAAAAAAAAAAGAGAGAAGACTCAAATAAAATCAGAAATGAAAGAGGAGAAATTACAATGGATACCACAGAAATACAAAAGACTATAAGAGAATACTGTGAAAACTATATGCCAACAAATTGGACAACCTAGAAGAAATGGATAAATTCTTGCAGTCTTACAACCTCCCAAAACTGAATCAAGAAGAAATAGAGAATCTGAATAGACCAATCACAACTAAAGAGATTGAAACAGTAATCAAAAACCTCCCTAAGAATAAAGGTCTGGGACCAGATGGTTTCTCTGGAGAATTCTACCAAACATTCAAAGAAGATTTAACACCTATCCTTCTCAAACTATTCCAGAAAATTGAGGAAGATGGAGCACTTCCTAAGATGTTTTACAAGGCCAACGTCGCTCTGATATAAAAACCAGACAAGGACAACACAAAGAAGGAAAATTACATGTCAATGTCACTGATGAACATAGAAGCAAAAACCCTCAACAAAATTTTGGCAAACTGAATACAGCAATACATTAGAAAGATCATACACCACGATCAAGTGGGATTTATACCAGGGAAACAGGGATGGTTCAACATCTGCAAGTCAATCAATGTGATACACAACATTAACAAAATGAGGAACAAAAACGACATGATCATCTCAATAGATGCAGAGAAAGTATTTGACAAGATCCAACACCCATTTATGATAAAAACTCTCAATAAAATGGGGAAAGAAAGAAAGTACCTCAAGAGAATAAAAGCCATGTATGACAAACCCACAGCCAACATCATACTCAATGGGGAAAAACTGAAAGCCATCCCTCTGAGAAGAGGAACAAGACAAAGTTGCCCACTCTCACCACTCTTATTCAATATAGTACTGGAGGTTTTGGCCAGAGCAATTAGGCAAGAAAAAGAAATAAAAGGAATCCAAATAGGCAATGAAGAAGTGAACTCTCGCTGTTTGCAGATGACATGATCTTATATATTAAAAATCCTAAATAATACATCAGAAAGCTACTAGAAGTAATCAACAATTACAGCAACGTTGCAGGGTACAAAATCAACTTACATAAATCAGTTGAATTTCTATACTCTAATAACAAACTAGTAGAAAGAGAACTCAAGAATACAATCCCATTCACAATCATAATAAAAAGAATAAAATATCCTGGAATATATTTAACCAAGGAAGTGAAAGACCTATACAATGAAAACTATAAGACTTTCCTGAAAGAAATTGATGATGACATAAAGAGATAAAGACATTCTATGCACATGGATTGGAAAAATAAACATAGTTGAAATGTCCATACTACCCAAAGCAATCTACAGAGTCAATGCAATCCTAATCAGAATCCCAGTGACATTCTTCAAAGAAATAGAATGAAGAATTCTAAAATTCATATGGGGCAACAAAAGACCCCAAATTGCTAAAGCAATCCTGAGAAAAAAGAACAAAGTTGGAGGCATCACAATCTCTGACTTCAAAATATGCTACAAAACTATTGTAATCAAAACAGCATGGTACTAGTACAAAAACACACACACAGATCAGTGGGACAGAACTGAAAGCCCAGCAATAAAACCACACCTAATCTTTGACAAAGAAACTGAGAACATACAATGGAGAAAGTAAAGTTTCTTCAACAAATGGTGTTTGGAAAACTGGACAGCCATATGTAAAAGAATGAAAATAGACCATTCTCTTATGCCATTCAAAAATATAGACTCAAAATGGATCAAAGACTTAAAAATAAGACCTGAAACCATAGGACTTCTAGAATAAAATATAGGCAGTACACTCTTTGACATCAGTCTTAAAAGGATCTTTTTGGACACCATATCTCCTCAGACAAGAGGAACAATGGAAAGAATAAACAAGTGGGACTTCATCAGACTAAAGAGCTTCTACAGGACAAAAGAAAACAGTATTGAAATGAAAAGACAACCCACCAATTTGAAAAAAATATTTGCAAATCATGTATCTGACAAAGGGTTAATCTCCATAATATACAAAGAACTCACACAACTCAACAACAAAAAAATCAAACAAATCAAAAAAAAAATCAAAAAATGGGCAGGGGATATGAACAGACATTCTCCAAAGAAGATACATGGATGGCCAATAGGCACATGAAAAGATACTCAGCATCACTGATCATCAGGGAAATGCAAATCAAAACTACACTAAGACATTGACTTATACCAGTTAGAATGGCTATAATAACCAAGACAAAACATAACAAATGTTGGAGAGGTTGTGGAGGAAAAGGAACCCTCATCCACTGCTGGTGGGAATGCAAACTGGTGCAGCCACTATGGAAAACACTATGGAGATTCCTCAAAAATTTAAAAATAGAAATACCATAGGACCCAGCCATCCCACTACTGGGTATCTATCAAAGGAACTTGAAATCAGCAATTCGAAGAGACTCATGTACCCCCATGATCATTGCAGCATTTTTCACAATAGCCAAGACATGGAAGCAGCCTAAGTGCCCACTGACTGATGACTGGACAAAGAAGATATGGTATGTATATATATAATGGAATACTACTCTGTCATAAAAAATGATAAAATTGTCCCATTCCCAACAACATGGATGGACCTTGAGTGTATTACATTAAGCGAAATAAACCAGATAGAGAAAGACAAGCTCTGTATGATTCCACACATACGTGGAAGATAAACAAACACATGGACAAAGAGAATAGATTAGTGGTTACCAAGGGGAACAGGGGTGGGGGTGGGCACAAAGGTGAAGGGGTGCACCTATAAGGTGACTGACAATAATGTAGAACTGTAATTTCACAATGTTGTAAACTATCATAACCTCAATAAAAAAATTTTTTTAAATAATAATAATACAAGTGAAAATGATACCTATCAGAACATGAGGAATGTTGCCAAAGTATTGCTCAAACGCAAATTGACAGGTTTCAGTGTAGTCACTATAATTACATGCAGTGCTGGGGAATCCAGAATATTCAGTCTCAGTCCAAAATTCCCTTGGCTGGCAGCCACACAGCCTCTCAACCTGTGTCTCCACCCTCTTGACTTCGCTCTTTCTCCGATTCATCCAGGACTTGCCTTGAGCACCCTCAGCTTGTCTGCCAGCAGTATCTACTCTCTGTGCCCATTGCCTGCCCTCCTTTAGACCGTTATTCCACCCCCGTCTCCTCTTTCAGCAGTCTCCTCTTTCTAAAGCAGATAGGGGTCTGCTCCTCCCCTCATGAGAAACATTTGCTATATCCCCACTGCTGTCACATTGAGCTATGTCCTCTGTGGGTAGACACTCAAGGCCCTTCCACAGTGGACCCCAGTCCAATGCATTTGATTTCAAGATCCAGCTCAAGTGCCAGCTGACCCCTACTTACAAGTAATCATTCATTCCAGCCCAACACCCCGCTTTGCTCATATTTGGTTGAACACTGTTATATTGTAGACAAATTATCTGTTGACTTGTCTTTTTTCCTAGTACCTTATAGGCTTCTTTCCTGTGTCCAACTGCCTTGGTGAATCTCTTTGCCCCTCTTATTCTTCACTGTGCTCCCATACAATGCGTTCAGCACAGAAATGCAAGACAGATGTTTGCTAGATGGCAGAGAATCATTCTCAGGGCCTACAGCAGTCATAGACACTTAGAAAGCATTTACTTGCCTGTTGGCATTAATATATTAAACTCTTGAGAAAACGGGGAATTATATATTATCCAGTGCCACGACAGTGCTAAAGAAATTCAGAGTGAGAGGAAGATGACAGTGTGGAATAACCCAGGATGCCCTGTAGTTGCTGCTTTGCAAGAGGGAAAGCCTCGGAACAGTAAAGAAGCTCATGGCCTGGCATTTCCATCTGGAGGACGATGTTCCAAAGTAGAGAGAGGGAATGAGTGCAGAGGATGGTAGGGACAGTGGAGGGGCCACCGTGGCTGGAAGGGACAGTCCCCAATGAGGAGCACAGGAGATGCATTTGGATGGTCCACACACTACCACCCAGCCACTATTTGGGTGCAAGTTGGCCCCATCTCTTATCTCTAAAGCATCAGTGGTTGAAGAAATCAGTACCATTCAGACCAAGGTCGGTTTCTTTGTTCTTAAAAACCTTGCTTAGCTGGTATTAACAATGTCTATGGGTTGGAATGAAATGGTCTCCCAATATAGAAGACTTTATCCACTGTTTGTAAACTTAGACTGAGAGTAAAGGAATTTGAGGTCAGACCTGAGTTCATGTGAGTGGGAGAAGAGGGAATTTGACTGAATTGTTTGGATTTTTCTCTGTGTTGGTTTTCATCCCACATTGCACACCGGCTAAATCTGGTACAACATATGCCCCATCGAAAGTGCTGTGGGTATGGAAATAGCCCTTTAGATACTTAGGATTAGTCACTTTATATTGTGTATAATTGCTCTGCCTGAGTTTCAATATGGATGACTAGTCTTCAGCTCATGCCCTTCATGTGCTCGGTTAAAATTAGTTAGATCAAAGGAATGCATGGAGAAGAGATTGTGTTTAGCAAGCCATTGTACTGATGTTCTGATTAAATGGAAGCTTTTTAGCGTACCGTGTCAGTGAGATGCGCTGTTGTATTAATAAGCTGTAAATTCTAAATAATTGCTTGATGGAATGAGAACCTGAAACGATGGTTCCTTTTCAGAATGCTGATCATTCCCCTCAGCAACAGAAGGCAAGAGAAGCCATTCCTGCAATTGTTTCCCTTTGGAAAGGAAAGGACATTTTGGCCTGGCATATTGATGAAAAACACTAAAAATTTTCTTAGTGATTCTTTTGTTTCCTTCCAACTGAGCTTCTGGTTTATTCACACATTAGCAGACATCAACTGGGCAAGGGAAAGACATTCTGCATGAGCCACTCTGTTTCTGTTTACCGGTCCCCGTGAACGATAAATACCTCTTTTTCTGGTCAGAGAATGGAAATTCTGTTTTCTGAGCCAGCACAGTTCTCAGGTACAAACAGAGCTTCCCCTGGGGGTCATCACCTGAGGGTGGGTGACTTGGCCACCCTCTCCCTGATCTCCAGGTGCCAGGAGACATTTTTGATGTGGGGAGGCTCAGCTCTGAATCCTAGCCAGTACTGGTTGTTGGTTCCAATTAAAAAGCAATTGCATTCCTAGCAGTTCACGCTGCAGCCAAAAATACAGTATGTTCAGAAAAGCATGATCTTTTTTGAGAGGCAGTTACTCCATAAAGGGCTAGATGCTGCCAGCGAGGGCTAATAATGGTGCATTTGTATGTGATAAAAATTTTAAAGTTCAAAGAAGACACCAAAAGTAGATGATTTACTTTGGAGTTATTTGTAGACAGCAATGAGGCTTTTCTGTTGGTCTTTTTTCCCCCCAGTATAAAGCAGCCTATTTATTAGAGGACAATAGGAATTGACCTTTTGTCAGACAGCAGGGAAACAAAGCAGTCACATTAAGGAAATCAAAGGTGAAAATGGCAAAGGGCCAACATTAACCAGCCCTGCAAAGCAGTGTCATTCTGCAGGGGCATCAGCCGAATCAGCATCATTCTTTCCATGAACAGTCTCTGCTTTCTGGGAGGACCAATAAGGACCAGATCTTGAAGAGGCATTCCAGATCATTGCATTCAGTCTCCTCCACTGGTTGAATGGTTTTGCCTGGGTATTTTTAGTAACTCTGTCTATCTTGTTTGGCTCTGGGACACATAATTTCAGAAAAATCAAGTATAAAAACTCATAGTACTGAGAGTCAAGACCCCTGATTTGTTTCAGGTCTCATTCACTGTAGGAACTGGAGCAGATTGTTCAACCTCTCTGGGCATTCCTTGGGAGATGCAACCAGCTAATTTTATTTTAGTCCTAATAGTGCAGGATTTTATGAAAAAACCATTCAACCTCATCACCAGCAAAGTTAGCATTTCAAAACAAAAAAAGACCCTTAATCTCCCAATTTTTGTGATCATATTAAGTTGGGCCAACCCCAATTTTTCTTCTGGACAGGACCAAGAGATCACTCCTGGGGTCATTTCCAACCTCACACTTCTAGTTTTCCTTAAGGAAGAAATGGATAACTGGTTCATGCCAAGACAACCTATTTCAAGACCCATGTGACTGCCCAGAATCTTCTAGCACCAGTATGGTAGCTTCTGGCGGGAAGGAATATTGCCCTGGAGGAGAAAGCGCTGGGGGGATGATGAGGCAAGAGCATCAGCAGGGAGCATACAGAGGCTCATCCCATTGCCAGTGCTTCATGTAACGGAGCAGGCTGTCTGTCATATTTAATTTTAGATGTAAATGTTCAGTCAGGACGTTATCCAGACTAGCTTTCAACCCACTAGCCTGCTCTGCCCCCTTTTCCCAGACTCTATCACTTTATTACTTTCCCAGCCCTCCGTCCACTGGCCAGCCCCCAAGTCACCTGGAAGGTCAGCCCCATCTGTGGCTTTTCCAGCCTGTGGAGTAGATTAAAGCACCCTGGCTCCTTTCCTGTATACTCTTTAGAAGCAAAGTGCTCTCTGCTTTCTTTTTCCCTTACACTGCATCAACTGCTTTTCTCTCCAAAGGACCCTGAATGATGAGGCCATGAGAAGAGACATGGCCTCCACTTGGCTTGACAGGAGGAAAGCAAAGAAGTTTCCCCTGATGATTTCAGGTGGAGGAGGCTTAGCCCTCATCTCTTCCACCTGTAACAAGAGCTAGTGCAGCAAAAAGTTGCAGGAAAAGCTCTGAGCTTGGGGTTAGAAACCTGGATTCCAGTTCTAGGTAGTGCTTCAATGGGCAAGACCCTCCCTCTGTCAAATGGAGCAGGTGCCTGGCCAGCCGACCTCACAGGTGGATGTGATGGGAGGCCCTTGAGATAATACATATGGTGGCACCATGTAAATTGTTAAGGTCTACACACATGTGCCTCACAGGTGGTCTCCCAATATCTGCGTGAACCAGACTAGATTGGGGCTCTTACTAGAATCTGGGACTGTTCATGGAGCCTGAGGTGAACAGTTCACAGCCATGCCTCCAGCTAAGCTTGAAGTCAACTGAATGCAAAATTCCTTCTGCTCCCCTCTCCTCAGGAGCTTGATTGAGGCGGTTGTCTTCCCTCTTTCCTCAGCCCTTCCCTCCCACTGGCACCTTTGTTGTATGAACTGGCCAGTCTCCTCCCCTTCTATCTGAAGTTTTCTCTCCTCCTCTTTTCCAGGCTCCTGGAAATGAAAGGTGAGCCCCACATACTGCCACCCTCCTTCAGCATTCCTCTGCCCTTCTCCCCTGGATGACTGTTCTGGAACTGCTTTCCCTACAGTCACCAGAGACTTTGCATGAACATTTTGAGTTCTTATCCTACTGAACCGCCCTGGCCTTTTTCTTCTTCTCCTCTCCCCCGCCCTCCCATCACCACCTCATTCTTCTTCTTTTCCTGAGGCAATCTACTTTTTAGGTCGAGAACCAGTCAAAAGGCAGCTTGACTTAATCGTCCTTCTCAGTTAACTGAAAGATGTCTTATTTTTGAACTTTTGAGATAGGTGGGTAAAGATCAGGAAGTAAAAAGACCTGGATTTCCTGTGGAAAAGAAGAGGACATGCCCCCTTTAAGAATGGGAGCTCATCCCAACGTGTAGCAGATTATGAATTGATCTAAGTCACCTAAACGCATCTGCCATCTGCAGCAGTCGCTCAGCCACCATGATCAGGGGATGGACGCAGGACACTTTCTATGCTGTGTGAGGAACATTGGACTCAGACTCAGGGCAGCCTTGGAGAGCCTCTTCACAGGTGCTGTATAGACCGTGGAGTCACAGTGTGTCCACACTCACGGCCGAGGGGAGGAGGGACTGCTGGCGCCCTCTCCAGTAGACTTTCCACTCCAGGCAGAGACTGCATCATGGGTCAGGTGCTTGAAGCATACATTTGTCGACAAGAATTCCTGTCTGGAGAGTGGGTCAGGAAGGTTTCCTCTGCAACCAAAAACAACACTAGCTCTTGAGCCACTTCTGCCCAGGGACTCCCACATGGAGCCTAAGATAGGGCCCTAGTCCTGCTCTTTATCATGCATCATTATGACTGAGATTCCAAAGGATGAAATGAAGTGGTTTCCATCCCTTTCCCTTTCCCCCTAAATTAGTTGGAAGTGTGAAATGACATAGGTCCCTTCACTTTGCTTGTGGTGTTGTTATATGTGAACCTTTTGGCTTTCTACTTTCTTCCATATATTGCTAATTTTTCATATTTTCTGAAAGTTTTTTGAAACTGTTCTTCTCACCCCAAAAATAATTTTGAAATAAGATAGAATTGATAGGAAAAGATACCAAACCTTTCTGACAGAAAAGGAATAATTGTCAGAAGCTTGAAGCCTTCTCACTGTCAAGTTTCTGCTGACCTCTTCAGCTATTCTGATTGTCATTCTTTTCTGGCATCAGCAAGAATTTTTTTCACTTTGAATAAATATCAGGTTTATTCTGATTCTCAATTCACATAGGCTTGCAAATTCAGATCACACTGAAGACCAAATTACTGCCTTTGGGACAATGGCCTTTGTCTGAATGCTAATCGGGGATTTAGTAAATAGCCCAAGAGACAGGATTTGGGTCCAGGATTTCACTGGGTTGCATTTTTTTAAAACTCAGTTAATTATAGGCTTAAGTAATATATTCAAATGCGGATATGAGAGATACGGCATTCCCACATTTTAATTGGATCCTTAGGTAAAGAGAGTTTAAGCTGGCTGTTAATTCAGAGTGAACAAGTCTGCTGTGAATGAACTTCCTTTTTATGCCTGGCTCTCTTTTTTTTCTCCCTTGCCTTACATCCATGCTCTCGTGGTACCCTGAACATCTCCTTTTCTTCTCAGTGTACTTGAAATACTTTTAATTGCTTCATTAGCTCCCTATCTGTTAGATTTCAAACTCCCTAAAAAGAGGGTCTGTGTCTATTTTACTTGTCAGTGGATCCTCTGACCAACCTAGTGCAGTGCCTCGCATGTTGTTGGCCCTTAAGAACATTTTCAGGATGGATGGATGGATGGATGGATGGATGGATGGATGGATGGATGGACAGATCAACAGACATATGGATGGATGGATGGATGGACAAACAGATCAACAGATGCATGGATAGATGGATGGATGGACAGATCGACAATGGATAAAAATATGTATTTTTTCATCTTCAATTTTTGAAAACCGTAAGATCACAGCATTGTAGGGTGGAAGTAGAACGTTCATTGTGCATTAAAGGGTTCCTTGGCCTCTCTTCCACATTGGCCATGTACTGTGTCCCTAGGAAAGAATTCTTGTCCTCTTTCTTTAGAAGTTCAGTAAAATATATTTCTTTTGAGCATAGTCTCTGGGGCTCAATTTTTTCATCTGTCAACAAGGAAAAGAGAATGTCCTTCCTGGATGGATGCCTGGGACCATGTTAGTTTTTCACTCCTTGGAGATGAGGGACCAGTAGACCCCAAGTTGTAGTCTGCCCAGCAGCTTTGCTGCAGGGATTTTCTGACGCTTGGTACTTTGGAGTGATGGCCCTGCAACAAAAGGGCCTGGTGGCCAGGACCACCAACTGCCCAGCTTTGGAGCGCACCATACAGGGGAACAGGGATTCAGCACAGAATCTACATGGATGGAGCCCCTGGAGTGTGCAACATGGCGGCCCTGTTGTTGGGCAGGTAGAGGAACTGTTCTGCAGGCTAACATTATGAGATTGCTCCAGTGCATTCATCAAACTATTTAGGCATTCTTTTCCTGGGGCTTTCTGAGCACGAAATGATGAGCACTATACATTGGAACAGAAAATGAGAGTGTACTTTTCTAACTGATAGGAGCATCAGTTCAAACACTGGACACAGAAGCCTTTAAGACTTAGTGAGAGTGGCTGGAACCCTGGGTCTTAAGAAGGAGTCCTGTTGTCCCTAGGATGAGTGACCTTTGTCTGAAAGCCCTCTCTGGGCCTGCTCTCACTCACAGCTGTGTCTCTCTTAGCTTCTGCTGGCTTTATTCTTGAATTGAATGCATTCAATTTCCCTGACTCCTGCCTTGGCCACTATGGTTTCAAGTTTCTCTCCATGTCACTGCAGGATTGGACGCTTTCTGGATGTGGCATCTGTCAGGAGCTGACCTAACTCTGGTTTGGGATTCATCACTCCTGTTCGTAGGCTGATAGGCTGACGGACTGCCCTTCGGCTCTGGTTTGAGACAGGAGGTGGTGGAAGGCCTAGGACGACTGCAGACTCTTCAGACGATCCTCCCTAAGCATGGATTCTCCCAGCCGAGAGTTCTAGGACACTGTAGCAGCAGGGAGTCGGCAGTAGGCTCTGTGGTAGCATTCGGAATGTCTCTTTTAAGACCCTGGGCTGGACTTTGAGGGGTTCACAGGGAGATGAGCTAGGGTCTTCATGACCGGACTTTCCTTACTGACCCACTGGTTCATAACACCCTGCCTCTTTCCCCTCGTCACCATCTCCTCCTGTCTGCATTTTATTCCTCTTCAAGGCCAAATTCTCTCCTCTACATGAATGTGCTGTTTGACCTCTAACACTGTTCATCTGCCCCTTCCCATCTTCCTGGATCTGGACCTCATCCTTCCTTTCAGACTGTGAGCTCCTCAGCTCCCTAAGAAAGGATATCGCATCATGTTCTGTCTGTACATCGTGGTGAAAAAGAGCACAGACTCTGGCAGCAGGCTTCCTGAAGCGAACCCTTCCTTTGCAATCGACTAGCTGTGTGGCCTTGGGCAAGTTACTTAACCTCTCTGTGCTTCCTTTTCCTCATCAGCAAAATGAAGATAGCAATAGGACCTACTTCCCAGGGTTGTGAAGACTAGGTAAATAAATACATGCAATAACCCAAACAGTGGCTGGCACCAAGGAAGCCCTCAGTGGGTGTAAACCTCTTGTCACTACTATCAGCAGTAGGCCCCCTTGCATGGAGGTACTCAGGAGATGCGCACTCAATGAGCCTCTGTGCATGCATCCTCTCACCTCTCATCCTCATTTCCACTGTCCTCTGCTCCCTTCTCCCATCACCAGGCAATGGCAAAAGGAAGGACAAAAACTCAAGGTGCTTAAAGACCCGAAAGAGGAATCTATAGTGAACAAACACGTCCCTAAAGCCCTATCAGAAGGAGAGCTCAGAATGTCGTGGAAGTTAGACAGGAGAGGGCCTTCACAGATGGAGGGGGGACACGGCCACCCAGGGCATTTTTTTATGACTTTGCAATGTCCGCCTCTGCCCCTCTGTGCTTAGTAACTGGGTCAGCAGTGAGGTCCTGATTTCCCACATTTGTCACCACCCACAGGGCACGAGACTCATGAGAGACTAGTGAGGTGAGCACTGGGAAGTGAGGGAGCTGTCCAGCAGCTGCCATCCGGAGTCTCGTCTTACCAGGGCAGAGAAGCAGCTCGCAGGGAGGCGGGGAGGGCAGTGTTGGGAGCAGCTGCCCTCAGGTGGAGTGCTCTCAGGTTCCAGGTAATCAAGTGCTGTCTCTCCTTTCTGTGAGGGCTGGGGTAATAAGTTGGGTCTTAAAGGAAATCAACTGGCAGAGAAAACGACATAAAGGAGAATGAAGAAAAATGACTGTGGCTTCATCAGTAAGCTTCATTCATTGCTCTGGAGCACTTGTTCTCAAACTTTTTGGTTGAAGCACCCTTCACAGTCTTAAAAATTATGGGGACCCCCAGAGAGCTTTTGTGTATATGTGTCCTATCTATCATTTTTTACAATATTAGAAATTAAAATGGAAATTTTAGAAATATTTATTAAATCATTCAAAAACAACAATAATAAATCCATTTCATGGTAACATAACACATTTTTATGAAAAATAATTCTATTTTCCAAAACAAAAAAAATTAGAAGGACAGTGGCATTGTTCTACCTTGTTGCAAATCTCTTGATGTCTGGCTTAATAGCAGTTGGGTTCTCATATCTGCTGCGTGCATTCCATTAATAATCAGAGTGATGATGTTGTCCCGTGTGATGTGGCCACTGGAAAACTCTCACACTTCTGAAAGAATGAATGTGAAAAAGGTAAATGGCGTCTTAGTATAACTATGAAAATAATTTTGACCTTGTGGACCCTTGAAAAGGCCTCAGGGAGCCCCTGGGATCCTGTGGACCATACTTTGAAAACTGCAGCTGAAGAGCATAACCGAGTCAATGTTGCTTCTTTGGACTCCAGCCTTTATAAAACCAGATTTCAATTTTTTGAAGAAAAAAATACTTGATGACACTTGCTCAAGATGGTAAGGCAGACTTCACTGAGGACCACCATGTGAGGTGCAGTGGGCTTTTTCAGTGGGTGACAGAGACTGGGCTCATCTCCAAATACAGCTTGAACTGGGGGGATTTATAGCCCAGGAGCAGGGTGGGGGTTGGTGGATGGAAAATTACTAAGAGGAAATGTCAGGGGTAAAGGGGATTCTGGCAAAACTGACCTGACAGGACTCCTGCTGAAGACAGGCCAGGGTGTCAGACATCACCTGGGGGAAGGTGGAGGATGAAGAGCCTGATCAGATATCCACCTGGGGGTTCTTGGGAAACTCACTTAGCAGGGTTCTTGCTAGACTAGATTTTACAAGAATGTCTGCACATGGGCTGAGAGGAAGTTTCAAGAACCTGACTAAAGTTTGCTCAAGCAAAGAATCTTTGTCAAAGTATTTGCCTTGCCCTTAGAGTCTTGTTTTTTCTTCTCTCTTTTTAAATTGCTCATAATTTGTTAAGCAATTTTGTGTTTTGGTTTTTCATTGGGGCGGGGGGGGGGGGGATGGTCAGGAGGGGCAGTGCAGTGAGCAAACAGTCTGATGCGGGCCTGGGAAGGTTTCTGGGTTGACTGGTCTCAGGAACCCTGGGTTTGAGCCCAGGGCCCATGAGCTGGGTTACTGTGGGCAGTTACTTCTCCTTTCAGGACCTCATTTTTCCAGTTTATGAAATGAATGAGTTCAACAATCTCCAAAGCCTCTCCAGTCCATGTTTCTCTGAGATTTAAACTGGAGAGGCCAGATGCCGTGAGCTAAAGATTCTTCTGAAGAAATGCACCATCTGGGCAGCTCTGAAGAGTGCTCAGGGGACCCGGGCACTGGATGTGGCTGGGATGATCCTGCACACTGGCTTGTCTTCCAAGGGGAAAAAGAGTGAGAAACTATGGATGTCTTCAAGTTAGAACGAATCCACCTTTGGTTAAAGAGAAATCAAGAAATGAATTTGAGCTTCCAGTGTCTGCCACGTCTTGTGCTAAGCCCTGGGGAGAAAGAAAGACCATGGCCCAGAGCTTGGGAGTTTCAGGAGCTGGGATGTTCCCAGACTTACTCCAGGGGCAGGTATGGACAGGATTTCAAAGCCAGGTGATAGGATCTGCATGCACATGTCCGCCCCCCTCTCCCGCCCCCGAGGGACCTCCAGCCTTTCTGCATCAGCCCAGATGAGGAAAAGGTTCTGATTTTTACTGATTGACTTCCAATGACCTGTGGCCTTGGGGCAAAGGAACATGAATTAATGACACCTCCAGCTCAAGTTTTTCCTAAGTGTGTTCCTTGGAATACTAGTTCTATGGGTCATTATAAGTCTCCTGCAAAAGTAAAGGAATTGCTAGAATGATGTCAGCATCATGGCAGAGTGAATTTGACTGGGATTCTCTCCTCTCCAACATACAATGAAAAAGTACATTCGTACTCCAAAAGAGGGCATCCTAACACAACACAAAAAGGTCAGAGAGACACACAGCCATACAATGGAGGGCGGAGAGGCTGGAGCCCCCTCAGGAGAGCTGGAACGGGGGAAGAGAAAACTTCACTCCCTACCCTAATAGACTGCGATCTGCTACTGTGAGAGGCACCTGAGAGGGAAGGAACAGGGAGGGGACCTTTGTTCGTTGGAACATCAAGGACCCACGAGGACCCGTGCAGCCTAGAGGGAAGACCTCTACTGGGGCGAGAGCCTTCATGGGGGGGGGGGAGGTGACCTCATCAAACCAACACCCCAGTAGAGCAGATAGTGAGAGAAAGCCCCTAGAACACTCAGGAGAAAGCGCCCCTCCTCCAACCCACTGGGTACCACCTCCACTGCCTGGGATCTCTGCTGAAGACAGAGGGCTCAGAATATGTGGCTCTTGACCCCCACCCAATGGCAATAGGCAGTAATTGCAACCAAATAACATCAGGATGCATAAGGCCAGACCTACTGCCTCTAGCAATATCAAACATTATATCAAATCACCAGACCAGAGAGAAAACGACAAGTACCCAGAATGCAGTCCTGAAGACACAGGAATATGTAATCTAAATCACAATGAATTCAAAATAGCTATCATCAGAAAACTCACCAAGGTAAAAGAGAATGTAGAGAAACAACTCAATGAGTTCAGGAGCTACTTCACAAAAGAGATTGACACTGTAAAGAACAATCAATCAGAAATATTAGAGATGAAAGACACAATGGAAGAGGTAAAACAAAATATGAAGTCCCTGAACACTTGAGTGGACATCATAGAGGAGTGTATCAGCATAATTGAAGACAGACATGTTGAAATGCTCCAGACAGAGGAGGAGAGAGAACTAAGACTAAAAAGAAATGAAGAAAGTCTCTGAGAAATATCCAACTCAATTAAGAAATGCAACATAAGAATTATAGGTATTCCAGAAGGAGAAGAGAAGGAGAATGGAGCAGAAAGTGTGTTCAAAGAAATAATAGCAGAGAACTTCCCAAACCTGGGGAAAGAGATGGAAATCTGTGTGGAAGAAGTTTCCAGATCTCCTAGATATGTCAATGTAAAAAGACCTACTGCAAGGCATATAGTAGTAAAACTGGCAAAAATGAATGACAAAGAAAGAACACTAAGGGAAGCAAGGCAGAAGAAAATAACCTACAAAGGAACCCCTATCAGGCTTTCAGTGGATTTCTCTGCAGAAAACTTACAAGCTAGGAGAGAGTGGAGTGACATTCAAATCTTTGAAAGATAAAAATTTTCAGCCAAGAATACTCTATCCGGAAAAATACCCTTCAGATTTGAGGGAGAAATAAAAACTTTCCCTGACAAACAAAAGCTAAGGGAGTTCATAGCCATGAGACCCCCCCCCCACACACACACATACACACAGGACATCGTCAAGAAGGCCCACATACCTGAAAAAAAAAAGAGGAGGAGAGAAAGGGATTACAAAGCATGGAGTAAGGAGATAAATATGTAGACAGAATCAGAATTGGATAGCCAATACTCTAGCATTAAAGAGAAAGGGAAGGAAAAACATGAAAAACAAAGATAATCTTGGCATTTTAACCGAAAACTGACAACACAAGATGGAATAAGATGTGAGAAAAACATCATAGGAGGGGAGAAGGAAAGAGACTGAATCAGTTGAGACTAAGGAAATAAGAGACCATCAGAAAATGGACTGTTTTACACACAAGATTCTGAATACAGACTTCAGGGTAGCCACTAAACTAAAAAACAGAACAGAGACACCAATAATAAATAAGGAGAAAACAAAGAAACCACATCATAAAAAAACTACATAATTCAATGTAGTCACACACAGAATGAGAAATAAAGGAAATGCAGGAGAACCAGAAAACGAGTGATAGAATGACAGTGTTAAGCCCTCATATACCAATAATCACCCTAAACATAAATGGATTGAATTCTCCAATAAAAAGACATAGAGTGGCAGGATGGATTAAAGAACAAGACCCAACAACGTGCTTCCTCCAGGAAACATCTCAGCTCCAATGACAAACACAGGCTCAGACTGAACAAATGGAAGAAAATACTCCAAGCTAATGGCAAACAAAAGAAAGCAGGTGTCACAATACTTATATCAGACAAAGTAGACTTCAAGATAAGACAGGCAAAGAGAGACAAAAAGGGGCAGTATATAATGATCAAAGGGACACTCCATCAAGAAAAAATAACACATAAATATCTATGCACCCAACACAGGAGCACTAAAGTTCATAAAGCAACTATTAACAAAACTAAAAGAAGATATTAATGATAAAACATTAATAGTAGGAGACCTCAACACTCCATTCACATCAATGGATAGATGATCCAGACAGAAAATCAACAAGGAAACAGTGGAATTCAATGAAATGCTAAGCCAGTTGGACTTAATAGACACATATAGAATACTCCATCCAAAAACAGCAGAATGCACATTCTTCTCAAGTGTGCACAGAAGATTCTCAAAGATAGACCATATGTTGGGAAACAAGGCAAGCCTCAATAAATTTAAGAAAATTGAAATAATAAGAAGCATCTTTTCTGATCACAACACTATAAAGCTAGAAATTGATTACAAGAAAAAGGTTGAGAAAGGAACAAAGATGTGGAGAGTAAACAACATGCTATTGAACAAGCAAAGGGTCATTGAAGAAATTAAAGGAGAAATCAAAAAATATCTGGAGACAAATGAAAATGATAACATACCATCCCAACTCACATGGGATGCAACAAAAGTTGTATTAAGAGGGAAATTCATCACAATACAGGCTCACCTTAACAAACAAGAAAAATCCCAAATAAGAAATCTCAAATTATACCTTACTTAATTAGAAAAAGAACAAACAAAGCCCAAAATCAGCAGAAGGAGAGAAATAATAAGAATCAGAGCAGAAACAAAAAAGTCAGTAGAAAGGATCAATGAAACAAAGAGCTGGTTCTTTGAGAAGATAAATAAAATCGACAAACCACTAGCCAGACTTACAAAGAAAAAAAGAGGAAAGCTCATATAAACAAAATTAGAAGTTAAAGAGGAGAAATAATAACAGTCACCACAGAAATACAACAGATTATAAGAGAATACTACCAAAAACTATGAGCGAACAAAATGGATAATCTACAGGGAATGGATAAATTCTTAGACTCTTATAACCTCCCAAAGCTGAATCAAGAAGAAACAGATAATCTGAATAGAGCAATCACAAGGAAAGAGTTTGAAACAGTAATCAAAAGCATCCCAATGAATAAAACCCCAGGACCAGACAGTTTCCCTGGGGAATTCTACCAAACTTTCAGAGAGGATTTAATACCTATCCTTCTCAAGCTCTTCCAAAGAATTAGGGAAGATGGAACAATTCCTAACACATTCTATCAAGCAAACATCACTCTGATACTAAAGCCTGACAAGGACAACACAAAAGAGGAAAACTACAGGCCAATATCACTGATGAACATAGGTGCAAAAATCCTGGTAACAAAATTCTTGTAACCCAAAATCGGCAATACATCAAAAGTATCATACATCATGATCAAGTGGAATTCATACCAGGGACACAGGGATGGTTCAACATCTTCAAATCAATCAATGTGATATACTACATCAAGAATTGAGGAATAAACACCACATGATCATCTCAATAGATGCACAGAAAGCATCTGACAAGATCCAAGAGCCATTTATGATAAAACCTCTTTACAAAATGGGGATAGAAGGAAATTATCTCAACATAATAAAGGCCATATATGACAAACCCACAGCCAACATCATACTCAATGGGCAAAAACTGAACACCATCCCTCTGAGAACAGGAACAAGACAAGGATGCCCACTATCACCACATTTATTCAACATGGTACTGGAGGTTTTGGCCAGAGCAATTCAGCAAGAGAAAGGGATAAAAGGAATCCAAATAGGGAGTGGAGAAGTGGAAACTCTCACTGTTTACAGATAACATGATCTTATATATAGAAAACCTGGAAGAATCCATTGGAAAACTATTAGAAATAATTATCAATTACAGTAAAGTTACAGGGTACAAAATCAACTTTCAAAAATCATTTGTTTTTCTATGCTCTAATAACGAACTTACAGAAAGAGAACTCAAGAATACAATTCCATTTACAATCGCAACTAAAAGAATAAAATACCTATGAAGAAATTTAACCAAGGAGGTGAAGGACTTATACAATGAAAGCTATAAGACATTACTGAAAGAAATTGATAATTACATAAGGAGATGGAAAGAGATTCCATGCACATGGATTGGAAGAATAAACATAGTTTAAATGTCCATACTATTCAAAGCGATCTACAGATTCAGTGCAATCCCAATCAGAATCCCAATGACATTCTTCATGGAAATAGAACAAAGAATCCTAAAATTCATATGGGGGAACCAAAGACCCTGAATTGCTAAAGCAATCCTGAGAAAAAAGAACAAAGCTGGAGGCATCACAACCCCTGACTTCAAAATGTACTACAAAGCCATAGTGATCAAAACAGCATGGTACTGGTACAAAGACAGACAAACAGATCAATGGAACAGAACTGAAAGCCCAGAAATAAAACCAGACATCTACAGACAGATAATATTCGACAAAGGTCCCAGGAACATACAATGGAGGAAAGATAGTCTCTTCAATAAATGATTGGGAAAACTGGACAGCCACATGCAAGAGAATGAATGTAGACCATTATCTCACACCATACACAAAAATAAACTCAAAATGGATCAAAGACTTGAAGATAAGTCTTAAAATCATAAAACTCCTGGAAGATAATATAGGTAATGCCCTCTTTGACATCGAACTTAAAATGATCTTTTTGAATACCATGTCTTCTCAGACAAGGGAAACAAAAGAAAAATAAACAAGTGGGACTTCATCAGACTAAAGAGCTTCTGCAAGGCAAAAAAAAAAAACAAAAAAACTAGGATCAAAACAAAGAGACAACCCACCAATTGGGATAAAACATTTGCAAGTCATATATCTGACAAGAGGTTAATCTCCATAATACATAAGGAACTCACACAACTGAACAATAAAAAAACAAACAGTCCAATCAAAAAATGGGCAGAGGATCTGAACAGACATTTTTTCGAAGAAGATATACAGATGGCCAATAAACACATGAAAATATGTTCAACATCACTAATCATCAGGGAAATGCAAATCAAAACTACACTAAGATACCACCTTATGCCTGTTAAAATGGCTGTAATCACTAAGACTAAAAATAACAAATGTTGGAGAGGGTGTGGAGAGAAGGGAATCCTCATACACTGCTGGTGGGAATGCAAACTGGTGCAGCCACTATGGAAAACAGTATGGAGATACCTCAAAAAACTAAAAATCGAACTAGCATTCGGCCCAGCTATCCCACTACTGGGTATCTACCCAAACAACTTGAAATCAACAATCCAAAGTAACATATGCACCCCTATGTTCATTGCAGCACTGTCCACAATAGCCAAGACATGGAAGCAATCCAAGTGCCCATCGACCGATGATTGGCTAAAGATGTGGTATATATATACAATGGAATACTACTCAGCCATAAAAAAGACAAAGTCATCCCATTTACAACAACATGGAAGGACCTGGAGGGAATTATGCTAAGCGAAATGAGCCAGACTGAGAAAGACAAACACCAGGTGATTTCACTCATATGTGGAATATGAACAAACACGTGGACAAAGAAAACAGTTCAGTGGTTACCAGGGGAAGGGGGACGGGTGGTGGGCACAGGGGGTGAAGGGCGGCACTTACGTGGTGACAGTCAAGAAATAATGTATAACTGAAGTCTCACATTGATGTAAACCATTATGGACTCAATAAAAATTTTAAAAATTAAAAAAATAAAAAGTAAAGGAATTGCGTGTGAGTAAAACTATTGGAGTTGGAAAGCTCTGACTTAGCGGTAAGGGGACTTTGGCGCGGAGTGGACATGGCTCCCTGGCTCATCACAGTGCTGAGAGTCCTGCACGTGTATCAGAGAGGAGCGTCTCCCAGACTGGTGTTTCTGCAGAGCGGCTTCCTGCGCTGATTATCCACATTCCAGAAACAGCCTCTCCAGATGGCCCACAGGGCTCCCTGTGGCTGCCCTGAGATGTCCAGATGATGAGCAGTGGGTGATCACAGGATAAATGACCAGAGGAGCAAGAACATTGGGAACAACCAACTGGAGGCATGACCACAGCCTCCTCCTCCTTCTCTTCTGTCACAGAATCACAAAACCCGACAGGTAAATAATAGGTAATGGAACCTACCAACATTCATAGTTTAAAAAAATCAGTGTAATGCCCCAGCTGTAATGTACAGGGGAAATAAAAGAAAGGTGATTTATAAGGATATGTATCCTTCATTGCTCTGGCACAACCACCAGCTGACAAGAACACCCCCAGATTCCCAACTCCCTCCTGGGGGCAGCGCCTGCCTGGCCCAGACCCACAGCTGTGCTGCTCCAACTGTCTGTGGCATGCGTTCTTATCCAGAGCGATATGCTCCCCAACACAGTGAAACTGGTTCTTGGAAGGGGATGCAAAAGAGTATTACTCTTTTTATGTGTAAATCACAAACATGCATACAACACACAACAGATATACAGAGTATCTGCGGGAGTAAAATTTCGCGTTGGGAGCAGAGAGGGCGGCTGGGGGCTGGAGGGCCATCTGAAATGTTCCACAGGGGTGATGATGAAAAAAGGCTGAGAAACACTGACGTGTAGTAAAAGACCAGAACTTTTCCTAGTTCTGATCTATCATGCACTGATACTTTTATAAAATGCAATAAAAATGAATTACTAGAAAAATAAAACTGGAAAAAAAGAAACAAACCTAAGCCCCAAGTTTTTGTTATTAGATTCAACTGACGTAAAATTACTCAGTCGGATTGCTCTAGATGCTTTCAAAGGTTACTCACAATTTCCATCTGAATCATTTTTTGCAGACTATGGATGGGCACCAGTCTGTGGGCCACACTTTGGGGCGCCCTGATGTGGGGGTGCTGGGGTGGGAGAGCAGCAGGATGCTCGGGACAGGCCTTGAGTTGGATGTCCCTGAGGGGTCTAGAAGCACCAGCGGGAGTTGGGTGGTGGGGAAGAAGGGAAGAACATTTCAACAGAAGGCACAGCCTAGGCCAAGTTGGAAGCCTGTGACACATTTGAAGATGCTGATGGCAAGATATGGCTCTGGCAGGGGCGGAGCGGGGGTGTTGCCGAGGATGAGGGGAGGCAGGGCAGGAAGGCAGAACACACTGTCCCAGGTAGAAACTGGACCCACAGCCCTGGGGGCTGCATTCACACCCTGTTCTAGCCAAGTGACCCTTAATGTTTTGGGGTCAGTGGCTACTTTGAGAATCTGATGGCACTGATGGACCCACTCCCTGAAGACTGAACAAACTCAAGAGATTGTATGAACAATCTGGGGGCATGGTTTCGGGTCCCCTAAGTCCATCCAAAGTCTCCAGATTCAGTGCCCGGTGTAGACATTGGAGCTGACCCCTCTGAACCCTCCTCATGTGCTCATTCATTCAGGCTTGCCCATGTTTATGGATCCTGACTATGTGCTGACTCCAGGTCTAGATGCAAGACAGTCACCACCCAAGGTCATTAGCCCAGGTTCCAGAAAGCCAGTAGCAAAACCAAGAGCTCATGGCAGAGCTCCCACGGTGGAGGAGCAAAGGATAACCGCAGACATCCTGTGAGGCCGAGGGGCTCAACCTTCTCCTATTGCGCTGATAAGGCCCCAGTGCAGTCTGGTCCCCACCTGTGCACCTCCTGTTTTTCCCCAGCCTCTCCCTGTCTGGCCGACTCTGCATTTTACTCCCTTTCCTGGATTTCCTTCTGTGAGCTTCCACCGGGTGAGCCATGGGAGCCGAGGCCACTCAGGACCAGGATGTCATTGAGGTTTGTTAGGATTGGCATACATTTAGCGGGCAATTTCATCAGTGTTTGTACAGAATGTAAAAATGAGCTCGCAAGTGGAGACAGACCCAGAGGGGCAGCTGGGATAATTGGCCCTCACAAACACGCAAGAAGCGCTCTTCTAAAAATACCGGGGCAACACTGAAAAGGCAGGCCAGGGACTCAACTCAGCCACAGTTGCAAACCCAAGGATGAAACATTTGGATCTTCCAATGCAATCCGGAAATCATGGAGCTGAAGACTCGGGGGGTGGGGGTGCCATTTTGGCTGCAAAGAAAAGGAGCAAGTCTGACGTAGGCCACACTGTTGGATTCCTATCCACGAATAATGTGTTGAAGCTGAGAACATAAATTCAGGTGCAGGTACTTCAATTCATTTATTCATTCAACAGGTATTCATTGAGCACTTCCTGTGTGCCAGGCCCTGTTCTGTCTCTAGGAATGTAGCAGTGAGCAAAACAGACACAGTCCCCACCCTCACAGAGCAGACAACATGCAAATAAATACATAACACGGAGTAAGGGGACGGCAGTGGGGTTTGGGGTAGAGACTGTTTTGAATAATGTTGACAGGGAATGTTTCTGGGCTAAGCAAGACCTGAATGAAGTCAAGGGACATGTCATGTGGGTTTCTGGGGGAAGCATACTCCATGCAGAAGGGACAGCAAGTGCAAAGGTCCTACAGCAAGAAAAGCTGGGCCAAGATGAGCAAGAGCTGGTGGTCGGTGTGGCTGGAGTGGCATGAGCAAGAGCCAAGAGAGGAGATGACAGGGCAGGGAGGAGATGACAGGGCAGGGAGGAGAGACCACCATCTGTTGGATTTTGTTGTACTCTGAGGGAGGTGGGAACCATGGGAGGGTTTTGAGCAGAGGAGTGATGTGATTTGAGTTGCGTTCCACAAGGATCCCCCATTGCTATATGGGGAATTTGCTGTCATGAGGCAAGAGCAGAAACAAAGGCCCAGTTAGGCGGTTAAGGTGGTAATAATCCAGGTGAGAGATCACCAGCTGACTTCCACTCAGATGGGCAAGCGGAGGTGCTTGAAGCTGATGGCAAGCTTTGAGGAAGAGAAAATAGCCAGCAATCAGTCTAGGACTGTGAGGGCCTGCAGTAACCCCCAACACCCTCTGTGGGGGCCCAGGAGCCATGCCAAACAGGGATCCTTTAAAGGATCTGGAGATGTTTAGCCTAAAGAGAACGAAAAAGGACCCGGGGCCACAAGCCCTTTCTTCAGACACCTGAAGAGATGCCCGTATGAGGACCATATGGCTCAAGGTAAAAAGGGCCTTCTCTCCAGCCGAGTTCTCCCACTGTGGAATAGGCTGCTTCAGCGATAGAGAGCTGTTATCACCGGAGCCCCCCCGTTATGGTGTTGTCACCGGGAGCTGCCCCAAATCAGAGTCCCACAAGCATTCATTCATTCCTCTGATACCTATGGGGTTCCACCATGTGCTAGGCTCTTGCCAGCTGCTGGGGTTCAAATTGAACAAGATCCAGTGCCAGCCGTCAAAGAGGGGAGACAGTGTTGGGTGCCCTGAGGGGAAGAGAGAGGCTCCCGTCCAGACTTCGGCTGAGAAGAGTGATAGCTGTGGTCAAGCTTGAAAGCACAAGCACCATTAGCCATGCTCAATGTCCCTGTGGATCTCTGTGCCAGAGGTGAGGAGAGAACCTGGCACCTCCCTAGACTTGAAAACTATGACCAGAGTGTGGCAAGCAAGAAGGAGTGGGGTGGGGATGCAGAGAATGCCAACGTCTCATAGACAGACTAGTTCTCTGGAGCCAGGACCAGGGGGAGGCCTTCAAGGTAAACCATGCACATGCAGCGTGGGAGCCTGTCTTTATTTAAAATTTGACTTTTGCTCATCACATATTTTTTGCATTATTTTGGAGGTTTAAAATGCAGCAAAATAAGATTTGTCTTGATTCCTGAGTTTTTTGCTACCCTTTAAATGTTGTGGGTGGGGAGTGCTTCACACACCTCACCCCAGGCCCAGCGCTCTTCTGGATTGAGGAGGCAGTGCAGGAAGTTTGCATCAGAAAATCATAGGAAGGGGCCTTAAAATCGTGGCCCGCCCACCCTGACACTTCACAGAGGGACAGACTGAGGCTAGACAGTATCCTGAGGGCAGGATGGCCCTCCAGGCAGCTGAGGCACTCGGAGCAGGCTCCCCAGGATGCATCTGAAGCAGGAGCAGAGCTCTTTTGCCCAACACAGAGCGTAATAGGGGAAAGCGGCCCAGGAAATGAATGCGGCGCCAGCATGTGCCGCCTCATCATTTATTTATTTAGAGGGATTGGCTGTTCTCTGGGCTAATCTTCATATAACATGCCTCATTGCCCTCCGAAGGCCCTGAGAGGCTTCTCGGAGCATTTGTTGCGTTGAATTTGTTCTTGAAGTCCTGTTTCTGGTTACTCATTACTCGCTCGCCTGGAAATACCAGAGAAGAAGTGAGTCATATTAGAGGCAAGCCAGCTGATGGCAAATCCAGGGCATGACAGGCATTTGCAGGTAGAAACCAAAGGAAAAAACCCACTTTTACTTTCCATTTGAAGCCATGTGCTCAGCTACATCAAGAACTGTGAGGACAGCAGCCTGGGCAAGAGACAAATGACGGGGAGCTTGTGCCTAGGGCCCCGCCCCTGCTTGGTGCAGCACGCATCGCGCATCACAGTGGAGCCCTTCCTTAGAAGGCCCCAACCCCTCCCTGCCCGGCTCTGAGGCTGCCAAGCCCACCCACCCCAGTCCTAGACCCAGCCCTAGTCCTAGTCCTCCTGGAGTGTGTCCTCAGGAGTAGCCCATGCCATCCCCCCCCCGCCCCCGCTCCCCCGCCCCTCCCCCACTCAGATGAGCGCGTTTTAACAGATGCCATAGAGAGAGGGCAAGCTCCCTGGGGAATGTGATATTCCCAGTGGGTGAGGAGGCATTAAGGAGGGTGGCTGTTTGGACAGGTGAGTCTTCCCTGAGAGCCCGCTGCACTGGCCCCTGTATTTTCTGCACCTCCCCTCTCAGACTTCTGGCCTGGGCTGGTCCACCCCTGGCTGGTCTTTCAGCAATGGCACCTCATTACATTTTATAGTCCATGCGATTGTTTGCAGATGTCTGACCCTGGGGCACTCACCCTCTTTATACTTTCTCTGGAGGACTGTCCTGGGCATGGTCATCAAAGACTAGCCCCAAGGCAGCCAGACTCAGTTGTCTTTGGCCCTCCCGCACTCAGTGGCCTTTGATAAACAAGTAGCGTTGTTTCACACATACCGTTTTCTCCCTCAAATGCTATTTCCATCAGGGTCCATTTCCTGCCCTGTATGGCAGCCCAGCTGCCACCTCTGGGGTGGGGGTGAGGTACAGGCCTGCTCTCTGCCCTGAGGACTGCAGCTCTGGGATCTGAAACCCACTGGCCAGCTCGGCTCTTTTTGGTGTCCCGTTTGGGACACTTTCTGTAAGAAGGGCCAAAGGAAGCTGGGCAGGCCTAGAGGAGAGCCACGGAAGGGACCATTGATGGAGACTTCTGTCCCCACTTAGAAGGCCTTCAGGAGACTGGGGGCTGGAGGGGCAAGTGACACCGGGGCCCTGTGAGGCCTCACAAGGACCAGGCTCCACGTGTGCACCTTCCTGGAAGGAGAAGCCCCACCTTAAAGCACAGAGGAGCCAGAAGATAGCTCAGAGAGTGTATTCCCTTACATTGCGGTCTGTATACTGTGGAACTTACAGCTGTAAAGCCAGAAGTAAAATGTATTCAAGAAGGAGTTTGAGAAATTTGGGGGGTAGGGGGACAACAGATAATTATTGGAAAAATAAGGTTTATTTTCTCTGTGTTTTGGGGACTACGTCACGGAGGGTAATGTTGATACACAAAGTTACAATCCACATCTTGCCATTCATTCTGTAGGCAGCAGAAGTTATTTTTCTCATAGCTTTGGTTTTTCATTTATAAAATGAAAACTGTGAAACTAATTTGATAGAATAATTGTAAGAATTAGATGAAATAACCTATAAAGTGCCTAGTCCAGGGCCTTGCACATTGGAGATGTCATTATTATTTTTCAGATGATTATAACGGTCATGGTAATAAAGGATATCTCAGTATCACTGGTCAGTGTAGGCCTCATGCATCATAGGACTGACTCAGGGAGCCACTTTTTTTTAAAGGGAGAATTGACATCTTGTTGTATTTTTTATTTTTATTTTTATTTTTCCTTTTTCTCCCCAAAGCCCCCCGGTACATAGTTGTGTATTTTTGGTTGTGGGTCCTTCTAGTTGTGGCATGTGGGATGCCACCTCAGCATAGTGTGATGAGCAGTGCCGTGTCCGCACCCAGGATCTGAACCAGGGAAACCCTGGGCTGCGGAACTTAACCGCTCGGCCACGGGGCCAGCCCCCAGGAGCCACATTTATATTCAGAGACCAGACTCCCTGAGAATCCTGACCCCACTGATTAATATTTTGTTATTCAGCAAGTGCTCACGATGTCTGAGACATCACTCTGTGCTGGGATTCTGACAAGGCATCAGGGAAGCAGGCGCCAGTCCTGAGTGACCTGACAAGATGACGGGGACATAAGCAAGTAAACAGCAGGCGGAATGGAGAGGCTGTGGCTGGAGAAGTAAAGGATGCGTCTATGGGGCACTCAGCTCTGATCAAGTGCTAGAGAAGCTTTTAGAGAAAGTGACTGACATTGAGATGGGACCTGAAGGATGAATGGGAAAGATGGAAGGAGGGGTGAGGAGTGTTGCTGTCAGACAGAACTGTAGCTGGCAGGGTCTGCGGTCCAGAGAGGATCGTACTGTGGGAAACAGAGAGACTTACACTGTGGCTGGAGCATGAGAGCTCAGTAGGGAGACAGGTGCAGCTTAGCAGAGACCTGGTCTTCCAGGCTATATGGGTAGAATTTAGCTTCTTCTACAGGGCAATGTGGAGCCACTGAGGGTGGACGACGGGGAGTGCCAAGGCATAGTTTTACACTTTAAAAAGCTCAGTCTGGCAGAGGCACGGAGCATGAGTTGAAGCGTCTCATGACGGAGACGCGGGGAGACCTGCCTGGAAGATGATGGACTGGGAAGTGCCGGAGGGGATAGGAAGAAGCAAGCACTTTCAGAAGCTGTTTCAGAGGGAAGATCACCAGACCCTGGTGATAAGTTGGCTTTGATATTAAAGGAGAACGAAGTTCCCAGGTTTCTTCTGTGGATGACTAGGTGAGTTTCTAGGTGCCATTTACGGAGACAGGATGAGCAGATTTGTGGTGAGTTGGGCTAAGAGTCTGAGGTCTGTGGCCCGTCCAGGCAGAGGGAGAAGTAGACTGTTAGATTTGCAAGTCAGAAGCTCAGCAGAGAAATGCGAGCTGGAGACTGCATCACCAACGTGCAGATGGCAACTGACCAAAGACAGTTTGTGAGAGGAGCCCTAACACCTAAGGTCCAGGAGAGATGCCCTCCAGGAAGGCTGAGAAGGAGCAGCTAGTATGGCAGAAAGAACCAAGGGCAAGTGGTCTCATAGCAGCCAAGGAAGGGGACAGTGTTGAGAATTCAGCCACCTCTTACCACCTCCCTGCTCCCTTCTTGGCTGAGTCACCTTTGCCTCCTGCCTGGATCACTGTAGGAGCCTCCTTGCTGGTCTCCCTGCCTTTACCCTGACCCCCACAGTCCATCTCAACACAGCAGTCAGTGATGCTCTTAACACTTCAGTCAGATCGCAGCACTCCTCTGCTCCAAAACCTTCAATGGCTCCCTATTTCACTGGTAGTAAAAGCTAAAGTCCTTTCAGTCCCCTGCAGACTCTCCAAGAACTGGCTTCATCTCCTGCTATTCCTCCTACCTTCACTCCTTCCGCCACATCAACCTCTTGCTGTTCCTTGAGCTCACCTGGCAGGCTCTTGCCATCTGACCTTTGCTCTAGCTCTTCCCAGTGTCTGGAATGTTCTTCCCACAGAGATCTCTCACCTCCTTTGTGCTGCATCCCCTTCCTCCCCTGCCCACACCTCAGCCCTTCGGAGTCATGCCCACACTTGACTTCTTTTCTCCATAGACTTAGACTACCTTCCAATGTGCTACATAATTTACTGATTTATTACGTGTATTATTTAACTTCTATCTGTGCTTGCTGACATATCCGCTCCACAGGGCAGGGATCTGTCAGTGTTTTCCACTGGTGCCTGATATGTAGTAGATAATAAATGAGGGAGTGAATGGGTCCACAGGGCTGAGAATTGCAGTCAGATCAGGGGTTAAAAGAGCCCTTGGACTTAGCAGCAAGGGGCCATCTGTCACTCCAGGGAGAGTGACTTTGGGAGAAGAGCTGACAAAGGCCAGGCTGCCGTGTGGGAGGGAGCGAGGGTGGTGGGCGAGTACAGACGGTGCGTTTAGACAGCTCTCCCGGAGCTGTGACTGTGCGGCTTACGTGCTGCATGTGTCATGTACTGTTTTTAGGGAGGTGGAGGTGAGGCGCGTAATGTTGATAGGAAAGATCCAGTGGAGAAGGAGAGAGACTGAAGGTAGAGGAGAGAGAAAACCAATAGAATAAAGCCCTGGAGGAGGACAGAGGCTGCAGGGTCCAAAGCATCTCCCTGTGACAGGAGGAAGGTGGGAGGAGGACAAGGTTGCAGGCAAACTAACTTGGTGACAGAGGGCTGAGTAGCTTCCCACCTGGCGGCTTTGTTTGCTTGGGTGAGCGTGGGCCACGTCATCAGCTGAGAGTGAGGGACCGTGGAGATTTGAGGAGAACAAGGCAGATTGAAACAGCTGCAGTGAGGACCAAAAAGGGAGCTCTCCAGGAAGACGTCTCACACTTCTCCGGCGTGTTTGGGGTTAGGTGAGGAGGTGGTTCGAAGTATGGGCTCTGGATGGCTGGGGAGATGTAAACAACTTAGTTTGGCCCTGTAATTAGTGGATGCCACAAAGATACTGAATCTAAGAAAACACCGTTAGGACACTGGGTATCTTTGGGCAATTTGCTTAAACTCTCTTTGCCTCAATTTCTTTGTTTCTAAAATGGAGAGCATAATGGCGCATACCTCGTGTTATTGTGTGATTAAGTTAGTAATGAGTCAGTAAATGTAAAGTGCTTAAAACACAGTTAAGTGTTAGCTCTCATTACTTTGTTATTATTTTATTATTACAGGCATCAAGTAGCCTGAGGCTTTCCTTCTCAACAGGTTTAGTGGAAGTAAGTGAGTGGGAGAACTGGAAAAAAAAAAAGAGCCTGAGGTCAGAGTGGGTCGTTCCAAATGTGGCCAGAGTGTCACTGTGGGATTGCTGTGGAGGGTGAGGGTCAGCGGAGATAGGGAGGTTGGGACATTTCTCAGCACTGGCTCGGTATGCAGCTCATGAATTAGGATCATGCACAATGTGCCCGTGCACAGCCGGCATTTTAGACCATCTGCTCCATCTGTGAAATAGTGGCACAAATACAGTGTTGTGATAGATGAAGAAAGGGGGCTGTCACTCCCTTGGAGGGTTAGGAAAGTGCTTCCTAGGGAGACTCCCTGGGCCTTGA
Source organism: Equus quagga (assembly GCF_021613505.1). Lineage (NCBI taxonomy): Eukaryota > Metazoa > Chordata > Mammalia > Perissodactyla > Equidae > Equus > Equus quagga. The sequence continues at coordinate 25,477,468 of NC_060273.1, read as the reverse complement.
AAGGTAGGTGGGATTTGGATGGGTGGAGGGGACAGCAGAGGGAGGTCCCAGTGTGGCACAGCATGGGCGATCGCTGAGGTTAGAATGGACAGGAGAGCATGTGGTGACATCTAATGCGGATGGTGGGGAGATGAGTCTGAGAGCATAGGCTCGGGCCAGAGTAAGAGATGGAAATAATGAAATGGAGCTTTTGATATTCTGGTTTTGGTGCCTGCCTTCAATGTATAGTGAGGCCTCTAAGACTAGGTTCTGGGTACTGGGGCCCATGATGCTCTATCAGGGTAGAACATTGCTTTAAAAGGAGTCAACAGAAAAAAAGATTTGAGGAGACTTGAATGGCACTGGGTGATTCGATGAGACCATTCTGAGGACGAAGCCATGTCTAAGTGAACAACATTCTCATCTCCACTGTGCACACCTGGGAGAAAGGCTCAACTCTCTCCTTCCGAATGATCTGGGCTGTGCCCACCAGTGTCCTGGAGATGACAGCTGCCTGTCATCCTCTTCAGGCTGGTCTCTCTACTCCACTACCAGGGGCTCTGATGCAGAGTAATTGCACAGGAGGACCATGGGGACAGCTTGGCTCGCTCCAGCAGGTGAAGCTGAACTCCCTGTTACCTCTGCCATGGAGATGAATAATTGTGAGCAGCATGGGAAACATTGAAACCCACCTAAACCGCAGTACACAACTGACAGGGGCAGGCACGAAATGCTTTAAGCTATTAAATGCTTTGTGAGCATGCACAAAATCCTATTATCCCCAGTACCTATTGAAAAGCTAAGCACAGCAAACTTTCTGGTGCTCATAAAGCATTGTTCCTGGTTGCAAGGTGGAGCTTTCCTTCTTGCTTTTATCCAGTTGAACCTTCAGGTAATCTCATCAGAGGGGGACGCGCTCTGACAAGGCGAAGGAGAGGGTGGCTGATTGCGAGAAGAAGGCAGCCTTTTTCATGAATATATCTCTGGCACCATTTACTCTGAAGAAGGATAATCATTTCTCGCAATCTGGAAACCATGTTATTTAGAAAATTAGGATAAGTGCAAAACAAAGCAAGAGTGGGGAAAAAAAATAACTTTCATCTTAGAATGCCAGAATGCTGACAAAAGGATAAATCATGCAGCATTTTCCCCTGTGAGATTGGCATGCCTGTGATTTTTTGTGGTTCCTCTTCCACTACCCATTGTTAATTTTTAAATCGATCATTTAATATAGTCCCTTTACCTGGAAGAAAAAATCAAAATCTCCATGCAGACTTCGCATGACCAGTGAAAATCAAGCACCTCTTCGGCTTGATATTGCCTCTTGTAAAACCTGTTTGTGAAGAGATGAAAAAGATCTCTTAAAATCCGTTCTCTAAATTATTTAGACGATAGCTGGCCATAACTCCAAAACAGGGATGCATAGCCTGGGTCCACGCATGTCCAAGGAGTCCGATAAAATCAAGGGGTCAGTAAACTAGGTCATGAATACAAAATACGTGTTTGTTGATGTTCACTAACCTGTAACTGATGTTAGCTATGATTTTGATTATGAATGTTGCCCACAGATCCCCATACCATCAGCTGTACTGTGCTCTGGCCTCCAACAGTAATCACAGACATGGGCATGTTGCATTCTAGTCTCGTGGAAATCTTGAAATATGTAGTTATCCTCCTATCTACTTTCAAATTTATGGTAGTTATTAAATCTACACTAGATCTTGGTATTTAAAGGGTTAAAGAATCACAGGTACTACTCTATCATGATTTTTTAAAATTTGAGAACTGTATTTTAACACGATTGGTTTCCCTTGTAATTCTGTGCATTTTGTTTTATTTGATGCATTTTCAGTCTGAGAAGTCATCCACAGGCTTCACCAGACTGCAGGGTGTCCATGGCACAAATGTGGAAGGAGCTCTGCCCAGCTCCAGACAAGTAGAGTCCCTAAGCTGGTTAAAATGCAGATGCCCAGGCCCCTCCCATGACCCGCTAAATCGGAATCTCAGGGACTGGGACCTGGACGTGTGTTTTTCAAAAGCTCCGCAAGTGATGGGGATGCAGCCAGTGCAGGTCAGAGGTCTGTTATTCGGAAACCTCTGACTTAGATCATCTGTAACCCAATAACCAGGACCTCAGAATGTGGGGGTTGGTGGCACTGCTGAGAGGCTTGATCACAGAGACAGGGTCTTCTTACTCTTCTGGAAGTGTGTATGGTGGGAAAGAGTGCAGAGGCTAAAGGGACCCAAGCTTGCATTTAGACCCCTCACTTAATGTGTGTGCCTAGGGCATGGTTGTTAACCTTCTTGAGCCTCAGTTTCTTCATCCAGAACATGGGAAAGGACCTGCATCATGGGCATGTTGTGAGAGTGAAATAAAATAATGAATGTAGAGCACTTTGCAGAGTGGCTGACATATAGAGGTCTTAGCTGCCATGGTGGTTGACGACGATAATGTTCCTGTTTGTGAGCCGGCTAGCATTCCAAGCTGATGAGGGGAGCAATGGTTATGGAATGACAGCAGACCTGCCTTCCAAAGCTCAGTGGGGCATTTCTCCTGGAGGTTACAGAGGAGCTGCTCCCAGTGTTCCCAGCATCCCTATGAGATGGGGCTGACATGTTACCAGGAGTACAGGGCCATTTGCTGATGCCTCTTCCATGATCCTGAGAGGGCAACCTCACTCCTGGCTGCCCCCACTATTTGCATGAAACAAAGCATCTCATTTTGCTGAAGATGCCCCTGCCTGTCTGTGAGCCAGAAGCTATTTTTCTTCTATATGGAAGCACTTTAAACAAATCTCTTCTGTTTCTGAGAGATTTAGCGTGGTTTCTGGAAGTGGGCCTCCAAGCTAAATCGGAAGGGGCTGTAGTTTCATGGACAACTGGCTCCTTAAGTCCTTCAAGATTAAATTCTTTGAAGGAAAGTTTTCCTTTACAGACCTTCTTCTAGGTACTCTAGAACCTTCTATTGGCCAATCCTATTTGAGTTCCCCCAGGGTACTGCCCTGTCATTAAATCCAGAGAAAATGTAGGAAGAATATTGTATTCGTTTGCTAGGGCTGCCGTAACTAAGTACCACAGCCTGGGTGACTTACACAACAGAAATTGCCTGTCTCACAGTCTGGAGACTTGAAGTCTGAGATCAAGGTGTCAGAAGCGTTGATTCCTTCTGAGGCTTCTCTCTTTGGCTTGTAGATGGCCATATCCTCACATGGTTTTCCCTCTGTGTGTGTCTGTGTCTTAATATCCCTTCTGATAAGGACACCAGTTGTATTGAGTTAAGACCCACCCTAATGACCTCAGGTAACGTTAATTCCCTCTTTAAAGGCTCTCTCTCTGAATACAGTCACATTCTGAGGTATTGGGAGTTAGGATTTCAACATATGAATTTGGAGGGGACCATAATTCAGCCTGTAACAGACATGATTTCTTCCTGCCCCCTGAGCACTCCTCATAGGACCCAGGGGTGGCAAGAAAATGCAGGAGCACATGGCATCTGTTGGGAATGTCAGACATGATGAATGTCAGTCACAGGATGCATTGTGCCTCAGATTCTCTGATTCTCCGGGACAAAGGCCTGAGTTGGGCTTTGAAGAAACCTCGAGCTGATGGCTCTTTAAGGTTTCAAGATCAATGCTATTCAAAGGCATTCTATCTAAGAACTATCAAAACCCAACCCCACACATCCCAGCACTTTTACAAAAGGAAATAAAAGGGATTCATTCAAGATAATACAATGTCATTCGTATGTTTTTTCTGAGCCAGAGAGTGGATAGACATACTTTCCTGAAGTTGGCTCTCTTTTTGCCAGAGCTTTCTGTGAATGGGTCATGGGCACACGTGTTCCGCCTAACGGGCTCTGTAGGAGCCAGGCTGCTAGCTGCTTACAGCAGCAGAAGTCAGCAGGTAGGAGATGACATTTTAGAATTGTTCAAATAGACCCAGGCCTAGAAGATATGCCGGACACAGTGTAAGGGGAGCAAGAACAAAGCAGTGCCAGAAAGAACTGTTAAAAAATTGAAAAGATCATTTCCCTTTATCAGCTCTGCCGCTGCCTACCATTCCAGCAATTCCTAAAACATGAAACTGGCCCCAGGCAGGGCGGAAAATAGAATGAGATGGGTCAGATCAGTGACATTTTCAATATCAAGGTACAATATCCAGCCTCCAAGGAAGCTGAGGAATGGATTGTTTTCTGGGAGAGAAACAGACATAAAATTACCAGATTGGAAGGAACTTCAGGAAAGCCACTTGCTTCAGGACATCTGAGCCATTCAAAGCATGGGATTCCTGTCTACATTTTAAAATTCTGTACACTTGGAAGAGAAAATAGGGGATGGAGAATGTCTGGGGCAAGTGACTCTGGCCAATAGGACAAGCAAACCTCCCAAGCTGAGTGGCTGAACTGAGACTGTAGTAAAACCCCATTGTGGATGTTCACGGTTGGCAGGCAGCCTTCTTTGTGGTTATTCGGGGACCCTGATGTCTTCCACCTTCAACAGGTGGCTTTCAAGGTCCCCGTGCAGTGGGAAAAAGGGTAGAGAAGGCACACCGACTTCTCAGCCACATCAGGTCGTGGGTGACACGCCTCCCTGGGCCCACATGCGCTGGGGAGAACCATGTCTTACAGCACATCTAGCTGTGAGGGAGGCTGGATGTGTGGGTGCCCCAGAAGCTGTAGTGCCCACGTCGCAGCCTTTGCCTCAGAGAGTTGGCAAGCACTGGCGTTGACACTGGCAGAGGTTGGATCTTTCCCATGGGTAGTGTCATGTTTGGGTTAGGTTTGTCAGTGATAGTTATGGACCCAAATAGAGCATAGCGTGGTTCTCTGGTCCTTCTGGGGACCAACACAGAAGTTGGAATTCAGTAAAAGGGACTGAAATTCGTCGTTTTCTCAGCACATGAGTGTCCCCTCCAGTTGATAGGATACTTTCTGGATCAAAGCCCTAACGTTTACATAAAACAATTGAAGAGATTGCGAAGTCTATTGATGTATCTCGGCAAGCTGCAAGCCACCAGCTGCAGGCCCAGATGCACTTAGGAGGCTCATCTCATGGTTCTGAGTTTCGTTTTGTGTCTAGACCCAAATGAACCAGGATCTGTGCCTGTCTTTCTCCTGCTTTAAATCCTCTAACATTCCTAAGAGCACTGAATGGCATGAAGGCCCCGAATTTCTGTTCTTCAGCCTCTCCTATGGTGGCAGCTTTCTAGCCCCTAAGGCCACCCAACTGGGTCCCCATAGACTGGCTCAGCCATTTTGTCTCCAAGCCCATGGGATCCATCCCCTAATGTGCCATCCTACAATGCAGAACAGCATCTCTGTCCCTTTCCTGACTTACAGCTCCTCATCAGTTTCAGAAAACTTTCGTTTCCCTGACTTCCATGGCTTCCAACCCAATTATTAGTCCAACATTTAAAAAATTAGTTGATGTTCTTAGCAGTTTATGCAAAAAGAAAAGGCTGGTATGGAATCATTAGAAGCCTTTCAGAGGAGCCTCCAGCCTTGGAGGAAGCAGTAGGTGATCCAGCTCAGGAAGGAAGGACCAGTGCAGCTCCCAGCGCATCAGCAGCCTCAGCCACAAACCTTCTCTCACTAACTGGCTGTCTGCAAGGAACTCAGTGTCTCCACTTCTTACGAGTGGAATAGGTGGTGAACTTACCTTCTGTTTAAATTTAACTTATGGTTATTTTTCTCACTCTTTTTCTTTGCCGAGCCTGGGAACTTGAGTGTGTGTTGGTTTGTCGATGTGACTCCCTGTGTGTACCAGTTCACAGGGGAAGGAAGTCAGTCACACCTCTCATCTTGGCTGTAGGAGAAAGGAGAGGGGAGCATTGAAACCTTCCTACACCTGGACAATGCTTCTTCATGATGCCCTACCACAAAGGCCAGTGTGTTTGATGATGCTGTTCCTACAGGGACATCCATATCTTCGATTTATAGAGGGTGACAGTGATAGGGAGACAGGTTGAAGGCCTAACACATGGCCCAGTTCCTCCGGCTCCTCCCAGAACTGGAGAAGAAGAGCCTAAGTGACAACTCACGTCCCCGGTTGATGCCCTCCCACCCCTGGCCCAGCAGATTGACTGCCCGCTTGGGCTCCAGGTTAGGGCAGCCAAACAGGAACAGGCGGGCTTCCTGCCAGGCCCTGGAAACACACAGCTCCTCTTTCTGTGAGTGTCTCCTCCCACACTGCCCTGTCTGCACCTCCCAGGAGGTGTCTGTGGTCACAGTCTCTGGAGAACCAGCCTCATGTCACCATGGACTTCCGAGTGGTGCTCAGAGTCCAGCTAAGTTTCTCCTAGGTAGTGTCCTTGCTCGCTGAGCCTCCATGAATGCCCCAGCACCACTTTACAGCAGCTCTACCCTAGGATATCCTCAGGCCCGACCCCTGGGTGGGGGCAAGAGGACCGAGGATCTGCCCAGCCGGGTAGGGTGGGGCCCAGCTCCCCAGAGAGCCTGCTTCCAATCACAGGTCAGCGCCACGGGTGAAGCCAAATGTCTCCAAAGGGACTCATGGGGCCCCAGTGGCGAGACCTGCTGCCCCTGCACCAGCATCAGCAGCCCTCACTCTCCCCACAGTTGTCAGGTCATCACCTCCAGCCTGCCCTCTCGAGGGTACCACACAGAGGTCATGGTGCTGTCACTGCTCAGAACACAGCTCACTTCATGGCCACTCTTGTGGTCAGCAAATCATAGCTAACTTTTTTTTCCAGCATTTACTATGAGCTACCATCATGCTAACCAATTTCACATACATTATTCTGTTTCTTCCTTGCAACAACCCTCAGATCAGGTGCTGTCATCCACTGCTCTTCATGGTTGAGGAAACCAAACTCCGAGATGGGAGTAGGAAGGCTGCCATATGGCAGAGCCGGATTTGGGCCGAGTGCTTCAAATATAGCACTGACCTTTGTGATCTCATGCTCTACAGTTGCCACAAAAATGCTTGTGGGAAGCGTAGAGCCAGTGGGCCCTATAGAAAATTGGCACTCAGTTCTAGGTGGTGCTTTTCAGCGTCTTCCACGTCCACTTCCTCCCGTCTGCAGGGGTGGTGTGCACCCTGCCTTCTCTAGCTTTCATCACTGTGCCTCTCTCTCGACTTCCCAGCTCTCCCACTGCTCTTGGCTCTGTTTTGGCCTCGGATCCTGGTCTTGGGAGCTCCGACTTGGTGGCTTGTTGTGTGGTACTTCCCAAGCTCTGCTTTGATTGGGACATCTCCACCGATCTGGACCTTGGTGCTCACCCTCTGGATCCAAGCTTTGTGACCTTGAGTGAGGGGTTCTCACATCTCTGTCCTCAGTGGGGAGGCAGAGTGGGGCTCCCCTCCTTTTATTTAGCCCTGACCACGTTGATTTCAGTTAGGGAGCTCCGGCACTAGAGAGGCCCTTTCAGGGCCTTTGAAGCATGGTGGTAGGATAACTTTTGAAGCATGTGGACATTCCACTCTCCTTCCAGATCACTGTACATGATCTCAAAGCTCCAGCCCTTTGGGGTTAAAGACACGGAATCAAATATAATTCACTTTTCTCCTGAGGCTAAGCATAGTTTATCTATAATTGCACCCTACCAGCTCCTCTTTAATCCTAGGTAAAATGCAGACTGAATAACAGTAGAACATGGATGCGTAGATAGGGGAATGAATGCAGTGTTATCACCCATCCCGCTTCTGGCTGCTTCCTCACCAAGGTTCTAAAGCGATCTTCAACAGTTTCCTGGAATTCTAATTTTAACTCTGAGGAAAGAGCAAAGACTATGAGTAGGATGCACGTCTAAATTGTCTTTATATCCCTGGCAGCATTTAGCTCTGAGCTCTGGTCTTAGTAAACATGTATATAACATTGAATTCGTGATGAAAGAAGGTAAATTATTAGAAGTTAAAGGCATCAAGCTGGGTGCTGGGAATGCAAAGAAAGATGAAATGCTTAGTACCTACTTAGCTGGAGCTGCTCTCGCAAAAGAGGGACCGTCCAAAGGAAGGAGTCTGTGAACAGGGCAGAGATGGAAGGACAGAAACAGGAGCGAGAGAAAGCAGATGTGGGGAAGTCCTAAGGGGTAGGAAAGGAAGGGGCAGAGGGAAAGAGAAGGCAAAGGAGTCGGGGAGGAGAGAGCAAAGCCTGACTGAGGCTGCTTCGGGCTATTTTTCTAACATTGAAGCCCAGACCCTCTCTGACAATGACATGCTGTCAGGCTGGGGAGTAAGGCTGGGGTAAATTTTAAACTGGTGAGCATAAACCCGATATTATTCGGTTCCCCCCAATAGTATTCCAAGTGCATAAGCAACAGCCACAAACATTACGAGAAAAGGAAAAAGCCCTCCCAACACCTCTTCCATGCTCAGTAAATCAAGCTGCTTTCAATATGCGTTTCTTTCCTCCTCCAAATAACATGTCATTGACCAAGCTTTGTCCTAATTCCTCATCTCATATTAAGAGAAATGACTTGCATCAACTGGCAATAGAATCCAGGTATCTAGGCGTTCTCGCCACTGTGGTACTTAAATTGAGGTATGTCTTCAGGTCCATATTTGTAAATCCTATTTCTAAGAAACAGTAATAAATAAAGCAGAAGATTGAAATTGAATTTTTGTAAAAGGACTTTAGGAGGAAAGCCATTATGCATCTGTCCAATTTCATGGGGTAGAATGTGCCTTTAAAGGGGGAAAAGCCAGCTCACCATCTCCAGGGTGGCAGAGGGGAGCGATGAGGAGATGGGGCACTTCTGGGAGCCCTGATTTTCAGGAGGATGAGCCATACCTCTGGGAAGTGGGTTACCAGGTAGCCCCGACAAGCATTGCCAGAATGGAAGTAACATATTAAATATTTTCTTAGCTGAAAATCTGTGTTGTTTTGAACAGATTTTACCAGCAGACAAAAGGCTAAAATTTGCCTGCACTTGAATTACCAAATAGGGGTTATTTACATAATTTCTGTGTTGAAAGTTCCTCCTATGTTGCTTTTAAGAATGTAAATGGGTTTAAGCGGCTTCCAGAGTGACTTCATCTGGTAAGAGGAAAAATTCCTGTCCCTGGGAAGGAGTCAGGGACACTGCGGAGACGAGCCCCAGAGTGGCAGGCCTTCACTCCCTAAGAGGGGGACAAGAGAAGCCCCCAGTACAGGGCTTCTGGGTTCTGTGGGGTCAGATGCAGAGGTCAGTCTTGGAAGTGAACCAGGGAGAGTGAGGATCCTGGAGCTGAAGGCCAGTGAAGCCCGTTTCCTTGGGAGACGCCCAGAGGAGATGCAGGAGCCTGTGTAGCCCCAGAACGTGTTGTAATCCAGAATGTGGGGCGGGGCTGCTCACACACCACAGGAACCCATCAGAGTGGTTACTTGAGTCTGGGCTCTTTGATTCCCCTCCTCCCAGCTTCTTTTTAACGTGCAGGCTTTTTTTCTCTTGTATTCCAAATCTACATGACAAAACAGAGAGAAAATTACGTTTTCTTCTCTCCTGAGAGATGTCAGTGAAACCCCCTGTTACTTCAGGTATGTAAGCATATGGTTGGGAAGAAAGCTTGCTGAGAATAGATTGGAGGCCTTCACAGAGGAGTTTTATTTCCTGCATCCCTTTCTGGCTGGCTGACCTGTCAACTCCCTTGGAATTCTTCTGTTGGAGTCCTGGTATCCGTCATTCTCATATGGAGAAAAGCTGGACATAATTGTGAAGGAACAGCAACAACCTGTAAAACATCGCAGGAGGAGGGAGGGTTCATGGTTACTGGGTGGCGTGGGGGCTGCAGCGCTGCCCTTGTAGGCTTGGCTGAGAGACTGGGAGGGACAGCATGGGACCCCGTGGTTGCCATGGGAGCAGTTACAGACCCTGTGGGTGTGAGGGTGGTGTAGGGGAGGAAAAATCTTTCCCTCTACCCTTCTGGGTTCTCAGCGGAGGTCCCTGTAACAAAAGACAGATTAACGAGAAAGCCAACAGCCATTGTTAACACTTCATATGTCCCTGGGAGAAACTCAGGGATGAGTAAACTCAAAGGGGTGGCTTAGCTTTGGGGCTTAAATACCATCTTCAGCAAAAACAAAGGAAGAAGGCTGTGGAGGAAACAATTGTGGTAAGGGGACCAGGAAAAGCCCAGTAAACAAGGGAAAGGTTTCTCATCAGATTTAAGTCAGTGCCTCCTCCTTAGATAAGAGTCTCCAGTGATTTAGAGTCATCCTTCTCTTCCTGACACAGAGGGAGAGACACCCTTACAAGCAGAGATTTCCTTTATAAGTATAAATTTACCTTAGAAAAGGGGAACTTCTACTTTGTCAGAGCTTCTCTTGTGTCTACTGTTTCTCAACATAATTCTCATGCCAAAAAGGCATATTTTTGGGTGACATATTCTGGTCTCATACAGTTATATTTTGGGGTGCCATGTTCTGGTCCCCCACAGTGGCCATGCCTGGGGCCTGAGCAGGGAGAGGCAGGACAGGGAGCCCAGGAGTATATCTGAGGGATAGTGTTGGCCAGGACGGTGACGGGCAGAGTCCACACACGCACTTCAGGCACAGGCCTGGACGTCTGAGGGGAGACTATTAGGCTTGACAAGCCAGTGCGTTCATCGGCATGCTAGTCCTGCCAACATATTTAGTGCTTGATCAGGAAGAAACCTTCTAGAAACTTAATCCAGCCTGTCTTCTCCTCAGGCGGTGCTGGGAGCATACAGAGACAAGGGGTAGGACATCTAACACCAGATCCTTGGGGTAACGAGAATGATGATGCATCTAGCCTCATTTAAACCTCCCAACAACCATGAGAGGTCAAGGCTGTTATTATTCTTCACTGCACAGGTGAGGACGTGGGACACAGAGAGGCCAAGTTGCCCAAGGTCAGCTAATAAACAGTGGAGCCAGGGCTGGAAGCAGGCAGTCTGGAGCCTGAGTCCAAGACTGGGAACCTCATCACTGGGCTACCTTTGAAGGGCTGGAGGACACTGTGGTGTCCCAACGTTTTTACATCCACGACGTCAAGTGGCCCTCATAACAGCTCTGTGATATAGGCAAGTGGGCAATACGATTCCATCTTACAGGTGAAGAAGAGTTGAGGCCTGGGAGAGAGGGAGAAAGGGATTTGCTTAATGTCACACAGCTGGACCTTGGAGGGGGCAGAGCAAGAATATCAGCCTCTGCTGCACGGTGCTTCAGTGCACGCCTAGAAGCTGCCTGTGGTAGAGGGTGCACATGGGAAACGCAAGGCACGCTGGAGGTTTGATTCAGAGGTAAACCAGTGGTCTAGACAGCATGCCTGGATTTATTAGTTGGATTCCTGGCAGAATCAAGATGAATCCTCAAGAAAGTCAACCCTAGGGTGGGCAGCCTGAGCAAGCTGGTGTCCTCCATTAGCAAAGCCCCCTGGGCCTGCAGCCAGGGACTGTGGTCTGTGGTGCAGAGAATCGCAGACTCCAAACACCAGAGCTGAAAGAAGCCTCAGAGACAGCTTCCCCCTCATTTATAGATGAGAAAACTGGGGTTCCTGGGGGAGAATGGACATGCCCAAGTTCTGGGAGAAATGGAGCCTGTGGTCTTCCCTCACTAGAGAGTAAAATGGTTGATTCCTCCTTCGCCATCTCTCAGCTCCTGCTAGTGGACGCCTGGGTCCAGGGTGGGCTGGGCCGGTGACACTGCAGGGTGGATTGGAATCACCATCGGGGGGCAGAGCAACAGTCTTCCCAGAAGCATGGGGGTGGTTCTGGGTTTATGGGAGGAGAAGTTGGAGAGGCTTCGACCTTCCTGGTATTGATCCTGTAATAAAGGCCCTTGGTCGATCTGGTTTTCCATTCTCTGCCTGTCATGTTGTATCTTCTCTACTACTTACATTCTTTTTTTTATTTTTTTCTTCCTTCCCAGACACATTCTATGCATTTGCCCTCTAGCCCCCCTCCACTCATTAATGCATTCACGTGTTCATTCATTCATTGAACAAGTATTTATCCAGTGCTTGCAGCGCTGGGCAGTGGGGGCACATGAAGACGTGGATCCTGCCCTCTTTGAGCTAACAGCCTAGTGAAGAAGAGAGAAAGTAAGACTGTCACACACCCATGGGGCTGGCATGCTCACAAAATCCCAACTGTGATAAATGCTACACAAGCATGTAATAGGGGGCTCCAACGATGTGGGGCTTCCCTGAGGAAGCTATGATTGAGCTGAAGGCTGAATTGAGAGGAGGCATTAACTAGGAGCAGAAGGGAGGAGTGTCCCAGGCAGGGGGACAGCAAAGGCTCAGGCTGGAAGGAGTGTGGCACATGGAAGCAGAGAGAGAACGATTGTTGGGGGGAACTGCAGAGATGATGCCGGTGGGGCAAGGCAACACAAGTCCTCAAAGGCCACAGTAAAGTTTTGGACTTCAATCTCAGAGCAGTGGGAGCCAGTGAATTGTTCAGGTGCACGGCACGATCAGATCACAGTCCTCCGGCTGCTGAGTGGAGGTCAGATGGTTGGAGCTGTGGGGAGGTGGTTGCTATGGTCCACCCAGGGTGGTGGCAGCTTGGAGTGATGGTGGAGGAGGAGGTGGTCTGCTGGTCATGGCGGGTGTGAAGGGAAGTGAGTAGAGTTGAGCCAGAGTTGAGAGACACCGTCTGCAGGACTTGGTGACGGATTGATCAGTGCTGGGGAGTGGAGACCTGAGAATGGCACCTGGGTTTCCTTCTGGCTCCTGCAGCTTCCTGCTTAATCTGAAAGATGGGGGCATGGGCGGAGAAGGCTCTGGGCCCCCTCCTGTAACAGCATCTGGGCCTCTTTCCAGAGAGTGCTGCCCCCAGGTGGTGCCTAGAGCATCTTGGGAAAAGTGACTTTCACGTAATCGTGGTGCTCACTGTTCACCATCTAATGACACAGTTGAAAATTTCTCACCAGATTATTTTGGCCCCAAACCTACTCATTCCTGAACAATACTTCTTGCTGCTTTTGAGAAAGAGCTGGCCTCTAAAAATGGTGGCATAAGAGTAGACCTTGAATATTTGAATTCTTGCAGTGGTTTACAAAGCGGGCCACAGTTGGGGTATGAGAGGAACATAGTACTGCTTCTGTTTTCATATCACTTTAAATTTATATATATATGTAAATTTCTCATGCATAAAATGTATTAGTACAGCAGCAGGCCCATATAATTTAAAATGGATGAAGTAAACATATTGGCGGGTATGCTTTAATTTTTTTCTCAGATGAGAATGTCTATCAAAAATGTTTAGAGGCCACAGCCTACAAGAACAGCTAATATAATCAAATCAGTCATGTTGGCCTTGGTTCCTGGCATCCTCCAGGTCTCCTCGCCTCCTCCATGGCTCCTCACCTCCACCGAGGCAGTGGCTTCAAGCTCCCGCACTTTCTTCCCTTCCCCATCAGGCTCCTTGGTGACAGAGGCAGTGGGGAGAGTGTGATCTCGTCAGTACCCGGCACGTTAGATCCCCACACCTCTTCCCAGCACCCCTAGAAATATACTGGGCTGTCTTGGCTTTGGCCAGGCGCATCCTAACTTCTTTCAGCCTCAGTCATAAAACCATAGCCTCAGAAAAGATGTTAAATGCCTTTAAGGCCAGTGGTTCCTGAACCTGGCTACACATCACAATCACGTGGGAGAACTTCTTAAACACTCAGTGGCACCTCAGCTTCAACTCCGGAGAATGTGCTTCCTAGGTCTGGGGTGGGATCCAGGCATTTGTAATTTGAAGTGCTCCCGTGGTGATTCAGAGGCACAGCCAGAGCTGAAGATCAGTGACCAAAGCCAGTTTCTCATCCTGCCCTTGAAGGAAAGATTTGAGACTTCTGCTGGGAAAATATGAGGACATTCAGTGATCCAGTAATTCTGGAAATGCCAACTTTTGCCCAGTTTGATGACATACTTTCCACAATTTTTAAGACTCCAAAGAGTTAGTGCAATATTTGTTAAATGATGTGAGTTGAATGAATGATGGAATGATGCCGTTGAAGACTCTCTCTCTAGAGTGATGGTGGAGAAATCATTCCCAGGCATTGACATCCTTCTGCCATAGTGTCCTCTTCTTCCAGGGCATCAACTGTCCTGAAGCAGAAGGGATGTGTCCTGCCTAAGACTTCTTGGCACCTGAAGTCTTGTGGTGCCTCCAGAGGCCTGGGTAGGTTCTAGCAGGCTTTCTGGCCCAGAATGATGCTACTGTATATCCAGCTGCACAAGCAAGAAACCTAGGAGCCTTTCTTGACCCTTCTTCTCCCTCCCTGCCATATCCAATCCGTTACTGATGATTTTGCCTACTAAAAACCCTCAAATCTGTCCACATCTCTGTTTCTCCTCTGCTTCCCTGGCCAAAGGTACCATTTCTCTGCTGGTGAAAGTAAGACCCTCTCATTTTCCCCATCCCCCCTCTCCTTGCTGCCCATCTGTTCCCCACACTTCAGCCAAAATGATCTTTTCAAACCAAAATCTTCCAGTGGCTTCTCCTTTAGAACAAAGACCAATTTCCTTGACATGGCCTATGGGCCCTGCTGGTGTAAACCCTACCTGCCCCTCCATCTTCGTTTCACACTACTTTCCTCCCTTCCACCCCTGGTCTCTGAGTCCACTTTCTGAGTTCCACCCTCATGGAACTTTCAGTTCCTTGAATATTCCATGTGTGTCAGTTAAGTTTGGGTAAGCCTAAATTTAATGACTTAGAATAACAATTGACCTGCTCAGGATTCTGGAGTTTGGCAGTAGGGCTGGGGTCAGATGGGTGGTTCTGCTCTCTGTGGCATTGGTGGGGCTCACTCATACTTGGCAGTCAGTCGGTGGATTGGCTAGGATGTAGCTGGTCCTGCCTGGCCTCGCTCACAAGCCTGGGGCCTCAGTCGGGACGACTGGAGTGGCTGGACCTCCCCCGCCCCATGGTCCTTCATCCTCAGCTTCTTCACAGTGTAGTGGACTGAGGATTCCAAGAGGGAGAAAGTGGAAGCTGCAAAGCCTCCTAGGGCCTGACCTTGGACAGTGCAAAACCTCCCTTCTACTGCATTCTCTTAGTCAGTGCAAGTCATAGGACCAGCCCAGATCTGAGAGGAGGGAGAATAGATCCAACCTTTCGATCAGATGAGCAAAAAGGTCACATTGCAAAGAAGCATAGGGAGAATCATTGCTGTCATCTTGGAACACAGTTCACTGCACCACGCGCCCTCCTACACAAGGTCATTACAGCTGTGCTGGCTGCCTCTGTGCCTGGGGCTCTTACCACCTTCTCTACTTCTTTAACTAAGTTAGCTCAGTCTAGCCCTTCAAATTTCACCCTAAGTGTCCCACCTCAGAGATGCTTTCTCTGAGCCCATTGGCCACATCCCTTTGTTGAATGCTGGTTTCTCTACTGCTGCATTGCTTTCCTTCACGGAAATTAGCTCCATTTCTGATAGTGTATGTCTGCCTGTGATTATGTAATTAATGTGTCTCCCTTGCAAGATCATCAACTTTGTGAGAGCAAGGCCTTGTGTGTTGACACTCCCCATTTCATTCTCATGCTGGGAAGTAGGCCCTGAAAGGATGTTTTCTGGATAAATAAATAAATAAATAAATGAACACCTGTTTCTGGAGTCACCTCACCTCCTTGTGGCCCATCACCATTTATACATGGCCACCTCTTCACTCCCCAGCAGAGGGTCACCAAGAGCCATGCCCCGGTGGAGGCAGGCCCATGTGGAGAACAGATCCTCAGGACCCTTCCTTGGGATCAGCTGTACTTGGGACACATGTAGTTAGTCCTCCTGTCCAGCAGAAAGATAAACTGGATCACTCCCTGTTAAGGGAGCTTCCCTGTTGCTTTTGTGCCTCTTGGGTAGCGTCGGAGGCTGGGTGAATACCAGCCCTTTCTGGAATACCCCTCAGTAGCTGCCTTAGCTAACCTGGTGGTTTGTTTCTAAGGCTTTCAGTCCACTCTCTTGAATCTCTTCACTTCTGCTCTCTAGGTTGTCATTTGACCATGGACAGACTTCACATCAACTCATCAGCATTTAGGGCCAGCCCGTGAGCTCTGCTGTGACCTCCCCAGCCAACTCAGAGCAGAGCTTCCTGGATGTCGAGAATCGTTTGACTCGTGGCCTCCTTCCAATACCCCTTGCGGTGCCACACTGCCAGATCACTCACTTTGTGCAGCAGGAGGCTTTGACCCCACCCTTGAAGGTGTTGTTGGTGCCACCTCAGATCCACTGAGCTTCCTTGGGCCATATGCTCACATGCTGCTCTAGCCGCAGAACACCCTCCACTGTTCCCCTCACTCAGCCTGGCTACAGAGCGAGTCAGAGGCACCAGCCAGGAACCCTGAGTAGAAGCAAGCTGCGGCTGAGGAAGAGCTGGAGAGCCCATGGGCTACAAGTCAACTCCCCCTGACTAGGAGGGGTCCGAGCTACAGTGCCCACCAAGCTGGCCTGTTGGTATGGCATGTGGTTACAGTTGTGGTTCTGGTTCCCCTACTTACTGACTGTGGATTACAAATAACTTACCTCTGAGGCCCTCAGTTTCCTCTTCTATGAGGATTTCATGAGGTAGTTGGTGTTTGGTTCTGGTTATAATGATTTGGCTGGTCCTGGGGTCTGGAGCAAGCAGAGTGGGGACACTCACCTCTCTGAAGGGAGGGGTATATGGAAGGTGGAGGCAGGGGAAGGGTTGGGCAGAGAGGAGCTCTCAGGACCTGCTCTGGGGCTGAGGCTGCCCCTCAGAGCCCAACAGACTAAGCTCAGTTTGCCTCCTACAGCCCAAGGTATTTGTGTGTCTTTCTTTCTTTCTATCTTCCTTCCTTCCTCCCTCCCTCCTTCCCTCCCCTCCCTTCCCTTCTCTTCTTTCTTTCCTCTTTCTTTCTTCCCTTTCTTCCTTTCTTTCCCTTCTTCCCTTCTTTCTTTGTTTTTTTGTTAGCTTTGAATTGCCTCCTCTGCCTGATATTTCCAGAGTGCTTTGCAGCTTGAGTGTTCTAGTGATGTCATTTCTGATCTTGCACAAGATATGCTGCTGCTGATTGCTCACGCTGCTTATAACCCTAAATCCAGTCTGAATAACTGGAGGTGACAGGCTGAGGTGTAGACCTATGCTGGGCAGGCATGGGATGGGAACAGCAATGTGCTCCAGGCAGAGGGGGTCTATGATGTTGTTATAGGCATCCGGCCCAGCACTGACCCTGGTGCTCACTCTAGGTTTGCTGGGCCCTGCAGAGGGTTATACCCTGCAAGATGCCCAACAGTCTGAGAGGCCATTGCCCCTTCCCAGACTGTCTAGGACAAGCTGAGTGGGTCTGAGTTGCTGCCTACTGAGTGTGCCAATTGATATCCACATAGCAGAGTCCAGAACAGGAATCCTGTGTCCTTGCCATACAGGATGGACGTGCTGCACCGCCTGCTGCCCAGACTGTGCACCATCTCCCTGCCCTTGGTAAAAAGGCTTGGGATCTGACAGAGGGTCCAACCTGCCTCCTTGGCCCCCTCGCCCCACTCCTAACAGCTAATACCACTTGACCCCTCTCCTTAGCCTAGTTGCACCCCAGGCTTTCAAACAATCCTGACCTTGGTCTGGACTGCTTACAGAGGCTTGGCACAGAGGCAGCTTGGCTGCGGATTCTGTTCCCACCTGGCACCTCCATTCTCGTGACTGGATTTCTGGCTTTTGCTGAGGCCCCTCATACATCTGCATCTGCGATCCCTGCTGGCACTGGTCCTCACAGAGCTCTGCTTTGCTTTCATCAGTCCTCCTGAGCCTCCCCGTACTGGAATCCATCCCTTGAACCTTCTTTTCCCCATTTCTCTGTGCATTTATTTATCTATTTATTTTTGTCACAGATTTGTTGAGATACTCACATACCGTTAGAATTCATCCATTTAAAGCGTACAACTCAATGGTTTCTAGTGTGTTCAGAGAGTTGTTCGGTGATCGCCACAATCAACATTTGAGCATTTTCATCACCCTAAAAGGAAATTCCATACCCACTAGCAGTCACTCTACCTTCCTCTGACCCCTCCCAGCCCTAGGCAACCATGACTTTACTTTCTGTCTCTATGGATTTTCTTATACTGGACATTTTATGTAAATGGAATCATACAATATATGGTCCATTGTGACTGGCCTCTTTCACTTAACATGTTTTCAAGATTCAACCATGTTGTAGCATGTATCAAGATTTCATTTATTTTTATTGCTAAATAATATACCATTGTATGGATATACCACATTTTGTTTATCCATTCATCAGTTGATAGACATTTGCCTAATTCTAGGTCATGAAAATTTACCCTTATTTTTTCTTCTAAGAGTTCTATAGTTTTAGCTCTTACATTTATATCTTTGATCCATTTCCAGCTAATTTTCGTATATGTTGTGTAGTAGGGGTCCAAATGCATTCTTTTGCATATGGCCCCAGCACAATTTGTTGAAAAGACTATTCTTTCCTCCAATGAATTATCTTAGCACCCTTGTTGAAAGTCAATTAACCGTAAATATGAGGGTTCATTTCTGGACCTGTTGATCTGTATATCTATCCTTATGCCAGCACCACACTGTCTTGATTATGGTAGGTTTGTGGTAAGTTTTGAAATCGGAAGTGGAAATCCTCCAATTTTGTTCTTTTCAAGGTTATTTTGGGTCTCTTGTATTTCCATATGAATCCTAGGATCAGTTTGTTAGTTTCTGCAAAGAAGCCATTTGGGGTTTTGATGAGGATTGTGCTGAATCTTTAGATCAGTTTGGGGAGTATTGCCTTCTTTACAATGTTAAGTCTTCTAGTCCATAAACATGGGATGTCTTTCCATTTGTTCCCTGAATCTTGAAACTGTCCAAGATTTCAATGTCACGTGCCTGTGGAATTCTGTGTCTTTGTGTATTGCCCACCCTGTGGACCCAGCCACCTTGTGTTACCCTGTAAGCTTACTTGCTTCTATTTCCCACAGGCCTCTCGCCAAAGTTGGCCTCCCTGACTTGGCTTCCTTCCACTGCCAGCAGTTGGATCTGCCCCAGCCCTTGGGGACACCTAGTTGTCAGGTCCTAGATCAAACTAGTCTGGACCCACCCCCCACCCCCAATCTCTTAGCTCACATTCTCCTCCTTGAATAAACAAGAAAAGTGAAGATTCTTAGTTATGGGGAGAACTTTCCATCTGTATCATTTCCCTGTGGTGTAGCCAGAGTTTGGAAATAGAAACAGAAGATCACACATTTAACATGCATTTTGCCACCAAATTCAATCAATAAAGGCCCAGAGGAGATGTGCAAACCCTCCAGAGTGTCCCGGTATCCTCGAGGTGGGGGTTTCTGGGTAACTAAAGGTAGAATGGCTTGAAGTGACCCAGGCTGGGATGACCCTGCATTGTCTGTTCCGGCCTGAGTCAGCTCACTTGCACACTCTCATTTATAGAGAGTACACAGGACCCTCAGAGTAGACAAGTCACAAAGTCCCCTGAAACTTCTCTGTGTTTTCTTCCTCTTCTCCCTGCTGGTACCAGGAAGTTCATTGCCACAAATTAGTCCTTCTTGACAATCAGAAATGCTTTTGTGTGTGTGTGAGAGACTGAGAGAAGTTGGATGGTCCAGCTTTCCCCTCAGAGCAGGGCCTTTTGAGCCTGGGTGCCTGCCATGCCCACGCAGAGGATGGCAAGTGTCACTTCTTTGGGCTTTTGCATCTTTCAAAGGCAACTATCATTTCAGCCTTCCACCTGAATATTCCAGCAACAAGTGACACCTGCATATGATAACATTGGGGTAGATGCTTGCAGAAGGCTGAGCATCTGTGTTCTTAGGACTCCAAAATAGAGCATATTCACAATGCAGAACTAGACTATTGTACACTTTGTGCTGATATGAATAAAGATGGTCTGTTTTTCAGTTTGAATTTTCCGTTCTAGTTCTACAGGGCACAGATTCAGCCAGATGTGAAAGAAAGCCTTCATGGATGGCAATTGTGCACTATTGAGAAAATTAAGAAAACCCGTGTGTCACCAGAGACACCTTATGTCTATGGGCTTCCCTTACCCAGAGCTGTATTTTAATATCCTCAACTCTTGTATCTATAAAAACTCCCCCAAACCTCTTTTCTCCCTGTTTAGGTTAGGCAATGCTGCAGTAACAAACCAACCCTGAAATCTCAGTGGCTTTACATATTAAAATGTATTTCTCACTCATGCTAGGTCTCCTGAACCGTTGCTTTTGGGCCTCGGGGAGGGGACAGTGGCCTCTGGGAATTTTTCTTTCAGACTGATGAAGTCCTTGCACCTCCAGGTGTGGCTGTGTGGGGGCAGCATGGAGGTCCTGCCTTGCTCACGGGTGGCCCACATCGAGCGCAAGAAGAAGCCGTACAACAGCAACATCGGCTTCTACACCAAGAGGAATGCTCTCCGGGTTGCTGAGGTCTGGATGGACGATTACAAGTCTCATGTGTACATAGCGTGGAACCTGCCGCTGGAGGTAGGGCCAGCAGCCCTCCCCTGTCACCTAGAACAGTGATCTTTATGTTTGACGGGTGACTAATCACTTTAGTAAGATGATGGTTCCTCCCCAGAAAAATGCTTGTGCTTGCGAAATTATGAATGCATTTGAGGGGGTTCATAGACCAACCTTCAAGTTTTAGAACTCCTGCTTTACACGGCATCTGGCATAGCAGAAGTCTCTAAAGCCATTTACAAAGATTAAAAGGGTCTTAATGTGTTAATCCCAGTCTTGTTATATTAATCCAGATGTCCTGCTCTGGACCATACATTGTGTTCAGAATATTCTTGCCCAAGGTTTTAGCACCAAACCCCATCATGTGCTCTCACTGTATACCCTTCTGTGGAGCTCCAGCTGTCCCATGACATATGCCCTTACTGTATGCAGAATCCCGTGTTTCCGTGGCTCTTCATGTCTCCTCCATATTCTGCCCAGCACATAGCCTAGGAAAATTCCCATTTTACTGCAGCCCCATAGGAGTGTTGCACAGTGTTATGCACCCGCTTGGTTGGAATCCCAGCTCTGCCACTTACTAGTTATGTGATCTTGAACAAATCCACTTATTGCCTCTGTACCTTCGCTTCCTCAGCTATAAAATGGAGATAATAGTTGGTCCTTCTTCCTAGGGCAATTGTGAGAACTAAATGTAAAGTACTAAATCTAAGTACTAAAGTACTAATCTAAGTACATGTGATACACTTAGAGCAGTGCCTGGCACAGGATATGTACTTGGGAATGTTGGCAAGAGTTGTTCATCATTCACAGCACAGCAGGGTCACCTGCACCATCAGCCAGAGCTGAGTTTGTCTCCTCCGCCAGAGCATGTATAGGTGTCCAAGTCATGCCCTGAGAGAGTCACCTGGAATGGTTCTCACTGAGAAATGGCAGCCCCTTCGTTTCAGGAGGCTAGAGCCCAGCAGCAGACATGCAGTTGAATATGTGCAAGGTTTGTGGATAGAGAGGATAAAAGTGAAGAATTTATATCATTGTTGCTACAATTATTGAAATACATTCTAAAGCATTGAAAACCCCCTAATGGCCATATAGCACTGTATAGCTGTTAAACTCTAAATGATTTTACACATTGTTATTCTGTAAAGATAGAGAATGTTTGTTGAACCCTTGCTACATCCCAGACATTCAGTAAGCTCCTCATTTGCAGTATCTCCTTTGGCCATCATAACAATGTCATGACCTAGAACCATCTGCCTTGGTTTCCTCATCTGTAAAATGGGGATTATTAACATTTACTTCCTAGGACTCCCATAAAGATAAAAATGAGACTTAGAACAGAGCATAAGAAATGTTAAGTGCTCAATAAATGCTAACTTGATACGCACCTATTATGATGTCCATTTCACAGATGAGTAAACTGAAGCTCTGGGAGATTAAAAGTGACTTGCTTACGGTCCTACAGCCAGCACGTGGCAGGGCAGGGCTGTGAACTCACATCTTCATTCAACTCTACCCACAGCCCTGCCAACTACTGTTATCATTCCTGTTCTGCAGATGAGGAGTTGTGCCCCAGAATGGTGGTGACTTACTCAGTAGTAAGAACTCAGGCCTGCTGACTCTACCCCAGTGCTTTCTCCATCATTACAAACAGCCTCTGGTCCCCAATGCCAGCAGCACCCTACCATCCTTTTCAAAAATGACCATTCTCATTAATCATGCTAAGTACATTAAAACACAGAGTTAACTATTGCTGCCCAGGTTTCCCTTTGAATTTTAATAAGTTTGACATTTAAGGAGACTTTCCTTTAAAATCACTGTGTGTCTGCTAAGGAAGAAATCTTAATGAAATTATTTGAACTCTTCCCAGCCCCCAAGATGCTGCTTGGCTCCCCGCCGATGTGAAGAGAGCATCCGGTCTCCCCTGGTTTGTAGCCATCTTGTGGCTGAGTCTGAGGAGTCATATTTCAGCTACTTTATTTTCCCCTGTCAGCACACAGCAGCCCATTACAGGTTCATTTCTGTAAAAGCAGAGTGAATTATTCATTAGAACATCATTACAAGCTTTGCAATGGAAAATTATTTTCTCTTCTGCATATAATGAACTTCACAAAGAGCCAACAAAGGGGGAAATTACACGTGTATAGAAAAGAAAGACAGGAAGTGGTTATAGGCTTGTATTTTCTTGTCTTAATCAAATAATTCCTTTAATAATTGGCTCTGATAGTCACTGAGGAAATGTGAGAGAGACAGAACTGGGGACATAGGTTGTCAACATCAGTGTGTCCTGGATCTCTCTAGCACGGCAAATAAGGACTAAAGAAAGATGACTGAGTTGTCTGAGGGCTGTGGGCTGCACTCAGGGTACCGCAGTGTCTAGCTCGGGGCTAGATGATCAAGTCCATCCCCTTAAACTGGCCTCTGAGCAAGCATACTGGACATAAGGTTTCTCTCTGAAGGATTCCCCAAGGTGATACCTCCTGTCCTCCTCTCTGGCCAGAGCTCTCCAGTCACTAATGCCCTCTGCTTCTCTCTACTTCCAGAATCCAGGAATTGACATAGGCGATGTCTCGGAAAGAAGAGCATTAAGGAAAAGTTTAAAGTGTAAGAATTTCCAGTGGTACCTGGACCACGTTTACCCAGAGATGAGAAGATACAATAACACTATTGCATACGGAGAGGTAATTAAGACCACGCACGCTTTCAGCGTGGATGGCTGTGCAAGCGGGCTGTGGATTGCTTTGCTGGGAGAAAATAATGAACCAGAATCATTCGTTCGTTCATTCATTCATTCAACGAGTGGTGTTTGGAGGCACAAGCCCTGGCAGCAGGGCTCTCACTAGCTGGTGGAGGATACAAATGTAATAAACGTTTCAGTGGGAGCATGGACCACCCTTTTGCCTGGGATGTGGAATGGACGATGAGTTCTGTTTGGGACATTTGGAATTTGAGGCTCCTGGGACCTGTAAATGGGATACTGAGCAGGAAGCTGGGTGTAGAGGCAGGGCTGGAGCGTTCCATGGCTCAGTGCTGTTGGCAGAGCACTTAGCACCAAAGAGAGGGTGCAGGCGCTCCTCTCAGATTGTCAGTGATGAGATAATAGCACCTTTCTAACATTAAAGCAGATTGACTTTTCTCTTGTTACAAATGCCATAAATATTTCATTTTAGAAAACTTCGAAAATAATAATAATAGCAGTGAACACTTACAGAGTGCTTTCTATGGAAAGCACTAAGTACTTTTCACATATAAATTTGTTTCACCCTAACCTTATGAGGTAAGAGTATTATTTCCATTTTATTGATAGGAAAGCTGAGACTTAGAGAAATTACATAAATTACCTAAGATCTTGCAGCTTAGAAGCCATGAAGCCAGGATTGGACATAGGCTTTCTGATTCCATAGATAATATGGACATTTTGATGTATGGTCTTCTTTACTGTGTGCATATGCATAGTTTTTTACTAAAAAAAAATATATTTTTATATACCATATATACTTTTTATACACACATCTACATATTAATATATGTATTTTTTTACTAAACCATGCTGCTTAAAAATGACTAATAATTTCAAATGTTACTCAGTAATATACAGAGAATATTTACCCGTGTCATTCAACATTTTTCTACAAGGTTATTAATGGCTGCATCTGATGCTACCTTTTGTGTATGCTGTGTTTTGCTTGCAAACAGACATTTATGTTGTTTCTATTTCTTAAGTATCATAAGCACCACTGCTAAGAACAGGTCTGTGTGTAAGCCCTTGCACATCTACCGTGCTACTTCCTTTGGATAATGAATCTGTGGCAGAGTTGGGACAAGGCACAGGGAGCCGGGTGCTCTGGGCCTGGCAGAGGCACCTTGATCACTCCAGCACGTGGATGTCTTCCCAGGGCTGCCTGGCACTCCCTGTAACAAACAGGCCGAAGCTAAGAAGGCTGTCTTTGATTTGGAGTGTTTACTTTTTCTACAACTGTGACTTTTCCTGTTTTATGCCTGCTGCCTTTAATAGAAAGTAAATCAGCCCTAGGTTAAGCCATCAGAGTGTGGGCGAGGTGTCCCTCCTAAGCTGGACTCTAGAATGGGAAGCTTGCTTCTTGCAAGGCTAGTCTGTATAGCAGTTAGGGACCTGTGAAGACGCTGGAGCCAACCTGCTGGATTCAAATCCTAGCGGCTCCTCTTGGCTTCCGTGCTTCCGTTTCCTCATCTGTAAAGTGGGGGAGTGAAAGTGCCCTCTGCATAGGTTGTTGGGAAGATGAAAGGACCTGCAAAACGGAGAGTTCTTAGAATAGTACCTGGCTTCCAGCAGTAGGTATTACTAGATTCAAACTGCCGTGTCTTGTCTTCTTCAAAATAAAAGCGTGTTTTTTTGTTTTTTTTTCTTTAATTATCTAAGTAAGATCAATTTAAAGGAGGCATGGAAAAACAATGAGCAATGAATGGATTATTCCTAAGACAACTGGGTAAATTGCTTAGCTCTTTGGAAAAGAAACGATTTAGACTCTTACAGCTCACCATATCCCAAAGTATATTTCAGATGGACTACAGCATTAAAGGAAAGAAAAGAAACCACAATAGAACCATACAGAAATAGATAAGAATCTGGCCTCTGAAAGGGGAAGGGCTTTCTCAGAATGAAAGCTGTGGAAGAAAAAGCAAAGGAAAGAGAGAGTGAATCAGAGCTGATAAATATTAAAATAATCTATACATCAACCCAATAGAGAAATAACATGCCAAACTGGAAATATGTATGCCATAAGTACTATGGATGAGTGGATAATACCGTTAACATATAATGAGCTCTGCAAATGGATTTAAATAAAACTTTTATTTGAATAAGAAAGTAAAACATCCCAAAAGAAAAATAGACAAAGTACAAGAGAAAATACAAATAGATGAAAAACCACATGAAAATGTTTTTATTTCATAATCAAAGAAATTAGAATAAAATTTAAAATACAATGAGGTAGCATTTTTCCTCCTACCAAATGAACTGACATTGATTTTTGGTATGTGTCGATACTTTGCCAGCAAGGTCTTGGTGATGTGAAAACCACATATCCTCTGGTGAGAGTGTAAATTGAAACAAGCTTTTTCAAAAGCAGTCTGAACTACGTGTATTAAAAAGCTTAATGAGAGTCATACTTTCATCTCCACTCTTATCCCAAGCAAAATAATATGAAAGGAGGACAAAAATTTGAGAGTAAAATTGTTAATATCAGAGATTTTTTTGGATCAAAAATTTTTAATTTAACTTGAAGTTTAGTTAAAAATATTATACAAATGTTTTGAAATATTTTGTTGCCATTTCAAAAGGTGTGTGCAAAAGTTTAATGACATGAGAAAAATATTGATAATATAATGCTTCAGAGGAAAAAGTCAGGATTATAAAATTGGATTAGCTACTAATTTAGATTGGAAGCAGGTCAGAGAATAGTGTGAGGAAATGGAGGTGATAGTTCTAATCACCTCTGGGTAGTGGAGCAGGCAGTTTTTGTGTGGGTACATTGTCATGTTCTCCTCATTATCACTAATGTTTATGTGATAATTTTATAATTAGAACAAAAATAGGGGCCGGCCTCATGGCCCAGTGGTTAAGTTTGCGTGCTCTGTGGCGGCCCAGGGTTTCTCTGGTTCGGATCCTGGGTGCAGACATGGCACTGCTCATCAGGCCACGCTGAGGTGGCGTCCCACATCCCACAACTAGAAGGACCTGCAACTAAGATATACAACTAGGTACCGGGTGGGGGGGGGTGGGCGGGGGGGTTGGGAAATAAAGCAGAAAAAAAAAATAAAGGAAGATTGGCAACAGTTGTTAGCCTAGGTGCCAATCTTTAAAAAAAAAAAAAAATTTCTGAGAGTTTAGACCTGAGCAGTGTTACTCTTTGTTTACATTTTATACCTTCTTTCAGAATAACTTTTTAGTCAAATTCATTTCGGTGACAAAATTTACCATTTTTCAGACAACTGCATTTTAATGCTTACTCCTGCTAGTTCTTTTTATCACATCAGACCCCAGCACAGTGGCAAAGGGACACAGACACCTCCAAGCAGGTGTCAGCCCTGGCGTTCCTTCCTCACCCAATAACAAGTGTTGGTGCCCAGGCCTACTTAGACAGGAAGTCGCTTATCCTTGACCATTAAATTTGTATTCGTCTCTTCTAGCTGGGATGTCTTAAAATAATTTTGAGAGAAAGCTATGTGGATGCTTGATGTCCTGACTCTTCCATGTCTGAGACATTGCTTTGCCCATGCAGAAGTGCTGCAATGTGCACAGAAACATGGGCCGCCAACTCATTCACTCAGAATTCTGTGGTGGGCTCACACTGCCCTTGTGGCCTGCACTGCTCCAGCCCCTAGTTCATTTTTCATTGTCTTTTTTTTCTTTAACCATTTTTATATGAAATGACACATATAAAATGTGCATAAAGCAGACATGTGCAGCATAAGAATATAAAGCAAAAATCCATGTAGCCACCACCTGGTGAAAAATAGAACATGCCAGCATCACCTCCACTTACCCTTTTTTAACCTTTAGTTCAGGAGCCACGTCCCCTAGCCTCTGAACCCCTCAGGTGGGCTGAGGACATTCTCGCTGCCCTAGCAGAGTTCAGTCATTGTACCACTCTTCCTGTGTCTGTCTCTCTCCTGATCGTGGACTACTTCCAGACAGGGCTCTTTTATCTTTGTGTTCATTAGATTTAACACAGTACCAGGCACTTACCAGGCTCTCAATAAATATTCATTAAGTTACTCAATGGTAGACTTAATGGCATAAACATTAGGAACAAAATTTAAAAGCCTAGCATTTTGAAATCTTTGTACGGAGCTAATATGCCATAAAAACATTAATCTCCTTAATATGTAAAGAGCTCTTGCAAATCTATAATAAAGTCCCTTGAGATCCCAGTGGAGAAATAGATAATTCTCAAAAAGGGAAATAATTGCTAAACATAAAACATTCCAATTTACTATTAATTGTAAATTTATAAAAACAAGATATCTTTCTTCACCTCCCAAAACAATATTTTTTATTTTTTGTCACAGATAATTTTTATGTTATACTCTTTTAAAAGCTTTGTTAAACTTCATTAGACACATTTTTATTATATTGCTCTTGCTTATACATAAAAAGGAAAATATAAGCAAAATGCACTGCTAAAAGTATTTCTAAAATTTCATCACTTTCAAAATCTAACTCTTCTGAATTTCTTTTTGACTCACAAGTTGTCTGGGTTTTTTCCTCTAACATATCCTTTGCAGCACTGAAAGCGTTGGCAATAAGCATTTCCTTAAAGCATCCATAAGAGAACTAAAGGCACGGTGTTGGCCTCCTAAGCTGGCCGTGCCACACTTTAGAGATAGCTTGCTTTGGACTGTTTGTGTAACATGTCTGATTCATCGCTTGTCCTGCCCCTCTCCACAGATTTTTAATACCTTGTGTTTAAAAGAATGCTTCACCTTTGTCTTCAGATTTTTCTCCCCAAGCTAGTGCTCTTTTTTTCCCTCCGGTTCTATTGGGATATGGTTGACATACAACATTGTGTAAGTTTAAGGTGTACAACACGTTGATTTGATACACTCATATATTGCAAAACATTTATCACTATAGTGTTAGCTAACACCTATATCACGTCACATAATTACGATTTCTTTTCTGTGGTGAGAACATTTAAGATTTGCTTACTTTGCAAGTTTCAAGTATATAATATTAGCTATAATCACCATGCTGTACAATAGATACCCAGAATTTACTCACCTTATAACTGGAAGTTTGTACTTGTTGACCAACACAATATTTTTAAATGGTGAAACTCAAGATGGATAAGTATTTACGTACCTTATGGATGGGAATATAAATTTGTTTAAAGCTCCCAGAAAGCAGCTGGGCAGCGTGTTTTAAGAACATTAAGGTGTCCATACCCTTTGATACTATAATCACAGTTCTAGGATTCTATTCTTAAGAAAATATGAAATGTGAATAAAGCTTTATGCATAAAGTTGCTCACCATAGTCAAATTGAACAAAACTAAATTGTCCAAAAATTGGGGAAAAAATTAACTGATTGCGTGAAAGAATTGTGAACAATTGTTACTTTCTTCTGTATTTTCCAAAATATCTCACTGAGATGGTGTTATTTTTATAATCTTTAAAAAATGTAATTAAAAATCTGCTCAGTTGTCTAAACCTAGACAGAATTTAGGTGCACAAAAGCAGAGTGCCCCTTGCTTCCCTTCTTGATTTATCACTGGTTAGTTTGGTTTCCATGGAGACTATAATCTGGGAGGAGTGCAAGGATACACGGGGAAGACCAACAATGTTGCCCTTTTCCTACTTGAGATTTCAGGGTTGTGGGTGGGATGGACACCAATGTAGAATTGCAGTGCATATGGAGGTCCCAATTAGATAAGTTCTTACTTGCTCCCAAGGAGCCATGTCTAGGTTCAGGGGTTTTGTCTTGGGGACTTTTGTCTGTTCCTCCATAGATGCATTCCAAACACCTAGGATGGTGCCTGGCACAGCATAGGCATTCAGTAAATATTTTTTTAATACATAAATAATTGCTTCTAGAGCTTTTCATGATGGCAAGGTTTTTGTTTGCTTTTTTGATTACTGTTTTTCATACCTCTATGCCAGTAATGACCTGAGAAGCTGACCTGTGGTTCCCAGGGTTATGAAAACCAGGGTTGGTGCCAAGGCCCACTTTGGATAACCAAAGAGTAACCAATGTTCCTATGTCCAAAAGTTCCCTGAGATCCTCTTTCATGCTGGGGACAGGAGAGCTGTGTGGTTGTGGGAGTCACAGGCAGAGGGCTAGTGCCCGCACCATCCATGGAAGGATTTTGTCTCTTGCTAAAGTGATCACCCCACAGACTCAAGCCTTGGTCCTTACTTGGTGGGTCGCATGGCCTCTCCATCTAGAAGTCGAAACTCGGGCATGGTGGAATGATAGTAGGACAGCTGCACCTCTGTTGGATGAGTTCTGATGGGTAATGTTTTGCCTATTCCTGCAGCTTCGCAACAACAAGGCAAAAGATGTCTGCTTGGACCAGGGGCCACTGGAGAACCACACAGCAATATTGTATCCATGCCACGGCTGGGGACCCCAGGTAGGAGCCCATCTCTGACCAAGAAGTGAACTCACCAGCCCACAGGGGATTTGTTGGACTTCTGTAGCTTCTGTTGTCTCTACTTTGTAGTTGTTATGTGTTCTAAGATTTTAAGGAGGAGGTTAGGGACTTTCTGGTTGTTTCTCTATAGGAGTTAGGGAAAAGATTCATAAGCAGTTGCATCAGCACAAGTATTAAGAGGATCAATGGACATGTTTCATACCAAAAGGAAAATGTGCATAAACTTCAGAGTCATTTGCCAAAGGCAAGCATATATCACATGTGCATATGTTGTAATTATAAGCAAATATGTCTGCTTACAACTTCAAAGAAATAGTTAGCAGCTTCCTTTATGAGAACCTGATTGACATGTCCATCCTGAAAGGCCATCATCAGTTTGGTGGTAACTATGACCTGGTCTTCAAGTGATGGTACAAGAGCCAAGCGCGGAATGGGAAGGAAGAACGTGCTTCCAGGAGAACAAACAAGAAAATTCAAAAAGGGTAAAACGATCAACCAACAAAGTGAAAATAGAGCCTTGGTAAATGAACATCCTTTGACTACTTTGTGCTAGCCAATGGTGTGTGTGCACAAAGAGCTTAGCAGAAAGTCCCTAAGATTTGGAGAAAACATATACAAAAATGTCGCTAGACTTGACATTCATAAAAAATAACATTATGTCAACCAATCATAATAACAGGCAAGGTACAAAACATTTCTATTCTATTCCAGAAGAGCACTAGACTCTCTGAGTTTCAGTTTATCTGTTTATTTGTAAAGGGAAGACACTAGATAAAATGCCCTGTGAGCTCCCTTTGTCTTTCGTCTCTCTCATGTTCTAGGAACACACTCGTTCACATGCAGACTCACATTCACTGGTCATACACACATGCTCCTGCATGCATTCATTCAGGCTCATGGATTCGCTCTGCTCAAAGTGGTTTTGCTTTCCCATTAAGCCAGTACTTGAAAAGAGAAGAGTTATACTCCTTCTACTGTCACCGCCGGTGGTTCTCACAGTGCAGACCCTCAGCCTCCCTTTGGTGTGTGGTGGGTCCTCTGAAGGTGGACAGGTAATGCTAGACAGATGGAATGCTGAGTGCTTTGATCCTTGTAGCCTCTAGGAGGTGGCAGACAGCATGAGGAGACTGAGGCATGGAGGAGCAAGTGCCTGTGAGCAAACCAGGCTAGAACCCAGGCTCTCCAGCACAACCAAAGCATAGTAAATTCAAATCCAGTCCATTTAGTTCAAGATTGTTTACTGGGCTCTACCACTGCCTACAATTGGCTAAAAGTGCCCATGGGGAGCAGAAGGATGACCAAGAATCCTGGACCCACTCCTCTCCATCAGGAAATAGGGCAGGAGCATCCAAAGTGAGATGGACTGAAGAATCCAGTGGGTGTCTTCATCCATCATTTACCATTCACTCAACAAATGTGACTTGAACACCTACTGCAGGTGCTAGTCACAGGTGGATATGCAGTTGGTGAGATAGAGTCCCTGCTTGTGAGTGGTTTACACTTGAGAGGGAGAGACAAGCAAAGGGGCAGGAGGCCCACAGCATGCCCAGTGTGGAAAGAACAAGGGAGCCCAGGGTACTGGGTGCCGGGAGACAGAGGTGGCCCAGACTGCCTCGAGCTGAGAATGCAAGAGGGAAGAAAGTGCTGAGAGAAGGGCAGAAGGGAGATGGAGGAGCAGCTCTCCAAAGGCCTGAGAAGGCATGCTCCGAGGCACTGGCTCTCACAATTCAGTGCGCAGCAGAATCCCCTGGAAGGCTTGGGAAAGCATCGACTACTGGGCCCGACCCCAGAGTTTCTGTGTCAGGAGGTCAGGGAGGGCAGGGGGCTGAGATTTTGCATTTCTAACAAGTTCCCAGATGATGTCAATGAAGCTGGACTGGGGAGTTTGAAACTTGACCCTGGAGGCACTGGGGAGCCACTGCAGAGTTCACATGGGGGTATGATATGTTTAGACTGGGCACAGCCAGTCCTGGAGGAGTACAGAGAGTATGGATGCTGTGGAGAAGTCTGGCCTTTGGTCCCTACTGACTCTCTAGTTTTCCCCTTCCAGGGACCAAGGAGTGAAGTGCCCTGGAAACCTTGGTGACCAGGGAAGTGGGGGAGGAGAGCTGTGGCCTGCAGAGGATGATCATCAGCCATTTAAGAGATTGCATCTTGGGACAGGCCAGATGACAAGCCAACCATCCATTCCAGCTTGTCTCAAGTGAGACAGCTGGGAGAGGGAGATGGGGACATGGTGGCATTGGGCCAGGAGGGCAGCAGGAGCCTGAACACTGAGCCCTGAGTATGTCCACTCTGGGCCACATTGCTGTACATGACCATCGTTTTGGGAAATGCTGGGAGTAGCTTTTAGAACACTTACCTCCCAGGCCTCTTTGTCCAGTCTTCTGAATAGGTAACACTTGAACTGAGTACTTATTAACTATGACATAGTAGACAATATTGCATTTAGATATTTGCGTAATCAAAAACTGGCCTGTGAAGCCAACTTCTGTGAATGAGAGAGAGTAAAGATGGTCTAAGAAGTGTCTCCCAGAGATCTGAGGCCTCCCTTATATGGCTCTAGGCAGTGGCTTTTTACTTAGGTGTTTCAGGGGAAGGTTTTCTAAGCCACTCAGAAGCTCTCAGAGGAACCTTAGGACCAGCACATTGAGGTGGCAGCATCTGTCTTCTGTGGCCCTGGGTCACCTTCTCCCAGGACCCCGTGCCCTCCCCATTGGCCCTGGCTACTCAGAACACCCTCTAATGCCCTTGTGATGCTCACAGCTCCAAACAGTCTGAGACAGACCCCTGTGAACTTGACCTTTCTCATGCTACTGTCCAGAGCCTTACTCCTATTGCATCCCTTCCCTCAGGGTCCCACCTGGTCACCTGCTAAACAGATCCAACAGGAATGTCTGAGTGGCCCCTCTCCTAGACAACACAGTCAAAATTTAATGAGAGTCTTTACCCTGAAGATGGCCACCTGCTTTCTCCCTGCCCAGCATCAAGTTCTCCTCTCCTGCTGGGAACTTAGTGGCATTCACAGCACAGTGCCGAGGCCTTTGCTGGGAAATAACTGGAATTCATCTTTCACCAGTTCCACCTGCATGCAGAACTTTTCCAAACGCACGCTCCTGCCGTTTAGTTGATTATGGGATGACAAACCAAATTAAGCTGCTCGGTTGCTCCCCCCAACTCCAAGATGAATACGTATAAGTGGGCCCTGGTTGTTTTCCATCAGCTGATTTTTTTAAGCAAATCTAATGATGTTTTCTGTTCTACCACATGCTCTGAATTAGAGTGCATCCTTGGTACTGCTCTCCAGCTGCCAGGCTGCCCCTCCCCTCGCTCATCAAAGTTTCCTCTCCCTCCTTCCCAAACCCTCCATGCTGGGAGTCCTTTCTCCACCAGTCATGGGCCTTGGCATCTTTTTAAACTGCTTCATAAAGTGCTGTGGGCAAACAGCCACTAGTCAAAGCTCCTGTAACAAGGCAACTCCCAGAAGAAGGAATCGGTGTTCCACGAACATTGTTAGCTTAATTAATGGACTCTGTTGTAATTTATTAGCAAACAGCAATTAAACAGAGACAGAATAGGCACTGAGGAGGGTAATTTCCTGTCTTGCAACATGTGTTTGTCAACAAGATGGAAACGGTTCCCAGCCACTCAGAGAGCCTGCTCGCTCACAAGCGTTTGTCGGTGAGCTCATGACCTGCCTTGCTCTTGTCTCATTACTAATTTGAATTACACAAACAACCATTTCTTTTTTGAGCCTCAGTTTTATTTAAAAATAGGATGTCAAGGACACAGCAGCAGCTTTTGGTGTCAGCTTGACCCCATTTAGACAGGAGGTCTTGTCTGAGGAGATGCATGGCCCCCGACTCCACTCCAGGGTCTCCATGGGTCCCCAAACTAGACCAGCCAAAGTCACCCCACAGGGGTAGCAACCGTTTGATACCCCTCCTCTGCCAGCCCCTTCCTGCTCCCTCTCTCAGCCCACCCGGTCAACCTGTCAAGTTTCCCCAGCCACTGCTTCTGACTTCCCTTGAGGACAGAGGTCAAGAAGAGAGAACAGGGTGGGCAGTGCTGCTCCCAGGGGTGCAAATAGCATCTTCCTCAACTCTTAACTCCTCCTTGAATGGCTCTCTCAAATCCTAGCAGCTGAGCTGTTGCCCAAGGTCCCAGCAGTGCAGCAGGCCACAGACTATGTCCCAGCTTCATGGGACAGTCCTGAGTGCTCTGGGCCTGAGCCACGGCAGGCTTGAGACAGGGAGCAAAAATGCTGATGATAAACCCATTTCTGTTTTTAGCAACACAGTTGCTCCTGTTGGGCAGGTAATGACCACCCCCACCCACTCCGGTTACTAATGAGAAATTAAGATTCAGGTAGTACAGTGCCACTTTTCAAACTGAAGTCCTGTGACTCCTGGTCTTGGATACTGTGCTGTGCTATCGGTGCATTCTGGAGAGCATGTCTCATATCCTTGAGCCCCCAAATGTCCTCTAGCCCACTAGAAAGACTTGAAGCAAACATAGGGGCAGTGCTCGGCAAGTGGAATGTGAGAGGTGGGAGCACACAGCATGCTTAGGGGACAGTAACACTGAGGCTAGTGGTCCAGAGTGGCTAATAGGGACAGAGTAGTGACAGCCCGGGTGCCAGGATGAAGGGCCAGGCTCCCCGGCCAGCATCTCAGATGTCACTCACAGGACTGGGAGCCACCAGGAACTCGTTACAAATGCAGATCCCCGAGTCCAACCCTAGACCTACTGAAGGTGGGGCCTGGGAATCTGCATGGTAAGAATCATCTTCAAGTGCTTTATTTTTTCCAATCAACACAATTTATTGAGCATCTGTTCTGGGCCAGGCCATGTTGGCTTCCAGGTAGTGATCTATGTCCCTGTTTGCCCAGGATAGGCCCAGGTTATGCCTAGTGTCCCAGCCTAATTTTTTTTAATTTATAATACTATTTCAGTTTTTATATAATCGAGGTGGGTTTTTTCATTTTCAAGGTACATTCACTCTTTTTAATGCAGTCTTGTGACTTTTGACAAACACAAGTAACCTCACCACAATCAAGACATAGAGTGGTTCTGCCCCCGTCAGCATTCCCCTGAACCCCTGTGTAATTAATCCCACCCTCCGCCCCAGGTGTTTTTATACACATCAACCTTGAGGACCACGTGACTGGGAGTGTTGGTGGGAACCACTACGTGGCTGCACCTGTGCGAATCTAAAACGTCCCTGCCAGCTCTGCTGCGGGCTCCTCCCGGAGCCTCCTCCCGGAGCCTCCTCCCGGAGGTCTGCAGCTCCTCAGCAGCCTGGGCATGAGCAGCAAAGGGTTCAGTGAGGTGGCCCCGGGGAATTCAGGGAGCACACTTCAAAACAGCCACTAGCTTTAGTGGGACCTTCTTAAGACAGATGTGTGCTGTGGAGAGGGGAGTCAGGCTCTGTTCCGAGGACCTCTGTGATGGGATGGGCTCCAGGGAGGGCGTCAGAGGTGTGTCCTCTGTCACTACATTTTCTTCTTCCTCTCTCCTCTTTTCTGAGAAGCTCACATTTCTTCCCTCAGTTAATTCATCACCAGAATGACAGATGAGGATTCTTTTGTCCCATAATTAAATTTAATCTGATCTTGGACTTATTCTTTGATGGCTTCATCTTTTAAGTGATAAATCATCTAAACACCTTGTCATGATGATGCATTGTGCCAATAAGGCGCTAGTGCTCCCCTGGCGTGACAGGGCTCCCGTGAGCTATTAGCATGTGGAAAGCACTTGGAAAACACAGAAGTTAATGACATCCAGCAGCCTCTTGGCTTCCAGAAAAAGTCACATAAGTGTCAGGGCTCAGGGGACGGAGCCATTGAGAGCACATTGAAATTAGCACCCAAGGAGAGATGGCTTTGCCCCAGAAAACAGCCTGTGATTTTGCGAACGGACCTCCCACATGAGTAAGACGCAAACCCAGTAATCCCTTTCAGTTCCTGGAAAGCAATATGAGGTCAAAGCAGGGGAATTTCGACCTTGTGGGAAAACGGTGTTGGAGGAGCGAGGGCAGGTACTTTTTATGCTGGAGAAGTCTACATATACACAAGAGAGCACAGAAAGCAGGAGAGAAAATGCCAGTGCTGTCTTACACATCTGAAATGCAACACCACAGAGCTTCTGAACTGCTCTTTTCCGATTCCTGTTTCTTATGCAATATTTTTACAAACCCTGCCCCTGCATTCCTGGGCAACACATAAATTTGCTTTGCTCATTGCAGATAGCGGGAATATTATTAGCCTTTTCTTCGTTCCTCTGACTCATCTTCTCTCAAAATATTAAAAACATTTCTGATTTTATCATTTTGGCTTGTTAGTGCCTGCCTGCCAGGCCCGACCCCCCTGCAGCCCCCTAGTGCATCCCTGGTGCCTGCCCTTTTTGCAGCGCTCCATGGGGTGCAGGGTTACTCCGCTTCCTGAGACCTTCCCGAGGCTTCGGGGGACCGAGCCTCTTTCTCTGCCAGGGGCTTTGCTTCCCTTCTCCATTTCCAGTTCACAGCTCCCTCTTTCTAATTGTCCCTGACAAGTGGGTCTCCAGTCCGCACACAGAGAGTGGGAATGCTCGATTAGTAGTGTGCAGAGGTAAATGCACGTGTATTTCATTTTGCTTAAGGAGGACTCCAGGTTAAGGAGGAATTGCTGTACTATTTCTTTCTTTCCAGAATAGGTTGATGAGCTATTCTTTCCAGATAATCAGAACTATAATCATAAATTACTTGCCAGTAGAGATTCTTGTTAGAAGTTTTATATGTCTTAGAAGTTTAGTTGATTTTTCTCCAGACACCAAAAGTGATCTAGATGGGTTTTGTATTAATGTGAGGCTTAGAATAAGGAACTCACACTGAACAATATGGTGGTGGCCACATTCTCAGCTGAACCTTCCTACCTTGCCCAGAACTGTCAGATTCAAAGAAAGTCCCTGCTAATCTTTTTCTTTTTTTGCTAAAGATGCAAGAACATTACAGTGAGTTTGAAAAAGACAAATTTAAATCATCCATAATCCTGCCACCCTAAAACAACTGTTATCATTTCTGAAGCTTGCTTTCAGCCTTTTTTTTTTTTTCCAAAAAAAAGATCTTGGTTTCTCAGGTTGTTTTCATATCACTGAGTTAATAAAGACACACTACTACTTCTGAAGGACAAGAAGGGGGAAGGTGAAGCCACCTGGTGAAAAGGTTTTTAGTGTCCGAGCACTATGAGGGGCAGCAGAGTGGATGCAAGGTATTAGAAGAGCCTCGTCCCCTGCCCGCTCAGTTTAGTTCAGAGAGGTTCAGTTTCTCTTTGGAGCAGCAGTGTCTGTTAAATGATTATTTTCAAAGACGTTGCTTGTTTGAAATGGAATTGATCTGAGAACATCGGTAATCAGAATTAAGGGCAGAGCCTGAGGAGTTTAGAGATAGTGGAATTCAGGCCATTGGTGCAGGATGTCAGGGCCTCAGGAGTCTGGGTTCCCCCTGGAAGAGGCTAGAGGAAGACCAAATGTGGGTAGCAGAATGTCCTAGACTGTCCTCATTGTACCACCTGCCTGGCTAGGAGCTAGGGGCTATGCAAAGTGCCACACAGGAGACAATTTGCTGGGATTCCACCCACACAGGGACCACCGAGTGTACTATGGACACACTGATATTGGTGCTAGAAAGGTGTGAAGGCCTTCTTCAAGTTGCTCTGTGACATGGTGGTGTCATTGCCAGCCCCCTTCCTGGGAGTACAGCACTGCAGGGCTTCCTCATGGCTTCCTCCTACAGCTTCAGGGGCTGAGGAGCATAGGTGATGGACTCTGCTTTCAGGGCACTCCTATCAATCATCTTGACTGCCTGATACATCTTCCAAAAGACTTGGTTCACATCTGTGACATTCCTGCAAGGCCTGAGTCTGTGGCCCTTCCATGGAGACCTAAATGTCAACCAGCCAAATACTGAAGGTGAAGCACAAGGAGCCTTGCAGGAAGGCTTTGCACAAGGACATGTGTTCTTATCAATCTCAGTATCTCCCGCTGAAATAGTTGGTCTGGCCATGAACAGGAAAGGGGATTTCAACTTGTGGAACATTTGGAGAGCCAAAGGTTCACCCGAGCACTCCAGGTATTGTGTCATTGCATAGTCTGTTGGGGATGAGGCTCCTAATATACTGCCAAGGCCAGCCAGGAGCTAGGCAGAGCAACCCATGGCTAGGGAAGGTCTTTGATCCCTGCATCTTATGTGAGACTGGAAATGAGGAGATGACACTTTGCACACATCCTGCACCAAAGTTAATTCTTCCATCGTGGTGCTAAGAGGCATTACCTACCTGTGTGTTCTTGTGTTCGTCAGGAGTTCCACATCACATCCTGTGTCTCCCTGCTCTACAGAGCTCAATAAGTATTACAGAAAAGTCATTATTTGTAAGAGAAGAGTCTGTGAGGGATGGGAGCAGAAAGCCATTTATTGAGCCACTAGAGGCCTGAAATTGTGCTAAAAGTGCCTTAAATACATTATTTTACTTAACCATCATAACATACCTGTGAGGTAGGTATTACATGTCTGCTTTATGAATAAGGGGATTGAAGCTTGTTGAGATCAAATGACTTCTCCAAGTTCATAGAAATGGCGAAGTCAAGTTTTCAAACCCTAAGTGTTGGATTCTGGGGACTCAGAGATGTTATGGAAGTGTCACAGCCAGCCCATTTCATTGTTTCTTGCATTGTTTCTGAGAGGCCTCCCATCAGTCCCATTTTAAAGATGGGAAAACTAAGACTCCAAGACCAAAGATGTTGGGATGCAAAGCATGAGGGGGAGTGACCAAACATGAGGCCAGATCAATAAGCAGGAGGTGCGTAGTGTAGAGCCCTGTAGGCTGTTAAGGAGTTCCAGCTTTGTGCCAGTGTCAACAGGAAGCCATTGAAAGGTTTTCAGTAGAGGGTTGGGGTTGGTCTGATTTATGTTTTGGAAGGGTCACCTGAGCTTGCAGTTTGGGGAGTGGATTAGAGAGATCTTGAGCTAGAGACAAGAACTGCAGTTACGAGACGGGATGATCTTGTCAAAAGTCAGTCACCTAAACTCCAGTGATGACAATGGAGATACTGAGAAGTAGACAAATTCAGAATCTGATTAAGGATAAAGTTAGACCCATACTTGACACTATGCACAGGGTTAAATTCCAAATGGATTAAGAATCTAAATGTAAAATATGAAACTATGCTAGTACTAGAGAAAAATGGGTGAATTCCTCTTTAACGTCAATGTAGGGAAAGGCTTTCTACTAAAACTTAAAATCCAGAGACAGCTAAAGAAAAAACTTATGTATTTGACTACCTTAAAATTAAAAAAGCTTGCATGGCAATATAACATCATAAACAAAGTCAAAAGACACCTGACAAACTGGGAGAAAATATTTGTAACATATAGCACAAAGGCTAATATCCCTATGATATAAAGGATTCTTAAACATTGAGGAGCAAGGGACTAAAAAATTGATAGAAAAACAGGAAAAAGGACACAGACAAGTTGCCAAAAAGATAAAAATGGTCCCCAAATACATGAAAAAATGTTCAAACTCGTTCCTAATTAGGGAAATTCAGAGTAAAATTCTGAGATACAATTTCTCACCTATTAGATTCACAAAAATTTTAAAATTTGACAACATATTCAGTTGTCAAGGTTTTGGAGAAATAGCCACTCATATAGAGTGCTGGTGGAAATGCACATTGGTGCCACCTTCCTGGAGGGGAGTTTGGTAATTCCCAGCAAAGCTACAATACCCTTTCTTTTGACCTGGAAATCCTACTTCTAGAAATCTACTGTGAAGGTTCATCTCCAACAACATGAAAATCCATATGTACATTGCAGTACTGTTTGCAATTGTAAAATATTAAAAACTACCTTAATGCCAATTCATGGGAGAGTGGTTGGTTGAAAAAGCTGGAGTACAGCTACATGGTGGAGTAGTACACAGCTGGAAAAAAGGACACTTTCTATGAACTGATAGTGATTTCTCAACATATTGTTAAGTGAAAAAGGCAAAGTACAAAAGAATATGTATAGTATGCTAACTTTCATTTCAGACAAATGGTAATATAAAAATAAATACCTGTCTCTGCTCACCTGTGCAAAAGAGATACAGGAAGGATAAACCAGGAACTGATGAGATTGGTGACCTAGAGGGTATGGATGAGAACGGGATGGGAAAAATGTGGAATGGGAGCAGGAGAAAAGGAATGGAGAGTGACACCCTCTCTCCATGTGCCTTCTATGAAGTTCTGACTCTTAGAACCATGGTTATGTTTCAAGCAGCCAAAGAACAATAAATTCAACTCGAATGTGGGGAAGAGGCCCCACAACGGAATGCAAACAGTAAAAAGTTAGCCTAGCGATATTATAAATGAGTAAAATAACCACACCGAAAGGAGCAGGAAGAACAGCACTAATCTGTCACATTGAAGAGTTTGAACGATTTTGACCGGATACTCTAAGGTTAAAGGAAAAAAGAACCATTGCCAATACTGCATTCTAGTAAGGAAGCTTGTTTTCCACAGGGGTCTGGGCTAACAGTTCTGAAACTCCAGTATGTGTATACTAGGATTGAACCAGTAAGTACATAAAGTATAGGTAATGAGAACCAGGTTTCTTGCTGTTGGAGAAACAGGTTACAAATAAGGAAAGGGGGATGGCTAGACTGAATCCTGG
The DNA here is from genome assembly GCF_021613505.1 of Equus quagga. Lineage (NCBI taxonomy): Eukaryota > Metazoa > Chordata > Mammalia > Perissodactyla > Equidae > Equus > Equus quagga. The sequence continues at coordinate 25,437,346 of NC_060273.1, read as the reverse complement.
GATGTTGGATTGAAATATGAGGTATCAGTAGGAATTCACTTTATATGTATATAATATATATATAAACATATATATATAAAAAATATATGTACATAAATATATATATAGAGAGAGAGAGAAATGTGGAAATAAATTTGTAGAAAATGTAGAAATAAAAATAATGTGTGCATGAGTTCTATATATTTCTTAGCTCTGAGCGGGCCTAGAAGCAATGAAAGCAAGTAGCAATGAACATATCTAGCTCAGATTTTGGATGATTCCAGGGAGGGAGCAGGGAAAATACAAGTGAACCTGGAAAATCTTGTGATGCCAGAATGAAAGGAAATTCTCAAAAAAAGATGGTGGCTCGTCAAAGGACCACAGGAGCCACCTTGAAGAAGTTCCTAATGGCCAATTCTAGAACTATTTGAGAAGAAAATAAATAACAATAATATTGGATTGTCACCCATATAATAAAAACAGAGAATCCGCAAGTCCATACTGATATAAATAAATAAATGGCAGAAGGACAGCTCTTCCCTTCAATAGAGGTCCACTTGATCAACGTAGAAGGAATGTGGGAAATGAAAATCACCATTCCACAATCATGACAGTAATAATTGCTGCAATCCAGAGCTATCAATGGATGCTAAAATTAATGGGTAAATATAGGGTGAAAATAAGATATGTGCATAGTTTCAAAATATGTCCCTTTGTAAAGGGAAAATAGTAACTTTACAGTTGAGAAACCCAGAGGACACCACTGTAACCAAGTGATCAAGGCTAATGTCACCAGCAATAAGATATCATGTACCCCTGATCTGATGCCCTGAGAAGGGCACAACTTACCTCTGAGGTTTTCTTGCTAAAAACACGTAACTGTAACCTTAATCTAACCATGAGAAAACATCAGACAAATCCAAATTCAGGGTATTCTACTGCCTAACTGTGGGACTCTTTGAAAGTGTCAAAGTCATCAAAAACAAGGAAGACTGAGGAGCTGTCCCAGATGGAAAGAGACTAAGGAGACACAACAATGAAATGCAGTGTGGGATCCTGGATTGGATCCTGGAAGAGAAAACTGGCGTTCCAGTGAGGTCTGTAGGTTAGTGAGTAGGATTGTCCTAGTGTCGACTCCCTGGCTTTGATCATTGTACTATGATTACATAAGATGCTAACATTAGGATAGGCTGGGGGCTAGGTATACAGGAACTGTCTAGGCTATTTCCACAGCTTTTTTGTAAATCTAAAACTATTTTGACGTAAAAGTTTAAAAAACTGTTTCAAATGTCGAGTTGGCTGGAATTGTTGGTTGAGAGGTTGAGAAAGGGATGAGGGAGGCAAAGGTGACACTCAAGTCCCTGGTTGACGGGTGGATAGTGGTACCATTTGCTGGGATTGGTGACACAGGTTTTGGGGAAGGAGGATAAGTTCTGTTTGGGGCATTGTGAGTTTGGGGCGGGTGGGCCTTGGGAATACCAACAGTGATGTCCTCCGGGCAGCTGGACAATACAACCCAGTGCTGAGGACAGAGTGGCAGAGGCAGATGAGTCTCTGGGTACGTGCCAGGTGAGGACAGAGCAGTGGTCCTAGGACAGACCCTAGTGCAGCTCCACATTTTGTGGGTGACAGAGCCAGAGCAGTTGACACCAGAAAGGCGGGTGTCACACCAATCAAGCAACAGCAGAGTCAAATGCTGCTAGCCAGAAGACCAGTAGCTAGACTACGCTGTCTGTTAGATGTGGTAACAAAGAAACTGTGGGTGAGAGGACTCTCCACAGAGCGTGGAAAGGAAGCCAAACTGGAGTGGGTGCAGGGGAGAAAGGGAGGTGAGGAAGTGGAGACACGATGGAGAGAACTCTCCAGAAGCTCAACTTTGAGGGAAGGTGAGAAGACCCGTGAGGTGGCAGCGAGGGGCTGGAACTAGAGAGCACGTTTCATGAAGGGGAATGAAAGACTAAAGAGAAGGGAACTAGTTACGTTGCTAAAATATTAGTGAAAAATCCAGAAACACTGAGGATTAATGCTCAGAAAGTAAATGTTCTGTCATCTTAATCTGAGCAAAACTGTACCAAACACTAAATTTCCCCTAGTTCAAATTATGAGCTATTGGAGAAGAAGTGTAGGCCTTTTTTTCCTCCTTGAGAGGAATTCATTGATTCACCTCAACGGAAACATGGAACTCAATTGACCTACCAGCCCCAGTTTACCCTTCTGAGAACCAGTGTCCAGCCCACCCAGCATAGCTTGCAGTGCTGAAGGCCCCAAATTCCTGGGAAGGGCAGTATTCCAGGGCAGTGTTCTCTCCAACTGAGGAGGCTGTGGCACATGGTGGGCAATCTCCAAATGGTGAACGTTGAATGAAGCGCACACAAATGGCATATCAGCTGCTGGCAGGGAAGGGACCAGATGCTTTGGCCACGCCCATGTCGTGGCCATGGGATGAGCCCAGGGTGGCTGCAGCCTGGCACAAGCTCCGGGATATGTTTGTGGGCGCAGGTGGGAGGGTGGAGACAGGCAGCCTGAGAGAAACCAATCTGGTTGGAGACGTTCACAAAATGAGGAGGGAGAAGCCACTGTGCAAGTGGGAGTTTTGGCTTCTAGAATCAAGAGAAAAAATATAGTCTCTTCAGTGGAAGGAAGAAGAGGGGAAGTGCCCTAACTTTTGCAGGGTCATTGTCATTGGTTAAATAACATTATGCAAATGAACAGACCCAGAACAAGGCCTGGAGTAAAAAAATCAGTGATGTTAGAAACCTGGACCTGAATCTCAGGGGTTGGTTCCATTTCAGAGCATCTTCACATCCACTCTCACTCATGAACATCCTAACCAGGCTTATGTCTACCTCCTCTGTTAAGGCTCTGAATTCCTGGATGGTTGAGGCTGATCAAGGCTGGCATCTACTAAATGGTTTGCCTGGGATTCATCAGGGAACATGTCAGGAGCAGAAAACAGGGGGAAGTCTTTTCCCCCCACTGCAGAGGTGTGAAGGAGGGGCGGTGAGTCCAGGATGAGAGGCCCTGAGGGCTAAGGACCCGAGAGCATCAGTGGAACACAGGCTGGCTTTGGGGATGCAGAGCTGAGTGCCAAGAGTCCAATCCCAGGCCCAATCCTTCCAGGAATCCAGCCCGTTCCAGGCAAGGGCACATATACTCTGGACCAAGCCAGGGAAATGAAGTGGGGTTGGGGAGGAAAAGGGGAGGAGCAGAGCAGGGGGCTGGCCCCAGCCTTCCCTGGGTCAGGCGTCCAACACAAGCAACCCACTGACCCAGCCCAAGAGAACCTGGTGTGCTGGGTAGCTGGCCCAGGGTTCTCAGCTGCCCAGCGGTATTATTGAAGCCTTGGGGCAGCAACCCTTGGACAAATGGCTCTGAGAAAGAGCAGGAAGCCTAGAGTGGCCGAGTGCTGGGAAGCAGCTAGGGTCAGGAAATCCTGGCCACATGAGGCCACACAGGAGCCTAGAAGGAAGAAAAGAAGTCTGCAGTGAAGCAGAAACAAGGCCCCAGTTCTCTACCAGTACATGAGGTCAGGGAAAATAAGAATAACAAATAGACAGGGTTTACCATGAGCACATCCTCTTATGCATTTATTTAATTCTTTAACTATCCTATGAGGTAAATCCTAAAGTTATCCCCCTTTTGAAAATGAGGAAACAGAGTCCCAGGGGCTAAAGTAACTGGTGCAAGGTCATAAAACCGTTCAGTGGCAGAGCTTGGATTTCTTAAGCAGGCTCCACAGTCCAGGTCCTTAACCGTAAGATATATGCCTCTTTGATAACATAGCACAAAGCCAGGAATGCTGTCTCAGGTGGCAAAATGAGAAGGTGATCTAAGTAAGATCACACTAAAAAGGGAGCAAAGTGTCTGCCAACACTTCCGCACTGTGCCAGGATACAATCTTCCCTTCCTATTTCATATACAGAGACAAGAAAGAAATGCATCTGTTTTTTGAAAAATAGAGTCTGTCTTATTGAAAAAATAAGAGTCTTTGCTCCTGTAACTAATTTAGCCATCAGGGTGAGCTTCAAAGGCCTACTTAGGCATTTGCTCCTGGTCCCTGGGAAGCTGGAGTGGCCTACACTGCTACCGTCCCCCTCCCCCTTGACTCTTCCAGCCCCCATCCTGGTGTCCCCACACTCAGGATCCCGCTCCAAGAGGCCGCCACCTCTCTCCACAAAGCTCTGTGGGCCAGACCCTGCCATCCCCCCACCTCCATCAGCGCTGCGCCAATCCATCCACTCATGGACCTGTCTCTGCAGGAAAATCAACGCAGGGTTGCACAAATATGTCTCCCCATTCATTCTAAGTAGCAAGTGCATCTTCTGGAAACATGATGCTTTAATCCAGCATGCTGAATCGTAATGGTGTAAGGGAGAAGACTGAGGAGGGAAGTCGTCGGGACCATCCCGCCCCCAGGAACTGGCTCTCTACAAACAAAGACCTGGTTCTATAGCGTGCCTTTAAGCTCCCAGATATATTTTTAAATCAACTTTATTGAAGTATAAGATACATATAATAAACTGCACTATTTAAAGTGTACAATTTGATGAGTTTTGACAGTTGTACACACCTGCGGAACTGCCTCCCTAATCAATATATAAAACTTTTTCATCCCCTGCAAAGTTTCCTTCTGCCCTTTGGGTCCACCCCCAGCTCCCAGGCATCCACTTGGAGATACAGCTGGAGGCATTTTTTCTGTCTTCAGTTTGGGATCTGGCATGCCCTAGACAGCGACTGAGAAAGTCTGTTGTTTTGAAGACTATACACATGCACGTGTACTCACCAGAAACCATTATGGTGGCTTCACCGAGCCACAAACAAATTCACCCCAAAGCAGGTGGGAAACAATGGAACCCTTCTCTCTGTCTTTTGACTAGGAACTGGGTAACTCCATTTTTCATTTAGCCTTGGCTTTCTACACTGACTAAGCCTGATTTTAAAGTGATGAGAAAGACCCTTAATATGGAAGCAATTGCAAACTGTGTTTTTATTGACAAGCCGATGGATTTTGCTGTGTTCCAGAGTCATTCCACAATTATTTGGCTGGTTTTTGATTATCTGGCTATAACCTGCATGTTTTAGTTTTCCCTGAAGGCTATTAAATGTGGGTTAATAGTTGTGTGTGCCTCTTAGATCATCTGAAATAGAAAATTCCTTTTTCTCCTAAATGAGAATTAATTGTATTTGAGCTCAGAGGGTTTTTTCCTAATGCATTAGGGTTGTGGATAATGACGTTCATTTCTCCTCGTGGGCGCAGCAGCCAAACCTAGAATAATCCCATTCGATTCAAAAGACATTTATAGAGCATTTTCTTTTTGCTAGATATTTACTTGGCCCTTATGCTGGATAAAAATGTGTAGGATGCTGTTGTCCTGAAACAACAGCAACAACCAAAATCTGTAGCAGGGAAAGACACACTCATAGAATGCACAATTATGTAAGCTGAAAGAGATCAGATCTGGGCGGAGGCTTTGTGGAGCCAGTGGAGATGGGGTGGGGGAGAGTGGGAATATGCTCTATACAGGGAAGACTGTTGGCTCTCCTCAAGTCATCCTACACACTAAGCCAAGAAACCAGGAGTTAAGCCTGAAAAGATAAGTTGGGGCTATGTGGTGGAAGGTCACAGTAAATAGTTTATTCTTAAATCAGTAGGCAGGGGAAGCAATTGATTTGAACCTATGGGGTAGGACAGATGGATCTGGGAAGGCCTAGAGGCAGGAAGACCAGTTGCAAAGCCGCTGCTGCAGCTCAGTTCCCAGAAAAGTCACATCTGGAATTTTAGGAGGAAGTATATGAGAGAGACGGATGGAGGCAGAAAGTGTAAGACTTGTAACTTTGTGGATGAGGAGGTTGAGGGAGAGGCAGGCGGTAAAAGTGATTCAAGTTTGCAAAATCTAGAGCTGGGAAGAGATCAGGACAAGGGTGTATAACAGAGAGCCAGCTCTGGAGAAGTGAGAGTCAACCAGTTTCAGGCAGTTATACACTCAGAAGAGGAAGCTTCACCCATTGCTGCTCAGTGGAGCATGTGATGTGTAAACGTCTGCTTCTCCTCCTATTAGCAGGATCACCTTGGCAACAGTAGGCATCATAGTGAGGTGACAAATTCCACAGATAGTGACTTGGCCACAATTTTGTGGTAAGCCTATAGAAAGAAGGTGATGAGATGGCTTCCCACAGTAGACCAGATTAGATACTTTGAAGGGTTTCTGCACTCCTGTGTAACTAGATTCTAGATCAACTACAACAAATAGAATTTTAAAACCTTTCTAGGCACACAAGAAGTGGTTGTAACCATTGACTTTTGCTGCGTAACAAATCACCCCCCATCACCCCACGACATTTTCGGATAAACAAAATCTGAGTGTGTTTACCATGACAGACAACCACCAAAGGAACTTCTAAAGAATGTACTTTAAGAGGAAGAATGTCTTGAGGCAAGAATGAATTATAAACAGAGAAATGTATAAACATATAAGTAAATCTAAACAAACATCTCTTAAATAAGATGATAAGAATAATGTCTAATTTGGGGTAGGGAGATAGAACCAGAAGACTGAAACAGTTAGAAGGAGGTGATAAGATTTAGTTTCCTAATGTCCTTGAATTTTACTGAGTGGAAGTGGATGTTAAGATATTGAATAACATTAGATTTTGCTAAGTTGTTAAATTTTAAGAGTAAACAATAAAATGGTAGAAATGGAGTATAATTTCCAAATCTGTAGAACGGAAAAATGAAATATGATCACATTCCAACAGATAAACCAAAACACAACCAATCCAAACAAAGACAAAATAAAGGAGAAAAAGAAAACAGAGAAGGCTGGACACATCAGAAAACACAAAGGATAGTAGAAATGAGTCCAAATATGTCATTAAGCACAATAAAAACAAATGCACTAAACTTTCTGATTAAGAGACAGAGATTGTCACCTTAAATTTTTAAAAATCCGGGAGTATTCTTTTTTCAACAAATATATCTAAAACACAAGGAGAGGGAAATGTTGGAAGTAAAGGGATGGGAAAGGGTATGGTAGGCAAATTCTAAAGAGCAGAAAGCTGGGGTCACTACCTTAATATCAAACAAAGTAGCTTTTCACATAAAATACATTATCGAAGATGAAGTGTGTCATTTCGTGAAGATGAAAGATTCAACTCACCAGGAAGATAGAATCATTCTTAACTTGGATGACCTCTCCCATCTGTCATCTTCTCTTCTCCTTCAGTGTCACCACTTGAGTTCAGACCTTCATCAACCTCATCATGCCCCACCACAGTTCATTCTCCGCTCAGTAGCCAGTGTGGTCATCCCACAATTCAGATGGCTTCTTATGATAAAGCCCCGATTCCTGAGCATGCTGTGTCCACACGTTGCAATCTCATCGGTACTCTACCCCCTGCTCCCCACTTGTGCCCATCACAGCTATTACATTCTATCATGGTAACTATGCTTGAAGCTTTCAAAACACATTGCCTCTGGTCTCCAGGCCTTTGGACATGCTGCTTTCTTTGTCCAGTCTAGTCTGCCCTCTCCTACTTGCTTGGTTGACTGACTCCATCAAGGTTTTACTTAAATGACCCTCCTCTGGGGAACCTTCTCTGACCTTCCTCTTCTGGATGGAGGCCCCTCCTGTTCTGGCGCTAAGAACTCCCGTAGTATATTTCATAGCATTATTTCACACTTTGTCCCCCTTGCCTCTTTACTTGCCTGCCTCCCTGGGTAAGCTGTGAGCTCCTTGAAGGCAGGTACTGTCATTCATCATGATGTCAGCAAGTATTTTTTGAGCACCTACTACGTGCCAAGGATTCTTCTAAGAGCTAGGGATAGAACCGTGAACAAACAAACAAACAAACCAAACGTCTGCCTTCATGTCTCTCACGTTCTAGTGGAGGGAGTCAGAAAACAAACTCTATAAATAAGGAAAATATATAGTTTTAGAAAATAATAGGTGCTTGGAGAGATATAAAACAAGGAAAGGGACAAGGAGTAAATGCTGGAGGAGAAATTTTAAATAAAATAGTCAAGGGAAAGACTCATCAAGAAGTGACATTTAATCAGAGACTTCAAAGAGGTGAGGGAGTGAGCCATTCAAATATCTGGGGGAAGAGAATTTAAGAGAGAAGGACCAGTGAGTGCAAAGGCTCTGTGCAGGAGCAAGGGTGGCCTGTTAACAGATCAACAAGGAGGCCAGCATGGCTGGAATTTAGTGAGTGGTGGTGGTGGGAGTCGAGCTCAGAGACCCATTATTAGATTGAATTGGGCCTTGTAGTCCATTCTAAGGACTTTGGACTGTTATTTTGGGTGAAATGAGAATCCTTTGGAGGATGTTAAGTAGAGGAATGGCATGACCCAACTCCAATTCAAAGTAACATATTGTAGACAATGTAATATTTTAAAAGCAATCACTCTAAATGCAATATTGAAAACAGACCAAGGAAGACAAGGGTGGGAGCTGGGGGACAAATTAGGAGGCCATTATACTAATATAGTCCAGAGATGGAGGGTGGTTGGAACAGGGAGGTAACAGAGGAGGTGAAATCGGGATACATTTGCTAATGGATTGAATGTGGTGGGTCAGACAAAGGCAAGTAAAGGATGAAGCCAAAGTGTTCCTCCTAAGCAACTGGAAGGATGGAGTTGTCATTACCAAGATGGAACAGATGTTGGATGAGTATTGGGGAGGGTGGGGTACACAGGGGAGGAAGAATTCAGTTTTGGTTATGTAACTTTGAAATGCTTATTAGACATCCAAGTGGTATGCCAAATGGGGAGTTAGATATACAAATCTGGAATTGAGGGAAAAGTTTGGTTTGGAGATAGAAATGTGGCACAATGAGCCAACTTAGCATATAGATGCTTTCAAAAGCCCTAAGAATGACAAGCTTTCCAAGAGACTGAGTGAAGAGAGAAGAGGTTGTATCACCTGCACCCAGCACAGCCTCTGGCCCACAGTTGGTGCCCAATATAAAGACTAAGAAAAAGCAATTGAAGTTGACAGTTAGAAGAGCCTGTTGACCTTCAAGAGAGCAATTTCGATGTAGTAGTGGTGGTAGAAGGCAAATGGCAAGGCATTAAGGAATAAGAGAGAGAAACTCCAAAGACAAAATTGGGAGGTAACCAGAGCTGTGGCTAGAGAAGATTTTCTGGGCATAAAGATCTGGTTATGTTTGAAGCTTTTCGGATGGAAGAAATGAAAAAGAAGAGAGAAATAATGGCCTAGGCTACCTGTGGAGTGAGATGGGGCAGAGAGGGACGGAAGAGAGGAAGTGTGAAGGAAGAGAGGTTCTGAGGGGTAGAGGAGAGAACTTCTCAACAAAGTGGGAGGTAAGATTCTCTGAGGGCAGTGAGGGCCCAGGACACCAGGCTAGGGATTGAGGAAGAAGGACATTTTTAAAATTTAGACCCTGGTGGGGGTGGGAAGTGTATTGGCTGACAGAGAGTCACATGAGGTAAATGAAAATATGAGAGAACTGGGGTGAGGCCCAGGCAGGGTTGGCACATGAGTCTGCAGTGGGCGTGGCCAACCAGCACCTGGTCCTGGCCCCCTGGAGGTAGGAACCAAGGTGACTGGCAAAGCCTGCGGTTCTGAGTGACTGTGAGGTACCAGGGTGGCTGCCTATGGTTCACAGAAATGCACTAGCAATGAACTTTCCAAAAAGGAAAGTAAGAAAACAATACCATTTACAATAGTGTCACAATAGATAAAATACTCAGGAAGAAATTTAACTAAAGTACAAGATTTGTACACTGAGAACTACAAAACATTGTTGAAAGAAATGAAAGACTTAAACAAAAAAGATCCCGTGGTCATGGATTAGAGGACTTAATATTGTTAAGATGACACTACTCCCTAAGTTGATCTACAGATTCCATGCAATGCCTATCGAAATTCCAACTGCCTTTTTGGCAGAAATGGACAAGCTGATCCTAAAATTCATATGAAAATACAAAGGACCCAGATTAGCCAGAACAATATTAAAAAAGAACAAAGTTGAAAAACTCACACTTTGGTATTCTAAAACTTAGTACAAAGCTGTAAAAATCAAGACAGTATGGTACTGACGAAAGGATAGACATACAGATCCATGGAATAGCATTGAGGGTTCAGAAGCAAATTCTCACATTTATGGTCAATTGATTTTTGACAGGAGTAACAAGACAATTCAATAGAGAAAGAATAATCTTTTCAACAAATGGTGCTGGGACAACCAGATATCCACATGAAAAAGAATGAGTTTACATCATATAAAAAATTAACTCAAAATACATCAAAGACCTAAATGGAAGAGGTGAAATTAGAAAATTCTTAGAAAACATGAGGCTAAATCTTCATGACTTTGGATTTGGCAGTGGTTTCTTAGATATGACATCAAAAGCACAAGTAACCAAAGAAAAAAATAAATTGGACTTTATCAAAATTAAAAACTTTCGTGCTTCAAAGGACACTATCAAGAAAGGGAAAGAACAACCCACAGATGGGAGAAAATATTTGCAAACCATATATCTGGAAAAAGTCTAGCCTCCAGAATATATAAAGAACTCTTACAACTCAACAATAAAAAAACAAATAAGCCAATTAAAAAATGGGCAAAAGATCTGAATAGACATTTCTCCAAAGAAGATATGCAAATAGCCAGTAAATACATGAAAAGATACCCAACATCATTAGTTATTAGAGAAACGCAAACCAAAACCACAATGAGATACCACTTCACACCCACTAGGATGGCTAGAATAGGAAAAAAAAGAAAAGACAGACAATAAGAATTGGCTGGATGGTAGAGAAATTGGAGCCCTGGCCCATTGCTGGTGAGAACGTACAATAGTGCAGCTGCTTTAAAAATAGTTTGACAGTTCCTCAAAAAGTTAAACTAGACTTAACCATGTGACCCAACAATTAGCAATTCCTCTCCTAGATATATACTTAAGAATTGAAAACATATGTTCACACAAAAACGTATACATGAATGTTCGTAGCGGCATAATTCCTAATAGCCAAAAAAGTGGAAATACCCCAAACATCCTGATGGATGGAGATATGGGATGGACAAGAGGAGATGAGACACACTCACGCCTTGAAGGGAGATACTAGAGCGTGTGGATCCATGTTGCTCCAATGACTTGAGAGGAGATAGCTGGGGCTGGAAGAGTTAGAGAAGACACTGTGGAATGGAGAGAATTGCACTGAGGTCTAGAAAAGTTGAAGCCAGAGAGTTCTAGAGGAAGGCCAATAAACAGCATTTCCAGGCAGGGAAATAGCTAGAGCAAAGCCTGGAGGCAGGAAAGGCTGTTAGACATGCAGGAGATAGGAAGCAGAGGTCCTTAAGGAGGGAGCGTGGGAGTGGCCAGACTTGCTGAAGGGCGCCACAAAAGCTCCCTAGTCAAAGACTGGGGCCAAAAAGGGTATTAGGTTGATGTCAGGTCCCAGTGCTCACCATCCTACTGCCTTGTCGGGGAGAAGCTGGTGTGAAATCTGTTGGCCTGACTTTAGCCCCATCACCTGTTCACCGTGGCACGTTTCTCTGACCCTGGCCCCTCAGTCAGGACAGCAGAACCTGTGCATGTGGCCTCATATTTGTGGTGTGAGAAAGCACCTTTCCTCAGAACAGAAATCCCACAGGGCCCTCCTCACCTGCCCTGCCCACCCCGATGCCTGCTTGGCTTGGGGCTGGCGTGTGCCCTTTGCAGGTCCTGGCAGCCTGGCTTGCATTGTTTTCATGCCCTAACAGACCTCAGAAGGGAGAGCCGCTAACTCCCAGTAGCATTTAGCTTCGCTCTTTAAACATCTGGGTCACAGATATGCTCAGTTAATTAATGTTCTTAGCGCTGCTCATTTGCCTGCTGGATAATAGATTGATTCATAATTTCAATAAGCAGCTGTGTATATCTTTCCCCTGAACATAAAGGCAGCTTGCTGTCATTCATCACTTTGCATTTGGCGAATTTAAATATATTCAGAGAGACACTGTTTAGGGAGGGGTAAGGGAGGAGGCGTAGGGGAAGACTTCTGATTTTCTTACCATTTTGCCTCCAACAATTACTCTGATTTGGAACTAATTTGGGTTTAAAGCACATGTTAACCGCATCTCTCTCAAGGGCACTTAATAAATTCCCTGTCACTTGTTTCAAAGGAGACCAGACAGGCTTCCTTTTTGGGATGAGAGCAGAGGGTTTCTGAGTAGCTTTCACAGGAGCCAAGAGCCCCTGCAGAGAAGATCCCCGCCCCCCCCTTCGCCCCACCCCCCCTCGGAGAAGGGGCACTCATGTCCCTGAGCAGAGTTCCCTTCCTGGCTGGAAATGCCCAAGTGCTTGAGAGGAGCCCAGGATCATCTGAGAAGAAGCCCCCATGCTGCTCAGCTGCTGGGCCAGGGCCACCACCCATCAGGTCTCTGGGGACCCAAAGATAGAGGTCAGGATGTAGCCAGGTGACCAGATGTCTTCATGCCTTGGTTTGCTCATCTTTAAAATGGGGAGAGTGATAGCCTCTATCTCACAGGGTTGTTGTGAAAATTTCATTATTTATTCTCTACAATGCTTACATACAACGCAGAGTATGCCTTCAGTACATGCCAGCTGGTAATATCATTTTTTAATTTATTAGGCACCAGCTGTATATTAATGATCATCACTCCTGCCCCAGCCACCTCACAGGATTGTGAGAACAATCATGACGATTGTGCTTGCCTCTCGTGGTCCAGCCTGCACTGGAATCATCTCAGAGAGGGCGGACACAGCCCCATGCTTATATTCTCAGAAGCCTGTCCCCAGGCAGAGCACACAGAGAGCTCTTCAAAACGTGTTTGTGGAGTTTAAATGAATAAATGTGGTTGCCTTTTTAAAATGATGACGTTCACCACATTTATAATGTGCTCATCCGCAAACATGTTTTGAGCAGTTGGTCTGTGATTTTCTTCTATCAGGGAATGAAATGAATTAGATACAATTCCTGCCCCTAAAGGAATGTGAAAACTGGGGAATACGTTTGTTCAAAAGTTGGAATGCAAGGTTTTAAACACATGGGCAGGCAGGAGAGGAAAGGCCACTAAACTGTCATGGGCCCTGTGGTGGGAAGGCTTGGCAGGCAACACCATCTCTGTATCAGTTAGTTATTGCTGCATAAAAACTACCCCAAAACTTAGTGGCATAACGCAATATGCATTTATGATTGTTCACAAGTCTACAGGTCAGCTGGCTGGTTCTGTGATCTGGACCAGGCTCAGCTGATTCTGGCTGGATTCGTTCATGCATCTCCTGTCAGCTAGCGGGTTGGCCTAGGGCTGCCTGATCTGGGATGATCTCGTCCACTTGTCTGATGGTTGACTGGCTGTTGGTTGGGTCACAAGTATCTCATCCTCCAGCAAGCCTGCTGGGCTTACTGCCATGGTGCCAGCAGGGTTCTGAGAGTGTGGAACCATGCAAAGTCTAATCCAGGAATAGGCACGTCCTCGCTTCCAATACATTCTGTTGGCCAAAGCAAGTCACAAGGCCAACCAGTATTCAAAGGATGGGGAAAGAGTAATCCCTTGATGGGAATTACTACAAAGTCATACTGCCAAGGGTGTATAGAAGGAAGAGTGAAGGACGTGGGTGTTTTTGCAATCTATCACAATCTCCTACCATTGTCGCAGGACATGGAGCAGAAAGCAAGTACCAGGATTATGTTGCACATTTAGGATGTTTCTGCGCTTTTTCATCATTATAAATAAGATTGCAATAAATATCTTATACATAACTTATGTGCACAGCTCTGATTATTTCCTTGGAATGGATTTCTAAAGTGGATTTACTGAGTCAAAGGAGAGGATAATTTTCAAAGCACAAAGTATATGTTTTGAAATCCCTTTTTTGAAAGATTGTAATAATTTTCCCTGCCTCCAGCCCATTTTATATTGACCTTGGAAAAATGTGAATAATGTCTTTTTTTAAATGTGGCATCTCATTGTTTTAGTTTTTTATTTAATACCTATGAGGTTGAATGTTTAATATGTCTGTTTCTTCTTCTGTGAACTGCTTCTTTGGGCCCTTTGCAGCAGAGTAGATTTAATGAATCTCAGTTTACGAGTGAGGAGGAAATGGAGGTTCAGAGAGGTTAAGTGACGTGTTCAGGTGGCCCAGCCAGCCGGAAGCAGAACCAAGGTTTAGAAGTCAGATGTCCTGCTCTTTTACTTTTTCCTGCTCCCTCATGTTCTGAACAGAAGGCTAGAATCCTAAAACATGAACATAGGACACGCTTCAAAGAAAATCAGACAGTGACCCTAGGGAATCTATATCCAGGCTTGTCAAGCTGGAGAGCTTCCTGGGCAGGGCTCACCTGTGAGTTGGCTGTGTGGGGGTGTCACGGGCCTGCAGTGCTGATGGAGGTGGGGTGAGACCTGCGGACCTGAACCATGTTTCCCTTTGTGGTCTCAACGGTGCCTCCCCCTCCCCTGCTGCTCTGCTCTCTCCCTAGCTCGCCCGCTACACCAAGGAAGGCTTCCTGCACCTGGGAGCCCTGGGGACCACCACACTCCTCCCTGACACCCGCTGCCTGGTGGACAACTCCAAGAGTCGGCTGCCCCAGCTCCTTGACTGTGACAAGGTCAAGAGCAGCCTGTACAAGCGCTGGAACTTCATCCAGGTGAGCGCTGGGTGCACAGGGCCGGCCCCCCGGAGCAGCCAGAGGAATCTGCTTCCCCAAGAGGATCCCACAAAGTGCCACCAGAGGTCTCCCAGCCCTGGGCCAGGCCCAGAGACCCAGGGCACGTTCCAAGGGGATGGGCGGGGGGATTTACGTGTGAGAAGCCTTCCTGCGCCCTGCAGCCGTGCTAATCTGGGTTGGGCTCTGACAGATCTCCAGAGGGGGTGTGGGGGTGATTTTCCTGAAATCTGCTAAGTACCTACAGTAAGTAGGATTGAGAAAGTCAGACCTTGAATGTCCCAGGGAATCCTGCATCTGGACACCATCCCCCCTAAAGCTCATCACCTGGTTCAGCCACTCAAACTTGCGGAAGCTTGTTTGTTTCCTGACTTTAGGGTTTCCAGAGGAGGTCCCGATCATCTCTCCCCCAGTGCAAAGAATTTTGGTGGGATTGTTCCCCATGAGAGGCCATGTGCCAGGCACTATGGTGGTTAAACCTTGCTCTCTCTCTTTCTTGCTGTCTCTGTCTCTCTGTGTCTGTCTCTCTATGTCACTCTTTCTCATTCTCTGTATCTCTCTCTCAATCTCTGTATCTCTCTCTGTCTGTCCCTGTCTCTCTGTCTTTCTGTCTGTCTCTGCCTTTCTCTCTATCTGTCTGTCTCTGTATCTCTGTCTCTCTCTATGACTCTCTCTGTATGTGTGTGTCTCTCTCTCTGTCCGTCTCTCTCTCTCTCCTCCCTCGTACCCCCATCTCCTCCCAGAATGGAGCCATCATGAATAAAGGCACAGGGCGATGCCTGGAGGTGGAGAACCGGGGCCTGGCTGGCATTGACCTCATCCTCCGCAGCTGCACAGGACAGAGGTGGACGATTAAGAACTCCATCAAGTAGTGGGGAGGAGCTGGGGCCCCCGGAGCCTGGCCCCTGGGACAGGGTGTGCCATCTTCTGGACCAGCCACACTGGTGGAGAGACAGCAAGGGGCCAGCAGGTGCTCATTGGGCCTCCCGGGGCTTCTCTAGGGCAGCATGGGGGCCCCAGATGGAGACTTTGTGTCCCCATCAGGCATTCAGCTGTCATGAGGCTCACGCACCCTGGAAAAGCCCCCTCAACCTTTCTCTGGGAACCCAGGAGCCATGTCTTCTACAGCCTGAATGTGGACCTGGTACCAAGGAGTGAAAGAAACATCCACACCTCCTCCTTGTCATCTTCCTCCCTACTATCAGGACTGGGACTGGCAGGGGCCCCACCCTTTTCTCATCTTTTGCAGCAGCAGCAGCAGTTTCTGAATTCCACTCCAGCCCTCAACAAAGTGGGGAGGGTCTCAGCCACACCCTAGCTCCCCCTCCTCAGAGGAGACAGCCAGGCCCTGAGACTCAGTTTCCCCTGAGGTTGCTTCTGCCCAGATACCCATTCATAGCCCAAGGCTGCCACGCCCAAACCTTTCCATCAGGTGGCCTTGAGGGCAGCAGCTCTGGACTTTTCTGGACCCTCCGTGAGATGGCCTGGAAGAAGCTGACACTTCCACAGTCATCAGGGCACTAGGATCCTATGTGCCTGGGCCAGCTCTTCTGCCTATGTCTGGAAGGAGCCAGAGGCAGGAATAGGCTGGGCACGCGGGGTAGTCTCAGCTGTGAGTGCCCCCAGGCTACAGCCAGGCCAGTGTAGCTCTGCCTGCTCGGGGACCAGGGAGCCCTGACTCATGGAGGCTGCTATGGGGGGAGCGGCAAGGGGCCTCCACCTGGAGCTTAAGGACTGGAGCCAGCACAGCAAAGCGGGACAGGACCCTCGAGGATGCTCTGTGCTCATTTCAGTTCACCTCATGCTCTGCTGGCTGACAGGGGAGAAGGCAGTCGATTCCTCTCAGAAGAGTAATAATTTTTTTCGATTGCCCTCTGGTTAGGGTGCACTTATAAATCAGAGTTAATATATGGATGTGTGTGCATGTGTATGAGTATGCGTGCCTGTGTGTGCGCGTGGCAGGGCGTGTGCAGCTGCATGTGCGTATATGCGTGTGGCACCATGTGGCGTGTGTCTGGGTGTATGTGCCTGAGTGCGTGGTAGAGCAGACGTGGAAGTGTGTCCTTGGGCCTGCTGCTTCATTGCTCTCCTGGATTGGGACATGGCTGCCAAGAAGCTTGGGGGGCTGGCCATGCATTGTTCGCCAGGAGGACATGGCTCAGCCTTGCCCCATGTGGTGCCCCAGATGGAAGGCTGTCCCTTCTGCCAGTTCCCATCTCTCCCTCGTGCCGTCCCCAGCCAAGCCCTGCCCAGAGCCAAACCCTGTAGTTGCCCAGTTGGGGGTTTACAGTGCTTCATTTGGTGCCATCTTATTGGTGATCACCCTGCCCATCTCCCCTCTCGTGAAATAAATACATGTGAGCACTTCCCAAAGCAGCCTGTGCACTTCTTGGTTCCTCCAGAACCTGGGACCAGGGGAGGGGAGTTCCAGGGACGTGGCAGAGGGCTTCTTTGGTTGGGAGTTTGTTTTATTAAAGGCAAAAACCCTATAGCTTGGGGCTGAGACAAAGCCAGCCTGCATTTGCACTCGCCTCCCTCCCGAAGAGGACAGAGCTCGACATCTGGCACTTGCATACTAACCCCTGTTGACCCTGGCGTAGGTGGGTCAGGCTGGTACAGAAACCTATAAGGAAGCGGAGGGTTGTAGGTGATCCAGCTGAGCCATGCTGATCTGCCCCCTTCTGCTGCCATGCAGCCACTTCTGCCTCTCGAGGCAGACCATGGAGCCTGTGGTGGGAGCATCTGCCTCTTCTGTTCATGAAAAAGTGAAATCATAAAAGCACCAGGCCTCTGTCATGGAAATGGGCATGGAAGGAATGGGCAGGAGTCCCTTTGGCTATCACAGCCCCATGCCTCTCTTCCTTTGAGGAAGCCAAGAAGGCTCATCTTGTGTGATGTCACACAACACACAGACATGCATATCAGTTGCCATTTGCCCTTTGCGTTCTATGAGAATTGGGATCCACATGCACGTTGATGGAAAATGCTGCACTTTGGTATTGAGTTTATCGGACCTAAATGTTAGAGTCTCAGGGTAACTGTGAAGTGAAAGGAACTACAGATGTGCAGGTTCCCCTGTGAGGTCAGGGAGATGCTGAGATAATATCACGAGCCGGTACTTTGGGGAGGAGTCCTCCCAGAGTATGCCGTTCTCCCTCCTGTGTGGGTCTTAAAGTAGAAGTGCAAAGAAGGTGGCATCCCACTTTACCATTAGCTGAGGTTTTGACCTCAAATCCCAGTGAGGTACTCAGTGGGCCCATATGGGATCCTGCGTCCTACAGGAAATGGGCCCAAACCTCCTCAGACAAAAGAAATCGTGAGGTCTGCCCTGTTCTCCTACAATATCCAAACCCACATCCACTCTGATGGAATCAGGCCTACACCCTTCTGTGCTCTGGCATGCCCACTGCACTTTGGGCTCATTTGTACTCCTAGGCTGCACTCCCAAAATATGGACAGCATGAAGTATCCTGGAACTCGCACAAAAGAAGTACTTCCCCTCTTCAGTGTCACATGGCAGCAGGACAGGATGTTTGGGTTTGCTTTTGGGGAGCCATTTGCGTCTGGGCACCAGTCCATGTGCTCCAAGTCTAGGCTCCGGCCCATAGTTATAGCATGCAGGAGGCCTGGGCCGTCTGTTCATATAAGCACTGGCTGTCCGCACTCACCTGGGCTTCCTCCCAAAGGCTAGGCTAGCTGAGGAGAGCATGAGGCCAGCATCCCAGATCAGTCCCCTCTTTGCCCTGCAGGGTCCCGGTGTCCTAAAGGTGGTGGGGTCGAGAGGCCAGAGGCTAAGGCAGAAAAAAGGAATTAATGATATCAGAGAGAAAGGAGAGAAAAGGGAAGTAGGGGCCCTGGGCGACCTTGTGGTCCTCCATCCTTTGAGGGAATTTAGTAGTTCTGGAGACCTACACGTCTGCTCAGGCCTACAGGCAGCAAGCTCCAAGCACTGGACCCCAGGGAAATCTCACACTCCTTCACCGGATGTTGGAAGTTGGCGCCACGTGTAGTTTGAGGAGTGACAGATGAGCTTCCCGCCCCTCGCTGTCAGCCTGCACAGGTGGATGCTGCACAGGGAGCTGAGTTCTGACAACTTTTGCTGGTCTACCTCTATGCACTCAGTCCCCTCCCCCTGGTGCCCCCACTCCCCTGTCTCGTGGCCATTTCTTTCTCTCTTCTCTAATTTTTCCCCCCAATTTATATGGTAAAAAATATCACAGATGGTATTCCTGAAACATGTCCAAGCCATCAAAATCAATGTCTTTGAAGCTACATGTGTTATTTCTCAAATGTGTTTTTTATACTTATTCTGGTGGCTAGAAAAGAAGAAATAGAAAAGACTGGGAAAGCACAATTTGGGCCAGAAGCCACCATCTTAAGCCACTCCAAGCCTTTTTACTTGGGTTTCTGGAGCCATTTCTTTTCATCTGATATTTTTCTGCCATTCTTAAAAAGTCTTTGTTTCACAAAGTCAGGCCAGGCAGAGCAGGCGACTCTCTCAGGGCTGGCCAGTGAATCATCCAACAGTTGCTTGCTATTTCTCCTTCCACTGTGCCTGGGAGTGATGCTCTGAGAATGGCTGAGCAACAGCCAACCAGGTGGGGATGGGCTTGGGAGGGGCCTGGAGCTTGCACAGGGAACCAGGTGGCCATGAAGTCTGGGAACTGCCGGGTGACGGGACTTGTGTTGCCAATCCCTGCTCGTTGTCAGCATGTCAGCCTCTTGTTTTGTTTTGAGCTCCAGATCAGCAGTTGGGCTGGCAGGTCATCACCCCCTATCAGCTGCCCCTTCCTCTCTCCTGGATCACGAATCCCAGCCTCTTGGCCGCTCTGCTTTCTCACTTGGCAAGTTTCCCAGACCTGAGTATGGGGATCAGTGGTGGACCCCAAACTCCAGCGGTCCATTTCAATTCAAGTCAACAAATATATTTGGACTTAGCGTGTGGTTTGCCTTTGAAGACTTCTTGGAAGGGAAGGAGAGAGGGAGGGAAAGAAGAAAGAGCTAAAATACATTGAGCAAGTGACCATGAATATCATGGTCTTTAGCCCTTAAAGCTTATATCTGAGGAAAGAAAATAGTCACAATCTATTGGACGTCCCCACCTCTGAAGGCTGGACAGTCATGAAATGGGGTCTACGCCTATTGGCATAAATGGGGGTCAAGGCGTATTAGCAAATTCCAGTGTTCTTTCTCCAAAGAGCCTCCAGCTGATGGAAGGATCTTGCAAATATGGCTCCCAGCTTGACTTCATCTGCTACCTATTGACACAAGCTCCCAACACCGCCCAAACACAAAGAGCCAAGCTGAGAAACTAAGAAAGCCAGACAGGGATCACTGGTGCTGCTAACGGTTCCAGAACACAGGAGACTGTCAGGCTTAGCCTGTTATTATCATCATCCTTACTCGACGGTCAGAGGATTCATATTACTCCAGGGTCAAAATAGCATCGAATCCACTCTCCCACCCACCTGTCCAGGTAATCCCTCCGTATCTGCTTGATAAACTCTAGAGACAGCTTGTTCTAGAGCAGAAAATTCTTTCTGACAGCGAGCCACGTCCAAGTCTAACCTATTCCCACTGTCCTGCCCCCTGGAGCTCTGAACAAGACTAACTGCCCCTTAAAATCTACAGCATCCTTCAAGTCAGCGCCCTCCTGGAAGCTTTAATACTGCTGCTCAAAACTGAGAGAAACAACCCATATCCCACTGGCAGCGACTTCCCGAGGGTGCAGAATTCATGGCTGCCGCCTGGAGAAACGGTTAACCTTCTTGGTGAGGGAGGCCATGTCCCATTTGCCACAGAGTTGGGCATATATTGTGGAAGATGTTTATCTGCCATTTCTTAACGAATAGATGGAATCCTTCCAAAGAAGAAAAAATTCTCACAGACCCTCAGCATTGATCTAATTTATTTTTTATTATTATGTTTCTCAAATACGTGTAAACATAAAATGGCTTTTGCTCATAGGTCCATTACAACTATAAAATAAAAATAAATTTACAAGTCAATCCAAACAAATCTACAAAGTCAATAAAAAGTTAGCAATGTTCATTCAACGTGGTGGCAGCGTTGTTTGCTGAGACCAAATGACTGCTCCTCTGATGCTGGCGCCAGCTGCTCTGCAGAGGCTCTTCTGTGCCTCCCGATAACTTGGACCTCCCACCACTTTTCTGTACTCCACGTATTTTTGAAATATTGATTCACTGTTCATTCATTCAACACATATTTACTAACCACCTCCTGTCTGTCTGGGCATAGCCGAGGATCTAGTCCTGAGCAGAGCAGATAGAAAGCTTGCTCTCCAGGAATTTATATTCCAGTGGTTTTCCTGAGGGACAAACACATTTACATTAAAATCTCCACTCTCTTCTCTCTCACCTGTAACAAGTACTGTAGAACTATTTAGCACCAATGTGGTTGTGACACAAATGCAAACAGATGCTCTAAACTCACCATCAATGCTAAGCTGGTCATCCACATAATCCAGAATATGCTTGTATTAATTTTTAGATAATTATCAAAATGAAAGACAAAATTTGAAAATCTTACAGACATCTTGCAGCTGCAGGAGTCTGCTGAGAAGCCCCAGATGCTATGAAGCGCCGTCGGAGAAGCACAGCTGGGTCCTTAGATGCTTTCCGCGTCCTTAGAGCTTGTTTCGATAAAGATGTGGTACCTTCAGACTGACGACAGCTCTCATCCCTCTGAGAGAGAAATTATTCCCATCAGGGCTTGTTTTCAACTCTTGCTTTTCTTCTGATTGCTCACCTTTTGGTCATTCCCAGGCTTGTTACAATATGTGGAAAAGAGCAAAACCTCATTACTGAAAATTACAGGATTTTCAATGCTGGTGCAAAAGCTTGCTGGGTGGACTTCGGAAAGCATTGCTCAGACTGAGGTGTAGGGATGCTCGGTGAACTTGATCAACGTCAACTGGACTAAGCTTTTCACAAAAACATGGTTCATCGGCAGCTGACGTTATGCACCTCCGTCCCAGGAGTCTGGGCTCTCATCCAGTGTGAAATCCAGGTTGGAAAGGCAGGAAAAGTGGGCATCCAGTGGGCACATGGCAACAGGCACTGGGGGAACTTGCAGCGTCAGCATGAACTTCAGAAGTTGAGGTTTCTACAGGGCCTGTGGCAGAGTCACTGATTAGTTACAAGGCAGGGTGTTTATAACCCAGCCATGTAGATAACAAAAAAGAATGTATGTGCTGCTCAGTTTTGAAATTTGCACCCAGACTTTTTGCCCTTGCAAACACACAAAGAAGAATGAAACTTCCCCATCCTAGTCCAAGGCACCAAACCAAGTTTCTGATGCCCAAGTTCATGTCTCCAAATTTCTCTGCATCCTTACAAGCCACCTCCTCTCCAATTCAGAATTCTTGATTCTTGAGTTAAAGTTGCCTGTACATTTGCTCATATGAACAAGGCTTCGAAAATGAAGAATTTAAACAAAAAGCTATTCAACTGCACAGCCTCTAAGTGCCTCCAAGACTCTGCTTGAGATGCATTCTACCACTCTGCTGTCTATACTCACTTCTTAGATGTTCTTTGAAGAGGGTCCCCCACCTGGTGCCAGGGTAGAAAGCAAAGAAAAGAACTGCTTCCAGTGTGCACTCAAACTGCACTTCCTGAGGTGGGCCCCGTGGCCGAGTGGTTAAGTTTGCGCGCTCCGCTTCGGCGGCCTGGGGTTTCGCTGGTTCGGATCCCGGGCGCGGACATGGCACCACTCATCAGGCCATGCTGAGGCGGCATCCCACATGGCACAACCAGGGGCACTCACAACTGGAATATACAACTATGTACTGGGGGGCTTTGGGGAGAAGAAGAAGGAAGAAAAAACAACAAAAAAGATTGGCAACAGATGTTAGCTCAGGTGTGAATCTTTAAAAAATAAAAAACTGCACTTCCTTGCCACTGTTTCATTATTCAGATTCCCTTCATCCTCGGGAGCCCAACCCTAACCTACCATGAATTTGCCCAAATTAGTGAGGTTCTAAGTGTTCCTCAGGGGTGTTTCTAGAATTCTTTCAGAGGGTGGAATTTTTGCTCTGGCCCCTGAAGTGAGCCTGCGTTTCTCTCTGGAGAGTTTCCATGAGGTTCTAATCAGTAACCAGCACAGTGCTGGGCTCAAAGCAGGTGACAACAGAGGAAATCGGCTGCCTGCAGGAGCCCGGGACGAGAAAGCCGGAAATCCCTGATTCTCATCAACCCTGTGCTCAGGCCACCCACAGCCTGCCCCTGCCCCCTGCCCCTGTCCCCGCCCCTGATGGAGAGCCTCTGCTCTCCTAGGCTCCCCCGGTTCGTGTGACAATCTCCCAGAGGTGTCATATTAGACAGGGCCCAACTCTTGACAGCTGTGAGATAAACACGAGTGGTGACGGCTTGATGGAAGAAAGCTCCGTCTCCCAGGAAGAAATACGCGGTCTTTTAGTTGTGTGGGATGTTATTTTTTGTTGTTTGTTTTGTCTTGCTTTTTGGTTTTGTTTTAAGTTATCTGCCCTTTAAAAATCTTTCTTAACCCAAAAGAATTATCCAGAGGGTTGAGGAGGTTGGGCAACAAAGGCTGGAGGTTGAGGAAGGTAAGCGCAGGCGAGTGTTTCTCTCTAACACAGGGAGGGTTTGATTTTTGCTTTTCGGTTTTGTTTTGTTCCTTTTCGCTTTTCCTGCTTTCCCTGTATTCCTCTTGTTGGTGGGCTGGTTTCTTCAGAGGCTGATCCTCCCTGCTGGTATTTGGTGGGTTTTCTTCTGGTAGGACTGAGCAGCATTGGGCCCGGGGTTGGGGTAGAAAAGTGTAGTTAACACCATAGCTCTAACCACCGCCCTGATTTGAGCCAGGCGCTGCGCAAATGCTCTTATGGGCATCCTCTCTCTTAAATTCTCCCAGGGACCTCTAGGCGGGTGCTATGGTCTTCCCTTTAGAGATGAGGCCCTGATGGGAGAGATCAAAAGCCTGTCCTAATATCGTGGAGTCTGTAAGTGGCAGGTGTGGGTTTCAGACCTGGGAGCGTCTCCCTCAAAAGCACTGGTTCATAACTATCAGGCCACACTGCCTCTGTGGCGGCTTTGCTCTGTCGCCTCGGCTCTAATACGAAAGTCTCGGATACAAGAGGAGGAGGAGGACAGAGCTGTTAGCAAGGATATGTCCGGGTTCCCTGCCATGGACCCTTAGATGATGAGGAGCAGAGCGTCACTGACTGCATTTAGCACAGCCCCAGATCCTGGGAGCACCCTCGTCCCAGGGGGGCGGCAGCTGACTTGGAACAGCCAGAGCTGCCCCAGACTCTCGCCTCCTGCCTCAAACTGCTGTCGTTTCTTCGTCAGCTCGTAGTGCCCGCAACTGTGTACTGTGAGGACCCACGAGAAAGAATGGCCAGTTCTGCCTGAAACGGTTCAAAGAGTTCTCAGCAGGCTGGGAAAATAGTCTGACTCAAACAAGAGCAATTTTTTTTTGGTAAGCTAAAAATTAATTGATGGTTCATTAGAGAAAAATTAGATAATCCAAGTGAGTGATAACAGGAGGAAAATAGCATCAATAAGCCCACCATCCAGAGAGACCCGAAACTACTGCTCACTGTGTTTATGAACATCCTTTTCTACTTTTTCCTTGCATGCAGATACCTATAACTTCATATATATGATACATAATGGGGTTGCAATTAAATTTAATGGGATAAATCGAAGTTCCTACACTTTGGTCCAAAAAGCCAGCTGCACTAATGCATTGCTAGTGGAGATACGGTTTAGCAAGCATTAGTGTAAAATGAAATGGGCTTTATTTAATAGTTGCCTCATTATGGGTCAGCAGTCTGCAAAAGAAGCCGGTGGGATCTTGGAGTGGAAAATCCAGGAGGAAGTGATAGTCCTGTCACCTTGGAGTCCACTCAAAGGAGAGCAGCTGGCCTGGTCTGTGTGCTGGGGTGACGGAAGTAGGTGTCAGAAGAGCTTCTTTTCGTGGAGATGTGCATGACAGCTGGGGGATGAAAGTCATACTTGTCATATGTCACTTTTGAAGAAGAGGACTGGGCTTGACTGTTCATAGTGGATTCAACTGGATGACACAAAAAAGAGAATAAAGTACATCATTTTTTTAAAAAAACATTGCTTAATATTTAATCACGGGCAAAGTCAAAACATGCATTCCTAAGTTTTTGTTTCAAAAAATGCAACAGGCTTATTGCGGGTGTAGCAGTGAGAGAAGAAATTCTCACAGATTCTTATAGTTTCAAAGTTTCTCCATGGGAAGATGCAAATCTCACGTGCGGAAGAATTCCGAACAAATTATGTAGCTACTTCACTCCAAGGAGGAGGGAATGACACGTGTGACTTCCTGCTGAAGAATACAGTATGGAAAGTGGGGGGAAGGAAATTACCTTATGGTGGAGGAAGCTGACAAATACCACTTTAGCCAGGTGATCAGGGTTAACGTCACCAGCCGTCAGTCATGTTGACAGTACACACCACTGATATGAGGTGGTGAAAATGGCACATCACCTCTGTAGTTTTCCTCCAAAATACCCACAGTCACAGTTGAATCATTAGAAAAACAGCAGACAAATTCCAGTAGAGGGGCACCCTATAAAATACCTGACCAGTATTCCTCAGAACTGTCAGGGTATTAAAACAAGGATTGTCGGAGAAAATGTCTCAGTCAAGAGAAGCCTAAGGGACATGAAAACTCGATGTAATGTAGTATCTTCGATGCGATCCTGGAACGATACAAAGGACGCTGGGTAAAAAATATTAAGGAAATCTGAATAAATTATGGATTGTAGTTAATAATGCATATCAATATTGATTCATTAATTGTAACAAATGCATCATTGTAATAAGGTGTTATTAATAGGAGAAACTGTGTATGTGGGGGGCATATTATGAGAACTCTGTATTATCTGCTCAATTTTTCTATAAACCTAAAACTATTCTAAAATAAGTCTACTTCTACTAAAAAGAAAAAAGTGCTCCGTGGACACTGTCTCCTCCAATCCTCTCAGGCACTGGATGCCAGAGTCTAGGAAGTGGCTGTCCATCCGCCCAGGAGATAGCACTGCCTCTCTCTTGCACTCGGCCATTACTGGCTATAACAGAGGAGCCGTGGCCTGCGGGCATTCTTCAGCAGAGCCATAAAAGTGCAATGATACAAACAGTTTAGTCAATACCATTAATGGCTATTACGGGAAAGCCAATTGGGACTTGGATCTGTGGGAATCCATCTTTCTGCTCCCTTAGGGAGTAAGAGGATGTATCAGAGACTGCTGGCTGCCTGCCAATCTCCACTTCTTTCGTAAGAGAACCTCACTATTCCTGTGTGCAGCAAAGTGCCCAGCTAGGAAACCATATTTCCCAGTATCCCTTGCAGATAGAGGTGACCAGTGAAAGGTAAGTGGAAGTCATGAGTGGAGCCTCTTGGAATGCTCTTTAAAGAGGCCCATTCAGCTTGGAGGTATACCCTTTACCCTTTCTTTCTTCTTTTCCTGCTGCCTAAAACATTGACATGATGGCTGGAGCTACAGCAACCATGTTGTAATTATAAGGTGACTTTGAGAACAGTGCAACAGAAAATAAAGGTACCTTGGGCTCTTGATGAAGCTACCATACTAACCCGAGGTTGCCTACTTAATGGTTCCTTTAAATGAGAGAAAAACAAAGTGAAAAATAAACCTTTTGTTTACGCACAGGCATTTTGGTTTCTTGATATATGCCATTGAACCTAATCTTTACTGATTCAAGAAACAAAATTTCTGCTGATTCAGGAAATCTGACTCAGGATGATCTAACACGTCTGGTGCAATGGTTCAACCCTGAAGGTGAAGATGTAGTGAGGTGTGGGAACCTTCTGGAGCTCAGAATTTGTCAGCTGAGTTAGGAATAAGTCAACCACCGCAGCACACGCAGACCACTCCCTGAAGCAGGCCAAGAACTCCGTCGGACCCCCGACCTGATCAGTAGAGGCCAGATGAGAGAAGATTCCCAGCCTTTGTTAGGCAACGTTAGCACACGTGAGCCAGGATGAGACAAGAAGGGCAAGAACTTCCCTGACAATTTCAGTGTCAGGAAAGGTGACCTGGAGAAGAAGAGCCCAGGGCCAGGCTGTCTTTGCCAGTGTATATTGAGGATTTAGGCTAGGCCATCCATATCCATTCTCTCCAAGGTTATAGCCCCCCTGACTAGACACAGTGCCTAGTATGGGACCATGTGACTAAGTTTTCCTCAAGAGAGTGTGAGTGGACTTGATGGGTGTCTCTTTGGGGCTGGGATTTTACGGAAGTGGGATTGGCTCCATCATTCCCCCTTTCCCCTTCAGGGCTGGGTGCAGACAACAGCAGGGTCTTAGGGGCTAGTGGAGCCATAAGGTGGAAGGATTCTCAGCCCCTGAATGACTGCATGAAAAAGACCCTGTCATTGACCTGAATACCAAACTAGGATTGTTTTGTTGAGCCATTATATGTTTGGGTCTATTTGTTACTGCACTTCAGCCTACCCTAGCTAATACCATATCTTTTATATATTGTATTAGTTATCTACTGCTGTGTAACAAATGATCCCAACGCTTAGTGACGTAAAACCACAACATTCACAATCTCATGGTTTCTGTGGGTCAGCTTCTGAAGGCAGCTTACCTGGGTCCTCTGCTTCAGGGCCTCTTGCAGTCTGCAGTTAAGATGTTGGTCATGGCTGGAGTCGCTTCAAAGCTCAACTGGGGGAAGATGTCCTTCCAGGACCCATAGTTGTTGGGATGAGTCAGTTGGACTGAGGGCCTCAGTTCTTTGCTGGCTGTTGACCAGAGACCAGAGGCCTCAGTTCTGTGCCATGTGGCCCTCTTTACAGGGAAGCTTACAACATGGCAGCTTCATCAGAGCAAGCAAGCGAGAACGCCAGAGAGAAAAAGAACTAGCAAGGTGGAAATCCCAGTCCTGTGTAACCTAACCTCAGAAGTGAAATCCACTCAGAATTGTGCCATATTCCATTTGCTAGGAGCAAGTCATTAGGTCCATCCCACATTCAGGGAGGGGATACACAAGGGCTTGGATGTTAAGAGGCTGTGGTCACCAGGAGCCATTTCAAAAACTGCCTACCACACATATTTAGGCCTCACAAGAACCCTACTTAAATCCAGTATTTACTCTGATTTGTTGAGGCCCATTTAAACAAGGAAATTGAGACCCAGAGAGGTCAAGTGGCTTCTTCAGGGTTACTCGGGTCATCAGTAGTAGATGGAGATGGTCTGCATGGTGGCAGCACCTGTGCTTGTCTTACTGCCCCACTGTCCAGGCTGCAGGTGCATCGTGGTCCTGGAGTGAGGCTGCCTGGAACAGCAATCAATCATGGGAGAGTCTGCAAGAGGCGGCCCACCCACTGCAATCCCTCTGCAGAGGCCCTGCTTTCATGAGCTGCAGAGCTGGCCCAAGTCCCAAAGAACTGCTTGCAGCCTCAAGGGGGAAATATGAGGGGTGGTGTGCGTGTGAGAGAGAGAGGAAGAGGAGAAGGAAGAAGAGAGAGAGAGGCAGAAAGGGACACGGAGAGACAAAAGAGACACATATAAAGAGAGAGAAAGAAAGAAGCACAGAACAACAGGGAGAAATAAAGAGAATTAGAAATAGAGGGAGACAAGAGAGAGATATTGAGAGAGAAAGGCAAAGAGAAAGAAACAAAGAGAGGAAGAGAGAAAGAAGGAAAAAGGAAGGAAGGAAGAAAAAGAAGGAAAGAAGAGAAGAGAAGGAGAGAGAGTGGGATAGATAGGCAAAGAGAAAAACAGAAGAGAAAGCTGGGCTGCTCAAGTCTTTCTTTTCAGGCACTCTTTTCAAGGAGGGAGAAACGCAGGGGAGCTCTCCTCGAACCTGCACACCCAGCACCCCCTGGTGGAAATTTGAGTTACATTTCTCAATGGCATGGACCCCACATCCCTCCTACCTGTTAAGAGGACAGTAAATTGTGGGGTTCGAAAGGACAGTGAATTGTAAGCCAGCCAGGATTGCCCACAGTTAGGTCTGGCCCTGATGTGTGGAGTGGTTGCCATGGTTGCCAAGGACAGTGGCACGGTGTGCAGTGGGGCGGGGTGGGGTGTTGTGATTGGATGTGTGAAAAGATGTGGTCTGGGCTCCCTGGGTGTCCTGCCTCTGGTAGGCGGCTCAGAGCGACACTGCTGCAGCCCCTGCAGGTGCCTGACATTGATCCCTGCTGCTCCTTTCCTCTGAAGTGAGCTAAGAGAAAACTAGGGGGTTGTGACACTTTATTCCTCAGGGGTGGGGAGGAGGAGTGGGTCAGAAGAGACCAGAACTGTCAGTACCTTCCCGTGGGCTCCAGCCTCCGGTCTGACAGGTGGTACCAGCCCTATGCTGACCTCCTGCACTTGAGAGGCTGCCAAGGGCTTTCCACCTTTTCCATGCCATCTACCCTCTTGGCAGTCTGTGGAAGCGTGTAGACCCCTTCTTCTAATAACATTTTAGAAATGTGTAAAATGAAGTACATAGGATTACAAAGAAAATTATTAATAGAACTACACCAATTTTATGATATAGAAGTATATACATCATTTTATTGATGCATTCAGTAAGATCTAAGTGATGGGTCTAATCACTATAATTTCAAAGTTGTATGAGTATAGATGACATTACAAGATTTCTGCAACAACCATCATTTGACTTGAAACTCTGTGATTTCTATTGGTGACAAGGTTATGGGTACTTTTCATCTATTGTGATTTGTTGTCCACTTTGATAATTGAAGGAAGAGGTGAAAGAAATTCATGTGGAGGCGGAAGAAACTGAGGGCATGAATTTTTCCCATCCAAGTTCACAGACTCACCGAATTCCACCCGTGGAGACTTAGGAGTCCATGGACCTGAGGTTAAGGAGCTGCAGAGGGAGAGTTCCTGTCCAGATCTTCCCTTAGTACCACCTGGCGCCAGACAGGCTGCTTGGAGCCAACACTCCCAAGCAAGTTCAAGGCAAGCAGCAACTCTATGGATGGATGCTCTGGTCACTAATAATAGTGACAGCAATACACTTTAGAAAAAGAAGGATGGCCAAAATGTCATATGTGCCAACACCACGCAAAGGGCTTTATCTCATTCAATCAGTCTGCCCCAAGCCCCATGACCAGCGCAG
The DNA here is from genome assembly GCF_021613505.1 of Equus quagga. NCBI lineage: Eukaryota > Metazoa > Chordata > Mammalia > Perissodactyla > Equidae > Equus > Equus quagga. The sequence goes on along the minus strand of NC_060273.1, from coordinate 25,407,625 downwards.
ACAACCTGACAATATTGCAGAGTGGTGCTGCTTCCTGGGTGAGCGAAGCCAGCTCCTGCACCCTAGTCCCTGGAGGGACAGGTCAGAAGTAGTTCTGGGAACCCGCCTCTCAGCCAGCCTGGGGGGGCTTCTGCAGGAGGCTCTCAGTCTGGAATTTGTCTGCTAGCTGACTCTCCTCTATTACTCTTTACTCCCAGATTTCTTGGTTCTGAGTTCCTTTTTGCCACACACTGAGCCAAAGATGCTTGCCTGTGTCACCTTCTTTGATGACCTATTTTCAGCATGTTTCTCTGGTTCAGCCTCAGCTCGAGCATTTACCCACAGTCTCTCTAACTATAGATAGGAAACACTTTGGTCCTCCTCTTGCACCCATAGGACCTGGTACAGCCCTTCTTGTAGGGCCTTCCTGCCAGCAGAGCAAGATTATGAGGGCAAGAGATGCTGTTGGTAGCCCACCTGTATCCCTCACACTCTACACATCACTGTGCTCAGGCTGACTTCCAAATGCTGATACCAGCATCTCTTTGCCTTGGGGCCTCCAACAGCCATGGAGCAATGCCTGACAAGAGTCGTGTATAAATACCCAGCTTCCTCAGTGCTTAAGTGGAAAAATTCTGAGCCATCAGAATTCTGGGAAGCCATCCATGCCATTTCCCTTAATCTCTCCCATGGGATTAAACTCCAGTCACCCACAGTGGTAGCTGGCTTGATAGATTGGCTGCCTTCCTATCCCTTTTTCACTTCCTTACTGGTTTTCTAAATGTCTCAAATATGCTACCCGTACTTGAATCTTTGTCTCAGCATCTATTTCTGAGAGAAACCGAGTGAGGACAAATAGCTACATCCTTGTCTGGAAGGTTCGTCTCTGGGGAAGGAATTGTGGTCTGGGGCACAGTTGGTCTAGAGTCCTTTCATGTTGGAGGAGAATCACAGCCAACTGGCTCCAGCCTTGGACCCCAGACCCAGGCTCAGACGGCCCTCTTTAGACGCTTCGTGAGGGGTAAAGGGCTCTTTGGTGGGTCTTTCGAAGGCTTCCATGCATGCGCTCATCAGCAGAGGATGCTGGGGGTGTATCTTGGGTCAGGAAGGGGGTTCTCAATACTTAAACCTTCCCCAAGGCTATGGGGCTCCATGCCCTCGGAGGAACTTCCCTGTGTAGGTTCTCCCTGCAGGATCACCAGTGAAGACCCTCCGTGGGTCAGGGTTTTACCGAAGATAAGAGCAGTTGCTTTAAGCACTTCAGTTAATGACCTGCCGTGATTCTCCCCCAGAGCAAAGCTGGCTCGTCTGCCAGAAAATACGGAGTGGGGTGGGCTGTCCAGCTGTGCGAACAATGTCCACATCTGCGGTCACATCCTTGGACACAACAGATCGATCTTTGGACCACAGAGCAAGGATCAGCTCTTGTGGCTATACCCAGAGACCCAGGTCACTAGGAATCCAGGGCTGGTGAAGTCTGCCCGCAGGGCTCGCAGCCAAAGGCCCGTTCCTGTGCCCTCGTCTCACAGGCGCACACGGCCAAGAAAACCGTGACCTCACACAACTGCCCTTAGGACAGGCGAATGTGCGCTGGGGTAAATCTGGAACTCGAGTCCCCACGCACACCGCAGCGCCAACCTCGGGGCGCACGCCTCTGAGAGCAGACATTTGTGATCCGTCCTGCCTCCCGGGCCTTGCCTGCAGCTGAGCCTCCTGCCCAGGTGTCCGGGAGCAAACACTGCGGCAGTGCCATCTAGTGGGCAAGAGGCGAATGTCACAACTGAGATGCTCTTCCCATCCGGAGCCGAACCTCCTGCTTCAGGGGCCCGGAGACTTGGACCAAGGCATTCCTGTGCCCCTCCCTGACTAAAGGCATGACTAACCTTCAGACTGGCTTCTTCCTGACTCCAGGCCCCTGACCTCCCTTTTCTTGGGGCATTTACTTTCGAAAACTCGGTCGTCGGAAATTCTTTCTCTGCCACTTTGAAATGTATGTAAATCTTCTTCCAGCCTCTTGCTAGTTTTACAGCACAGGAATGTCTTTCTCAAGGACCTGGGAGCCATCCTTCTGAACTGTAATCATGTAGGAAGACCATGTCCTTATCTCCCAGTTTCTGGAGGAGGGAGTGGGAGCTGAACTGATATGGGTGCCAATTAGCAAGCACAGATGGCCTGATCACAGAGAAAACCATCTGCAAACTCAGGACTAACTCAATGTGCTGGACATATCCCATTGACGGACCTCCCCGCAGCGTCCTCTAGTACTTTTCCACCAGCTCACCCCAGTGCTTCAGGGTGCACTCTCCCAGCTTCCGTTTCAGCAGAGTTGAGTTCAGTCTCTCGCCCTTATTGCCATGGTCTTGAATAAAGTCTTCCTTGCCTGTTCAGCTTTGTCTGATGCAATTGTTCTTCCTCATTCTTCACTCATCTTTTCTGAGTCCCTGTCCCCATGAAGCCCCAGGATGCCGCAGGAGCAAAGCCTCCTCTGCCCCATCCATCAGGGTAGACATTCTGCCTGTGCCAGGCTCTCCCAGGCTCCTCCTGCCCATCTCCCTGCCCCAATTCAGGCCATTGCCTGGCAGGGCAGCCCCTCTGTCCTGGATACGGAAGTCAGGAACAGAGCTTCTGGGCTGCTCTGGGAGAAGGTGTCATTGACTAGGTACTCAGTGACTTTTTTTTCCTTTTAAAACTATTCATGGGATTCTGAGAGGAAGGATAGTAGTAAGATGTCAGGCCGCCATCTTGAACCCCATTCTCACGGGAATCTATTCCAGTGGTTCCTCATGACACAAAGAGGCTGCGATGAATGCCTGAGAAAGGCGTTCAGGCCCACACCCCATCTCCCTGGGACACTTGTACTTTGGCACCACCCACAAGCTCATTTAAATAATATTAGTTACCCACAGTCTGCAACTTCAGGTTTCATCGTCCCCAGCTTCACATGCCAACCATAAGTAACAATTCTAAAACTTAGATAGTTGACAGTTGTATGAAGAGCTATCTCTAATTTCTTCAAATATTCTGGAGCATTTCTTTCACCTCGGTGGTCAATTTGTGGTATTGTAATCTCTGAGAAGTTAGAAGATGTTGGACCCGTCTTTGCCCCCCTTACAAATGGAGCAGAGAGAGATGCAATCCTGGGCGATGGCAGGAGCTGAGGCGGTGCTGGCTGGTCCAAGTGTGACTCAGGTGCACTTGGGACCTGAGTTTTATTCATGCCAGATTTTTGGAGTGAAAGCTATGAGTGTGTTTTGGTGTGGGTGACTCTGTCTAGGGGGAAGTTTGAGGCAGGAAAACAGCTTCTCTATCTCTCCACATTTGCCTCAAATCTTTTTAAGGCAGGATGTTATGACTTGAAGGCTTTCTGAAGTTTGTCCATGTCTTCAGGGGCCCACGAATGAGCTGAAATTTTATAAAAATAGAGTAGACTTGAAATTTGGGGTCTTTGAAGCTCAGCGATGCACATTACTCCCTCTGTTACCCCCTCTTGCTCTGGAGCTCCTGGGCCCAACGTGAGGGAGGGGTGAGCAGGTGACAAGAAACTTGACAGTTCATGGAGGCATAGTCCCTCCTACTTCTATTCAAAAGCAATCTTTTTAGGTAAACAGGTAATTTAAAGTTCAAACTTCTTCTCACCTTGTTTTCTTCCAGTTTTACTGAGTTATAATTGACATATAATATTGTATTAGTCAAAGGTGTACAGCATAATGATTTGGTATCCATAAGTATCGTGAAATGATCACCACAATAAGTCAACATCCATCACCGTACATAGTTACAATTTTTTTTCTTGTGATGAGAACTTTTAAGATCTACTTTCTTAGCAACTTTCAAATATACAATGCAGTATTATTAACTACAGTCACTGCACAGCAGACTACACCCCCAGGACTTATTTATTTTATACCTGGAAGTTTGTGCCTTTTGACCCCTTCATCTATTTCCCCTAATCCTCACCCCCCCCATCTCTGGCAACCACCAAACTGTTCTCTATACCTATGAGTACAGTTTTTTCAGATCCCACATATAAATGATGTCACACAGTACTTGTCTTTCTCTGTCTGACTTATTTCACTCAGAATAATGCCCTCAAGGTTCATCCATGTTGTCACAAATGGCAGTATTCCTTCTTTTTATGACTGAATAATAGTCCATTGAATGCATATACCACATCTGCTTTATCCGTTCATACATCGATGGACACTCACATTGTTTCCATGTCTTGGCTATTGTGAATAATGCTGCAATGAACATCGGGGTGCTGATATCTTTTCAAGAGAATGGTTTTGTTTCCTTTGGATATATACCCAGAAGTGGAATGGCTGGATCACATGGTAGTTCTATTTTTAATTTTTTGAGGAACATCCATACTGTTTTCCACACTGGCTGCACTAATTTACATTCCCATCAGCAGCACACAAGGGTTCCCTTTTCTCCACATCCTCACCAACACTTGTTATTTCTTGTCTTTTTGATAACAGTCATTCTAACAAGTGTGACGTGATATCTCATTGTGGTTTTATGTGCATTTCCTTGATGACTGGTGATGTTGAAGATCTTTTCATGAACCTGTTAGCCATCTCTATGTCTTCTTTGGAAAAACATCTATCAGTTCCTCTGCCCATTTTTAAATCAGATTGTTTGTTTGTTTGCTGTTGACTTGTATGAGTTCTTTATATATCTTGGCTATTAACCCCTTATATAATTTGCAAATGCTTTCTTCCCTTCCATAACTTGCCTTTTCACTTTGTTGATGGTTTCCTTTGCTGTGCAGAAGGTTTTTAGCTTGACGTATCTCATCATTTCAAACACAACTGTGTATATCTTCCTGGAAGCCTGGGTGGGGTCTCTGGTCTGCATGCTGTCCTCGAGGTCACTCCTGACCTCTCTTGGGATGTCGCTCATCCTGTGTCCCATGGATGGTCTCAGTGAGTAACTGAATCGTGTTGGAGCCACCTCTGATAACCAGAGGCAATTTCTGGGCACAAAGGTGCAACACTTTGTGGCCATCTTATCCTGTCCCCAGGCTTATTCTGTACCATTGGTTCCTTTACTGATTCCAGGGACCTACAGTGGTGCCTGGAGAAACTCCTGGACTTCCTATGGGCCCTGCCCAGGCTATAAGGAACTGAAGGCCTCATCTGCCTCACTAGTCTGGGCACTATATCTACAGAACTGTGGCCACCACATTGTTGGTACAGGACCCCCTGTGGGTAGCCTGCTTTCCCACTAAATTCCAAAGCCCTGTCTTCTTTGGCTTCTTTCTGTCTTTCCTCCCCTCTCCCACACAACTCCACCACTGGAAGGTGAAAGGGGCTCCCCTCCCTTCTGGGGCGCAGGACCTCCCTGCACTGGCAGCCACGTGAAAGTCCATATTCAGTCACCCAGTTTTTCTCTTCCTCTGTAAAGGGAGGCAAGTGGATTGCAGGAATCCATTTCTCTGTCAACAAAGCCTACAACTGGGGGCTTCCTATTGACTCAGAAAACTGTAATACGAAATACAGAACTAAACAAGGACCCCTGTGTCAGGCGGCATCCACCATCTCTTTGAAGCAATGAGCCTTCTTTTTTAACAGATGAGGGAGAGACCTGCTCAACCAAGAATTAGGGGTTATTGGGAATGAAAATACATTAGTTTATTATCTAAGAAAATTTTATCTCTTGTTAAACAAAATTTTACATGCGTGCCCATTTGAGGAGAAGAAAGAGTTAAAAGCTTTCATCAAATTCTCAAAATATCAAATTACCCAAAAAGTTAAGAACTACTGTTTTAAGGCATCCATCTGGCTAGTTTTGACAGTGTAATCTGCCCCACACCTTTGGAAAGCATGTTACAGATTCAATTTATAAAAATATATTGTAATTACCTTCTGGCACATTGGAGTCCCCAGCATCTCTTTGTAGCAAACAAGGCAACATTATTACTCCAATTTGACAGATGAGAAAGCCAAAGCACTAATTTTCTCGTTCTGGTCCAGAGGCTAATGCCTTTGGCCACCTTTAGAGAAATCTTGGAAGCTAGAACGTCAGACTACAGAGGGCCTTAGGGAGGATCTTGGCCAATCCTATTGGTTTTCAGGGGAGGAAATGAAGCTCTGAAAGAAGAAGGGGCTTGTCTCCCCTATTGCATCGCTGTCATACAGAAACAAGATTAAATGGCCTGGCAGCTTCGTAAACGGAACAGGACCATTCCTGGAGATGGGGCACAGAGGATCAGATAACCTCCCATCCTAGAAACAGAAGAATCTCTTGTCGGTTTCTGTACCAGAAAATGTTGTTGCCAGCCATCACTGGCAGGATGGAAGCTTGATGGAAAACTGAAGATGGGGGATTAAAAGTAACATTAATATATATTCTTAAACACAGCTAATAAAAATTCTGTAAGGAATTTCTTCTTGAAACAAATCAAATTCCTTGTCATTAGAAACCTTCTCTTGTAGGGGCTGGCCCTGTGGCCAAGTGGTTAAGTTCGCGCGCTCCGCTGCAGGCGGCCCAGTGTTTCGTTGGTTCAAATCCTGGGCGCGGACATGGCACTGCTCATCAAACCACGCTGAGGCAGCGTCCCAATACCACAACTAGAAGGACCTACAACGAAGAATATACAGCTATGTACTGGGGGGCTTTGGGGAGAAAAAGGAAAAAAATAAAATCTTTAAAAAAAAAAAAAACCTTCTCTTGTAGATAATCCTTTTCCTGATTCACTGTCTTTAGTTGTTCAGTAAATGCCAACAGCATCAGGATCTGTCAATGCAAATTTTTCTACAAGTTTTACTTGTGAGGAGAGCAAACTTCCTTTTTTTCTTTTCTTTTCCTTTTTTAGTATTTGTGACAGGCCCTCCTGGTCTGAAAGCTAATGTCTTATCAGTGGCACTCTCCTCTTTCTCCTTCTTTCCTTCCTTCTCCTTCTCTCCTCCTTCCTTTTCTTTTTAATTTTTCCACACAGGCCACTGCCCAGTGGTATAGACCCTCTGTGGTCTTTTCATAAATGATCGCAGCGTGTAGGTTCACGTCTGTGGGCTTGGTCTTGTCACCATAGATGGAAAGCTTGCAGCACAATATAACATTCTTGGCCCTGATGCCTGTCCTTCCAATAAGTTCCATACAGTGGCAAGCAGATTTTCTTGAATGTTTTTGCTTATTGGAACTAAACTGAATTGTCTATAGTTTTCAAAAACCAAAGATTTTAAACATTTGATGTATGCATAAAACTGAGTCATTTCAAAACCTTGGTTGGAGAAGGCTTGTGCCTCCAGCTTGGTGTGACAAGGTTATTGACAGATCCCATTATTGCACCTGCGGAGCTATTAAAAATTTAGATTCCTGAACTCCACCCCAACCCAACGGGTCAGAGGTGCCTGGACAGAGGCCTGAGAAGCTCTGTTTTTATCGAGTTCTCCAGTGATTCCTATACTCTCACTGGCAAGAGCTAACGGTAGACAAATGTTTTGGGTTGTCATGGTTCTGCTAGTGTGTGAATGTGTGTGTACAGGGGGGGTGGGGCGGGCAGTGAGGAGACAGTGTGAAGGAGGGTGGGACAGGGGCAAGCATTTTCCTACAGACTCCAAGTCAGCCCCTCTGGCAACCAGCCTCGAGATGACGATTTGAGCATAATTCTCCAACCCCCACTTGGTCTGACCCCTTGGGTGGTATAAGAGGGCGTGTCCTGGATGCTCAGGGCATTCACCTCTGATCAATCTGAAGATGGAGTCCTGACAGCAGCTATGGAGTCCTCCATTTAGAGCTTATTGGAAGCCAAGTGCCTCCAATGCTTTCCTCCCAACCCACCCCATACTTCCTTAGTAACCACAGAAAACTTTTCTCTCTTCCAGCACTTTGTGAAACTATCAAGCACAATATTGACTAAGCATGATCATCAACATTGCTACCCCTGGAAGACAGTGTGTTGCGGTTCCCTCTGGTCACTCTCAGGTTTAATGATTCACAGGATGGACTCCCAGGATCCAGACAAACGTTTATACTCAAAATTATGATTTATTTCAATAAAAAAAGATACAGATGAAAATCAGCAATAGAAAAAGGTACACTGGGCAGACTCCAGGAGAGACCAGGATGAGCTTCCAGCTGTGCTCACCCAGTGGAGTCATGCGGACAGCACTTAATCCTCCCAGCAACAATGTGAGACCACATGTGTGAAGTCTTGCCAACCAAGGAAGCTCGCCTGAACCTTAGTGTCCAGGGTTTTTATTGGGGGATCTATAGGTATGAAGGGCCTGACTAATTTTAGATACTTGGTCTCCAGTCCCCACCCCCATCCCCAGAGGTCAAAGTGATAGAGCCCAGGGAAGCAAAAGCAAGCATTCCCCACAAATCACATTGTTATTCTCCACTGCCTGATGTGGCCCCAGGCCCTAGGCATGTAAAGACCCTCTTACCAGCCAGGGTATTCCAAGGGCTCAGGGCTTATATCCCAAGAGCTGGTCAAGGGCTGATCCTGAAGACCTTTGAGATGCAGGGTTTGGGACCCCCTGGGCCTGCTGAGTTAGCTCTCCACTGGGCCGGCAGGCCGGGCAAGAATTACTACATCCAATCACATCCAATACACAGGGAGACTGAGATTGAAATGTGACAATGTCACAAAGTATAAGATAAAAAGTGGGGTTTCCTACTGCCAGATCAGTGCTCTTGCATCCCAGAGGGGTACAATTCAAGACAGGGAGACTGTGGGAGGAAGCGACTGAGTGAGATGAGCAGTGTTAAGCCCCCTGGGCCCAGGGATGGCTTGAGGATCTTGCTAGTGGACGAATCCAGCAATGGGCAGCGGTCTGGCTGTTAGAGATGCCCTGGCTGTTAGAGGGCAGTGATGAGGAGGGCCAGGGTGCTGAGAGCCTCAGCCTACAGCCTGGGGAGAGAGGACTGTTTAGATGCCTCATGGGACTTTGATCTGCAAGCTTGGGAAGCTCACAGGCACTAACAGCTTCAGCATTTAGGTAAAAATGAGGGGAGCATAAGGTTCTGGTTTCTTGAGAATCACGTCTATGGAGGACCCAACCAAGGCAGCTGCCAAGTAAGGCTGGACAAGAGGGTGAACTTTATAAACTAGAATGGTTCAGAGTGGCAGTGGGATCGCCAGGCCCAGAGGTTGGCAAAGATCATAAAGTCCCCCGCCCTTTTGGCCAAGGTGCCCTCATAGTGCTTCTGTGGGAAAGGGCATGGCCCTGGCATTGAAGGGAGGAAATTTGCTAAAGGAGCAAATAAATGCTGGGAGCCTCTTGATGGACAGGGCAGAGGACATCCCTTACTTGAAGGCACCCACACCTGCCACCTTTGCCTAGCACATTCCATCCCTCAGCCTTCTGTAGCCTCTGGAACCGCATCTTAGCGATGGAACTGTCCTGTGGCCAGATCCACACCCCAACCTTGGGGACTAAGACCCAGAGATGCCACTCGAACTTCTGTCTCTTACAGCCAGACTCCCAGGGCACCTGGCATTGCACAATGCATGTGCTCACCTCCTGGTCTGCTTCCATCAGTGGTTCCGTGTTTCTTGGGGATCCCAGTGAGGGCTCACTAATGCTTTGGTGGAAGCTGAGAGAGGGCCGTGGAAAGGGGGAGAGAGAATCAGCCAGAGTCTGGGGTTGGGTGGTTTACATGGCTGTCAATTGATTAGCTTTGTGGCTGGTGCAGAGGTGTTAGGAAAGTTTAAGAAAGCTGTTCTAATTTTTCTCAGTCGTTTAGGTAGTGCTGCTGGTATTCAAAATCCTACAGCTAACTCAGTGGTTGTCCAAGCGTGGTCCCAGGAGCAGCACCATCAGAATCTCTTGGAAACTTGTTAGAAATGCAGCTTCTTGGGGTCTTTGCCAGACCCACTGAGTCAGAGACTCTGGAGTGGGCCAGCTGTCTGGGGTCTAACAAACCCTCCAGCTGATCCTGACACTCAAGTTTGAGAACCACTGAGTCAGCCATTCAGGCTTCTAGATTAAGCATAACCCCGGAGGTGAGGCAGGCTGCATCGCACGTCCTAGGGCTCAAGCGTGCACCGAGCCCGGTGCCAGGCCCTGTGTGGGATGGCAGAGGGCATGGCCCTGACCTTGGCACACACAGGTATGAGGGCACAGGGTGGCACTCTGCTCTGCTGGCGGCAGCAAAGGCTAGCCAAAGGTCACCTTTCTTTGCTTTCGGCTGCAAAATTGTTAGAGCAGTTCCCTGTTATCACACCTGCTGCTCAGCCCGTCTCACTCCGCCTGGAATTTCGATTTTATTTTAAAGGAAAAGGGTTGAGCATTGTTTAATAAAGACAAAACCTTTCACGGCGCAGGGTCCCAGGGAGTGCAACACAACAGCGGCAGGAGCAACGACAACAGCAGCACAATGGGCGTGGGGAAGACGCTGAGCTCGGCTGGCTGCCCAGCCGGACCGCGCAGGCTGGGGGTCTGGGGCGGCTGTCTCCGGGACGGCGCCGGGCGCTCGCTGAGTCGGGCGGGGCCGCCGCAGAGAGCACTGCTGGCCGCTAGAGGGCGCCCGGCGGCCGCCGCGAGAGGCGCCTGGGAGCCGGCGGGAGGGCGCAGCCGGCCAAAGCGAGCGCAGGGAGCGCCCTGCACCCTGCAGAGCGGCCCTCCCCGCCCACTGCCCTGCACTGTCCTCCCGTCAGTCCTCGTGCTCTGGGACACTCTGGCCAACCCAGCCCAGCCGCTTCTGTGGCCACAACAGGCGAGGCGGTGGTCCCTGGCAAGCTAGGGCTTGGGCGCCTCTTCCCTGCCACCCCCGGGCCCACACTGTGGGCGTTTCTCACGGGCTTTGGTTAGTCCCAGAGGCTCCGTGCTGGGGCAGTACAGCCATCTGACTGATTCTCTGCTCCCATGGGTTTGCACCTGGGGATGACACCTGGGAGAATTGGGGACCTGTGATTCTCAGAGTGGCTCAGAGCAGTGCGTTCCCCCTGGGTCCTGATGTGCCCAGGCTGTTGGTGTGGGCAGAAGTCTGTATAGACACAGAGGGCCGCTGCCAGCCTGAGTCTGCCTCCACCCTCTGGCTGACTGGAAAACAAGTGTCACACAAGGAGGAACAATCCCATCAATCCAGCGTCCTCCTTACCTCCCAGCCAGTGGGGCAAAGAGAGGATGCTGGCAGAGGACCCTCCCTGGGGCAGAAGCGCCAGCAACTCTGCCAACCCTGGGAAAGCTCTGCTGTGTAGCTGCGGGCAGGTCACCCCCTCTTTCTGCACTTCAGACCCCATCTGTCAAGTCCTCATTTTAGGATATGATTTTCTAGGTCGCTGGGAAAAATTCTATGAGGGCAAACTTTGAGTAAAGTCCATCTAGGAAAAAAGGGATGGAAGAAAGAAGGAGGCAAAGGAGAGGTGGAGGAAGCCTTGTGCCAAAAAGCCAGCCCTTGCCAGACCCTCATGCCAAGACCGTGTGGACAAAACGGTGAACCGCACAGGTCTCCTTGGAGCCCCCCTGGCGTATGGATGTCCTGCCCCACCCCAGAGCCCCATGCCTGCCTCTCTCATTCACCAGAGCTTTCTCCCCAGCCTTTCCTCACACCATGTTCTCAGAGCTTCCAGAAACAGCCCTAACAGAGGAGGGAGCAGAATGACGCCTGCACCCTTCCAGGCTGGTCTCTGCCAGATTCCCTGGGTCAGCCCCTCTCTGGGCCTCAGTTTCCCCACCTGCCAAAAAGGTTCTGAAGATTTCTAAAGTCCCTCTCTGCTGACATTTTGAGTAGTTAAACAGTCCAGTTTCTCAACTTTCCCTGGTTCAGATTAAAACTGCCTGGGGAGCTTTACAATATTATGGTCTAGGCACTCCTTCCTCCCCTGCCCGCCCCCCATTCTGATGTATTGGTCTGCAGTCAGGACTTTTTCAAAGTTCCCAGATGGTTGGAATGTGCAGCCAGGGTTGGGAATCTCTGGCATCTAATTCCTGCTAAGAAATCTTTGCATTCTCATAGGAAACTGCTGGAAACAGGAAAGTCCCCACTCAATTTATCTCTAATGGTGGTGTAGCAGAGGAAGACATTTCCTCTACCCACTGTGGGTTCCTCTGGCTGGAGAACAAATTAAATTCACATGAGACAGAATAACAGGAGAAAATTAAACAAAGCTTTATAACGTGTATACATGGGAGAGGCTCAGGCAAACTGAGGAACTTGCCAAAATGGCTGAAGCCACCACCTTAAATATCATCTTCAGCTAAAGACAAAGGAGGATGTGGGGATTGGGGGAGTCAGTTACAGGAGGTTACCAGACAAGTACAATAAACAAGATGCAGATTTAAGTCCTTGCCTTTTGCATTGATTAAGAGTTTCTAGAGATAAGGTCATCTTCCTCCTTCCTGGTACAGACAGGGAGACACCTTTACAGATGGAGATTTCCTTTACAATGTAAATGTCTCTTAACAAAGGGTAAGTAAATTCTACTTTTCAGAGTTGCTTTCCTGTCTGCAGTTTATTAAAAGTAACCAGCCCTAAATAATCCTCATGCCAAAGAGACATATCTTGGCGTGGCCAATTCCAGTCCCCCACAGCAGCATACCTGGCACTGTCACAGGCATGGAGTGGTATTTGGGGGAGCCTCCTCCAAGGCTTATGAGCCTGTTGAGTCCCTCTGCATGCTGTGGATGGATATGGGCATGACAAGCAGAGGGGCTCCCTTCTCTCTCTCCCCTCTGTCTGTACCCCTTTCCTCCGCTGCTTCCTGCCTGGTTCTCCCCTCTCCACTTCACCCAGCCCCCCAGTCTGATGGCAGTTGTGTTGACTGCTTGGCAGCAGCTTCCACCATCTAGAATGGCTTTCCTGCTTCAGCCTTTCTCCCCAGCTTCCACGTTTTCTTGAGAACCTTCCTTTTCCAGAACAATGTCCCTCTTCTCCCTTTCTTGGTCCACAGCTTGAGCTGGCAACCAGAATGCTGCTGCTGTGTGTTAGGAGCTCTGAGTGGTGAGTCCAGGGAGGGGATGATCTCTAACTGCAACATGCGACATTCCATGGGCCACATTCTGAGCAAACTCATCAGCGTCCTCATTGCTTAGGCTTGGACCCATTCTTGGAACTGAGATTCTACAGCTGTTAGAATGCTGAGAGGAGAAGTCTTGAGGGAAGAAACAGGGCCAAGACTTGGCAGGCCTGGTTCCTGTCCAAGCTCTGACATTAATTTCTTGGTACATGACCTTGAGCCTGGCACTTCTCTCTCAGTCTCAGGTTTTTTACCTGTGAAATGAGGGGCTATCAAGTATTCCTTTCAATGCTGACATTCGATGACTTCTGTTGACTCTCTGTGGTACATCCTGGGTCCAGAGAGGGCAAAATGACCTTATGACTCAAAAGACAGGAGCTGAAATGGTTGAAATTTGTTCCATGATTATTTGAGCATCCCCTATGCTCAAGATACTATTGTAGGTACTGGAAATATAGCAGTGAATTCAATAAAGTCCCTTCCCCCATTGCGCTGACAGTGTGGAAGGAAGCTTGGCATTGGGTTTGGGAGACTCCAGCACATCCTTCAAGTCCTGGCAGAGGCAGGCACTTGGGAAGCCCCAGCAGTAAAGTCACGTGGTGCCCACGGAATGGGCAGGGGGCAGTGCCCAGTTATAGGCTGAGGTTGAGGGATCAGAAGTACAGGTACGAGTTCTGAGCTGCAGAGATGTACAGAAAAAGGGCTCTGGGCATAAAAGCCAACACTGAACCAGGAAAACTGCTGCCAGAGGTGTGATCTCCCAGTCTTGCTAAAGTCTAGCTGCTTTCTTGTAGATTTTATCAGATTTTCCATATAGATAATATTATCTCCTAGAAATAAAAACAATTTTCCTTTTCTTTTCTAATCTGGATGCATTTTGTTTCTTTTTCTTGCCATATTGCACTGGCTAATGTCTCCAATACAAAACTGAATAGAAATGGTGAGGAGGAACCTCTTCATCTGGTTCCTAATCTTAGCACAAAAGCATTCTGTCTGTCGCCATTAAGTCTGTTGTTAGCTGTAGGTTTTCTGCAGCTCCCCTTTATCAGGCTGAGAAAGTTCCCTTCTATTTCTGCTTTGCTAAAAGCCTTTGTCAGGAATGGCTGTTGCCTTTTGTCACATGCTTTTCCTGCATCTTTTGAAATCATTTTATGTTTCTCTTTTTAGTTTGTTATTAAGGGGAATTACATTGATTGATTTTCATATGATAAACCAAGCCTGCATCCCTAGGATGAACTCTTGTTGGTTATGCTGTTTTATTCTTTTCATGTTATTGGATTCAATTCTCTAAAATTTTATTAAAATTTTTTTTGCATATAAGTTAATGAGGGATATTGGTCTGTAGCTTTCTTTTCTCGTAATGTCCTTTTCTGTTTTTTGTATTAGGGTAATTCTGGGCTCATAGAAAAAAATTGGGAATTATTCTATCATGTTTAATTTTCTGGAATAGTTTGTATAGATTTGGTATTAATGCTTCTTTAAATGTTTGGTAAAATTTACTATGGAAGCCATTTGAGGCTGGAGTTTTCTTTGTGGGAAGATTTTTAATTAAAACTCCATCCTTTTAATACCTATAAAATCTGTAGCGATAGCACCTAACTCATTCCTGGTATTGGTGATTTGTGCCTTCTTTATTTTTTTCCTTCTCAGTTGTAGTAGATGTTTGTCAGTTTTATTACTCTTCTCCAAGAACCAGCATTTGGTTTCACTGATTCCCTCTATTGTTTTTCTGTTTCCTTTTTCATTCATTTTCCCTTCTGATCTTTATTATTCCCTACTGCTTTAAGGACTACTGTAACATTTCTTGTAGTGCAGGTCTGCTGGTGATAAATTTGTTCAGGTTTTGTAAGTCTGAAAACCCTTTATTTTGCCTTTGTCTTTTTTTTTTTTTTTTTGAGGAAGATTAGCCCTGAGCTAACTACTGCCAATCCTCCTCTTTTTGCTGAGGAAGACTGGCCCTGAGCTAACATCCATGCCCATCTCCCTCTGCTTTATATGTGGGACACCTACCACAGCATGGCTTTTGCCAAGCAGTGCCGTGTCCACACCCGGGATCCAAACTGGCGAACCCTGGGCTGCCGAAGCAGAACCTGCGAACTTACCGCTGCGCCACCGGGCTGGCCCTTGCCGTTGTCTTTGAAAGACGTTTTCACTGGGTAAAGAATTCTAGGTGGACAGATCTTTCTTTTCGGTGATTTAAAGAGATTTCTCCAAGCTCTTCTAGACTGTTTCCTGATACTTGCAGTTATTCTTTTTTTGGTTCTTTGTATATAATGTCTTTTTTTCCCCCGAATATTTAAAAAATTCTCTTTATCACTAGATTTAAGCAATTTAGTGTAATATTCTTTGTGTTTCTTGTGTTTGGGATTCATTAAGCTTCTTAGATCTATGGTTTATAGTTTTCATCATTTGGGAAAGTTTTAGACATTATTTCTTCAAATATAATGTTCTATTGGATGCCAGATGCTGTGAATTTTACCTCGTTGTTGGATATTTTTGTATTACTGGCAAAACTCTTGAACTTTTTTCTGAGATTCACTTGAATTACCTAAAGACAGTTTGAATCTTTTGGTCTTGCTTTGAAGCTTTGTTAAGTGGGACCAAATCAGCATTTAATCTAGGGTTAACTTTTCCCCAGTACTGACACCAGACACTTCTTAGCACTTTTATTGGGTTGAATAATGCCTCTCCCCCAATTCATGTCAACTTGGAACCTCAGAATGTGTCCTTATTTGGAAATAGTCTTTGCAGATGTATGAAGACAGAGGGAGAAATCAGAGTGATGCAGCTGCAAGCCAAGGAATGCCAAGGCTTGCTGGCAACGCCAGAAGCCAGAAAGAGGTAAGGCAGAATTTTTCAGAGGGAGTATGGCACTGACGCACCTTCATTTAAGACTTCAGCCTCCAAAGCTGTCAGAGAATAACTTTTTGTTGTTTTAAGCAACCCAGTTTGTGGTAGTTTGTTAGAGCAGCCCTAGGAAACTAATACACTGCTCATAAGTGGTGAAGTGTGAGGTTTCTGCTCTGGATGTTGGGAACACACATTAGTTGAACATTCTTTTCTCCCATCCTCTGGTGGTGTCCTTACACATGTGATGATCAGTGCTCAGCTGAGTACAGAAGGGGATGCTCTGCAGGTCCGAGTTCTCTGTGTGTGCAGCTCTCCTCTCTCGGTCCTCTGTCCCGTGAACTCCAGCCACCCTGGCATCCCCATGTCTTTCAGTCAGGGAGATCACTGGGCTCTGCCTGATGTCTAGGGTCGAGGAGCCAGGGTTTCATATAATTTGTCCTTTTGTTTGTTTTTTATTACATGTGGGGTGATCAGTCCTGGTTACTCCATTTTGTCTCTCATATTTTTTGTAGATCTTAATGAAGAGGTTTTCCTTTCTTTAGTAGGTAGTTCATTTGCATTTGGCTTTAGGATAACTTTCATGTATTTTAGTTATCTACTTTCTGTTAAGTAAATTTAATAAAATTTATTCTTATCCTTTCTTCCATATTTTTAAAGTTTTTAGACATACAGAAATGTTGAAAGAAATAGTAAAATGAACATAGATATACCCTTGATCTAAATTCAACAATTATTAGCATTCTCCCATTCTTGCTTTCTCTTTTCACCTCTCTCTCTCTCTGTCTCTCTGTCTTTGTCTCTCTCTCTCAATATGACTACTAACTCATGACTTTTTATTTATTATGTTGAAAGAAATTACAGTTCTTCTTCTTTCTTTTCCTGTTTTTTCTCCCCAAATCCCTCCAGTACATAGTTGTATATTTTAGTCATGGGATATCTTCTCTTTTTGATGTTCAAATTATTCTAGATTTGATCAGTGGCACTCCTTCATGCTGACTCTGGTATGTTTCCACTGTTCTTCAAAACTTGCTTAATTATTGTCACAACAATATGTCCCACACTCACTTTGTATTTTCCCAGCCCCAGCTCTAAAATCAGTCTGGTTTCTTTTGGTAGCATTTAGAAACCAGGTCTGGTCACCAGGTGTCCTCATTGCTATAGGAGTCTCTTTGCTTCTCTGTTCTTTCTAAAGAAAGACCAGGGAATATGCTAAAATGAAAAATCGTGAGTTCCTATTGGCATGTCTGTTTCAAAATAATCATTACAGAGCTTTGGTCTACTCTTACATTTTGTGGTATTTTTAGATGTTTACATCTTTTTGAAACTAGTATTACATTTTAAAAGTGCGTTCTTAAACTTTTATTTCTACAATTCCAAGTTAGGAAAAATCTGTAGGCTTTCTCTCCTTCCATATATGATAAGGAAAAAAAGTGTTTTTTCCTAACACCTCCCCTTCCCATTTTTTTTCTTGGTCTTAATTAATTTAATCTGAGAGTTACATAGAATTAGGTTTAAATCAAGGATCTCCTACTTTCTTGATGTGTGACCTTGAGAAAGGTGGTTAAACTCTTAAGGTCCCATTGTTTTACTGGCGTATCAGGCTCAATAATAAAATCAGTCTCATCTGGTTATTCTTAGGATTAAACGGGATAATAAGAATACTTAGCAAAGTGCTTATAGTAGTCATCATTAAGGCTGTTACATTCTATTGCTCTCATTCTTCTAGCTACATGTCTTTCAATTTGGGGGGCTGCGGCTAACATTTACTTTCTATAACGGTTGCCATGATTATTTAGCACTATCTCTATTTTAACTTTTCTGGGTGTCACCACCAGGCCTTTGATGTCACAAGTTCTCCATTTTTGAGCTATTAAGTTTTCCTTATCTCTCCAGTTGCTGATATACATCTTGAATAAAGTTTTTATGTACACATATGTATATGTTGTTTCTGGTACAATGTGTTTTCAAAGCTTTTCCCTCTAGACCTGTGCTGTCCAATATGGTAGGCACTAGCCACATATGGCTGTGTAAATTTCATTTTAAAATAATTAAAATTAAACTAAAACATACAGTTCTTCGGTTGTACTAGCCACACTTCGAGGGTTTGATAGCCACATGTGGCTAGTGGCTTGTGTATTGGACAGCACAGACATGGAACATTTCCATCATTATAGAAAGTTCTATCAGACAGCACTGATATAAACAATGCTGTATTGTTTTCTGATATGTAGAGGTTCTTAGAACAGTCCAATATTTTTTCCTTTGTGTGTAAATCATCCCTTTTTTTATTATTTGTTTGAAGACCTAAAAGACTTTTTACTTTATCCTTGAAATTAAAAAGAATAAGTCCTCTCGCTAGTTAGGCTCTTCAGCACAGCAAAATTTTCCTCCACTGCTTAGTTTAACGAGTACACCAGTGATATATGAATGTGATCCTGGTGTACTGTTATAAAATTTTAAACAAAAGTCAACACTTTTAATTGAAAAAAACATGAAATACAGAAGTGTATAGAGTTAAAAGTTAAATCTCCTTCATCATCCCAACTCCTCTGCCCAGGGGAGTTACTGGTAACCGCTTGGAATACATTTCTAGGCACGCTTTATATAACTAGATATTCACAGAGAAAACAATGTATAATTGAGGCTTTTTCCATTAATTGGTTGATACAGAATTTACTGATCTACAACTTGCTTTTTTCATTTAACAATGTTTATTAGAAATCTTTCCATGTCGGTACATAGATTATTCTTTCTAGAGGTTGAGAAGAATGCCACAGAATGGAAATACTATCATTTATCTAACAATTGCCCCATTGATGAACATTTGAATTTCAAAAAAAATTTTGCTTTTCTAAACAATACGGTGATGCACATCTTTTAACCTGTATCTTTATGCCCGCTGAGTGGGATAGATATCTAAAAGCCAAAAGTAGAACTGCTCGTTGAAGAACACATATATTTAAATTTTTCATAAATACTGACAAATTGCCTTCCAAAAAGACTTCTCCAGTTGGTAGCCCCACCAACAGTATATAAGGATATCAACTATCGAGTTTTCCACACTGTCATTAACACTGGATAGTATTATTTAACATTTTTTTTGGTAAATTCTATGGTCAAAATTGACTCCTGTATTGTCTTAATTGGATGGGGCCAATGGAAAAGTCATTCTGTAAATAGTCCTTTAAATTCCCCGAGTATTGAGCCAGCATGTACTGCTGTTGTCTGTGGATGGGAACTCTGAGCTCAGGGTCTCTCCGTGTCCACCTACCAGCACATGCTCTCTTCCCCTGTAGCCTTCTCCCAGCCCGCTCCTGCTTGGATTCCCCGGAGCCCATTTACCTATGTAGTCTCCCTTCCATCCTCTGGACACTTGTCAAATACACAGGGTCCCTGATGGCCTTCCTCCCCCTCTGATGACATTTGTCTGGGATTCTGAATGTGGGAGGGGAGGGAGACTGGGCGCTCAGGGTGCCTTCTTGCACTGGCAGTTGTGGTAATCTATCACTAGTCACATTTTTGTGATTAATCATCAAGCTTCCTGTCTATGCAGGTAAAAACATAGATATAATGTTTTATGAAAATAAAATATATGGTACATACTTTGTGATTTTTATACATCATTTTATTGACACTTTTAGGCATTAAAGATTCTGCAATATCTTTAAGAGCTGCATTGTAATCTGCTTTATAGATATTTCATAATTTAATAAACTCACTATTCAGACATATAAACTACTTATAATTTTTTTCTGTTAGGAATAATACTGTGATGAATATCCTTGTAAAAAAAGTGAAATGGGTTAAAGGGAATATATAAATTTAAGGCCAATTCACAACAAGCTTTCTCTGGATATGCTAGACCAATTTATGATCTCTTCAGCAGTGTAGCAGGGTGTTGCCCATTTTCCAAATCCTTGTCTATGTAAAATACAGAATTTCTTTACTTTTGAATTTTTTAAATTGATGTGTAACATATATAAGAAAGGGTACAAATTTTTAGTGTAAATTCTTGAATTTTTACATTCATTTCCACCCATATAACAGCCAACCAAATCAAAGTGTAGAATATTTCAACACTCTAGAAGGCTCCTTCTTGTCCTCTTACTGCCTGCTTCCCCCTTATAGACACACGCTCTTCTGACTGCTTTTTCATGAACTTCAAAACAACAGAATAATAGACATGAACTCTTTTGTATATGACTTTTTAAATTTGTCATTATGTCCGTGAGAGTAATCCATCTAGTATTTGTTTTTTTAAATCAAAGTGTAATTGACATATATTAGTTTCAGACATACAACATAATGATTTGATATTTGCATACATTGTGAAATGATCACCATAATAAGTCTAGTTAACATCATATAGTATTTGTTGTTTTTTTCTGTCAGCTGTATCCTTTATATGAATATATTGCTATTTATTTGTTCATTTTCCTGTCAATGGACATTTGAGTTATTTTCAGTGTTTGACTATTATGAAGAAAGCTGCTATGAAAAATCTTGTAGCCTTTTGCTGGATGTATGTACTTATTTCTCTTGGGTATATATCTAGAAATTGAATTGCTGGGTCAGAGTAGGTTGATGTCTCTGACTTGTGTTTTTACTATCTTAATTGTAGCTTTTGATGAGTAGACATTTAAATTTTGGCCAATTCCAATTTGTCAATTTTTCTTCTTATGGTTTGTACTTTTCTGTGTCCTACCTAAGGAATTGCCACCCACTCTAAGGTGCTGAAGATATTTTCCTGTATTTTCGTACTGAAGCTTTATTATTTAACCTTTCACAGATAAGACTACAATCCATTTCAAATTAATACTTTTAATGGTGTGATGTTGGATTTCTTATACATTTTTTCTTTTTAAATTTGTAAACAGTGAAATTTAGTGAGCATGTAAAAAGCATATAAAACATAAACTTATGGTTATCTATTATCAAAGAACATTGTATGGTCTCTCACCCAGTCAGAGACAAAGAATATAACCAGCAGCCCAGGCATTGCCCAGCCCAAGGTCATGAAGTGGGTGGCCTGGAATTGGCCACCCCAAGATATGTCTCTTTGGCATGAGGATTATTTGGGGCTGGTTACTTTTAACAAACTGCAGACAGGAAAGCAACTGAAAAGTAGAATTTACTTACCCTTTGTTAAGGGACATTTACCTTGTAAAGGAAATCTCCATCTGTAAAATTGTCTCCTTCTCTGTACCAGGAAGAAGGGGGGATGACCTTATCTCTCGAAACTCTTAATCAATGCCAAAGGCAAGGACTTAAATCTGCATTTGTTTACTGTACTTGTGTGGTAATCTCCCATGATTGACTCCCCCTCCACCCCCAACATCCTCCTTTGTCATTAGCTGAAGATGATATTTAAGGTGGGGGCTTCAGCCATATTGGTGAATTGCTCAGCTTGCCTGAGCCTCTCCCATGTATACATGTTATAAAGCTTTGTTTAATTTTCTCCTGTTATTCTGTCTCATGTGAACTTAATTCGTTCTCCGGCCAGAAGAACCCACAGTGAGTAGAGGAAATGTCTTCCTCCCCCACGCCTATGTTCTTTTCTGCGAATTTTACAGTTTTAACTCTTATATTTAGGTCTCTGATCCATTTTGAGTTAATTTTTCTGAATGGTGTGAAGTAGGGTTGCAAATTTATTCTTCTGTATGTGTATATCCAGTTGTCCCAGCAGTGTTATTGGAAAGACTATTCTTTTTCCTCTGAATTTTATTGGCATCCTTGTTGAAAATAAACTGACCACAAATGTAGAGTTTGTTTCTGTACTCTCAGTTCCACTCCATTGATATGTATGTCCAGCATTGTACTAGTATCACACTGCATTGTTGCTATAACTTAGTGGCAAGTTTTGAAATTAGGATATGCGAATTCTCTAACTTTTTCTTCTTCAAGATTGTTTTGACTCTTTGGGGTCCCTTGTATTTCCATATGAATTTTAGGATCAGCTTGTCAATTTCTGCAAAAATGCCAAATGTTTTATGCTAAGGATTGTGTTGAATCTGTAGACAATTTGAGGAGTATTGCCATCTTTACAATAAGAAGTCTTCTGATCATTAAATTTGAGATGTTTAGAGAGAGTTTTACTTCTCCCTTTCCAAACCAGATACTTTTAATTTTTTCTTCCTTCCCTAATTGCCTTGGCTAAAACATGCAGTAGGATGTTGGTAAAGTGATGAGACTGTACTCCTTTGTCTCGTTCCCCATGCTAGAGGGACAGCTTTCAGTCCTTCACATTAAGTATGCTATTAGCTAGGGGGTTTTGTAGATGATTCTTTTCACGTTGAGAAATCTCCCTTCTATTCCTAGTTTGCTGAGTGTTTTTAACACAAAATAGGATGTTGGTTTTGTCAAATGCCTTTTCTGCATCTATTGGCATGATCACAAAGGTTTGTATTTTATTCTATTGATATGGTGAATTACGCTAATTGATTTTTTTGATGTTAAATCAGCTGTGCATTCTTAAAATAAATCTCACTTGGTCATGGTGTATAATCCTTTTTATATGCTGCTGGATTTGGTTTACTAGTATTTTCTTGAGGACTTCTATGTCTATATCCATAATGGATATTAGTTTACAGTTTCCTTTTTATCATCATCTCTTTGTCTAACTTTGGAATCAGGATAATACTGGCCTCAAAATGAGTTGTGAAGTGTTTCTCTTCATCTACTTTTTGGAAGTTTTTGAGAACAACTGGTGTTAATTCTTCTTTAAATATGTGGTAGAATTGACCAGTGAGACAATCTGGTCCTGGGATTTTCTTTATGGGAAGTTTTAAAATCATTAATTCAATTATTTTACAAGTTTATTCTTATCTTCTATTTCTTCTTGAGTCTGTTTTGGTACTTAGCGTTTGTCATACAGTTATCCAGTGTATTTCTTTATAGTTCTTTTTATTTCTGTAACGTCAGTAGTGATGTCTTTTCTTTCATTCCTGATTTTTAGGACTTTGAATTTTCCTTGTTTTTTTCCTCAGTCTAACTAAAGATGTGACAATTTTAGTTGATCTTTTCAAAGAACCAACTTTTAGTTTTATTGATTTTCTCTACTGTTTGGTGTTAAATTTTTATTGAGATAAAATTCATATAACATAAAATTCACCATTTTAAAGCATATGATTCAGTGAGTTTTAGTGCATTCACAATGCTGTGCAACCATCACCACTACCTAATTCCAGAATACTTCCACCACCTCACAAAGAAACCCTGTACCTAGTAGCAGTCACTCCCAATTCCCCGCTCCTACCATCCCCTGGAAATCACTAATCTGCTTTGTATTTTTATGGATTTGCCCTTTTTGGACATTTCATAAAAATAGAATCAAATGATATGTGACTTTTTGTCACTTAGTGGCTACATTCATTTAAAGTAATGTTTTCAAAGTTCATCTATATTGTAGCTTGAATCAGTACATCATTTCTTTATATAGCTAGATAGTATTTTATTGTATGGATGTACCACATTTTGTTTATTCATTGATCAGTTGAGGGATATTTATGTCATTTCCATTTTTTTGGCTATTGTAAATAATGCTACTCTGAACTTTCTTGTGCAAATTTTTGTTAGAATATATGTTTTCAATTCTCTTGTATATACCTAGAAGTAGAATTGCTGGGTCATATTGTAACCTTACGTCTAACGCTTTGAGGAACTGCCAAACTGTTTTCCACAGCAGCTGTACCGTTTTACACTCCCATCAGAATGTAAGAGGATTTCAGCTTCTCCATATCCTCACCAATCCTTATTTTACTTTTCTAAAAATTATAGCCACCCTAGGGTGTGAAATGGTATCTCATTGTGGTTTTTATATGCATTTCCCTAATGGCTAATGATGTTGAGCATCTTTTCATGCACTTATTGACCATTTATTTATTCTTTGGAAAGTTATCTTAATTAACTCCTCAGCCTATTTTTTTTTAAAGATTTTATTTTTTTTCCTTTTTCTCCCCAAAGCCCCCCAGTACATAGTTGTACATTCTTCGTTGTGGGTCCTTCTAGTTGTGGCATGTGGGACGCTGCCTCAGCGTGGTCCGATGAGCAGTGCCATGTCCGCGCCCAGGATTCGAACCAACGAAACACTGGACCGCCTGCAGCGGAGCGCGCGAACTTAACCACTCGACCACGGGGCCAGCCCCTCCTCAGCCTGTTTTTTAATTGAGTTATTCATCTTTTTCTTGTGAAAGAAATATTATGATAGTAGTAGTTCTTTATTTATTCTGGATACTAGACCATTATCAGATATATAATTTGTAAATATTTTCTCTCATTTTGTGTGTTGACTTTTCACTTTCTTGGTAGTGTTCTTTGATGCAGAAAGTTTTTATCTTTGATGAAGTCCAATTTATTTGCTTTTTCTTTTGTCTGTTTGTGCTTTTGATGTCATATCTAAGACAATGTTGCCTAATCCAAGGTCATAAAAATTTAAACCTATTTTTTCTTCTAAGAGTTTAATTGTTTTAGCCCTTGCCTTTAGATCTTTTACTCATTTTGAGTTAATTTTTCCATAAGATATGAGGGAGGAGACCAACTTCATTCTTCTGCATGTGGATATCCAGTTGTCCCAGCACCATTTATTGAAAGGACTGTTCTTTTTCCCATTGAATGGTGGTCGCCCTTGTCAAAAATCATTTGACCATAGATGTATGTTTTTATTTATGGGCTCTCAATTCTATTCCATTGATCTATGTAGCTGTCCTTATGCTAGTACCCCACCATTTTGATTACTGTGACTTTGTGATAAGTTTTGAAACTGGGAAGTGTGAGTCCCCTAACCTTGTGATTTTTCAAGACTGTTTTGGCTGTTCGGGGTCCTTTGCACTTCCACGTGAATTTTAGGATCAGCTCCCAACTTTTGCAAAAAAGGCAGTGGAGTTTTGTTAGGGATTTAATTGAACCTGTATTGGGGTGTATTACCAGCTTAATAATATTAAATCTTCCAGTATTTGAACATAGGATGTCTTTCTATTTATTTAGATCACTTTAATATTTTTAAACAATGTTTTGTAACTTTTAGAGCACAAGTCCTATATTTCTTTGGTTCAATTTATTTTGAAGTATTTTCTTCTTTCTGATGTTATTGTAAACAGGATTGTTTTCTTAATTTCATATCTATACTGTTCATTGCTAGAGTATATAAATACAATGAATTTTCATATATTAACATTGTATCCTGAAATTTGGCTGACCTTTATTAGTTCTAGTACATTTTTTGTGTGTGGATTATTTAGATTTTCTACATATAAGATCATTTCATCTGGAAATAGAGATGGGTTTCTTTCTTCATTTATAATTTGAGATGCCTTTTCTTCCCTTGCCCAATTTCCTTGGCTAAAACCTCCAATACAACATTAAATACAAGTGTCAAGAGTGGACCTCTTTGTTTTGTTCCTGATCTTAGAGGAAAAGCTTTCTGTTTTTCACCATTAAGTACATTATTAGCTGTGGGCTTTCTGTAGATGGCTGTTATCAAGTTGAGATAGCTTCCTTCTATTCCTAATTTTTTGAGCATTTCTTTTATCATGAAACGGTGTTGGGTTTTATCAAATGTTTTTCCTGAGTCAATTGAGATGATCATGAGGATTTTATCCTTTATTATATTGATATGGAGTATTACATTAATTGATTTTTTGGATCATAAACCAATCTTGCATTGCTAAGATAAATTTCATTTGGTCATGGTGTATAATCCTTTTTATATGCTACTGGATTTGATATTAGTATTTTGTCTAGGATCTGTATGTCTATATTCAAAAGGGATATTGATCTGTAATTTTTCTTGTTATATTTTTGTCTTGCTTTGGAATCAGGATAATATTGGTTTCATAACATGAGTTGTGAAGTGTTTTCTCCTTATCCGTTCTTTGGAGACATTGAGAAGAATTGTGTTAACTCTTTAACTGTTTGGTGGAACTCACCAGTGAAACGATCTGGTCCTGTGTTTTTCTCTGTTGGGAGGTTTTTGATTACTGATGCAATCTTTTTACTTGTAATATGTATATTCAAATTCAAAATATCAACTTCAAAACAGATTTCTATTTCTTCTTGAGTCAGTTTTGATAGTTTATGTATTTCTAGGAATTTGTTCATTTCATCTAGGTTATCTAAATTGTTTGCATGCAATTGTTTATAGTATCCTGTTATAAACCTTTCTGTTTCTGAGACGTAGTTAGCAATATCCCCTTTTCCTTCCTGATTTAGTAATCTGAGTCTTTATTTTTTCTTGTGGTAACTCTAGCTAAATGGTTGTCTACTTTGTTGATCCTTTGAAAGAATTAACCTTTGGTTTTGTTAATTTTCTTTATTGTCTTTCTTTTGTCTATTTACTTTATATATCCTCCATCTTTTTATTTCCTTCCTTCCTCTTGCTTTGAGTTTACTTTTCTCTTCCTTTTCTTGTTTCTTAAGGTGGAAGGGTTGTAATTGATTTGAAGCCTTTCTTTTCTTTTAACATTTGTATTCACAGCTATAAATTCCTCTCTCACCACTGCTTTCACTGAATCCCGTAAGTTTTGGTATGGTATGTTTTCATTTTCATCATCTCAAAGTACTTCTATTTATCTTATGATCTCTCCTTTCACTGATTAGTTAAGAATGTGTTGTTTAATTTCCACATACTTGTGAATGTTCCAGATTTCCTCTGTTATTGATTTCTAATTTCATTCTATTGTGGTCAAAGAACATACTTAGTATGATTTTAATCTTTTAAAATTTATTTAGGATTGTTTTACAAGCTAACAAATGGTTTTCCTGGAGAATTTTCCATGTTCATTTGATAAGAATGTTGTTGGTTGGGGTGTTCTATAGATGTCTGATAGGTCAAACTGATTTATAGTGTTTTCAAGTTTTTAATTTCCTTGTGATCTTCTATCTAGATTTTTTTGTTGCATTATTGAAAGCTGGATATTGAAGTCTTCAACTATGATTGTTAAATTATCTATTCTTCCTTCAATTCTGCCAGTTTTCACCTCTTCACGTATTTTATAGCTCTGTTGTTAGTTGCATATATGTTTATAATTGCTATATCTTATTGATGGATTGACCCTTTTTCATGATATAATATCCTCCTTTGTCTGTAGTAACAATTATTGTGTTGATACTTTTTTATATTAATATAGCCACTACAGTTCTCTTTTATTTATTTATTTATGAGGAAGATTAGCCCTGAGCTAACATCTGTTGCCAATCCTCCTCCTTTTGCTGAGGAAGACTGGCCCTGAGCTAACATCTGTGCTCATCTTCCTCTACTTTATATGTGGGATGCCTGCCACAGCATGACTTGACAAGTGGTGCATAGGTCCTCACCCAGGATCCAAACTGGTGAACCCCAGGCCACTGAAGTGGAACGTGTGAACCTGCTGCACCCTCAGGCTGGCCCCCTACAATTCTCTTTTTGTTACTGTTTGCATGGAATATTTTTTTATTGTTGTAAGATATAGATAACATAAAAGTTACCATTTTAACTATTTTTAACTGTACAATTCAGTGGCATGAAATACATCTACAGTGTGTATAACCATCATCATTGTCTGTTTCCAGGAATTTTTCATCATCCCAAACAGAAGCTCTGTACTCATTAAAGAATAATTTCCCATTTTTCCCTCCCTCCAGTCCTTGGTAACCTCTATTCTACTTTCTATCTCTATGAATTTGCCTATTCTTAGTACCTCTTATAAGTGTAATCATACAATATTTATCCTTTCATGTCTGGCTTCTTTCACTTAATGTCCTCAAGGTTCATCCATGTTGTAGCATGTATCAGAATTTCATTTATTTTTATGGCTGAATAATATCCCATTGTGTGCTCATACCACATTTTGTTTATCCGTTGATGTGCTGATGGACTTGAGTAATTTCCATTTTTTGTCTATTGTGAGTAATGTAATGAACATTAGTATACATATATCTGTTAGAGTCTCTGCTTTCAATGGAACGGAGTTGGTGGATCATAAGGTACTTCCATGTTTAACTTTTTGAAGAACTACCAAACTGTTTTCCACAGTGGCTGCACCATTTTACATTCACCCTTGCAATGTATGAGAGTTCCAATTACTCCATAGGCTCACCGAACTAGTTCTTTTCTGTTTTATTGGCAATGGCCATCATAATGGGTGTGAAACAGTATCTCATTGCTTTGATTTTCATTTCCCTAATAACTGATGATGCTGACTGAGCATCTTTTAATGTGCTTATTGGTCATTTGTGCATTTTCTTTGGGGGAAATGTCTATTTATGCCTTTGCCCACTTTTAAATTGGTTTTTTGATTTTTAGTTTTCCGTTGTAGAAGTCTTTTAAAAATACATTCTCGATATTAGTCTCTTATCAGGTATGTAATTTGCAAATGCTTTCTCCCATTGTATGGGTTGTGGTTTTACTATCTTGATAGTGCCCTTTGATGCAGAAAAGTTCTTAATTTTGATGAAGTCCAACTTAATCAGTTTTTTTCTTTTGTTGCCTATGCAGGTGGTTTTATATCTGAGAAATCATTCCCAAATCCAGTGACATAAATATTTCTCCCTATTTTTTCATCTCAGAGTTTTGAAGTTTTGGCTCTTAATTTTAGGTCTTTGATCCATTTTGAGTTAACTTTTGCATATGGTATATGGTAAAGATCCAACTTTAATCATTTGCATGTGGATATCCAGTTTCCCCTGCACCATTTGTTGAAAAAACTCTTCTTTCCACATGGATGGTGTTGGCATTCTTGTTGAAAATCACTTGACCATATACGTGAAGATTTATTTTGGGGCTATTGTGTTCCATTGGTCAATATGTCTGTCTTCATGCCACTACTACACTACTTTGATTACTGTGATTTTCTAGTAAGTTTTGAAATTTTTTTGACTATTTGGAGTCCCCTGAGATTCCATATGAATTTAAGGATTCACTTTTCCATTTCTGAAGAAAAAGCACCAGTGAGATTTTGTTTAGGAGTTGCACTGAATCTGTATATTATTTTGGATAGCATTGTCATCTTAACAATATTTAGTCTTCCAATCCATGAACATAGATGTCTTTCCATCTATTTATGCCTTATTTAATTTTTTTATTACTGTTTTATAGTTTTCAGTATACAAGTTTTGTGATACATTCATTACATTTATTTCTAAGTATTTTATTCCTTTTGATGCTATTGTAAACAGAATTGTTTTCTTCATTTCCTTTTTGAATTGTTCATTGTTAAGGTACAGAAATGCAACTGATTTTTGCATGTTGGTTTTGTATCATTAACTTTGTTGAATTAATTTATTAGCTCTAACAAGTTTGTGTCTGTGTGTAATCTTTAGGGTTTTTGCATAAAAAATCATGTCTTCTGTGAACAGAAATAATTTTACTTCTTCTTTTCCAATTTGGATGTTTTTTATTTCTTTTTGTTGCCTAATTCCTCTGGCTAAAACTTTCAGTACTATGTTGAGTAGAAGTAATGAAAACCAGCATCCTTGTCTCATTCTTGATTTAAGGGGAAAACTTCAGTCCTTCACCACTGAGTATGATGTTAACTGTGAGTTTTCATACATGGACTTTATCATGTTAAGAAAGTTCTCTTCTATTCTTAGTTTATTGAGTTTTTAAAAATTATCATGTAATGGTTTGAATTTTGTCAAATTTTTTTTTGCCATTGACTGATATGATCATGTGTTTTCTCCTTCATTCTATTAATGTGGTGCATTACATTGACTGATTTTCTTATATTGCACCATCCTTGCATTCTGAGAATAAATCATACTTGATAATGGTGATAACCTTTTCAAGATGCTTCTGGATTTGGTTTGCTAATATTTTGTTGAGGATTTTTGCATCAATATTCATAAGGGATATTGCTTCATAGTTTTCTTTTCTTGTGGTGTCTTTGTCTGGCTTTGGTATCCAGGCCTCCTAAAGTAAGTTAGGAAGAATTCTTTCCTTTTCAATTTCTCAGAAGATTTTGAGGTGCATTTATGTTAATTCTTCTTTAAATGCTTGGTAAAATTCACCAGTGAAGCCATCTGCTCTGGGCTTGTCTCCAATGAGATACTTTTGATCACTCATCTAACCTCCTTCCTAGTTATAGGTCCATGCAAATTTTCTACTTCTTTATGAGCTGATTTTATAAATTGTGGATTTATAGGAAATTTTCCACTTCTTCTAGATTATCCAAATTGAAGGTGTACAATTTTTCATAGTTTCTTCTTATAGTCCTTTTTATTTATGTAAAATTGGTGGTGATGGTCCCACATTAATTTCTGATTTTAGAAATTTGAAACCTCTCTTTTTTTCTTAGTCAATCTAGCTAAAGCTTTGTCAATTTTGTTGATCTTTTCAAAGAAGAAACTTTTTATTACATTGTTTTCTCTATTCTCCTTTACATTTCTATAATCTTAATTCTTTCTTTCTTTCTTCTAGGTTTGGGTTTAGTTAACTTTCCTTTTTTTAGTGCTTTAAGGTGTACAGTTGAGTTATTGATTTGAGATTTTGAGATTCCTTTTTAGTGTATACATTTACAGCTATAAATTTCCTTTTTAGCACTGCTGGTCCAGCATCCCATGACTCTTGGTATGTTGTGTCTTCACTTTAATTTGGCTCAATGCATTTTCTAATTTCCCTTGTGATTTCTTCCTTGAAATTGGTTGTTTACGAGTGTGATGTTTAATTCCCAAAGAGCTATGAATATTCAAGTTTTCCTTCTCTTAGTCCATCATGATTGGAAGAGATACTTTGTAAGATCTTAATTTTTAAAAATTTGTTTTGTGTCTAACATATGGTTTAACTTGAATAATGTTCTGTGTGCACTTGAGGAGAATATGTATTATGCTATCATTGAGTGCAGTGTTCTGTATGTCTGTTAGGTCTACTTGCTTTATACTGTTGTCCAAATCCTCTATTTCCTTGTTGAACTTCTAACTGTTCTATCAGTTATTGAAAGTGGAGCACTGAAATCTCCAACTATTATTGTAGAAATGTCTATTTCTGCCTTCAATTCTGTCAGTTGTTTTTTTGCTTAACATATTTTGAGGCTCTGTTGTTAGCTCTGCATGTATTTATACTTGAATATCTTCTTGCTGTATTGAACATTTTATCAATATAAAATGACTTTCTTTGTCTTTCATAAGCTTTTAAATTTAAGGTCTGTTTCTTTTGATATTAGTATAGCCACTCAGGTGTCTTTTGGTTACTAATTTCATAGGATATCTTTTTTCATCATTTTGCTTTCAACTTCTTTATGTCCTTTTATCTAAAGTGAAACTGTTGTAGATAGCATATAGCATAAGAAGGATCTTATTTTATTATCCAGTCTGCCAGTCACTGCACTTTAATAGGAGGGTTTAATTTATTTACATTTAATGTGTTTACTGATAAAGATTTATGTCTGCTATTTATTTATTTCCTTTATGTATGACTTATATGATTTTGTACTTCAATTCCTCCATTACTGCCTTTTTGAGTTTTTAGCTGATTTTTTGTAGTGTATTATTTTGATTCCTTTCTTTCATTTTCTGTATTTTGTTAGTTCTTTTCTTAGTGGGTACCTTGGGGATTATAATTAATATCTTATGCTTATAACATCCTACTTTGAATAATACTAAATTAACTGCAGTAGTATGCAAATACTCTATTCTTACACATTTTCTTCCCTCTCTCTTTATGTTGTTATTTTCACAGATTATATATTTATACATTGCATACCCATTAATCTAGGTTTATAATTATCATTTTATGCCTATTATTTATGGTCTATTAAATCATATAAGAAACAGAAGTTACAAACCACACCTAAAGTACAACACTGGCTTTTCTATTTGCCTATGTAATCACCATTACCAAAGTTCTTTATTTTTTCTTATGGCTTCAAGTTACTTTCTAGTGTCCTTTCAATTCAGCCTGAAGGACTCTCTTTAGTATTTCTTATATGGTAGGTCCACTGGTAATAAATTTTCTCAGCTTTCGATTATCTGGAAATGTCTTAATTTCTCCATCATTCTTGATAGATAGTTTTGCTGGATATGAATTTCTTGGTTGACAAATTTTTTTCTTCCAGGACTTTAACTATGTCATCTGACTGGCTTCTGGCCTCCATAGTTTCTAAGGAGAAATCAGCTGTTAATCTCATTGAGGAGTCTTTGGATGTGATTAATTGCTTCTCTCTTGCTGCTCTCTTGCTCATTGTCTTTGGATTTTGACAATTTCACTATAATGTGCCTTGATTTGTATTTTTTTTTTGAGCTCTCTGGAGTTCCTTTGGCTTTTACAAGGTGTATATTCATGTTTCCCCCCCAGATTTGGGAAGTTTTGGGCCATTATTTCTTCAAATATTTTTCCTGATCTTTGTCTCTCTCTTCTCTATCTGGGATTCCTACAATACATGTGTTGGTATGTTTGATGGAGTCCCATAGTCCCTCAGGCTCTGTTTATTTTTATTCATTCTTTTTTCTTTCTGTTCCTCAGCCTAGATAATTTCAATATTCTTCTCTTCAAGTTCACTGATCCTTTTATCTGCTTGTTCAAATCTTCTGTTGAACCCCTCTAGTGAGTTTTTATTTCAGTTATTGTGCTTTTGAGCTCCAGAATTTGTTTATTTCCTCATTATAATTTCTCTTTATTGATATTTTCATTTTGTTCATACATTGTTTTCCTGATTTCCTTTGTTTTTGTTTTTGTCTTTTTTGTCATGGTTTCCTTTAGCTTATTGAACATATTTAAGTCAGCTGATCTAACATCTTTGACTAATAGTTCTAATATCTGGGATTCCTCAAGGATTGTTTCTGTCAAACTGTTTTTTTTCCCTGTGAATGTGTCAACTTTCCTTTTCTTTGTATGTTTTGTAACTTTTTTTTTCATTAGAACTCAATATTTCCAGTATTATATTGTTTTAACTCTGGAAATCTAATTCTCCCATTCTTCAGGAATTATTTAATCTTGCTCATTGAGGGCTGTAATCTTCCATTTGTGACTTTTCCAAACTATTTTTGCAGAGTGTGCATTCCTTCTTGTGTGTGATCACTGGAGTTTCTGTTCCATTATCTCTACGCTCAGTCCGTGACCTGACAAAAATTTCCTTAAATGTCTAGTTCCAAAAGTGGGGAGAAATCCCACAAGTACTATCTCTTTAAAATCCCTGGAAACTTTCAGTCCAAGAGATTTGAAACAACAGCCAGCCTCTGTGTTAGCCCCTTAGCTGTCGAAAGCAACTATCAGAATTCAAAACACATGACCCTGATATTTGGAGGACAAATCCCACATTGGCTCCAGGAAGTCACACCAGGAATGCTGGTTGCTGTTCCCGCAGCTGCCTGCTGTGGGGCTGGAGGCTGGTAGCCACTGGGCAAAAGACCAAAATTCCCTGTATTTTACCAAAATTTACCAGTGTCTTCACCAACCTCTCCCCTGGACACTGCAAGTGTTCAAGCAGACTCCAGAGTTCCAAACTAGTTACTTCAGACAGTTCCTGCCAGCTCAATAGCCACCTCTCTTGTGTCAGAGAGGTGAGGCAGAGGCTGGGCCACTTTAAGCTGGCTGAAGACTCCCTACCACTCATAGCTTGGCAGAGTTATTGTGGCTCCGAAGGTAGAATGTGAGCTGATCATCCATTGCATTTCTTCATTCAGCCTCTTTGGTTCTGTGGTTATTAGAACTTCCCTGTAAACTCTTATCTTTGGTTTCCTGTGTTGCAGTTTCCCCTCTACTTTTACATCTTCCTGATTATTTTAATGGAAACTTAGGAGAGAGAAAATGAAGCATTATCTTTTAACAGTGCTATAACTTCTTGAGTGGCTTTTACACAACAGATAAGCAATGAAGTAAAGAAAAGCACAAGAAAATTACCACGATAAAAAAATAGAAGTCTCCTCACAAATAGCTGTCTCTCTTTGCTTTGTAGAATGGCAGACAGGATGCTTTTCAGGAAGGGCTAGGTACTAATGTCTCTGGGCATATAAATCTCTGGTAGTTGAGGTAAAATATATCTGGAAACTGAGAAGCATCCACATAAAACCAGAAGTGATTTCAATAATCAAGTTGTGTTGTGAAGGTCTCGTATTTCATATCAGTTCTTATACTAAAGGTTTCTATCCTGACAAGTGAGAATAAACTGATTCTCAGGGCCTTCAATATGGTGACGTGGTAATATGCAGTGTAGTGAGGACACCTGGGAAATGCTCAGCACTGAGACACTCTCATAAAAATTCTGAAGTCTCCAAACTTGCAGAGAGAAGGCAGGGGCAGTGGTCTTGCCAAAATGACTCAGCCAAAGAATTGTGCCTTTTTTTTTTTTAACCTCTGAAAAGGGAGTTCAAAGTACATTTTATTCTGAAACCCAAGCAAAGAAAATTCACTCCAATGATGTGGATATTTGATTTTGTAATTCTTAGGCAAGATAAACTATTCTTTGTGTGGGCTGATGTTGACACTCTTACTTGCCAACATTCTATTTGGGTTTAAGAGGATAGATGACCTTGGAGCTTCCTGGAGTCAAAATAAGCAACCAGCAGAGGTTACCAAAGTCAGAGCTGCAAGATCTTCCAGAAATCACAGAGAAAACTCAAGTTAAAGAGCAAAACCACATGAGTTCAACTTGATTTCAACCCTCATATTTCCTGGAAATCATTTATGTAAACCAAGGTTTGGCAATAAATCTGTTAAATAATTGAGCCAAGGTCAAGATTAGCAAAGTGTGGAATGGGGGGAGTAGAGTTGTGGTTGAGAGTGTGATTGACCAACTGCTTAGGTGTGCACATTGTAAAAGGGCTTCGACAAGTCTGTGCTGGGCCATTCATACAAGATGAGCAGAGCAAGGCTCTTAGGGTGGTGTTCTAATTCCATAGCCTCCACCTCTGCCTATCTAGACCCTAGGAAATCCCTACAGAGTCTCTCCTTGAATTTTTTGGGAAGTCAGTGGCTACAAAGGGAACAGTGACAAAGTCAGTAGCAGATTTCTTGCAATGCAGGCAATGTAGGTACCATGCTCAGTTTCCACAACACCAGCCTGTTTACTCTTTCAGAGATGGCTTTGATTTTATTTCCACCTTCCAGCCTGCCACTGGCACAAAACTCCCTCATTTTCCCAGTTCCTACAGAACCAGGCTGATGCTGGGTCTACACAACACCAAAGAACTGGAAGGAAAGTGAGCAGTTTACTCGAACACTGGGTGTGTCCCAATTAATGTTTGAACAGTGGCAAATAGCCAAGATAGGACTCAGTTTTGTCTCTTGCCACAAGGTGGAGAAGGAAGGAAGAAATGGATGAGAAAGGTTTGAAAACAAGTTTCTCTAGTTGGATGCCTTTTTCTGTAGCTTTTAGAGGCGCAGAGAGACTGACCAACCACTTGTTTTTCTGCAGCAAATGCTAAATAGTCCTGGTTTCTCTCTCTGCTACCTGATATCATGTCGACACCCTGAAGGTATCTCAAAGTAATCAGGACTTAAATTAAATTCAGTGTCTCCCCTAGCCCTCTCAAACCAGAAACAAGATGTTATCCTTTTGTCATCCCTCTCCATCAAGACCTATACCAAATCAATCACCAGGCTCTCCTTTCTCAATCTCTTTAAGTCCTGACCTCTTTTCTCCACCCCTACTCTCACTTTTTGAGTTTAGGCCACCATCACGTATCTTGTGGATTAATACAAAGTCTTTACAACTGGTTTCTCAGACAAGTGTCCCATGCTTCTGGGCCTTTGCACATGCTGATCCCTCTGCCTGGAATGCACTGCCTCCCCTGCCTGGCTAATTTCTTTGTCCTGCCCCTCCAAGGATCTCCCTACCAAAAATGTGGATGGGAATGACCAATTTCAGGAAGGTGGTCACATTAGAAGAGGAAAGGAAGAAAGAATGATAGAATTGGCTGGAGCATTAGCTGCAACTCTAAGCTTCCATTTCTTGAGAGAAAGATTTCAGTAAAAATATTCACCTCTGTTAAATGTGGATTATAGGCATACTGTGCCTGTTATATTATTTCGTGTGTTTGAAACGCTTCATAATTAAAAATAAACAATGTTGTTAAATGCGTGATGCTGCCTTCTTTGTCTTGCTTCAACTTTCCGTAGTGAGTCCTCCCACAGGGCTTCTGACCCTGGGCTCTAATTCCAGGCTTACTTGTCTGTTATTTCTACTAGACGGCAAACTCCCAGTGTGTTGTACCCACAGCCTATCAGCACTTGGGAGACACTTGCTAGTTACTCGAATGAGTCTCGAAAGCATCAGTAAAGGCTGGTACTACACGGTGGGACTGGCAGTAGGCAGGTGTTGACAGGGAGCTACAGAGTGGAGAGGAGGGAGTTGCATAGCTGGCAGAACTGTATCCATCCCAGGCCTCCTGGGATGTTGAGGCTGTGAAGCCCTTGAGATCCCAGCTCAGACTAAGCCCAGGGAGCTGACACAATGGCTTTCAGGGGGGCGATGGGCTTGTTGTTCAGCCAGAGGAGAGCCCAGCTCTGTGGTACCAGAAGCCAGCTGGTATCACCCTCAAGGAGAAACTGAATGGGCTGAACCTGGATTATCAAAGAGGACAAAGAATTTCTGGACAGGCTGGAGGAACTAAAACAAAACAAATCAACATGTAAACACAGATGTAGCTGACTTTGACAAAGGCATGGGAAGCAAGTGCCCGAGGATGCGAAATGAAGGAATTTGGCAGAGAGAAGGGAGGGCACAGGACCTTGCACCATGGGAAAATTTGTATATCTGAGCAATATGAGGTAATCTGGCTTGTTTGTTTGTTTACTTAGCGAATATTTACTGAGATTTGACTACGTGCTTGGCACAATGCTAGGTGCTGGGAATACAACGATGAGCAAAAAAGCTGTTGTGTAGCCAAGGAAGCTTATTTTAGTCACATGGCTGAGGTCATTTGCCCATCCAGGGTCACAGACAAACTGGATTCTGTGCACTGCCTGCCCCTGAACCACACAGCATGACCCCATTTCCTCCCTTACATGATGGCACTGCAGACATCTCCAGTGCCCCCACTCCCCAAGTTCTCTTTTCTAGACTGGACATGCCATCTTTAGAGAGGAGACGGCTGGTGGAGGGGTGGCACTGGGGTGATGCTGACTAAGAAGAAACCAGTATGTGGTTTCTAGACCAGAGAGACTCAAACTCATATGGATCAGGCTGAGTCCTCTTCATTCAGAAAGGCTTGGGAGAGCTGAGGCTGAAGGAAGCCCCTAGCAGAGACCCTCGCCAGGGGGGCATGCCCACGCCTGTTCCAGCATTGCTTCTGTGACGTAGGACTTGCTGTCTGAGGCAACTGAGAAGCAGGACTCTGGCGGCTGCCCCAGATCACCACCCGAGGCTCCCATCCATACCTGGAGGATCAGAGCCAGCCCCAGGCCTCCACCTATTGCTTCTCTTTCAAGACTGCTTTCATGTTCATTTTTTATAACAGCTTTATTCAGATGTACTTCACACATCAGACAATTCACTCCTGTGTGCTCACGTTTACTCTGCTCTCATCTGGATGAGTCTTAGGCAAAAGTAGGGGGAGTGTCATTCATTCTGCATACTCACTCCCCCCACCCCCTTGGCTTCCTAGGGACAGCCTGGCAGCCATGGCCTTGACATTGGAAAGGCAGGAGGGAAGACCACAGAGAGCCTCCAGTTTCTAAGCCAGCAGCACCTGCCTAGGAGGGAGAGCAGAGGTCCCTGCAGCCCCAAGCAGGTCTGTGCTGCTGTGCTTAGGGAATATGGGCCACAACTGCAGGTCACAACCTGGAGATCACCCCAGGAAATACCTCCTGAGACCTAGAAGCTAGGAGCATTACTGAGAGGCCACCCAAGGAAACGGCTTCTGATCCTGGCCCTGCTGCCTGAGGCTGCTGAGCAGACTCAAGTTCAGACCTCTCACCTGAGCATCCCCCAAGGCTTCCTCAAGTGGCTCCACCAGCAACCCTTTCCCCAAAGGTTCTCATTCCGTAGGTCTGAGGTGAGGTGAAGCATCACCGAATCCGGTGATTTGGATGATATTTGTAATTATGTATTGATTCCGATGTCCAGCAGTGTGAAAACTAGTGCTACTAAGACAGAGGTTTTCAAACCTGAAGGCTTGTTGCCGTGCTCCACCTCCAAAATCTCTGATTCCATAGGCTGGGGTGTAGCCTGAGAATTTGGTTTTCTAACAAGTTCTGAAGTTCTAGTTGAGGGACCACACTTTGAGAGCCATTTGCTAAGAGGACAGTCCTGTTCTCCAGAAATCACCCAAATCTGAAAGAGTAGAAATTTGTTGCCCCAGTTCTTAACTCTTATCACAATCACCTGGTGAGTGAAAATCCCGATGCCCGGCTGCCTCCAGACCAACGGAATCAGAATATCCGGCCAGGGCCCAAGAGTTGGCATTTTCTTAAAGCTCCCCAGGCAATTCCCATGGGCATCCGGGGTTGAGAACCACTGCCCTGCAAGGTCTTTGAAGCTCAACTAACTTCAAACTATCTTGAGAGCAGAGAGGAAAGGTGAGGAGAGAGTGGGAAACAACAAAGGTTACAAGAGCCAGAGTGGGGCAGTGAGCCCCAAAGCATCTGAGCCAGCATGTCATCTTAGCACAGCCAGGAAGCTCTTCTGCAAGGAGGTAGCTGCATCTTTCTTCCTCGTCCAAGGAAATGCAGAAGTGAGGGTAGGGTCCTCGCCAGCTCTGAGCACCACTGCAGGACTGATGGCTGAAGACCCCTCAAGCCAGAAGAGCCTTCTGGCCACACACTTGCCTATTACTTGGGGCTAGAGCATGGCCCTGGTGCAACACCCCAAGACTTAGGGGTGCTTATTGAGGTAGGCTGGAGCACAGCTACTTTCTCCCTCCGCCCATTGTCCAGTGATTGAAGCCCAGGTGTGCTGCGTTGAAATAAAACCAAGGAGTGTAAGGCAGGCCTGGAAACAGGGCCTCAGGTCCTTGCAACAGCCCAGGCACTAATCTGGTGCCCCTCAAAGCCAAGCTAAATGCTACAGGTAGACCTTCCAAAATTGGCAGGAAAAGCAATGGGCACAGCTTTCTATCTGTGCACATGGCTGGACCACAGACAAACATTTACCTGAAAGAAAAGCCTTTGAAATTTACTTATCACCAAAATTATGGAAAAAATCCCAATAGGAAGCAAAGATATGTTCACATCTTAAGGGAGAGCTTGGTATATTGTCTAGTTTGGGCCAGTGTTGGGTAATGAGTCTTCAAGCTTCATTATATCTGTGGTCAGGGTCAGAGACACTGAGTTCTGATGTCAGTCCCCTGGTGGGCCTTTTGTCCTACAGAACACTTCCTGCCTGGTTAAGTACTCCAGGAGAATGAATATTCATGACTAAATGCTCCCTTACAATAAAAAACATCTTAAAACCTACATCAGAGAGGATAAAAGCCAAGTCATTATCTGACGGGAATTTGCCAGAGGCCCCCTTTAAAGAGAGAAAAACATGTTCTTTGTGCCTAGAACATTCTATTTTTAGAATCTTTAAACAACAAATGTTTAGTGATTTTCTCATAAGTTTTCCCTGGGAATGTGTATAAAACGCAACACCTAAAACTGGGGACCCTGGAAGATCCTACCTACATGGAAACTCTGATTTTTGGTTTAAGTACAAGATGTTTGGGAAAATGTGATAATATTTTTGAAAAGTGAAGAAAATATGTGATGCCTTCAAGGTGCCTGGAGACAGGAAGCCAGCGTTCTGGTCCAAATTGGGGCAGGACCTCAGCTAGTGCCCTTAATCAAGTCACTGACCTTCTGGTGCCCTTTTTTTCCTTATTGATATAAGGGAATGGGTGTCTTTATCCATACTCAAGAAGCTCAGATAACATTACAAATTCCAAAAGCTTCAGTGAAATCTATGTAATGCCTGAATGCTAATGTTGGGAAGACTTTGGCAAATGGAATCCCAAAAGGCTGACACCATTAGCTAGGGTGTCTGCAGAGTATCCTTGATTATAATGTCTGCTCCCAAACTAGAAGATGTTTCATATTTCTCACCACATGCTCCATAGTCATTTCATTTCCCCCTCATGTCAATTATTCCCCTCCAAAGCCCCACCCCAAGACCACATCCCCAGCTGCTTTCTCATCAGTTGCTTCTTGGAAGGAGGTGATGCTGGCTTGTCATTGAAAGATCTGGTTCCCTGCAGGGTCATAGGAATGAATTTCATGACCCATTTGGCAAATCACACCACAGATAATAAACTGAATCTCTTGTCAAAAGAAAAAAAGGAACTTTTATTTTTTCTATTGCATAAATAATGGTAAATTAGACTCTTTTTTTATACAGATTATATATTTACAGACAAGTTTGGTTAGAGAAAACATCTGGTAAATATGGCAGTCAGTTTTCCTTTATACACTAGGATAACATATTATAATATATACTTCATTGGATCAGTAAGTGGCATGCCAAGATAATTTATATTAATATTTACATTTTATATAAAGATTTTCTTTTGACTAATCTGCTGACTCTCTCATCACTTAATAGCAGAAATCATCAACTAATACTAAATGAAAACAATGGAACGTGAATGAGGTAAATGGGAAGAGTGTGACCCAGGATTCCAGTCTCCGTGGCCCGTTCTGGATACGAGGGCTGCCCAGCTCCAGCCATCCTGGCTCCAACAGTCCTCAGCTGTGCTCCAATTGGCATCCAGCCATTTACTACTGTGCTTCGAGAAAAAACTCATGTCTCAAGTCTAATGATCCCTAAGATCACAGTGACCCCCTCCAACTGCCTGCAACAGACGACAGTTTGCCAACTCACTCCCTAACCAGATTTTTGGGTCTGATTTCCCTCCAAGGGAATCTTTGGTTAGTCCTTGGAGAAATAGCTTCTTCCTAGATTCAGAATTGGAAAAGAAAATCAAACTCTACTAAGAAGCCATTCAAAGACCCCTGAAACCCGATTTTCAGGTCAGAAAAACAATAGAATGTTCTTTGATTTTCCTTGGAGAGAGCTGAGGGACATTGACTTGCGTTACCAGGAATGAGAGGGTCCTTTCCTGGCCAATCTAGGTCTTTCCAGGGAAGAACAGCAAGCCTTGCTATAAAACAATGACTGGGACCTCAGTCTACTTCAGAAGGAGAAAAAAGGACAGAAACCTAGGATTTTATGCTGTTATGGGGCAGAAGGCTGGAGACTTTCGTGGATCCTGTAGCCGCTCTCTTCCTGCTCTCCGTCCCTGAGCATGGTTGCATGGCATCTAGAACAGGGACTTGAGCTCGGCATCACTCGTCAGCCCTCTAAAGGACAATCGCAGGCTGCTGGACTCCCAGACTGTTAATCTAATTCCCGACAACCACCAGAGATCATGATTCTCTTCCTTCCGCAGTGTGACAAATAATTACAAACCATGATCGAGTAAACTGGAACGGCTGTTCCAGTGGCCAGAAGAAAAGGAAGGAAAGAAAGAAATGAGTGGAAGTTGTGCTCTTTATTCAGTAGCTTCCAGTTAGGCTTTCTCAGATGGAGAAACAAGCATCCTTCCTGGAATCTGGCTTTGATTCACACTACTTATACATGAATTCTGAGTCACACGACCTGTGGTAAGGTGATCAGATCCCCTTAATTCTTACACTGGTTAACAGAGGACACAAAGCCCATCTTCAATGCTCCCTTGAATCAGCAAGACCTTAGAGAACAAACAAAAACTCTTGCCTGCAAGACCCGACACATTTGACATAGGCCAATCTGCATTGTTTCATCCACAGACAATAGACACCAAGAGATACTTTATGACAACTGCCTCTTGGGACTTGTGTTAAAAAAGAACCTGCCAGTCCCTAACACAATTCAAGGAGGATATAGGGACCCTCTCAAATGTGGGCATTCACTTTGATTTGTTTCAGACAGATTCACCATGGGAGGGCTCTTATGGGTCATCCCCTCTACCTTTCCTCTTGCTTTAGAGATGCGAAACCTGAGGCCAGGAAGGAAAGTCACTCAAAACTATCCGGCTGGTGGGTGGCAGAGGCAACCGGGGTCCTGCCTTGTGTGCCCTTCCCAGCCGAAAGTGCTGCCCACACTTCTGGTTCTAAGCTCTGCTCTCCTGGCCTCAGTTCAACGGGTCTGAGCCCAGACAGAGTGCCCTGAGAGAGGCATTTTGGGCTTGGCAGATGTCAGCATCCCCCAAGGAAACGCAAACTACCAGCCTCCTCTTGAAATTCCCAGCACACATCCTTGGGATCAGGTGGCTGGACAGCAGCCCCATGGCACTCAAGCCACTGTGTGTTCCCAAAGTAGGCCAGCTATACAGGGAAAATGTTCAGAAACCAGCCTCTGCAGCCCTTTAAAAACTCTTTTTCTCTCTCAGGTCCAGGGATGGAGCAAAATCACACTTGAATTTTACATTCCTTGGAATATTCTTTCCTAATTATCCTGCTCTTCTACCAACTGGAAAATTCCAGCTTCTGCGTCTCTTTCATCCGGACAATAACGTCTAACAATGAGAGAAGCACCGGTTTGAAAGCCAAGTCATCATGGTCAAGGAAAAAGGGTGAACGACAGCTATCCCCAGCATGGGAGTTGTGCTCAACTGATAAGCCACCCAAGGCAGGGGCAGGGGCAGGAGGCCAGGAAAGTCTTTTCCAGTATCAGAGGACAGTCTTTGTGGGACTGGCAAAATCTAATTCTTTGTGGCCATATTTCAAACCAACTGAATCAAATTAATTTTGCCTTGGAGACTTTTTGAGCGTTGTTATCATGTCTCTTGAGACCATCTACAGAGGGTCCCCAAACCAATATGAAGTAGAAACCATAGCTGTTAAATGACCACGTGCATTGGCAATGAACATATGATACTAAGAGAAATTCTTGACTGGTTTGTGTACTTAACCTTATTCCTCCAAACCAAGCGTCTATAGCAAGGCCACATAACTGAGGATAGTCCCCTGAGTGCCTTAGTCAAAGGAAGTATGAAGTGAAGCTGAACAGTTCTGACATTTAAATTGTCGTGGAGACAGGGTCGGTGAGAGGCAGCTCAAATCCTTCCTCTATTTTGCCGTCGCTTTAAATAATTCAAATTGAAAACCCTTGCTGCTGAATAATGTTTCTTTTCTCTTTCTGATGGATTTTTTTCCTTTCTGGGGGAGTTGAGCAATGAGGTGGTGAGGAGGATGGCTATGGCAAGACCTTTAGGTTAAGGACGCTTACCCCCGTGAGGTTCTCTGAAGAGGCCAACGAGAAAGTTCTGATCTGAGGTCATTTCAGACAGACGTTCTCCAGGGAAGGAAGGTCTGCAGTCCTCCCGGTAATACAATGAGTATGTGCCAACGTCTACAAGTTTAAGCTCAGTCCATCTAGATCATCAAGGCATTATAGAAAAAGGGGCCCCTCCTTTTTGCAGTGGGGCTCCAGACCATCTCTATACCTCAGTGGAATAGGGTGAATGACATGATCCCTATAGGCCTTTGGAGAAATAATCAGTGCAGTAAAATGACCCAGTGTGGTTTGAGACCTCCAGCTGGGAGGAGCAGAGCTCAGCAGCTTCCTCAGGGATGGAGAGCAAGGGCACAAGAGAACAGGCTTTCACAGCATGCAGCCACACATGGCCAGGCCAGCCAATCCAAGGAGCTGTTCATGGCAGTCACACCCTTAACTTTGCGGTCGTGCCTTCATAATGTCCCAGGGAGGCTGCTAGCTATGGGTTAAGAGTAAAACTCTCTTTGATTTATGACCTGAGTCTGGGCTTAAGCCTAGAGAAGGCATTTGGAATAAAAGATAAATTTCTCTCTCCAGTTCTTAGATACATAGCTTTATGATTCTGTGGATGGGAGGCTGGGAGTGGCATTATTGTCAAAATGAGCTCGCCATCTTTCATTAGGTTCTTTTGGCTAAACACAACATAGTAGACCATTTGTCATGTGAAATATGAGACAGGAGCAGGTACCAAGAAAAAGACTCATAGTACACATCTTGTTCTCTGCAAATAAAACATCTAAAACTGCTGAAACCACTGGGCTTGCCTAAGACCACGTGACCTCAGTTCACCTCAGAAGGTCACCTTTCTGGCTTGTGGGACAGCTTCTCCATAGGCAAACACATGCTTTCAAAGATTGAGGCTTAAAATATCTTTTGCCTTCCAGATGACATTTCTTCCTTTTTGCCCACATTAAGATGTCCTTGCTCGGGACCCTGGGAGGTGGAGGAGAAGGTGGGGTGGAGAGCATACCACCTGGCTCACAGGTAGCTCCTGTTCTCCAGAGCAAATGGAAGGACAAGTTCAAACACCAGAGGAAAAGGCAGAGAAATCATTGGACTTTTAGAGGGTAATTTCCTCCAGCAGTGGGATATGGATGCCAGGAGTTAGGTTATAATCAGGCGGAACCCAAACGTTCTTTAAGAAAATGTTCCCTATTTTTGTGTGCCTTGGCAAACACAGGGTGCAATGCAAGGGTTGTCATGGCAACATCCATTTTTTTTTACAGATTGGTCACGTGGGACCCACGCACATTCTGGAAGCCACTGCTAATAGTCCCCATGCTGGGTCTGGTTTTGGGGACTCTGTCTCCTTCTGGAGTGATAGGAGACAGGTTCTTTGGGGACGGAAGGGATCAGGGTCTACATCT
The DNA here is from genome assembly GCF_021613505.1 of Equus quagga. NCBI lineage: Eukaryota > Metazoa > Chordata > Mammalia > Perissodactyla > Equidae > Equus > Equus quagga. The sequence continues at coordinate 25,363,382 of NC_060273.1, read as the reverse complement.
CTTGTCTTCCAAGCAAAATGCCTCCCTGATCATCACTTGTGTGGTCTGCAGGCATCCATTCCTGCAACAAGAATGAGCCAAGCTTGGTTTGCCAATCACTCCTAAGTCCATCACCGGGAGGACAGAGCGAGAGTCGGGTTCCTCTTGCTTGGTCCCTGCAGAGGTTACCTCCAGCCAGGGCCACATGGTACACCTTGGGCGTGGAAGATCAGGACCTTCTGGAGTCTTCATCCATGAGCATCATAACCCCTTCGGCAAGGGTGCTCACTGGCATGGGGCCCTGGAGTAGCACTGGTGTGGACGGGATTGGGGTGGGGCTTGGGAAATCAGCATCTTAAGCCTTACAAAGAAGCTTAACCTTTGACAGACCATCCACGCAAAACAGCCAGGATACCAGTCACAGGGACAAGCTCTTAGCTCCCAGAGTCTCAGCAACGCCACTAGCTCTGTGATATCTCCACATGCTTCAGTCCCTGGGTGCCACGTGTGAGGTTACCATGGTAGGAGGATCACTTTTAGCCCACCAAAGAGAATTCTGTGCTTCCTTCTTGCCCTCTCTCCCTAGCAACATCCACAAGGAACTCATTCTCCTAGACTTTCTCCTGGGTAGGATGGGCTTGCTTCCTGGTCCCTGGGAGAGAGGAAAAGGGTCCTAATTAGGGAGAGGATGCTGAGGCCTTTGTATGGAACAGGCTGTTGGTGCCTCTCCAGAACTTCTTTCAATCTCCACCCCTGCACAGTGGTTAATTTCTTTTCCAGTGAAGTCTAACCCTCACATCCCTCAGGGTCCCCGTCTTCCAGTGGGGGGCAGAAGAACTTGCAGAATAGCAGCCTTTGAAGAAGTACACAATTTTGCCCTGAAGTTCAGCCTCACCTGCAGCATTGTGCTCCCCTCTCATGGGGCAGGGTCCTTTAAGAATCATCCCTGCGGTCTCCATTCAGTCTATTTAGGGTCTTGCACCCCCTCCCCAGAAGGACATGGTCTAGTGGGTCAGGGGGTCCCTCCCACTCAAGTCCACTTGAGAGAGGGAGGGCAAACTGCTTTGGGCAGAAACTACCGACGAAGTTGTCCCATGTATTAGAATTCTGCATTTGTACTGTTCTCGTTTAGGATTCTGACCCTGAGGGACCGTGGTGAGTCAGGCAAGGGGTGAGAGGAGAGGCAGATGTGCAGTGTGATCTCTGGCAGGGCAGGGCGGGCAGGAGGGACGGGGGGCTGCTGCCTCATTTGGCCTGGATGTGCAGGATCCCAGGCATTTTCACAGAGGGACTCTCAGCCCCCTGGGCTCTCGGGAGATTACGCCTGCTCCCTCCTCCATCCTATGGCTCAAACCGTAGTTTTGCTTGTGCTCATCATGAATATTTGCAGTCTCCCACAGTGGGGAAGTTTCTACAGCTACCCCAGGCTGTTTCCTGAAGCACTTGCAGAGGTGAATTGGAAGAAGACCCTCAACTGAGACCTTGGATACACCAGGTCTGAGAAGGCAAGAAGGAGAAAGCTGGGAGGGAGGTGAGGCCTGAGGAGGGGCCCAGGAACACATACCAAACCAAAAAACCTACCGGGCAGCCGCGAAAGAGGAAAGATTCTAGCGCCCCAATACTGGAAGAAAGGCGAAAAGGGAGAAGGGAAAAGCATCTAGCTTTAGGATGCGATTGAAAGAAAACAGGAGCAAGACTATTCCATTACAGAAATAAAGACCTGAGCTTAGAAAAGTACAAAGGGAAATATTACATCAAAAGATTATCGACTAAGCAGACTATGCAAGCTTGAATTCATAGTGGTGGCTGATACGGCATCTAGGAAAGGTCAGATTACAGACTTGAAATGGTGTTGACAATGGACTAGTAGATTCCATTCCCTTCCCCAACAGAAGTATTCTGCAGGCAGGAGTAAATTACCTGTCGTGTTGGCTAAGCTTATTAACATCTTTTTTTTCTTTTCTCGTGAAAATGAGTCAGTTGCAGAATCTGAATGCCAGAAGATGTTATGTAAAATACAGTACGTAGTTTGATCTTTCCATCTTTCTGCTTCGGATTGCATGTCTCTTTTGCTCCAGGGAAGACTGACTAACAAAGCCAACTTTAGGATGAGAAAAAGGTAAGATGCACGAGGACCTTAACTTACAGAGGTCTTCCGGCATGGAGATGTGTTGGGGCTCCATTACTCCGGATCACTGGGGTGCACGCTGTAATGCCTCTGCATCACCAGTCTCAGTCCCTCCCTGTCCCCTAAACTACCTTGCCTGCCCCAAAGAGGCAGAGACGCATGTCAGAGGACAGCCTTCAGCAGGAGTAAGTGGTTAGGGAAGAACGATGTCACATACGAAGAAGCCAAATATATATGTGTGTCTATGTGTCTATGTTTCTGAGATGCCCATGATTATGCTTCTTTTTTCTCTAATGGCAGCACAGGCGGCAAAGCTGGGAGGAAGGCTCTCCGCAGATTCCAAAATGCTGGTGCGTGATGGGCTCTAGGAACAGAAAGCCAAGTGCCAACGGAAACCGAGAGCTCCCCAACTCTGCCAACAAGAGTCCTGTAGAAAAGGCAGTAAGAATGGAAGCGAAGTGGGTGCAACTTGCAGACCGCCAGGCGCTGCACCCCATTCAATGGCTTTCCCCTCAAGCCTTGGGGGGCTGCTCCACTGGGTGGAGGAACGAAGCCAGGGTAGGATGGAAAGCCCCCTCTTCTGTGACAACCCAAAGTCAGCCTCTTGGGACTGAGGGTTGCCCTGGTCGGGGAAGCGGAGGGGGTCCCCAGTTGAGCCCTGGGTTGAAAGTATGGGGCATGGAGGTGACTGTGTGTTCACACCTCTCTCGTGCTCTCTTAAACCACCAACCTGGATTGCCATTGGAATTCCGAGATGAAAATGAAGTTTTCTTCAGAGTTCCTACAGGTGGTTGAAGCAATCATTCGGAACTCCTGGCTATTTATTGCATTAGGAAACAAAACCATTAAAGCATTTAAGACAGCCCTTTTGTGTCCCTGCCAAGGAGATGAAGTTGATTTGCAACACTGGTTGCACTGCAACGTTGGGTTCTTCACTGAACTCTGCCACGTCGTCATCGTTCATATCCGCTTTTGTGGAGGAACAGAGTCTGCCCGCAGGGCATGCACATGCGCGGTGAGCTGGGAACGCAGCGCGGTGTGGGGAGGCTGCTACTCCATGCCGCTCCGAAGGATCTGGTTTGCCGCAATCAGCATGACGCTTATGATGAAGGCCATGGCGAAGGCGCAGATGAGGCTCTTCCGGACGCAGGTCTGTCTGTTCTGTTTCTGGGAATGCACTGGGGGTGGGGGAGCAAAGGACAAGGAGATGTGGAGGGAGTAGGGGGAGAGAGAAGAGAGAAATGACACAGTGAGACAGGTTGCACCTCTTCCTCAACAAGCCCAGAATGAGTCCTATAGGAGAAGGAGTGATCGAAGTAAGTGGACAAGCACTTCTGGGACCACTCTTGGAGGAGACTGAACGTCACGTCTTCCAGTAAATGGTATGAAATGGTAAAACTTCTATAACAAAAATCATGACAGATGTAAGGTTCAGAGTAAGGTATAAACTTCCAGATGTAATAGTTACAGTGACTTTCTGAGTGAAAAACGTACGTAACAATTCAGAGTGAGTTTGATGAAAGGCATCATCCAGATATTGCTGTGTCCATTTCTGCCCGATGCCTGGCTCCCACGTCTGAGGCAGCTGATTCAGATAGAGCGAGGTTCAGACACCTCTCTACATGTTATGCTGGGCTGGAGGCAACTTACCTTTCATGAAATTGTTCTTGGGTGACTGCTGGCCGAAGTGACTCTTAAGTGACTTCTGGCATCGTTTCAGATACGCACACCAGTGGTTCCAGAGTCAGGTCCCTGGGCAAGCAGCATCCGCATCACCAGGAGCTTATTAAAAATGCAGATTCTCAGGCTTGGCCCCACCCCAGATCTACTGAATCAGAGACTCTCGGGGTGGGGCCAGTGATCCATGTTTAACTAGGTGATCCCAGTGTGTGCTGAAGTCTGAGAATTGGGGACCACATGCTCTGTGGACAGGACCAGTGTGAAGCAGGGGGCCACAAAACCCTCTCAGACTTCCCGGAGGTAGGGTGTTCCCAGATTCTGCAGCTCCAGGAGTCTGACTTTGGGTTCTGGGGTTGCGTTCTCTTAGTCCTTTTGTTGGCCTAGGTCTTGCGCCGCCATTTTTATGAGGCCCATGAGAAACCGTTAGTAGGTCTCAATCAAAAGGCATGGGTTACTAATATGGGTTAGACACAGGGAAATGGAAATAATGAAAAAGAAAAGCTTTGATGAAGTGTGCTGAGGAAGAACAGATCTCTCCCAGGCGCTGCTTCCCAGGCCGGACTTTCTTTCCCCTTCTCCTTCTTCTTTTTGTCTACCCTCTCTCCCCATCCGGCAGTGATCTTTGCGTACAGTTTACCACCTAGTTTATGGAAGAAATCTGTGCTCTGGAGGCAGTCAGGAAGCTACCTACACCAGAGCTACTCACTGGACCGGCAGCATTAGCACCATCTGGAAGTTTGATATAAATGTGAATTCTCAGGCCCCACTGCAGAACTAGAGTCCAAATCTCTGGGGATGGAAGCTAGGAATTTGTGTTGTTGTTTTTTCTTTTCTTTTCTTTTCTTTTTTTTAAGATTCCGTGCATGGTTGTGTATCCTGGTTGTTACTTTAATTCTCTATGTGAGCCTCCATCACAGTATGACAACTGACAGACGGTGGTGTGGTTCCACAACTGGGAAATGAACCTGGGCCACAGTGGTGAGAGCACCAAGTCTTAACCACTAGACCACCAGGGCTTGCTTGGGAATTTGTGTTTTAATAAGCTCTCCAGGTGATTAGGGAATCACTGGGCCCCACCCCTGCAGTTTTGGTTCAGTAGGTCTGGTTGGGGCCAAAGATTCTGATAGAGTTTGAGCTGCTGGAGACAAAAGGAGTAGGAGGGGGGATTGTGTGTCTGTGCACATGCGCATTAGGAAGATTGGTGTGGGCAGACTGGGGAAGATGGTTCTTTAGATTCAGATGTTAAGAAACCCAAGGCCAGAACAGAAGAACATTTTCAGATTACCTTACATTTTGGAAAGGGTCCTTCTGCTGGACATTATAGTCTACCTTTGCAAACAACCACCAGCTGAGGAAAGGAGTTTTTCTTTAGGCCGGTTAAGGAGAAAAAGAAAAAAGAAAGAAATGCAATTTCTTTTCAAATTACTCTCAGTCTCTCTCTGCAGGATAGAAGACTGGCAAAAGAAAAATGTCTAGGTAGGGTCCACATGCCTTTAAAGAACCTACAAAATATTCAGTTTCAAGCACCTCTCCCCTTGACATTCAGCGGCTCCTCTGAATCCTTGGGAATAACAGGGAGGAAGTAGGAAGCTGGTGATGGTTCCAAAGACGAACAGAGCTTTCCCCAAGAGAAGGGGTCTCAGGGGCTTGTCAAGGGGCCTCTATAAATTACATCGACCGCCACGCTTCACAGAGACCCAGTGGCCCTGGCGCAGCCCTCGGCTCCCTCATGAGTGCCTGTTGGTTATTTACGCCATCATCTCTTAAGTCTTGTCTTATCGTTAATCCTTCTGGATCCACTGGGCTTCCGCTTCCCTTGGGTGATGGAAAGTATTTTTGGTTCAGTTCTTTACTTGCTGATCATGTCTGTGTCTTAGAATCCTATAAGTTCTTAGCTGGAGGAAGAAAATTTCCTTGGTGTGGAGACGTGCCTCCCCCCCAGGAGTGGGCAGAGACGCCAGTCCTCAGGAAGGAAAAAGGAGGTGGCGTTTGAGAAGGAAGGACCAAGACAGAAAATCAGATGAGGATGTGGAAGTAGCGTATCTAACACTTTCCGAGGACTGGCTAATTTATTCCGGGCAGCTCCTCGGCATGAGAATGCTTCTGAAGGCAGTCATTTACCCTTCCTTCCAGAGAACTGACGAAGGCTTACGGAAAAGAAAAACTTTGTGATTGGGCTGAGGGAGAAATTTTTTGCTGAAGCCCTTCTTTGTGAAGGACACTCGGAAAACAAGGTCACAGCCTACAGGATTATCCTCCAGGAGGACGGCTGCACCTTTGATCTAAAAATCCTTCAAAGCAGTAGGAGAGAGAGATAAGGAAGAGGAAAGGCCTAGAGACCTAACAGTGTGTATGTGAGGCCATGCAAATCTGAATCCACACCAAAGTCCTGTGAGCAGAGTGAAGCTTCTAGCTCATTCCTCCGTAGTTCTGAAACTGATCATCGTTTGAGTCCGTAATTCAGACTCTGTGCCTTGATAAGAATCCTTTTACCTCCTGTTCTACCGTCACCATAAGTTGTGTGGCAAAGTAAAAAAGTGACTTTGGAGCCAGGCCCAAATCTGAATCATGATTATCCCACATCTTACCTGTGTGACCTTGGGCATACTAATTTCCCTGGGCCTCAATTTCCTCATCTATAAAATGGGGGTAATAAGACATACCTTGTTGTGAAGATTAAGGGCATATGAATGTAGTGGAATATTGTTTGTGCCTAACGAATGCCAATTCCCTTTTGCAAACCTTTTAAAAGCTCCCCTTTACTTGTTGAACACCCGCCTCAAAGGGCTAGGTGTGCCTGAAGTACTTTATATATGTCAGGGCAACAGTCCTTTGTGAGCTGGGTGTATGATCCTCATTTGATAGGTGAGAGGCTTGAAGTTCCACAAAGTGGAGTCCAAGGTTATTTGGCAAATGGTGGAGGTGGGGTTTGAGCCCAGGTCTGATTGTAATATCCAGGTTCAAAACTTCTGCACCAACTCTCTCTTCTTGATCTTTTGTGTAGCAATAGAAAGGTCAGCAGTAGAAAGATCCAAAGAAAATGCACTTCAAACACTTGATGTGGTTGACAGAGTGTGACCCGGCACTGATTAATCTGATTAATGTGTTGATAATAACTTAAGCGCTGTCTTTGGCTATCATATATTTGCATTGCACTATATTTTTGTATATTTATTCATTCTTCCTGTCTACACTTTGTTTCCCCAACAAGACCACAGGTCAGCGGAGGAGTAACTGTGAGTCGGGGTATGGCTTCTTCTCCTAACTGCCACTTAGGAGCAGCCCTGGACAAGTGATTGAACTTTTCTGAGCCTCAGTTTCTCTCTCCGTAAAAGGAGCTAATGATAACTGTTGTGCTAATCTCATTTATTTCAAAGATCAATGAGCCAATAAAAAAATGAAAGCTAGGTCCAACCGTGAACTGCAAGAGACATGCAAGCCTTCCTTCTTGTATCCCCTGAGGGCTGCAGGAAACACCTGCTTGTTGTTCTCCTCTTCCCTGTAGCCTCTAGCAGGGGGCTGAGGATATACAGATGCTCCCAAACCTTTGCTTTGGTCCTTTCCTTCATTCATTCATCCCCAACTGCCGCTAGACTTGCCTTCCTAAAGTAGGCATCACCACTCTCTGTAACCTTCCTGCAAAGGACCCCCCTTGCTGAGAGAAGCATGTTCCGTCTGCTCCTAACTTAGGAGGGAGAACCACAGACCTCCTCCTATCCCTTCCCCACCTCTGCTCCTGGACCACTGTGCCTACCTGCCCCCCTATTCCCCCACCACCTCTGTTCCAGCCCCGCAGGACTTCTTGCTGCTGTCTACACAAGATTCTGCGGTACTGTTTACACCATTCCCTCTGCTTAGGGGTGTCCGCTGACCTTCTCTCTCATTTCTTCTGGGCCTGACCCAAACTTTACTTTCCCATGAGGCTTCTCTTGAACATCCTGCTCGCAAAGGGCCTGATCTTTTTATTTTTTTAATGGTCTAGCTCTTAATATTTATTTATTTTTAGTTGAGATCTAATTCACATACTACAAAATTCACCATTTTCGGGTGTATATTTCAGTGGCATTTAGTACATTCACAAAGTTGTGAAACCATCACCACTACCTAATTCCAGAACATTTTCATTACCCTAAAAAGCAACCCCATATACATTAGCAGTCACTCCTCATTCCTCCTTCTCCCCAGCCCCTGGCGATCGCTAAGCTACTTTGGTCTCTATGGATTTATCTATTCTGAGCATTTCATGTAAATGGAACCACACCCTAGGTAGCCTTTTGTGTCTGGCTTCTTTCACTTGGCATAATCTTTTTCAGGTTCATCCACGCTGTAGCATGTATCAGCACTTCATTCCTTCTTGTAGCTAAATAATATTTCACCAAATGAATGTACCTCATTTTGGTTATCCGTTGACAAATAAAAATGGCAAGCAATAGGATATATTGGAGAATATGAGGAAGCCATTTGGTATAAACCTAATTTGGCCTGACCTTGTCTTTCCAAAAGGGCCTGACCTTGGCTGTTGAGCATGCATTGTATATCTGCTTTAGATATTCCCTATGGCAAGAACAAAGGCCCTTGAGATAAAGGTGCAACTTCCCTCCTCCTCCCAATGTTGGCGTCTCCTTAAGGATTAAGCATCTTTCCTTAGGCTAGAAACTGATTGCTGCGCTCACCTGTGGCCGCCCAGCTCGGGACAATAGACTTGCCTCCTGCTATGCCCACCAAGATAGCAGACCCACTACCTGCTGTGTCCATCAAGCGCTATGCCGATAGGGCAATCTTGTGGCTATTGTGGGAGGGACATTTCAATCATATGTGAAACACCCTGTTTGGGGGTATATAACCACTCTGTGTACCCCACTTCTTCGGTGCCCTTTCTTCCTTTGGGCCATGGTCCTCAGATTTCAGCTTAGAATAAACTCACCCAAATTTTCATTTATAGATTGGTTCGTCGACACCATTTACCAGTTGATAGACATTTGGGTTGCTTTCTAGTTTTCTGGCTGTTATGAATAATGCTGCTGTGAACATTTGTGTATGTTTTTGTGTGAACGTGTTTTTACTTCTCTTGGGTACAAATCCAGGAGTCAAACTCTAACTTTTTCAGGAAGCCGTTCCTTTTTGGATCTTACTGAGCACTGAAAATGGCAAGAACGCATCATGAAACTGGTGATTTTTTTCTACGTCTATCTTTCCAGTCAATCTTAAGCTCTCTTCCAGCAGAGTACTTAACACAGTAGGTGTCTAGAAAGTACCTGGGGATGAAATGTGAGTTGGGGTAGGTTGACACAGGAGGGCATAGGAGTGGGGTTCCTGTTTTCTTGAAGGTTTGTTAGCAAGCCAGTGCACTGACCAGCCTCCTGGCTGCCGTAGCAGGACCTGGGTTTGTAGGCTCTAGTGACTGACGGTTCCTTCCCCTTCTTATTTTAACAGATTCACACTGTTCCACTAGGCAAATGACCGACAGCAGCTCTTGGATGGTTTCCTGGAGACATGAATCTATGCGGATTTTGCCACTGACCAGGTGGGGGGACCCTAGATGTACTGGGTTCATAATCCCTCTGGCTTTGATCTCTTGGAAATGGGGCTGCATGTCTTCGGAGGCACTGGCTCCCAAATGAGGCAAATCAGAATCATAACAATTCTGGTTAAGTGCCCCAACATCGACCGACGTAAGTGAGATTTCTGGCAGAGAATTTGAGGCTCTGGAATGTTAAAACAATAAAAACCCAGTTTAGGTGATTCTCGCAATAAGCCAGAGCTACCAAGTCTGGGAGCTGTTATGGCTCTGTGATCCTTCCTGGGCTAACACTTTATGATTCTATGACACTGGGTATTTCCATAGCCTACAGTGGAACTAATTAAGAGCTTTAGAAAGAGAATTTTCAGTGATATGAGAAATGCCCAGGCACCTAAGGAAGCCTTGGAGGCAGAGATGGAGGATGTGGCCTCTGAGGGAACAGGAGTGAGGCTGATAAGTTTTATGATGTTTCTGTTAGGAGGAAGAGGGGCCACCTCTCCTTGGGGGAGTGGGAGCTGTTCCCTTCTCCACTACAAAACCATCTCAGGTTTCTAGCTGTCAGACAGCAATGTCTTGTTTTGAGGGTCCTACTATGGACCCTTGTTGTAGTGACCAGGCATTATTTTGTCCTTTCCAGCAGTCCTGCCCCTTCTTATCTTTTGGTTCGGGGATCTGTACCTCTCCACCTACTGGGACTCTCAGGGCTTTACCTTCCCACTGTAACAAGCCAGACGGGCCAGGTAGAGCACCCCAAGCTCTTGGCTTGGTCCAGGGGTAGGCACATGGGCCAAGCAAGTTTGATTAGAGCCCCTTCTTGGAATATAGATGGATCTTGAGAAAGAGAATCCTGTCACCTCAGGGAGAGAGAGCAAGAGTGAGAGAGAAGGCAGGAGCAGAGACAGAATGTTGCTTGAACACTTTGGGTCCAGGTCAGCCACAGTTCCTCCCTTTGACTTTCCCCATTATTTAAGCTGGTGCTTTTTAATTTAAGGGGGACTGGGTTGAGTTTCTGTTACTTGAAACAAAAAGAACCTTGATCAGTACTCTTGCTAACTCCAGTGCTGGCAATGACTTAACTTTAGGAATGAATGTGTTAAGAGGAAGGTTCAAGCCCTGTAAATTTGGTCCCTGTCGCATCCTTCAAAGAGGTGGAGTTCCAGCAGTATGTACTCCATAACGTCTCCATGAAAAAAAATAACGATAAGAAGAGAACTGGCTAGCCTGGCTAGTTTTGTTTTTTTGTTTTTTGTTTTCAGTGCTTACTAATGTGTTAAACATTGTACGAAATATTATCATGTGTTATCTCATTTAATCCTCATAACAACCGTATGAGGTAGGTCATTATATGATTCCCATTTCATAGATGAGGAAAATTAGGCTCCTAATATTTATTTCAGTGTCTTACTCAAGTGACCTAATATGTGGTGAGGCAGGATTTTAAGCCAGGCCTGTCCAGAGTGCAGAGCTGGAGTTCTTAACCATCATGCGTATTTATCAAAAACAGCTCTTCAGATCTCTATCCTGTGTCTCAGAATCTCATCACCCCTCACTCATGGCTCCAGAACACTTTCCTACTGGTTTGTTATGAAGGGTTCCCCAAAAGAAGAAAAAGCTTTTTTTGTCCGAAGTCCCAAATCTCATTCGAAAACTGTCTCCTGTCTCACCACCTGCCACGGACCTCAGCTCCATCTTAACCTCCTACACCTACCCAAGGAGAACAGGTTTATTTCAGGAAAGTCATAGCACCTGGCGAGCTGGGAGCAGATGGTGTAGATGACATATTATGCCCTTTTCATTTGGATGGGCCTGAAATACCCAACGTGTGTGGCCAGTCTCCCCATTCGGGTATGCATTTGACATCCTGACAGGAACGCTGGGACTTCAGCAGGGATGGCTGAGCTGGAGACCTTGGATTTGGCTGCAGATTCTTTCTGACCTTCCTCTGAGGCCAGAAGTTTTTGAAACTAGATGTGACCGTCGACCAGTCTTTGCATTGGACTGATGAAGAAAATAAGGCTCAGAGAGTTTAAAAGTAACTTACCCAGGGTCACACAGCTAGTCTACACAGGGCTAGGAACAGAACCCATATGTGTGCACAGTGATGCTTTGGGGGCTATCTGGCCTGTGTCACCTCCCTTGACATTTTTTTCTCTTGTCCATCGTACCAAGGCGCTGAATGGTGCAGAGCAGCTCTGCCATGCCTTTCACAGAAATTATTTGTTCCTCAGTTGATGATTTTGCTTTACTTCCCTCTGCCATGTGTGTTGTCAGAATGTCTAGAAAAATCTGACAGCTGGTATTCCATTTAGGGACAACACTTTGGGGGATGCGTCTTGAAAGGGCTCACACACAGATCTTGCTGCACTTCTACTCAACTTCCAAATCTAATATGATTTCATTGGCAGTGCACTTGGAAACGAGTAAGGATGATGATGAGGCATCGTTCTGTAAGGAGCCTTGGAAACACCTATGCCCAGATAAATGACCCAGGGCGACAAATGACGAGGGCTTTGTCAGGTAGCCCTGGGTTCAAATCCTTACTCGCTGTTTGACTTTGGCCAAATTACTCCACCTTGCTGAGCCTCAGTTTCTTCATCTGTAAACATATTGGAAGCAGTAAGCCAAACTTAATATATAGTATAATTTATCATAAGAACGCTTAATAAGGACCCAGTGACAGGCAAATAAATGATTCGACCACAAGACTATTCAGTTCCCTATACGTCAGCAACTGGAACCAATAAAAATACGAATTTGTCTTTCAGTGTCACTGAGCTTATATTCTCCGAAAACAAAATGTCTTACAAATGGTCAAACTGAAGCAAACCATCTTAAACCTCTCTTATGTAGCATGGACGGTGAGTGGGCATTGTGGGTAGTCACATAATCTTGTATCTAACCCATTTGGTGGATGCTGACCTATTTATTTTTCCAAAGAATTACAACACAAATACTGACAACTAACACCTCAGTACATTGAGCACAATTTATCTTAATAAGGGAATTCAAAAATATCTGAGGCATTGGGAGTGCCTGAAAGTCCTACTTTCAGCAATGTTCTTATTGCACTGGGGACATATAGGCTGCCAGCCAGTGAGTAATGCCAAAGAGCCCCTGGATTCAGGGGGTTAAATGACCTCATGTCCAAAGCACCCAGCACAGTGGGTGGCACCTGGCCAAGTGCCTGACTCAGACTGGATGATTTCCCATCTGGAAGCCACGCGTCAATGAAGGAAGGGTCTACTTCTGAACCCTTGAGTTACATTCTTCTAGTCTCTTCCCTGCCTTCCTAGGAGTTTCTGTAGATGACTTCTTTTGGTTCTTCAGGAAAATGGGTTCTAGACATGATGTGAGCCCCCAGTTCTGGGTTCCTCGAAGTCAGAAACCTTTCCTTATATGCAGCTTGGAATTTCATCCTAGTTCCTTCTGTTCTTTCCTTGGGAGAAGATCGAAAAAACTGCTGCTTACTTATGATCACAGAGCCCTCCCTACCATAAAGATAAGCCAGATTAGAAGGTATGAGGGGCTGCGTGTGTGTGTGTGTGTGTGTGTGTGTATCTGTTGTTTGTGTTTACTTAAAAATCAAATAAAGAAAACAAAATCAAGCCAAAATGAAAACTAAAAGGAGGACAAAAACCCTAAACTTCTCCCATCGAGGGTACCACACCCATTGGGCTCCTGGCCTATTTCTCTTTCCTTTATTCTTCTCCATTCATTCACCTGTGAATTGCTGATTGGCACAGTGTCATGCAGGTTGGCTGCAGCAACATTTTCAAACCTTTTCCACACTCCAGGATCTCGGTCTTGACTCTAACTTTGCTGAGCTCAAAGCAATCTGATGTGGGCTTCTTTAAATTCTGACTCTGCCACAAAACATCTGTTTTCTTGACCATCTCCTTCTTCTCTGCTCCGAGACAGATGTGCCCTTTCACCTTTTTAAGGCAAAGACCTTCTGCACCTTTAGGTTTTATTTCTCATTGACCCCTTCCTCTGACATGAACTAGGGCAGGACTTCCACTCCCCATGGATCAGCTGGGTTGAAGATGAGCTGGTTAGCATGGGTAGATACTTGCTGCAGCAAAGCCCCAACAAGAGGAGGAGGGAAGAGCTTCCTGGGAGCAAGCAGCAAGAGAGGAGGTGGCCTGAGTGGGGGAGTCTGGGGGACATGTCCTGCCTGGCTCCTCTCTTCTTGGTCACTTGGGGTTACAAAGAAGATTAGATATGAAGAGAATAGTGTCTCATTGCTTAAAAGAAAGAAAGAAAGGAAACCACCTTGTCCCTTCAGAGTTAGATGCTAGATTTATCAAGCCTTGGGATGGTAGAAGCTGATTGGGTGGGTGGGGCATTTGAGATGCCAGTGAGGACATCCTTGAAGTGGCTGGAGAGGGCACGCAGCCTGGGCTGAGGCAAGACAGACAGGAAGGAGTTGACAGCTTGGGGGACAAGGAGGTCCCAAAGGGCTTGGGGCTGAGAGGAGGGTGAGCAGATTGAGGAGGCATGGGCAATGCAACTGCACGATCAGACGGCAGGAGAAGAAGGGAGAGTTTCAGCACACCAGTAGGGCCTTGTCTGTGGGCAGCAGACGTGAAAGAAAGATGGAAGGGAGGAGGCCAAGGTCAGTCGCAGGGTCTCAGATGGACTCTTTCAGTCCTAGGGCACCAGGGGTGAACTCAGTGCCTATGCGTCTATCTCTTCCTGGACACTTTTTCCCAAAATACAATCAGGAAGGCCCTTTCCTGAGCATAGAGAGGGTTGTGGGCATGAAATACATGAACCAGTGATTTTGATCGTATCAGAGATTGGAAGAATCTTAAACCTAAACACAAACCAATGAGCTTGCATTTGGGGCCAAAATGAAGTGATATAATATTAAACGAACTGACATGAAAATATGCAGAAGGGATTATGTAATCAAGACCACAGAGGTCTTTCAAGAAAGCCATGTGCTAACTACAAATAATTCTTTTATGAAATATGATAATGAATTTTAAAGCATTTGGCACAGTGCCTGGCACTTAGTTCCTCCCCCAAAATGGTAGCTTTTGCCAATGTTACATGTACCAATCATTAAAGCAGACCCAGTAAGGCTTCCATTTGGCAACTCTTTTGTCAGTCACTTATTTTATTAACGTGAGCTTTTGAGTTGTAAAAAGACATTGCTTAGATTTCAGATTACTTCTCAGTGCACTCTGACCTTTCTCAAATTACTAAAACTTGTGACATTTCTCTGAACAAAACACTGATCCATAAACAAAAGCTCTTGTGGAAAACGAGATGCCCAGAAATACTCCCCCAAACCTGTCTCAAGAGTGGTGGCTGACAGCTGGGGGCTGGAGCCCCACATGCTTCCGTTGTTTGAGCACAAAGTCTGTCAGCTAGGAATGAGGTGGAACTGGGAGTCCAGGCCTGCTGTTCTCCCAAGTTTTAGTCCAATCACTGCCCTCCTCACTCCTGCTCACCCTCTCAATCCTGCTGCCTGTCTGGCTGGAAATGGCATTGGCTGTGACCATCCTGCCCTTTGTGGTCTGTACAGCTCCGACTCCAAATACAGGCATTGATGCTACAGCCCAGGTCACAAGAAGGGAGACCACGGCAGCTTCTGGACCACAACTGGGTTTTGTTTGCCCTGCATAGCACTTCTGAAAATTTTAAATTTGAATGGTTTTACAAGGGTCATTGCTTTCAAGTTTACCCCAGTGGGCGCCACTTCCTATTTCCCTGGCTTGAGTTAATTTAGTTTGTCACCTCCGAGTGAAAGCCATCTCCTGTTTCTTCTTGTTGTGGCCTTTCATCCTGACATGTGATGCAGCAGGGCAGGCCCGACAGGGCCATGGGAGCCCAGGTCTGAATGAATCGCTGGCCAGCTCCAAGACCAGGGAACCAAACGCCATGCTGGTGTCTAGGTGACAGCTTACCACCTATATACTGACTTGTTCAAATGTTCAGAAAAAAGAATAGAAAAAAACAGTTTGCCTCTTTAAGAAATCTCAGCAGTGGACAAGGTAAAAATTGTTGTTAGCCTGCTATGCTGTTTTAATGTAATTATAGAATTGTTTTGTACATCAGAGCTGTTAAAGCAGCTCAGATTTTCAAAGTTAGAAAGAAAGATGAAATTATTTAGCTTCCCGGGAACTCTCTACTGATTAGGGGATAAGGTGGCTTTTTTTTTTTTCTTCAATTTTCTTTCATGAGCCTAAGAAAAATGGTCTCTCATGGGTCTCTCTTTTGGCCTCAGGAGAGCCTTATTTCTCTGTAACTACATGGTTAAGTTCATGAGAGTCCTTTCATGAACAGGGCTCTTTGACCAGTGTATTCAGGGAGCATGGCAGAGAGGTCATCCATTCCTAAGGATCGTGTGAGGTAGACATAATTACCCTGATGTTTATAGACGAGGAAAACACTCAGAGAAGGTACACTACTGCCCAAGGTCACACAATTTGCCACTGAACTTGATCCAAGTTTACCAACAGCCTAAACAGCCTCTTTCCACCACCCCATGCAGCCCCCACTTAGTAAAGGCAAATACCACCTAGCCACACATCTAACCACAGACCCAGCGGGTCACTGCAAGAAGAACAGGGTCAATCCTGCAAGAATGTGGAGTTTCGGGAAAAAATTGGAAAAAAAGAAACTTACTGCATCTTTGCAAAAGGGATCTTTTAACCTCAGTCCTGGATTCGTGGCTTCAGTACAAGGCCACTTCAGCCCAGGAGACTATAGACACATTTTTTCATACAGAAGATGTGGAGGTGTTGGCCTATCCCAGACCAGGACGGAAGCAGAAGCAGGGGATACCTACCGCCTTCAAACTCTGTCTGGCAATTCCCTGATGTCTCATTCAGGCTCTCTTCCTCATTGATGATGATGTTCTCAATGTCCTTCATTGTTAGGTGGTCCCGGAAGGCGTGATAGAGGATGTGCTTCAGCTCTTCCAGAGTGATCCTTTGCATGTCGAACTGTGGAGATAAAGAGGAGTAAGAGGGTCTGGGGCACAAGAGGGTGAGGACTCAGCTTGGGCCACAACTGGCAAGGCCTAAAGCTGCTCTCTGGAAACTTCTCTCAGATTTTCAGGACATCAGCTGGGCAGCTTTCCGTTACGTTCGTCTCCAAGCATTCTTGTGAATTTGCAGGGACTTATTGGGATCACAGTGAGTGCAACATAAAGCCACCTGCTAGTTTGCTTTCCCACTCACTCAGCCATCTGCTGCCACCCCTCCACGCCTCCTGTGCTTTGGAGTTGTGTCACTTCAGACAATGCATACGTCTCTAAAATTTTTCATCTCCCAAGAAGCCAGCAATTCCCATCTTGCTTTAAGTATGTATCTTGTTCTAACAAGATAAAATGCAAGTTCAAAGCTGTGTTTACGAGGAAGAACAGCTGAAGGGGGCATGACGCATTCCCAGTCAGGTTCCTCCCATCCTGGTGAGGGAATTAAACTCGTCTGCTCCATATCTATCACGTCCAGCTGGGTCACTTTCTTAGCCAATGAAATGTGAGTAGTCACATATGCCACATCCAGTTACATAAAAGCTTTGAGAGTCATTGTGTAGTTCTATTGTTTGTTCTTTTCCCTCTGCTGTGAGCACAACCTGCCCCACAGAGGGGCTGCTCCTTCTGTCTGGGTCCCAGAATGAGGATAAAGTAGAGAAGATCTGCAGCTATCCCATAAAGGACAAGTAATGTGCGTAAGAAATACCCTTTGTTGTTATTAGCCATAGAGATTTTGGGCTTGTTTGCTACCACAGCATAACTTAGTTTAAGTCAACAATACAGAAATTAATACATAGAAGTGAGAAGCTACCCTAAAAACATTCTATAATACGGTGTATTGGTTCTAGGGCTAGGCAGTAGGAAATAAGATAATTGTTATTGGAGACTGGAAAGGTAATGACCCATGTTATGCAGTAGCAAAGCATTTGGTAAAATTGTTGCCTATGATAACTTGGAGGACAGATATATACTGAATGAGTTTGTGGCTTTAGGTAAAAAGTTTGGGAAATAGCATGCTCTGGTTGCATCTGGTTGCATCTGAAAGGGTACTACAAGAAAGAGACGAGCTCAGGAAAGAATTGGTTGATTTCCAAGCCAGGAATAAAGACAATCAGAAATTCCTGGTCTTGCAGGGTTGAAAGAAGCAGTTGCTTCTCATGTCCACCTAGGAAAAGAAAAATGTGAGCAATACTTTAAATAATAATATAGGCTTATTAAAACAAATCAAAGTGTCCCTTGTTAAAACCTTTGAATATGTTAAGTGACTCTCCTAGGAAGCTGGTTATTAAGTTTAAGAAGTATGTTTCAAAAATACTTGTGGTTTTGGCTATTAGCATAAACCAATTGAAACTGAATAGATAAGAAAATGACTACGTTTTTGAGAGAGTTGTACTGGCCAAGAGCCAACAGCCTGGGATTAAAAGACTCTATGACTGTTCAAAATGTAAAATGATCTTTGAGGTCCCAATGTTCTAAGGGTACACACCATTATCAGGATAAACTATACCGGCCACAAGAAGGGCCTATTTTCCAATTCCCTCATCAGATGAGTACAAGGAGTAGAAAAGGCTAGATCTCTCAGAGGGTGAGGCTGGGAATCATACTTGAAATCACTGCAGTGAAATCAAGAGCAATATCCAGGAAGCAGAACTAGGTTCTAAACAAGGAATATTCCTCACCCCAAGGTCTGTCCCAACAGGATTTCAGAACTGCTCTGCACCTTTGATGGCTGTGTCTCCCATTTTTTGCTTTGTGGATGAGAATGTTTGCAGTAGTTAGCCTGACCCTGTTCCACCATCCTATGTTGAGTGTGTGTGAGGGGGTATAATTTGTCTTTTTAGTTCATATGTCTCCAGATCAAGAGGTGCCACACCCAGATTTGATGTGTATCATGAAACTCTAGATCTTGAATCTCATGTGGTAATAGGATGAGACTGGGTGTCTCTCTTGAGGAGAGGATGGGTATATTTTGTGGCAGAAGGGAGGGAAATAAATACTTATGAGCAAGAATGTGGATTGTAACAGGTTATATTATTTCCAATTATTTGTTTTACTCTCCGTGGCAGAATTATATCTCCCTGCCCATTGACAGCAGGCTTTGGCCAATTCAGTGAAAGTGAAAGTGATATTTGAAAGTGATGAAAGTCCAAGAAGTCTTGAAGCCACCATGTTTTCTGCTATTTCTCTTTTTCTTCTGCCAAAAGAACACTTACACCAAATAAGGGCTGGTCCTTCATCCTGGGTCCTGGAATGAACACAGCGTGGGATCAGCCCATGAAGGGCATATAATTTGAGTGAGAAGTAAACCCTTGTTGTTAACCACTAAGACTTTGGGATTTCTACAGTATAACATAGCCAAGAATGAAGACAGAAATCAACATTTTAAGTTAGTCTGAACCAGGATGAAAGAAAGTTTTAGACATATTTCTTCCTCTGCTTTCTTTGTAAAGCAATTCTTCCTTGCTTTAAGTATTAAATTAAATTGAGTTACTGCAATTTTCTGGAATTCTAAATGACTCAAGTTCAAAGCCATTTATATGAGTAAAAGAACTGAAGGGGGCTGTGCAGTGGATTTGTTTTCTGCATCACAGTTTATTGACTATAAAAGTGGATTTTGAAATACACTCAGGGTTGAGCTACAGTATAATCCCCCTTTCATTGATAGGGGAACATGTGGCTGTCAGCCTGGGTGCTGGGAGAGGGCTGGCAAGATGCATGGTGAGGGTGACGGACCTCACAGATGAGAAAATTAGGACCCCCTTCCCTGCCATGGTCAGAGATGAAGAGTGATGAAATCAAAGAGATTCTGAGAAAATGAGTAACCGTTTCCTAGAAGACCAATTGAAGGACTGGAGTGCTTGGAAAAACTAACCAGCTGAGAATTTTCTGAAATTCAGAAATTAGACAAAAAGCATTGGCCAGGGGCTGTGAGAAGGGAAGGAAAGATGCGGATTCCAGAAATATAGTTTTCCTTTTATTTGGCTATCTGGGTCATGTTTTAATATTAGGATACCAACATTTAAACAAAATTAGTTGAGTAGAATTCCATATGTTTTCTATATTGTCAGAATTGATCTCTTTTATAAGTTTGAAAGAAATCACTATCAAACAATATGCGCATAATGCCAGCAAGTATTTCTTCCATGATTATCAATCCACTTAGCTTT
Organism: Equus quagga; assembly: GCF_021613505.1. NCBI lineage: Eukaryota > Metazoa > Chordata > Mammalia > Perissodactyla > Equidae > Equus > Equus quagga. The sequence continues at coordinate 25,343,916 of NC_060273.1, read as the reverse complement.
TAATTTTCTTGAGTCAACTTCAGAATCTTGTCTCCTTTCAGAAAACCAGCCAAAATATTATTATTATTAGCATGTAACTATGCACAGTAGTCCCCTAATTTTAAAGTTCTCTCAATACTTTTTATATATCATTTTGTATTTATAATCTTATTTGTTTTTCTTTCTTCCAGGTTTGATTTTTGTTGTTTTATTCCGTTTTTAGTGGATCCTGGCCTGTACATCCCCTATTTTTAGGAACCTAAGGAGTATGGTGGAATCTCTGTAGGATCAATTATACAAATATATTTATCTTTATTAATTATATTGAGTAGCCTTATAATTATAATCAGTATCTTCCATAACTTAATTTTTTTGGACTACTTGATTTGTCAAAGACCACGAGTAACATATTAAAGTCTGTGAATTCTATCTCCATAAATTTTTCTTATACTCCTAATATTTCTTAAGTGAGGATATTCTTTTAGTGCCAAAAGATTGATTTCCTAATCCAACATATGGTTATTGAGGATGACTCCATGCCAAAACTGAGATGGAGATACAAAGGTGAGCAAGACATAAATCTTGCTCTCCAAAGACAAGCACATAGGCAATTTTAATTCAGGGTGATACGCACTGTGACACGGGAAGCACAGGATGGCTTAGAAACCCATGGGGAAGGGAGGGGGGGCCTAGAAGCCTTCCTGGAGAACAGGCATGCAATCTAAGACCCGGGAAAAAGAGTTCGCTAGGTGAATGGGGTGGGTGGGAGAAGCGTGTGGAGAAGGGAGGGGAGAAGGGCATGTCGGCCAGAGGGAACACCATTTCAAGGCCTAGGGAAACAAGGCTCTACACCTACATGGAATGGCCTCATGTCAAGTTCTTTGGAGGACGAGAGCAGTAGGAGAAGGTGGTAGGGGATGAGGTGAGGGCTGTAGGTGGGGTGCCAATCAATAAAGGCTTCTATGCCGTGGTGACAAGCTTGGTTGTTTTTGTTTTTATTTTTTTGTTTTGGGAAACTTACCCCCATTTTATCCTTTTTTTTTTTTTTTTTTTAAGATTAGCACCTGGGCTAACATCTGTTGCCAATCTTTTTTTTTTTCTCCCTTCTTCTTCTCCCCAGAACCCCCCAGTAAATAGTTGTATATCATAGTTGTGGTCCTTCTGGTTGTGCTAGGTGGGATGCCACTTCAGCATGGCCTTATGAGCAGTGCCATGTCCATGCCAGGATCCAAACTGGTGAAACCCTGGGCCGCTGAAGCCGAGCATGCGAATTTAACCACTTAGCCACGGGGCTGGCCCCCATTTTATCCATTTTTAAGTGTACAGTTCAGTGGCATTAAGTACATTCACAGTGTTGTACAGCCATCACCGCCATCCATCTCTAGAACGTTTTCGTCTTCCCAAACTGAAACTCCATACCCATTAAACACTATCTCCCCATTCCTTCCTCCCCAAACCCTGGCAAAAACCACTCTACTTTCTATGTAAAGTCAACCCACAGCTAACATCATACTCAATGGTGAAAAACTGAAAGAGATCCTTCTAAGAACAGTGATAAGACAAGGATGCTCACTCTTATTCAACATAGTATTGGAAGTCCTAGCCAGAGCGATTAGGCAAGAAAAAGAAATAAAAAGGATCCAAGTAGGAAAGGAAGAAGTAAACTTGTCACTATTTTTGGATGACATGATTTTATATATAGAAAACCTTAAAGAATCCATCAAAAAACTATTAGAAATAATTAACAAATACAGTAAAGTTGCAGGGTACAAAATCAACATACAAAAATCAATTCCACTTCTATTACTAACAATGAACTAGCAGAAAGAGAAATCAAGAATACAATCCCATTTACAATTGCAATAATAAGAATAAAATACCTAGAAATAAATTTAACCAGGGAAGTGAAAGTCTTATACACTGAAAACTATAAGACATGATTGAAAGAAATTGAAGAAGACATAAAGAAATGGAAAGATATTCTGTGCTCGTGGATTAGAAGAATTAACATAGTAAAAAGGTCCATAATACCTAAAGCAATTCACAGATTCAATGCAATCCCAATCAGAATCTCAATGACATTTTTCATGAAATAGAACAAATAATCCTAAAATTTATGTGGAACAACAAAAGCCCCCAACAGCCAAAGCAATCCCAAGAAAAAAGACAAAGTTGGAGCTACCACACTCCCAGATTTCAAAATACACTACAAAGCTATAGGAATCAAAATAGCATGGTACTGGCAGAAAAACAGACACACAGATTAATGGAACAGAATTGAGAGCGATAAATAAACCCACACATCTATGAACAGCTAATTTTCAACAAAGGAGCCAAGAACATACAATGGAGAAAGGAAAGTCACTTCAATAAATTGTGCTGGGAAAACTAGACAGCCACATGCAACATACAAACAAAAAATAGAAGTAGACCATTATCCAGCATTAAGCTCTCATATATCAATAATTACTCTACATGTAAATGGATTGAATTCTCCAATCAAAAGACACAGAATGGCTGGATGGATTGAAACACAAGAGCCAACATATGCTGCCTCCAGGAAACACATCTCAGCTCTAAAGACAAACAAAGGCTCAGAGTGAAGGGATAGAAGATGATACTCCAAGCTAATGGCAAACAAAAGAAATCAGGTGTTGCCAGACTTAAACCTCCCCATTCCTTCCTTGAAGACAAAGTAGACTTCAAGATAAAACAGGTAAAGAGAGACAAAGAGTGGTATATATAATGATAAAAGTGACATTCCACCAAGAAGACATAACACATATAAATATTTATGCACCCAACACAGGAGCCCCAAAGTACATAAAGCAACTATTAAAAAACCTAAAAGGAGATATTAACAACAACATAATAACAGTAGGGGACCTCGGCACCCCACTTACATCAATGGATAGATCATCCAGAGAGAAAGTCAACAAAGAAATAGTGGAATTAAATGAAAAACTAGAGCAGATGGACTTGATATATATACAAAAATCCATCCAAAAACAGCAGATTACACATTCTTCTCAAGAAGACTGAAATCATATCAAGCATCTTTTCCAACCATAATGCTAGGAAACTAGAAAGCAACTACAAGAAAAAAGCTGGGAAAGGGACAAAGATGTGGAGACTAAACAACATGCTACTGAACAACCAATGGATCATTGAAGAAATTAAAGGAGAAATCAAGAAATATCTTGAGACAAATGAAAATGAAAACACACCATTCCAACTCATATGGGATGCAGCAAAATCAGTACTAAGAGGGAAATTCATAGCAATACAGGCCCACCTTAACAAACAAGAAATATCTCAAATAAGCAATCTTAAACTACACCTAACAGAATTAGAAAAAGAAGAACAAAGCCCAAACTCAGCAGTCGGAGGGAAATAATAAAAATTAGAGGAGAATTAAATGAAAGTGAAACAAAAAAGACAGTAGAAAGGATTAATGAAACAGAGCTGGTTCTTTGAGAAGATAAACAAAATTGACAAACCCTCAGTCAGACTCACTAAGAAAAAAAGAGAGAAGTCTCAAATAAATAAAATTAGAAATGAAACAGGAGAAATTACAATGGATACCCAGAAATGCAAAAGACCATAAGAGAATACTATGAAAAACTATATGCCAACAAATTGGACAATCTAGAAGAAATGGACAAGTTCTTAGACTCTTACAACCTCTCAAAACTGAATCAAGAAGAAAGAGAGAATCTGAATAGACCAGTCACAAGTAAAGAGACTGAAACAGTAATCAAAAACCTAACCCCACAATAAAATCTCATGACCAGATGGGTTCTCTGGAGAATTCTACCAAACATTCAAAGAAGATTTATTACCTATCCTTCTCAAACTATTCCAGAAAATTGAGGAACATGGAACACTTCCTAACACATTCTATGAGGCCAACATCACCCTGACACCAAGGACAACACAAAGAAGGAAAATTACAGGCCAATATCACTGATGAACATAGATGCTAAAATCCTCAACAAAATATTGGCAAACTGAATACAGCAATACGTGAAAAAGATTATACACCATGATCAAGTGGGATTTATATCAGGGACACAGGGATGGTTCAACATCTGCAAATCAATCAATGTGATATACCACATTCACAAAATGAGGAATAAAAAACACATGATAATATCAATAGATGCCGAGAAAGTATCTGATAAGATCCACCATCCATTTATGATAAAAACTCTCAATAAAATGGGTATAGAAGGAAAGTACCTCAACATAATAAAGGCCATATATCACAAGCCCACAGCCAACATCATACTCAATGGGGAAAAACTGAAAGCCATCCCTCTGAGAACTGGAACAAGACAAGGGTGCCCACTCTCATCACTCTTATTCAACATAGTACTGGAGGTTTTGGCCAGAGCAATTAGGCAAGAAAAAGAAATAAAAAGAATCCAAACATACAATGAAGAAGTAAAACTCTTGCTGTTTGCAGATGACATGACTTTATATATAGAAAACCCTAAAGAATCCATTGGAAAACTATTAGAAATAATCAACAACTATAGCAAAGTTGCAGGGTACAAAATCAACTTATGAAAATCAGTTGCATTTATATACTCTAATAATGAACTAACAGAAAGAGAGTTCAAGAATAGAGTCCCATTTACTGGAGGGGAAGTGGGTGGGGGGAGGGCGAGAGGGTAAAGGGGCACATATGTATGGTGACAGATGGCAACTAGACTTGGTGGTTAACATGACGCAGTCTATACAGATATCAAAATATAATGATGTACACTTGAAATTTATATAATATTATAAACCAACATTACCTCAATAAAAAATTTTTTTAAGAACCACAAAAAGATTTATCAACCAAGGTTGTTAAAATATATTAAAGCATCTGTCATAAGTAGAGTACGCCATTTCCCTCACTTCATTTCTATCATCTGTTCTATTAAGAAGAAATAAAACTGGGGTTAAAAAAAAAGAGAAAGAAAGTCAAACAAGAATTTGACTGCTTCAGCTGCCTTATGTAACTGGAATCATACAGTATTTTTCCTCTTGTGACTGGCTAATTTCACTTAGCATCATGTATCCAAGGTTTATCTTCATGCTGTAGAGTTTTACTCCTTTTTAAGACTGAACAATATTCCATTGCGTGTCTGTGCTACATTTTATCTGTTTATCCATCCATGGACACTTACATTGCTTCCACCTCGTGGCTGTTGGTGATAATGCTGCTATGAATGTGGGTGGACAAATATCTGCTCAAGTCCCTGTTTTTGATTTTTTTGGTTATATACCCAGAAGTGAAATTGCTGAGTCATATGGTAATTCTGTTTAATTTTTCGAGGAATGGAGCTTAGTTTTATCTTTTGGGTAAAATAGGGTACCACTAAAGGATTTTCATCAAAGAAATTTACCTTATCAAGTTTTAACTTGACAGAAATTACTGTTTGCTGGTACGAGGGGCAGGACAACCAGGCAGGTTATTGAAATAACAGGTTTAGAAACCATGGTGGCCAATGGAGACAGAGAGAATTCAAGAGCCATGTTGGAAAGGTTGACAAGACCTGATGATTCATTGTGTATGGAGTGTGAAGGAGAATGAGCCAGTTAGGATGACACCTGGGCTGTATGTTGAGCTGAATGGTAACAGAGGAAGAACAGGCTTAGAGAGAAAGATGACAGTTAAAATTTGGACATGCGCATTGGAGGTTCTGGAGGCACAGCCCAGTAGAACAGCCCAGGAGGTAGTAGGATGTATAGATATGGGCTAATGATACAGACTTGGAAGTCATCTGCATAGAGATAATAATAAAAGTCATCAGAAAGGATGGCAACTTCCAGGAAGATTACTGAGTATGAAAAAGCCCAGGAAAGGCACTGGGAGGACACTAAGATAAACAGGTGGGCAGCCTCCATTAAAGAATGGGCAGGGTGTGTGTGATCTTGTGATTTACAATAAATGTATATTTTGGTTCTCTGTTCATGGTTCCTGGTGCCTGGCTCACAGCTCCCAAAGCCTTTGGAATTTCCTAAATGATAAGAGCAATGGGAGCATTTCTTGTTATAATATTTGGTCTCTTGTCCTTAGTTCCTGAAATTGCTTCAGAACCATAAATGAGTGTCTTGTAATTCATAACAAGCCCCTTTCAACCAAACTGAATTTATGTTAATGAGGTGACTTTTGGAAATCTCCTAAAGAGGGAGGGGAGGGCCTGGTTCCCAGGGGAACCAACCATGAGTAAAGCGTGGGAAATTTCAGTCCCACTCCTTGACTTCCAGGAAGGGGAAAGGGGCTGGAAGTTGAATCAATCACCAATGGCCAGTGATTTAATCAATCGTGCTTATTTAACAATGTCTCCGTAAAAATTCCAAAGGAGGGGGTTCAGAGCTTCTTGGTTAGTGAACCAAAACACTTTCACATACCACTGTGCCAGGCCCCAAACTCCACAGGGACAGAAGCTCCTTTGGGATCTCACCGTATGTATCACTTTATCTGGCCCTTGATTTGTGTCCTTTAATATCCTTTGCAATAACCCTGTAATCTAGTGAGTAAACTGTTTCCTGAGTTCTGTAAGCCGCTCTAGCAAATTAGTTGAACCCAAGAAGGGGGAAGTGAGAACCTCTGATTTAAAGCCAGTGAGTCAGAAGCACACGTGTAACAACCTGGATTTATCTTTGGTGACTGAAGCGGGAACGGGGACAGTCTCGTGGGATGGAGCCCTTAACCTCTGGAATCTGACGTTGTCTCCCCTCGGATATGTCAGAATTGAGTTGAATTGTAAGACACCCAGCTAGGGTTGGAGATTGCTTGATGATGTTGGAAAAAACCTACACATGGAATTGGGTGGAGAACTGTAGTGTGCCTTTTATCAATATACACAATCATCCATTAAAAAATATTTAAGTACCTTCTCTTTGAAAAAATCTATTTTTTACATCAATATGGCCATGCTTGTTTTCTTTTTGTGTTGATTTTTCTGCTAAATGTCTACCCTTTTGTTTTTAAACTTTCTGTATACTATTAAACACGTGTCTCTTTAAACAGATATGTCTCTTATACAGAGAATAGAGTTGGATTTATAAAATTGAACTTGAGATGTTTTCCCTTCCAATGGTAGCGTCTAACTACATTTTCATATATTGTTATAAACATGTTTGGCTGTACTCCTGTTATTTCATCTTCTGCATTCTAGTCTTCAGTCTTCTTTATATTTTCCTTGCCTTTTGCAAAAAAACCCCCAAAAAACAAAAAACAAAACCCTATAGTCATCCTAGTTTTGATTATACTGGTGGATATCTTTCCATTTATCAAATGCATTACTTATGCCAGCATTTCTTATATTATCAAATTCAAGAAATTGAATTGTACTTTCCTTGTATAAAGATAAGAAAATTTATATATCTTTACTTTCTTCCCCCTGACACTTACAGTTTTTGTAAATTAAATAAGATTTATTATGACCCATTTTCTACTATTTGCATCTTTTTCTAGAATAGTATTTGGCTTCTGCATTTAATTTTGTAACAAAATTTATAAAAGCTACTGCTACTTAATCATATCTAATTGATTCAGTGCTCACTTCTGCTTTTCTATGACCGTCGCGACCCTGAGTACCTGGTTTTCACCCAAATATCTGCTAGAGAACTTTTAAACATCGTTTGACAATAAAGCATTTGTGAACATTACATTCTCTTAGTTCTCATAATCTGATAATACTTTTGTTCCCCCTTCTCCCGTGACAGACAACTTAGTTTGGTGTAAAATTCTAGAATCACACAAATTTTTGCCTCAAAGCTCTTTTGAAATGTCTCCACTTCCTTCTGTGGTTAAGTGGGGAGGAGAAATGAAGTTGGATGGTGGCCTGAGTTTTTACTTTGAAGACCATTTCTTTTTTCTCCCTGGACACTAGTAGAAATATTTCATTCTCCATGAAATTTTAAAAATGTTTTCCATGCCATGTTACGCTACGTGTTCCAGCATTCATCTTGGCTGGAGTTTTGTGAGAGGGCTTTTAATTTCTATGCCGCTGTCCTTTTCTGCTTCGTGACTGTGTCCTGACCACCATTCTGATTACTGTCTTTCCCCGGTGCTGTCTAATAGGTTCCTTCCTCTGGAACACAAATCATTCTTAATTAGATTTCTGTTCTTTGTTTCCATATTTTTCATCTTTTCTCTAATCATTTCCATCTCTTTGTTTTATATTTCACACCACTCATTTTTTCTTTTTTGACTGTTACTTCTGTTCCTACTACCTCCAGTGAAGATTTTGAATCGGCAGCTCCATTTTGGTTCCTTCCATACTCTTCTTATTTTAGTCCATTCTCTTTGTGCCCCAGACTCTTATGGTCACTGCTTTTTTTCCCCAATAGATCCCAAATCTCTTGCATCACTTTTAAAGATTAAAATATTAAAGAACATCAAACAGGCATCTTCTACAATGCCCACCTGATTCACTCTTCAGAGCCACGCTCCTCCTCTGCGTCGCTTAGCCTTAAGCAGGCTAAACTGTAATCCGCCCAGTGTTACAGTTGCCGTGTTTCTGTTTATTTGTACGTATGTGTGAATGAGAGACGGGCAGCCCAAATGCAGGACTTGCCACCTGAGACAGTGGATGCGACGTTCTTGGCCCCTCATTGCCTGGTTAGTTGTGGGGACTTTTGCTGAGCGTCAGAAGCCGTGTGTGTCTGGGAGCTCAGTCTGCAGTTCCCGCAGCCATTCCTCAGGTGCCGCTGTGTGGAAATAGATCCTCTCTTGCTCAGGAAGCATGGGTCTCTTAAGTTGGGAAGACTGCTGTGTATCCTCGATTGGTCTAGCGCAGTGGTTCTCAAAGGTGTTCCCTGGACCACCAGTACCTGGAAACTGTCTGGAATGCAATTTCTCCAGCCTCACCCCAGGACCACTGAAGCAGGGATCGGGGGTGCGTCCTAAGCAACCTGTTTCTAAAATGTCCTCCAAGGGATTCTGATGCTCACCCAAGTTTGTACAAAAGCACGTGACGTTCTAGTAGTAAAGGAGAACCTTCCCCCACGGCATGCTGCCCCCATGTGGCTGTCCACCAAGGTGACAAATCCCCCTAGGCCTTCCTGCTGTGCTCTCCGTCTCACTGTATGCTGGGAATTACAGTCTCCAAATAGGTGCCGAGACAGAGGACTTGATGGCACTCCGAGGGCAGTCAGTGCTTGTGTTGACAGGCAGACAAGATCATTCTTTCAGGATCTCCTCTGTTTTTCTCTTCTGGGCAGGCACTGTGTCTGGGAATTAGGTGTAAACAGTGGAGGAGAGTCAAAGGATGTCCCCAGCCTTTTTGGGGTCCTTTGTTCTGGTCTGACAGAGGGAGGAACACAATAGTGACTGCAAGCTGGCCCCTCTCAGTCCACCTTCCTCCACCAGTTCAGGGGGCCTTAATGAGGGCAGCATAAGCACAGGTGTGTCTGGCTTCCCAGAACTCTTTGTCACTGCTCTTCCCACTGGGAGTTATTTTTCTCTGTTTATCAGCCTCTGCCAGGAGCTGATGGGCCCTCTGAGGGCATGTACTGCATCTTACACAGTGTTTACCACCAGTCTATCACAGAGCCTTGCTCCAGCTGGATGGACAGCAGATATTTGTTGATTGAATAAACGTGAATCCTCCATTTGCTCCAAAGCACAATCTTTCCTATGTACCTTCCCTCCCCACTCAATGTGCCCCTGAATCTGTGAGAAGGCCAGGAAGAGCGCCCTGTGCAATGGGACTTCCCGTGTTCAGATTCCCTACCACTTCAAGGTGAAAGAACACAGTAATTGAATGTGTTTTCCTGCTGCAAGAGGAAGCTCAGGGGTGCCTGAGTCTCCAGCCAAGCCCTGAATTCTTGATAAGAGGAAATGTGGCCCCTGGAAGGACGGAGCTCTCTGCTCTCTGCCAGGTGCTCAGCTCTGTGAGGTCTATGCCTCCATTCTTCATCTCTGCCTCATGTGGGGACCTGCACAGCTGGCGGCCACATCTTCCCTGACCAGATTTTAGGTGAATCCAAACTCATTTCAGCTTTCACAGAAGGTGTGGAATTAGTTTGATGACACAGTTCCTTCTCCTCTGGAGAGGAGGATGGGCTGAATAAGTTCCAGAACCTTGTCTACCTTTATTCTTCTCTCTGCCTCTCCACCAAAGGCATCATCCTACCGAGAGAGCACTGCCTGGAAGATCAGTGGTCAGAGCTTCTCATCCAGGGGATGGAATTGGTCACAGTTCCTACAGCCACGGTAGAAAGCCTTGTAGTCTGAGGCATCTGGACAGGATCTTGGGCAGCCAGAGTTGCGCCCACGTGGCTGAGCACTCTCATCCATTTATCTCGGTGTGGCATAAAAACACAGCCATTTTCTAAGTGTGCCCCAAGCACCAATGTGGCAAGGCCACCCAAGGTCATTAGATCTACAGAATTTCCTGCCTGTACCTTCCCTTTCATGCTGGGCCCCACACCAGGGGCAACACAGCCTCCCCGTCTAATAAGAAGACCCCCAAAGGGTGTGTCCTGCCATCAGCCTGCCAGTGGTGTCGGCATGAGAAATACAGGAGACACCAGCATCACCAGAGAGACTTCCAGAGTCCTTCCTGGCTCCAAGATTTCCCCAGTTTTCTTGTAATTTCCAAGAATTACACAGGGAGATTGGAATGCAAGGCATTGGGAGACCCCTCCCCACCACGAGCAAAGAGGCAGGCACGCCTTGGGCCAGATGAGCAGGTTGAGCAAAGGAATGGGAGGTTGGTAAAGGAACTGAAAAAACAGGGGGCACTAGGCTGTGAGGGGATGGATCCATCCGGACTTGTGCAGGTTTCCCCCAACTTGGTGTGGGGGACACGAGAACCGAGAGAGAGGAGTGTACTGTGTTCTTTAGCCCTGTAAGGAATCAGTCCATGTTAGCTCGGGGATTGGGTCTTAACATGTGGCTCAGCCTCTGTAAACTCCCCCTGGAATGCAGTGGTGACTCAGAAAAAGATGAAAATTCACAATCACACCAAAACTAAGATTGAGCACCTATGAGCCACAGTCTGGAAGAAATTTCCCACTAACTGCAAGACCTATGAAGCAGATGTGTGGCTCAGAATCTGTGCTGACATTGAAAGGCTTTGCCCCCAGGAAAGACCCACCATTCTGAATGAAAGCATGGAGGCACTTTGACCTACCCCAGCTAAACCCTGGGCAGGTGCCCCTCTCCAGGGTCTGCTCCTAAAGCAGCTCAGCCGCTGGCTGAGGGATTCTCCCTCTGCTCCTCTTTAAGGGAATTGACAACAGGGCAGGTGGGAGAGAACACCCGCTGAGCACTCAGTAAGGAGAGGTGGGCATTTGTCTTCCCACTGTTCTCATTGCCCACAGGCTTCTCCATGTGTGGTGGTTCAACCCACTGAGGGCAGCAGTGGTGAAACACAAGCCAGCCACATCAGTGATGCTCAGATGAAGAATGGTCTCCACGCCCTGGAGGAAAAGCTGGCCCTGCCGCACATACTGATGCTGTGTAGCCAGAGTCCAGGGTTACTTTGACTCTATGTGGCTTTTGCCTTGTCACAGAACCCAGGCTCCACATAAGACATGAAGTTTCACTAGTATGGGTAAGAGGGGGTCATAATTCCATTGGCAGTGCCTTTCTAGATGAAGATTGGTATATACACAGGGCTTGCCTAGGAGCTGTGCCCAAAGATGGGTCCTCTGGCTGCAGATCTGAGAAGGGACCAGAACCAAACTCTTCAGGTGCCTGATGCCTCGTTTCCAGCTAGCGTGTCTGATAGCTGGTAGGAGGAGAGGCTAGATGTAGGGGGAGCATCCTCTGTGCCAGGCGTGGCCTCATTTAAGCCTCCCAGGGGTTACTCACTGAGCTAGTGCAGGCTACTTATGCCCATTTTACAGATGAATATGTTGGAGCTCAGAGAGGTTAAATAATGTAGCCAAAGACAAGGAGCCCACGAGTGAGATAAAGGATTTCGGATTTAGCATGAATCGTCTGTGCACATGCCTTCTGCTCCCTCTCTGCCAGGGCCACATTCTCTGCTGCTTTAATCTGAACTTGGATTCGGGGTGTGTGCCTTGCTCTCCCTGATGCTGCTGTTGAAACGTGCTGGCCACATTCTCCTATGACAGGGAGGGAGCCACAGGCCAACCCCAGACTCTGACTGGCGAGGATGTTTACTGTCTCGGTTTGTTTCTCTTTCACTTATTCAACAAATACATACAGAGAACCTACTGAGTGCCAGGCGCTGTTCTAGGCAATGGGGATACTTCAGAGACAGGACAGAGAAAACTTGCTGTACTCGTGGAGCTGATAGTGTTGTTGGGAAAGACTGAAAGTATGTGAAGAAACAAGTGAAACAGAATGTCTGCCGGTGGGACAAGCTGTGTGCAAGGGAAGCAGGAAGGAGGCTAGGAGGTCTTGGGGGAGCTGTGGTTTTAAATGAGCACGTCAGGAAAGCTCTCCCCAAGAAGGAGCCATGTGGGCAGAGACAGAGGAGGTGAGGGTGGATGGGGGATATTCGGGGGGAGGGCATTCCAGGCACAGGGAGTGCTGAGTGCCAAGGCTACGAGACGGGCACTCACTTGGGCTTCCAGCCGGAGGGGCTGGAGGGGCTGGAGGGCAGTGAGCGAGGGCTGAGCTGGAGGGGAGCAGAGGGCACATTGGTCTGCCAGGAGCATTTCTCAAAGTAGGAATCAGGAACGTGTTCCTTCTTTCAAAAAGGAGAGAATTGCTGCCCGAAGTGCATTCTCTAGGGTAAAATTAAAGGTCTGGTTTCTGAGTACAGGTCAGAGGAGAGGCCCATTAGCAGCTCTCTGCTCCAGATTCGACCGCCATTGTGACAGGAGCCTTCGACTGAAAGAAGAATCTGCTCGTGCTCAGCCCTTTCCACCATTTGATCTGTCCCGCTGGAGTGTGAACCTACGAGAACTCCAGAGAACAGTCATTTTTCTGCCCTCCTGGAAGTGGGTTTTGTGGTAAGCTGAATAATGGCCCAAAGATACCCACGTCCTAATCCCGGGAACCTGTAAATCTAATCCTTTATGTGATAAAAGGGACTTTGTAGACGTGACTACGGTAAGGACCTTGAGATGGGGAGATCACACTGCATTATCTCAGTGGGCCCTAAATGGAATCATAAGGGTCCTACAAGAGGGAGGCAGGGGGAGATTTGGCTCAAGAGGAGAGGCAATATGATGAAGGAAGCAGAGATATGAGTGATGTACTTGAAGATGGAGGAAGGGACCATGAACCATGAATGCAGGCAGTCATCAGAGGCTGGACATGCTGAGGAGACAGACTTTCTCCCTCAGAGCCTCCGGGAAGAATGCAGCCTCACCAACACCTTGATTTTAGCCCTGTGAGACTGATGTCAGACTTTTTATCTCTAGGAGAATAAATTTGTGTTGTTTTAAGCCACAAATTTTGTGGTAATTTGTTATAGCAGCAATAAGAATCTAATACAGGTTCATGTTTGGTTTTTGTTATAAAGTAAAGGCATTTTTGCCAAGAGCTCACTTAGGTCTGGGAAGAACTCATCTCATCTTCAAGAGTTTGGGCACAGGGTATGCTGTGGATGGTCGGGCGAGGGTGGCACAGCCCTGGACTGCCCAGTTTGGGGGCCGAGGGTAAACTGTGAAACTCTCCCAAAGAGCTGGTTCCCGTGAGACAGGCAGAGGGGTCCAACAGGGAGCCCACTCTCTTTGACCCCTGGGAGATGTGTGCAGAGTCTGTGGAGTCCGAACGATGAAATAAGAAAATGGGAAACAAGCAGGAAGACATAGGAAAATAGTCACATTCTACAGAAACTCTAGAGAATAAAAACACACACAAAATTCCCCTTTGCACATCTAAAAGGATGTGCTGATGGCCACAGTGGTTCATGCTGTTAATGTGAAATAGTGTGTTACAGCAAGCACGTATGACAGATCTGACTGATGGTGAAGGCAAAATGAAGAAGCCAGGAAACACAGTGTGTGTGTGTGTGTGTGTGTGTGTGTGGCAGTGAATAAGCTCTTAGAAGGAATAAATTGAGCAAAGGCCCATGACCTTGGTTTCTGTTCAGACACCATCAGGTAGTGGCTGTGTGACCCAGTAAAATTCACTAAACTTCTCTCTTCCTCAGTTTTCCCCTGTGAAATATAGAGATCATGATATTATATCATCGGGTTGTTCTGTGGATAAACCTCTGTTTATTATAAAATGCCTGGTTCCTTGTACTTTATACATTTTGCTTCCGTGACCCTTTGCTTTGTTGTGGCTCACACATGAAAAGGTGAGTGGAACCAAAGTCACTTGGTTAGTTATCACAGAGGTAAGACTTAACCGACGCCCTGATTCCAAGTCCAGAGTTCTTGCATCAACCTTAGTTGGCAACATCAGCAGTTCCAGAAAATGAGATTAATCAGCTGAGTTCTCTGCATCCCCACACAAATAAATGCAGAGAGCGGTTCAGTGTATTTGAGTGAGTGGTTGATGGAAACGTCCTGTGCTGGGACTCAACAGACTTATCATCTAGGCTGGCTTCTGCCACTAACTAGTGGAATGTCCTTGGGTCACTTAATAGCTCAGAATCTGTTTCCTCAACCATTTAATAGATAAGAGTAATAATAAAAATAATAGTAAGAATAGTAATAATGAGATAATAATAACAATAACAGTAGGAAGAATACCTGCCTCATCCACCTCATAGAGATTTTGTGAGTATCAAATAAAACAAGAAATGATAACTTTTTAAATGAAAAATGCAAAGTAATACAAATACAAGACATAACTTTGATAGGCCTATTAATGACGTGATATCCAATCTCATCTCTGTATTTAGGCTCATCCCTGCTCCAGGCTGCAGGCTGAAGTTGGCCAACACATAATTCTGTCTGAGAACAGGGAGACTTAAGCTCCTCGTGGCAGGAGCACACTTGCTTTTTTCTCATTTAAAGAATGTCATTTAGGCTTTTAGGATTCTCTTGACAGCTTCCATCTGGCATTCAGCAAAGAATTAGGATGAGATGTCATTGCATTACTTGGCTCATTCTGGAGCGTGCCTTTTACCACACCCATGACCCTAGACAAGTAATTCTTAGTGACTGTCTTCAGATAAAGAGGAAAGCCATTTCTGACAGATAAAGAAATGGAGATCTGCTCGGGTTGAACAAACGAATGAGGTTTGGATTTACCTTGATTATGTCTGTAAGGACTGTGACCTTTCCAGATACAGGTGCCTGTTCTGAAACAAGGTCCCAGAAGCTAAGGTGACCTGCTGGAAACCCTTAAATGACCCCCTGGTCCTTTCATCATAGAATCCAAGTTCTTTAACACAGCTTCCCAGGTGCTTCTGTCATCTGGCCCTGCCATCTTGTCCTGCCGCATCCCACCCCTGAACGTGCTGTGCACGTGCCGACCTTTCTGAGCTCTGAGGCTGCCATGTGCATCAGGTTTTCTTTCATCTCTGGGCTTCTGCCTATTCCCTCTGTCTGGAACACCATTCTCTGACCCACGTCCTCCTCCAAACCAATTCCTCCTTCAGGCCTCAATTTCTCTGACATTCCTCTGGTAAGCTTTCTTGAATTCCCTGAGTTTGGACATGCTTCCCTTCATATATGATCCATGTTATTCCATACTCAACTTTATCACAGCAGCTACAACAGCATATGAAAATTGCCTGCTGACTTTTCTGTTTTGTTCATTAGATCATAAGATCCTGGATGATAAAGATGTGTCCTGTTGGCGGTTTTATCTCCACAGTACCTAGAAAAGTTAGCCGTAGATCAATATTTGTTGAATGAAAGAACAAGTGCATATTGTCTTGCGAAATAGGTAAAACAACCAATGCATTGAGGAAAATCCCCATGCACAAAGAAAAACACGGCGAATGGAAATACTCAACCAAATAGGCCATGAATTCATATCAACGTGAAAGGAAGAAGAGGAACTGGATAAAATCTAATGACAATTATGAGACTTAAAGAATGGAAAATATGGGATGTAAAATGAATGAAGAAAAGAAAAGATGACCAAATAGAGGATAAAGAATCAGAAGACCAAAATTAAATGGGTCTAGGCTGAATGGAGAGTAGAAAAGAAATGAATTTATAGAAGTGATATGAAGGAATGGCAATGTTGGACTGTGTGTCCCTTCCATGCTATAAAAATATTAGCATCAATTGCTAAAAATTAAGAAAACAAAGATACTTTGTTCTGAGATTGAGAAGTGAAACTAAGGTGGTTATTTTCTTCTTAGAATCCAAAATTAGTTAGAATATCCTTGACCCAGTTTTGGTTCCCAGAGGAAACCCCATGCAGTTCAGAGACTCCTTCCTCCTCCCGCAAACAATCAGACAGGAGTCCAAGGTTAAGCCCATGGCCCTCTGCTCATGAACCAGATCACAAATGCAGACTGTGTTAAGCCATATGCCCTTTGTTGTAGTAATTTGAACCCAAATATGGTGTGTGGGAATGTGGTATGGCACTCTGTTTTAGTAACCATATCCCAAACATGGCACTTGGTGAAGCCCCTGGCCTTGTGTTTTAGTAACGGATCACAAATACAACATATGGTTGAGCTGTATGGTCCCCTGTTTAGTAACCAGATCACCAGTATGGCACTTGGCTAAGTCGTGCTTCCTCCTGTTTGCCTCACCAAATCACAAATCAGGCATCTGGTCAGGAATTACAACTCTCTCTGTTAGTAACCAGATCACAAATATCACACATGGGTAAGTCGTAGAAATTTCCAATTTAGGAACCAGATGACAGACTTAGACTGTGGTCAAGCCATCGTCTCTCCCTTTTAATGAACAAGTCACACATGTGGCAGGTGGCATTGCCTCTCAGATCACAAACTGTGCACACAGCAAAGCTGTGAAATGCTGCATTTATTGGATTCAATTATACACCCCAGCCTCATCTTTTAAAATTTTATTTGTTGCCTATGAAATTTTAATTAGCTCAAGACAAACATTTTATAGAAAAAAAGATAACTGAGACCATAAAATCACCAGCTCCAGACATTTAAAAAGGAAGGTTGAGATCATGTCGAAGTTAGGGAGTCAAGATGAAGGATTCTGGAAGAAATATACCAACCCCACCAGATTTGGCAATGTGAGGGTATCAGGAGATAAGTGAGATAGACCAAGGACATCCCATTAGATAGCTCTTTACCACTGTGGATCATCACATTGGAGAAGAGCTAGGTATTATAATTTGAATTATTACAAAGCAAATATTTACTCCTCATACTTCTACTGTGATTGGAGTATATTCTTGCCCCATTAGTGTTGGACTTGGTCCTGCGACTTGCTTTGGGCAATGAGATGTTAGAAGATGTGGCATGAGCAGAGGCAGTTGGGCATGCCCACCAAGGTCATCTCAATGAGAAAAACCTTCCCTGAGTTTCTGCAGCCTGGGCCCAGAATGGTGTGGAGTAGACCTGAACCCAACTTATACTAGAAGCAGAGCCTCCAACTGAGCCTCAGCTGACTTGCAGACCCCTGAACATCAGTCTAAGCACTTCTTGTTAAATGTCATTGAGTTTGGGGGCAATGTGTTGTGCAGCATCGTTGTGCCACATTAATTGATACATTTGGAATTCCAATGGCAAGAGTAACCACAAGATGGGAGCAGGAAGCAGCGCAAAGAATAAGGTCACACAGCTGGATGTGGCTCTGGAGTGGAGGTCAGGTCCAATAGAAAACAAAGGAAGCAAAGCTGACCCGGTTTCACGGGCTTCACCCTTCATGGAGAAGCAGCCCTGCAGAGGTGAACTTCCCCTAATGGACTTGCCCATGCTGCCGGCTCTCTCCACACTCAAGAGACGCTGCTAGCTCGCTGAGACTTGTACTAGTTTATGGCAAGTTCTATTCCATTATTAATCTTTCTTTATGCAAAGGTCATGGGTACTGGAGGAAATGAACACAGAAACGAAGTTTGCAACCTGTCAAAGGGATTTAAGGTATAAAAATTGCAGAAGAACCAAGAACTTTGGAGATGAAAAAAACATACTTTTGAAAAATATAGGAAATAAAAGTAAAATTTACATAGCAATTGCTTTGTACTCCCTGTAGTATTCATATGTACTTATATTTGTTGATTAGATGAAAACTAGTTAATATATAAGAAGTAATGTTTTAAAAATCTAATAATGCCATAGCAGAAATGACAACAGAAGCAGTAAAGAGCAAGATTTATAGGAGAGAAGATGGACTCAGTGATTCAGATGGCAAAATAAATATCATGAGCTCTGACATGCAAAAAGAAGAATTCAGGGACGAAAAGCATATGAGAAGAGATGATAAATATGAAGGATATAGAATAGAAATATACTAAAGAAGAGCCAAGAAGAAAAAAACAGAAGCAATAACCAAAAAATATAATAATAAAAATACTCCTGGAAAAGGGAGCTCTCATACACTGCTGGTGGGAATGCAATCTGGTGCAGCCACTATGGAAAACAGGATGGAGATTTCTCAAAAAATGAAAAATAGAAACACCATATGATCCAGCTATTCTACTACTGGGTATTTATCCAAAGAACATGAAATCAATAATTCGAACAGATATATGCACCCCTCTGTTCATCTCAGCACTATTCACAATACTCAAGATGTGGAAGCAACTCAAGTGCCCATCAACAGAAGAATGGATAAAGAAGATGTGGTATATATAATGGAATACTACTCAGCCATAAAAAAAAGACAAAATTGTGCCATTTGCAACAATATGGATGGACCCTGAGGGTACTATGCTGAGAGAAATAAGTCAGAGAAAGACAAATACTGTATGATTTCACTCATAGGTGGAAGATAAACAAACACATGGATAAAGAGAACAGATCAGTGGTTACCAGAGGGAAAGGAGGTTGGGGGAGGGTGAAAGGGGTACAGAGGCACATATGTATGGTGACAGATAAAAACTAGACAGTGGTGAACATGATGCAGTCTATACAGAAACTGAAATACAATAATGTACACTTGAAATTTAAACAATGTTATAAGCTGCTGCTATGGCCTCAACAAAATAATTGAAAAAAACCCACTCCTAAAAATGTAGTTCTCCAGATCTTTAGGGCTTATTGTTAACCAGGTAAAATAATTTGAAAGATGTCAACTCTTAGACATGGCTTCATGATGTGTTTCAAACGCAAGAATAAAGAAAACATTTGGCAAACCTCTGGTCATAAAAAGGAGGTTAAGCGCAGGGTAAGAAAACCAGGCCTTCCTGGACATGTCCTGTGCCACTCCAAACTCCAGGGACAGTGGAGAGACAGCACTGAGATTTTAGGGGTATGGGCTTTTACTTAAGAGTTTGACACTTGGTGAGGCTTCACTTGTATAAATTCATCCACGAAGGCAACAGAACATAAATCAGCTATGCAGGAGCTCAGAAAGGATAAAATTCACCACCTTTCTTAAATAAATTACTTAAAATGCACATCAGCCCCCTGAGAGATGAATTGAAATAAGGAATTCAAGAATGGGGAAAGCACGGTATAAAGGAACTGTTTCTGAGAACCGAAAGCATCCAAATATAAAATTTAAAATAAATGTTGCAAACATGACTATAGAACAAAATTCAGATAAGGAGGCTACTTCTTAAAAGGGAAGGCACAATATGAAAATCCAATAATTTAACCCTAGTAAATTGGATCTAAATCCTATATTGCATAAACAAAGACCAAAAAGTAGGAACAGGAGGAATAAGAAGGGGCAAAAAGTACTTACGTCTTTATTAAAGTAGGGGCAGAGTTCTTATTTAATTGCACTGGTTAGTGGATTAATATTAAATGATAGCTGTGGTAACAGGCATATTTATCATGTTTATGATTTTAATGGAAATGCCTTTAGAGGCTGTATATAATTGTATTGTCTTTTCCAAATTTTGTTCTGTAGAAAATAGTTCCAGGAAGTGAAATGCTCTTCAAAAAAAAAAAAAAAGAAATAAAAAGTAAAAATACTTTCATGGTAAATATGAATGAGAAATATGGGATATGATTTCCCCTACTAGAAATGAAAAATACAGTTAGCATAAATGTTTCTGAGCAGTCTTGTAGTTAAGAGATGGGTTTAATTTTTTTAGTCTAGTGTTTGCCAATAATTAAATCAGGGAAACTTTTCTCAGGTCATATTATCATAGACATTGAGATTGTCCCTAACATCCATCCTGTCCCAGGGGGGCATGTGACCCACTTTTGTCCAAAGAGACATGATATGAGGCCTGCTGAGGGCCCTTGGGAAGTATTTTGTCTGTCTTGAGAATAACAGCCACAGAAAACGATGGGCCCTATTTAAGCTCTGGGTATTGTCATGTCTAGATGTGATGTCTGTAATAGCTACAATCATCTTGTTACCGGGATGAAAATGACATTGTTCTGGTTGTCACAGTTTGTCTATGCTCTGCAATGTCTGCGGCCTCATTTGGAAAGACTCAAAAGCTGGGGTAACTTGACAGTTGGGGTTGCATCATCTGCAGGCTCCTTCACTCACAAGTCTGGCGCCAGGGCTAGGAGGATTCTGAGACTAGGACTGCCAGCGCTAGAGCCTCCACATGGCCTCCTCATGTGACAGCTTCCTCATGGCATGGCAGCCTCAGGGTGGTTGGACTTCTGACATGGCAATTCAGGGCTCCAAGTGCGAGTGTTCCAGCACACAAGGTAGGTCCTGCATGGCCTTTTCTGAGCTAGCATCATTTTCACTGCATTCTGTTGGTTAAAATAAGTCACAAGCCTGCCTAGATTCAAGGCATGGGAAGATGGACCCACTTGCCTATGAGTAGACTGCCAAGGTCACATAGAAGAACTGTAGTGCTGTGGCCATATTTGGGAACAATCTGCACAGATGTCAACACCAAGGAGGAGGAACAGAGTCAAAGGCACTGACTCAGCCAACCCTGAAGCTCCACAACTCTGGACTTTGTTTTCTGAGGTCATTCCTCACCCTTTAAGTTCAAACTGGTGCTTTTGCTACTTGCGATGAAAGCATTTGAACAGAAATGAACAGCTATTCATATCCCGCAGAGCCAAGAGTGTGGAGAAAATTGTCCAGACAGTGCTTGTGTCCTGGTAAAGAATGCAGGCATTCAAGTAAGGGACACCTGTGATTTGACCATTGGGTCTTCTTGGGCTTTTACTGAGCCTCTCAGAGCCAAGCCTCAGTGTCCTTATCTGTAAAATGGGAACAATACTAATAGGGTTGTTGTGAGGATGAAATGAACCAGCATTTGTAAAATATATATTGTTGTGCTTGGCACAGGGAAAACAATAAATGATAACCTTCACTAGCACTGTTTTAGCATTAAATATATGGCAGCATTTGGGGTAAAAAACCACATTTAGGATGCATCCTTTCTATGTTTGACTAGGGTGTGTGTGTGTGTGTTTTAGGTCTTTATTCAAGTAATCTTCTTTCCCCTCTGAAAGAATGCCCTTTTAAAAGTAAAAAATCATGCAAGCATCTGTCACAAAATGATAAGCCAAGAGTGTGGAGAAAATTGTCCAGACAGTGCTTGTGTCCTGGTAAAGAATGCAGGCATTCAAGTAAGGGACACCTGTGATTTGACCATTGAGGGCTCTTCAGTGTCTGAGTGTAGAAATTTTGCAAAAAACAGAAATCCATTCAAACTGAGTTAA
Source organism: Equus quagga (assembly GCF_021613505.1). Lineage (NCBI taxonomy): Eukaryota > Metazoa > Chordata > Mammalia > Perissodactyla > Equidae > Equus > Equus quagga. Next base: position 25,322,353 of record NC_060273.1, on the reverse strand, counting down.
ACAGTGAACAGGTGCTATTTTGGAAGGATAGGGGCAGGAGGTCATAGAATCCTAGGAGAGGAAGTGAAGGATATGACAGTAATTCTCAGGACCCAAGGGACACAAGGGCAGCCCGGCTCCAGAGGACAACTGAAAGTGGAACATGGGATCCCCCCAGAAGGCAGCTGCTGCTCCCCCTGCCCCCGCCAGGACTCTAAGACCCTCAACTCTTTCTGCCTCTCTCTGCACACGATGGGAAGGGGCCCTGCATGACCATTCAGTTCATGTCAACAAAGACTGAAAGGAATCACCAGGGGCCAATTCCAAGAAGACTAACACAGCTCTTAGCCCATCCTGGCCAAAGGTCCACCCCAGACCCCAGATTCTGGCTGTGGTGGAGGGAGAGAGACATGGCTCCTACCTCACTTAGAGAGACTGAGTATATGAAGTTGTGTGTCTGCCTCAGAAGGACAGAATTCCCTGGGGGTGACATTTGGAGAATCACACCTGCAGCGTGGGACTTGGATGATTCAAGAAAGAAGTGCAATGCTGCCTTGCCGGGGCTGCTTGTGGCGCCCTGGAGGGAGTACAGGGGGCTCTGCACTGCCCTACCAGCTGGCTCCAATTCACTGGGTATCCCTTCCAAATTTCTCCTCTGATGTTGACAGCTGCCATTTTGTGTGGGTTCCCAGAGACTCAGAATCTACCCTCAGGGGATCAACACTGGTTTCAAAAAATTGGGAGATGAGTCAGAGTCTTGGTATTTTGCCCCTGTGGCTTAGCTGATTTCTTCCTGGGATGCTTGCAGCATGGTTGGTGGCACAAAAGCAAGATGTCCAAGTTTACAGTCAATTCTAAATTAAGGAAACCTCAGTGCAGCCTGGAATTCAGCCAGAGAAATGCACTGGGACATTAGTTTCTCCACTTCCATCTGCAGCCTTTGCGGATGCCTGCAAGCTGCGCTTGTTGTGGAGTGCTTTGATAACACACTAATACACTTAGTGAGGTAAAAATAAATAATAGGGCCTCTTGGAGCTTTCCTGGCTTTGAACCCCATAACTGTGAGTACTTCTGCAAGTAATTATGCCAAAGAGCCTACAGGTCCTTCCCTGCATCCCAGCTCTGCCTAACTTTGGAGTTATAGCTCCTTGGAATTACATTAAGATTGTAACATAACTACATTAGAATGCATTTTATAATCTGAATACTTTATCTGCTTTACAATGGTTCTTTGAAAATCAGTAATGGAAAATCCTGAACACTCAGAATTCTAGCGTGGTGAGAAGTTGTTTACTTTGTTCTCTGCTAGGCATTAATAATAAAGATAGAGATGTGAAGATGAGCACTGGACATCCTCAAAGTAAGCAATGTGGGTAAAAAATATAACTTATAGTAATCTGATCCACCATGATTTCCACATCTTATTCTCATTCTCCCACACCCTTGATTAACAAGGAGAAAGTGACCTTCCTCTCTTTAAATGTTTCTTTTCTATGGTTCCTGAAGACGTCTTAGAAGTTGGGGCAGCTTGTAGATGCAGCGGACCACCATGCTGACTCACAAATACAGACAATGGCAGCCAACCACACCCAGGCACCAATTGAGTAAGAGTGAAAAATTAAAAAAACCATTTGTCCTTTATCCATTGAAATATGAATGTTTTAGAAATATAGATTGCTCCATTTTGGTCTTTCACAGTTTTAACTGCACTGGGCTCTCCAAGTCCTAGAATGCTGGTCCGAGCCAGCAAGGATGCTGTAGCAGCCCACTGTTCCCAGGCTCTCTTAGTGGGCAGCAGAGACTTAAAGTACTGAGATGCTGGAGGTGATGACAGTCTAGTCCTGGGCCAACAGGAATTTATAGCAGCGATCGCTTGTTGCCTAACCAACATTTACTCTCCCCTTCGTTGTACATCATTGGGGTGGCTAGGTGCCCAGCCTCCCTTACAGACATATGTAAAAGTAGTGGGTAGAGTTTAGGGGAAGCTCTTGAACAGGAGATTACTCAGTTAGGAGGCACCCTTTTTCCTCCCTCCTTCCACTTCCTTCCTGCCCAGCCCTGATGGCTGCAGTTGTAGCAGCCATCTTGAGACAATGAAGGAAAGACCAAGTGAACTGCAGAGACATCAGCCCTGACAACCTTGAACCTGCTGAACCAAGAGCAAAAACTGCCCCCTCTGATCATCTCCGTAAGTGAGAAAAATAGATCCTTATATGTTTATGTCATTGTAGTTAGTCCTCTTTACAGGCAGATAAATGCAATTTCCGTCTCATACACAATCTGTCTTCCTTCCACAAGAGGCCAAAAAAAAAGGGGTTGGATGAGTCCAGCCCCGGTTGCCCTTTACTTGAGCAGGATGGAGTGGGCTTTCTAGAATCACAGCCATGGTGTGGGAGTAAAACATCACCCTCTCAATCCCTGTCTCTGTTGTTGTTGTTGTCAGTGAGCAGTGATGACAGGTCTAGCTCCCAAAAAACTTACAGGGGAAAGGAAAGAAAATCTCAGACTGCTTCTGATAAGGTTCTTGAAGAAGGGCCAAGAATTATCTCATTGTTGGAATCACTAGGGAATCAGCATCTCTAAATCCAAGCACCCTTGTTAACTGACTATGGTAAGGATTCAGAGAGAACTGGGGAGGGTGATAATCACCATTAACTTGAATCTGATGACAGGTCTGGTAACAGGCAGAGCCAAGCCACGTTACCCATCTACATAAAGCCCACTTCTCGAGTGGCCAGGCCTTCCTGAATTTTCACTTTTTCTAACTCTTAATTATTTGATGCAGTAATAAGACATAAATGAGATACATTTCTGGCTCCATCACTTACTACTTCATGAACATTCATTCCAGTTAACAGTACAGTTTTGTAACCAGAGACACTATGGTGTTGTTAAGCAGTTAAGAGTGCAGACTCTTGAGCCAGAACTCCTGGTTTCAGATCTTGGCTTCCTTCTCACTAGCCCTGTGACTTAGGGCTAGTTACTCAAACTCCCTGTTTCTCAGTGTTCTTGGCAGTAAAGTGGCGATAATAATAATATGCTATAAGATGGTTGTGAGGATTAAGTAAACAGTGCCTGACACGAACAGGTAATAAGTAATCTAAGTGCTATATTGTTTTTATTTATAATAGTGAGCTAAGCTAAGTTCCTCATGGTGAAGCTAAGCCCAGTTTCCTCATTTGTAGAATGGGTTTACAATGGAGCCGATCAATTACACTTCTCTCCTGGGCTGCCGTGGCATGAGCTATGGTAAATGCCTGGCGCACTGCCTTGCACCAGCGGGCCCTCCAGAGATGTTAATTTCTTCCCCCGCCTCCCCTGGCTTCTTTTGCAGCAACTGAAGCCTGCGTAACAGATGGCCTGAGTTGTTTTGCACAGTGTGCCTTATTTTCTGGATTCATACAGAAGGGAGAGTAAAGAGGGTAAGGGAAGCAGACAAGATGCTAAAATGCAGGTTACTCAGGAATTGATCTCAGCAGCAGCTTTGTAGTTAATGGGATGCATGGGGCCTTCTGGTATTTGTAAAGAAGGACCCTGAAGGTGAGAGAGTCCATTTGTCCACAAGGAGAACATTGTGATATGTCTTTTCTTTCTTTGTAGGATGGGCTACTGGTGAGGCTGTATTTCTGAAGCCTCACACTTGGGGTAGATTCCTTTCATGATGAGATCTACTTCCTTCCCTGTCGAATGTCACTGCCATCACTACAGCTGAGATCTGTTCTTCCCAGGGAAATGGTTTCAAGCAAGGCCTAATTTCTTCTGATTTAGTCTTACCTGCCTCATTTGTACAGGACACAACTCAGGTTCTAATTTATGCTCCACTCACCCTGGGAAAAGCTGGCTTGTGGATAGTCAGCTACTTGAGTGTAAATTTGGTATCAAGCATTAGAATATCCATAAGCAGGGGCTGGCCCCATTGCCGAGTGGTTAAATTCGTGCGCTCCGCTGAGGCGGCCCAGTGTTTCGTTAGTTCAAATCCTGGGCATGGACATGGCACCACTCATCAAGCTATGCTGAGGCGGCATCCCACATGCCACAACTAGAAGGACCCACAACTAAGAATATACAACTATGTACCTGGGGGCTTTGGGGAGAAAAAGGAAAAAATAAAATCTTTTAAAAAAAAAGAATATCCATAAGCAGATAAATTACAAATGGGGAAATAATTTAGTCATTTAAATTGGAACAAATTCCCAAACTATCTTCTTGTTATCACTTTGATGAATCAGACTTCAGAGTTCTTAAGGGAATATATCAAAATAGCTAATTAAAGTTTTTAAGATGATGGAAAGGGATTAATATTAAATGGACTGGAGCAACAGAGGAAACACAACACTTGATTGGAAAGGCAGGAGAAAAAAGGAGGAAACCTGGGTAAACTGAGAAGTGATTGTGAAGTGGACTCATTGCCCATTAGTATGTCCGAAGCAGGGAGGAAACAGCATCATATAGCAAATTCTGCCTTAACCTAAGGATCTATGACTTACTGAAAGCATTACATGTTATAAACAGGAGAAAACACAACCTCATCTGAGATCTGTAATGTGCCTTACTAGTTCAGCTTCATACAGCTCCCGTCTGCTGATAAAACAAGCTGTCTGAAAATCAGTGTCAGCTGAGCATTTTATATTGGACATCGGTATCGACAGAATCCATTGCTCTTTCCAATTTGGCACACACTCTACCTGCTAGAAAGAAGGGACTAAAGAGGAGGCCCAGGCAGGCTTTCCTCACACTTGTGTTTTTGTTTAGGTGTGGTTTGGCCCTGTGTAGTCCACCCCATCTCTACTTTTAGAGGCTGGCATCCAATGAAAACAAGTGCTTGGCATCATGGCATTGTCCATGCCCACGTCCTGGTCCCTCTTCAACCTTGCCCTCTCCTTCTTGACTTTTGTTCAAGGCTCCTGACCTCCTGCTTTATGATCTGATTCTAGCCCTTTCCCTCAGCCCTGAACCTTAATGTAGAGGTTCATCAGCATCTCTAGGGAACTCATTAGAAATGGAGAGACTCTGGGAGTGGGGCCCAGCATGCAGAATCTGGGTGATTCAGACACATCACTTCTGGTGCTGCGCTGGGATTTCCTGCTGGGTTAAGGTCTGCACTCTCCTCCTGGATCTCACCTGCATCTGACCACTGTGAATAACCGCATCACACAGGAGAAAGGCTGGATCTCCAGCACTGACGGGGGCACTTAGGATATACCAACAAAGGATTGCCCTGTGAAGGGAGATACACTTCTCACTGGGGATATATTTATGTCAAGGACCAAGGAAGTTTAAATTCCTCAAATGGTGTATTTTTTGCAATTCTGATTCCCTTATTTCCAGAGATTAGATGACCCTTGGGAGATGCCTGGCTGAGGTTATGGCCAGAACAAGGTCTTGTCCGTGGTTATGAAAGTAACAACACTGGTCCTTCATGAGGAAAGAAGGGCTTTCAGCTGTCTGCTGAGTGGGAAAGGCATCAAGCACTCCTCCTTGGGAAGTTGTATTAGTGAGGATTCTCCAGAGAAACAGAACCAATAGGAGATGGATAGATAGATGATAGATAGATAGATAGATAGATAGATAGCTTTATTACAAGGAATTGGCTTATGCAATTGTGGAGGCTGAGAAGACCCAAGATCTGCGGGATGATTTGGCAGCTGAGACCCAGGAGAGCCCATGGTCTAAGTTCCAGTCTGAGTCTGAAAGCCTGAGAACTAGGAGAACTGATGATCTAGTTCTAGTGCAGAGGCTGGCATGCTCAAGACCCAGGAAGAGCCAATGTTTCAGTTTGCATCCAAAGGCAGGAAAAAATGGATGTCACAGTTAGAAGACAGTCAGGCAGGAGGAATCATCTCTTTCTCAGTCTTGTTGGTCTCTTCAGGCCTTCAACTGATCAGATGAGGCCTACCCATGATATGTAGGCAATCTGCTTTACTCAGTCTACTGAGTAGAGATTCAAATGCTAATTTCATCCAAAAACACCCTCTTAGACACACTCAGAATAATGTTAGACGTAATGTCTGAACATCCCATGGCCCAATCAAGTTGACACATAAACTTAACCATCATAGAAGTGAAGTCAATTTTAAGTATGACAGTAAGAGTAAGCACCCCGCAAAGGGGTACTTTAAGAATTCCAGTTTCTCTACATTGTTCTAGTTAAGAAAGGACTTCCGACAGTGTCAGATTAGCCAGAAATGAACCATACTCCCATAATCAGAAGAAAGAGTGACAGATTATCCTCCTCAGAACTGCACCAAATTTTTGCTTGCTAGTCAAATTTGATGCCAGCAGCCATATTTAAACTGAATGGCCCCTTTAGTTTAAGAACCAATTCTGGGATTCTATTGCTACCCAGAAGGCCAAAGAGGAAGATGAAGAAGACTCCATCCACTCTGTGGCCTGGAATCACTAAGGTAGGGTAGATCTTTCCTCTTCGAAGTATAAATAGAGAAAAAACCACCAGAGAATATTGAAAAGAAAAGTTTTGCATAAAGGAGAGGTACTCAAAGAAGTAAAGAAAGGTGCAGTACTCAAAGGGTTTACTACAGAAAAAAAGCTTACAAAGCATTTGTTTTGTGTCCTCAATGAAATACGCATACACACACACACACACGCACATATTATCTATGAAACAAGAGCTATGATAATTGAAGACTGGGATAAGTTTTTTTTTTAAGCTAAGAACAAAAAGGAATTCAGCAAGAAAAAAATTCAAGAATACTGAAAACATAGTAGACAAAGACAGCATTAGAGGTAATAGAAAGCAGGACCAACGATGCTGAAGCTCTAATTCAGGTTATAGAAAACAAACTTGTAAAGCTCACCAGAAAGGCTGAGGTAAAGAACAGAGATGAAAACTAAGAGATAGATAATCTGGTCACTGATTATTTTTCAAAAAATAGCACCACTGAAGAAGAAACCAGATGAGAAGCTATCAGAAGCATAAGAAAACACCTGTCAGCCGATTGACAGAGCTTCCTATGGTTCAGAGAAATTTTAATGAATAAGAAAGTACTCCAAGATGGCCAGAAACTGTCAACACACAAAGATCAATACTTTTCCTATCATCAATGATAACTCATTAGTAAATGTAAGTAAAAAATTGCCAGTATAGAAAAAATTTCGAGGTACCTAGGAATAAATCTAAGGAGAAGCTATTGAAACAGTTATAAAAAACAGTGTATTCATGGATGAAAAAACTTGAATTCTCAATATATCCATCATGAAATTAGTGCACAATTCAATCCCAATCAAAATCCTAACAAGATTTGTCATGGAAATATTAAATTGATCCTAAAATGTATATGACAAAGAAAAAAAGCAGGGAGAGACAAGATGAAAAAAAAAAAAGAGTGGAGACTCGTGTTACCAGATATCAGGCTAAACGATAAGCCTATGTGGTATTGCACGTTAATAGAATGGAGTCTAGATCAGAGGAATGAACTAGAGAGTTCAGAAATACACAAACTATGTGTGGGAATTTAGCATGAAGGGGGCATTTCAAATCACTCGGGTTAAGGACTCAATAGAGTTGGGCAACTGCCTATCTGTTGGGGATGTAAAAAAGTTACATGCTTACAATGTTTATACAAATAAGTCACAGGTAGATTAAACATAAAAACTCTAAAACAGAAGCAAATAGAATAGAATAAATTTATACTGTTGTGATAAACAACTTAAACAAGACAAAAACTACAGCCAGAAGGAAAAGATAAAGGGCTTTGACTAAATGAAAATGTAAAGCCTCTGCATGATGAAAGCCACCATAAACAATTAAAAGACAAGCTACTACCCAGAAGAAAATGTTTGCAACATTCATAACAAACAAGGGATTAGCATCCAGATATATATACACATATATATAAAAGAAAAGGATGGACAACTCAAGAGTAAACTGAATAACCTATTGATGAAGAAATACAAGTGGCCAATAAATACATGAAAAGATGTTCAACCTTATTAGTAATCAAAGAAGTGCAAGTTAAAAATATAAGATGGTATTTTTAATCTATCAAGTTGGCAAAAATTTAACTTTTTGGTATTGAAGGTTGGAGAGAATGTGGTGAGAAAAAGTCTTCTATTTTGGTAGAGAAACTTTTGAAGTTGACTTGACAAAATCCATTAAAGCTGAAAATGTACACGGCCTACAACTTAGCAATTCTATTTCTCTGTATCTCCCCTAGAGAAACCCTCACACATCTGCACATGGAGGCCGGAACAGGCACATTCCCTGCAGGATTTTTATAAAAGGACAACCCATTGGAACCCAGTGTCCATCAACAGGGAAATGGCTAAGTAAAATATATTATATTCTTAAGCTGGAACCTATGCCATAGTTTAAGAGATATGATTGCTCAATATACTGACACATTGTTGAGTGAAAGTAAAAGCAAGAACACTAAATGAGTATGGTATTATTTATGGAAAAAGAAAAAAATACTCAACCAATAGCACTTTTTCTCTGGGATTATGCACAGAAAAGATTCTGAAAGGATCCATAATAGTGGTTAACTAGCTCCAGAGAGTCCCAGTGTTGGCATTCTGGTAGTGGTAGTAAGGTGGATGGGCATACAACATCATGGTTAATTCTTAAAAGCACAGGTTAAAGGAACAGAACGAAATATATTTTGTCTACTGCTGTATCTCTATGCCTAGAATAGTGCCTGGCATATAGTGGGTGCTCAATGAATATTTGATTAATGAATGAAAAAACATAATACCATTTATGTCCATTAAAAGTCCATGCACTCAAAACAGAAGTACAAACTTTGCCCTAATAAATGCACAATAAAATGGGATGGAGGTAGAACAGGAATGGGGAATTGAGGGGAAGAGAATAAAGAATTAAATAAGAGGGGGCTTTGTATGGATCTAAGATGATGTTATGCCATACACTGAGGAAGATGATTAATTCAACTCTGCACCTGACACACAAAAACAAACAAACAAAGGTATCTGGCAGGAAAGAAAGGATTCTTCAGAGGGAGAACTCTAAGTGCAAGCAGGAATCTAGAGAATTAAGGAGAGCTCTGAGCTGGCTTTCTTCCTGAGAGGTTCTGCCCAAGCCTTGTGACTGCAAGCCACGGCTTTGATGACCTTGCAGAGCACTGACGACAGAAGGCAAAGCCTGTGGACTACATGAGACAGGGGTCTCAAAGAGGTTCTACATAAAGGTGGAATGCTAAGGGGCAGACACAATGGTTGTGAGAGTCATCCATGTTGACAAAATGTGATCAGTTCATTTCATTTCACCATTGAATGGCATTTCATTACATACATTTGCCACAGTTTTGTTTATCTAGTCTCTTATTGATGGACATTTGGTTGTTTCTAGTTTCTGGCTATGATGATTAAGGGTGTTATGAACAATCTTGTATATGTCATTTCATAGACTTACGTTTTCACTTCTTTTGGGAAAATACCTGGGGAACGAATGCTTGGGTCATATGGTAAGCGTACATTTAACTTTATAAGAAACCACCAAACAGTTTCCTAAAGTGGTTGTACCACTTCACATTGCTACCAGTAATGCATGAGAATCCCATCTACTCCACATCCTTGCCAACATTTGGTACTGTTAGTCTTTTAAACTTTAGCCTTTTTTGTGGGCAAGGATTGGGTAGCTCATGGCCATTTTAATTTGTGATTTCTCTGAGATAAATGATGTAATGACAGCTTTACATTTATTGTGGCCATTTATATATTTTCTTTTGTGAAGTGGCCAAATATTGTACACATTGTTTATCAAGTTGTCTTTTTATCACTGAGTCATGAGTTCACATATATACATATATATACATATATATTCTGCATATGTCATTTCTCAGATACATATATTGAAAATATTTTTTCCTACTTGGTGATTTGCCTCTTCATATCCTTAGTGGTTCTTGTTAAAGAGGAGAAGTTTTACATTTGATGAAGTTCAATATATTAATTTTTTCATAGTTAGTGACTTTTGTGTTCTGTCCAGAAAACCTTTGCCTATCTCCAGGTTGTAAAGATATTCTCTTATTTTATTCTAGACTCTTTATAGTTCTGGCCTTTTGGGTCTATGAATCACCCTAAACTGATTTTGTGTGTGTAAGTATGAGATAGGGGCCAAGCAGATGGTAGAATTTTAAATTAAATTTGGATCCTTGAGTTTTGCTTAAAAAAGATCTCCACAAAACGGGCAGGAAGAAAACATCCCAAACTCATGACAGTGGTTTCCCCTGAAAAGGCATAGAGGGAAAAGCGATTGAAAGGGCATGTGAAAGGGATATCAAATAGATCAGTAATGTGTTATTTAGCTTAAGAAGAAAGAAAAGGTCAGGAGCAATTATAGGAAGCTGAGGATGTTTCTTAGTTTTGCATAGTGGCTACACTGGTGTTTGTTGCAAAGTCTCTGCTCTTTTTCCTATTTCAAAAAAAATTTCGGGGCTGGCTGGGTGGTGTAGTGAAGTTCGAGCTCCCCTTCAGGGGCCCAGGGTTCCTTGGTTCGATCCCAGGTGCAGACCTACACACTGCTTACCAAGCTATGATGTGGCAGGCATCCCACATAGAAAATGGTGAACAATGGGCACAGATGTTAGCTCAGGGCCAATCTTCCTCAGCAAAAAGGGGAGGATTGGCAGCAGATGTTAGCTCACGGCTGATCTTCCTCAAAAAAAAAAAGCATAATAAAAAAAGAGTACACTATGCTACAGCAATAAAAAAGCTACTTTGAATAATGAAGATTGTCAATTTCATGGTAGACAATACGATTTAATGCAGTAGAAACTGCCAAGTCTCAAAGATCACAGAAATCTTCAAACTTGGAGAAGCTATGTGGTGGCTTCGTTCACTGTGAATGTCTATCACTCAGGGGCTAATATCTCTCATAAGTTTCAGGCTCACTTTTCAAGAGAAACTATTTAATGTGAAGCTAAACATGATTCAGTTAAGCAAAGAAAAGCAACTATGGCTTCTCCTAAAATATGAATAGCACAAAACCTCAGAATTCTCTGATACATCTTAATATTATACTGTAATTCAGAACAATGCTGAAGCTATCAGGATGAGGGGCATATATTATGAAAAAAGAACTGCCGATGGCCAAAAGTGATGTAGAACATTCTTCATGTGAATGCAGTTTAAACACGAACTTTGTGCTAATACAGAAAGTGATATTTAATTGCAGACATTAATGCCATGGTCAGTTAAGAACAAAGACGTGCTCTAGTGTAGTGTTCAATGTGTGGTCTGTGGCCCAGCAGCATCAGCATTACCAGATCGCTGATTATGAATGCAGATTTGCAGGTCTCACACCAGATGCACACCATCTCAGGAGGAGCAGCCCAGGAATCTATGCTTTATGAAGCTCTCCAGGGGATTCCTCTGCTAATGTTGGAGAACTGCTGCTCTAGTGGAAATCTGACAATTTCTTTTTAGACATACAGCACCTATGATGGTTCATTTTATGTGTCAACTTGACTTGGCTAAGGGATGCCGAGAAAACTGATAAAACCTCATTTCTGGGTGTGTCTATAAGGGTGTTTCTGGAAGAGATTAGCGTTTCAATTGGTAGCCTGAGTAAAGAAGATTGCCCTGAACAATGTGGGCGGGCATCATCCAATCCACTAAGCACCTGAATAGAACAAAAAGGCGGAGGACGGGCAAATTGCTTTCTGCTTGAGCTGGGGCATCCATCTTCTCCTGTCCTCAGACGTCAATGCTCCTGGCTCTTGGACCTTTTGACTCAGGCTCAATTAGACCTCTAGCTTTCCTGGGTCTCCAGCTTGTAGATGGCAGATTGTGGGACTTCTCAGCCTTCATAATCGCCTGAGCCAATTCCTATAATAAATCTCTTAAATATGTGTATATATATATGTGTGTATGTACAGATATATATGTATACACATATATAAGAATTTATTATATTATAGGAATATATGTATCTTTTATCGGTTCTGTTTCTCTGGAGAACATTGACTAATACGAAACCTAAACGTCCTTCCTGTGTTTGGAGAATTCTCTACTTCATGAGCGTTGGGAAGTACTGCCCACCTTACCTGAGACGCCCCAAAGACCACAAATGTCACCAGCCTGCCATGCAACTATAAATTGGTCATGTGACCCAAGCTTAGCCAATCAGATGTGCTATGCCAGACTTTCAATCTGGAGCTAGGATTGCAAGGTTCCATCTGACTTTGGGCAACAATGTCAGGGCACTGAGTGGCACTCTGAGTCCAGGGGTGCCAGCAGAGGTCTCACTGGAGCAATTCTGTGGTGGAGTTTGGACTCTGGTGCCAGCTACATGATCTCACTTATTTCCTATGATTTCCCCAAGCCTGGTCCACTAGCTTTCCTATCAATTCTATGAGCTACCCAGCATCTTTATGATAATTTCTTTTGTTTAAATTACCTTAAATTAGTCAGAGTTGATGTCTGTGGCTGGCATCCAGCATCCTGACTACACATGTGTTTAATGGAGTGCTTATTGATTTGTTTTATTTTGTTTTTTTCCTCCAAAGGCTCTTTTCACATTGATGAAATATTTCAGAGTCAAAGCCATTTTGGAATAAAAACAATAGCTATATATATATGAACATACATACATCTGTATGTGGAAATAAAAAAAATATGGAAAGAATGAACCAGACTATTTACTCTGTTTCACTTTCCACTTTTCTATAGTTTTATGTTGGTTTTACCAAGAATATACATTAATGTCCAAATAAAAAATTATAAAAATGTTGTTACTTTTGGACAGGATCATGGTACTTGTGTATGTGTGTGTATGCGTTTGTGTGGTATGAACTCTAAACTTGTCAAGGCTTAAATGTAGAAATCATGTTATTCAAATGGACCAGCCTTCTTTAAAAACAAAAATCCAAAATTCAAACAAAGATTTATGTCAAAGATATCTGTTATAGTTATTTAATTAGCACAAAGGAAATGAGTTAAATAATCTCACAAATGGGCAATAGCTAAATAACTTTTGGTATATCTATACGCTGGAATCTTATATGGCTCTGAAATATTCGAATTTTGAAGAAATGTTTATTACGCAGCCGCATGCTTCTGGTACATCAAAGCAAATGCCATATTGCTCAGAGTCAAGAATTCCATATAAAAAACCCCATAAGAAATGAGTTTTGTGAAATGAAAATTCAGTATGTGATTCAAAGAAAGTTAAATTGAGGGGCTGAAAGTGTTGACTAGGACTGCTGCTCATTCATTCTGGCTGAGAGCTGCTGCCAGGGGCATTTCAAAGGATTTATCCCCTTGAAAATCATCAGGGGAGGTTTGCACCCCTCCATTCCTTCATTCCCTTTCCAGCCAACCGGTTGTCTCCTGGACTCCTTTCCCTTACCCTGTCTTGCTCTCTTCGCCAGCCGCCAGCCAGTGGGGTTGCCCACGCTCACTTAATCAGGCCAGCGGCTGAGGCTGCAGAGGCAGCAGAAGCTGATCGCTCCAGGCCAGGGCTCTGCTCTCTGTCATTAATTCTAATGTAAAGTAAATTGTTTAATTTACTCCTTCCACGGGAGAAGGGCCCAAGCACCAAGGTATCTTTAACAAAGATGTTTGATGAAAATATAAAACAATAATGAGAAAAGGAAAGGGCAGAATGAGTAATAGCCTAGTTCCTCATGGTTCAGAGGCACCAAAGAGCACACAGTGTGCGTGGAAACATCGTTCCTCCTGCCTTTCTAGTACTCAGGAAGCAGGCCAAAGAGTTGCAGGAACCTGGCGCATAAGAAATCAGGCAGTGATGAAAACGTTACGGAAGGTTTAACCTAAACAAGCTTCCCTGAGCTCAGAGTGGCAGAGTTCCTCTCCTTGGGAACATTTTTTCCGTTGTCTTTTTACCTCATGACACCCAATCAGCCTCAGCCCTCTCTCTGTGTGGCTATGTCCCTATCACTCAATGTGTCTTTGAAAGGAAGGTTGTGGGTTGTTCCAGTCAGAGGCTCTTATGAATTTTGATTCCTGTTTCAACCTCTGACTCCCAATTTACATCATGGCCCTCGGCTATATGAATTTGAGACTAAGCATTGACTCTTGTATCTGGGGGTACTCCAATTCATCTGATCTGATTCCTCCTCCCATTCCAAACTTGAAAGTTCCCACATCAGTGAGGGATCTCAAGATAGAAACCAAATAAAAAATTGCCCTTCCTGGCCACCTGGCACTGCCTCATCAGTGCCTTTGGATGAGCAGAGGATGGAATAACTGTTGGTGCTGGTTCACCCTAATTAAGCCCATGGTGACAGAGACCCGTAGTTATGACATAAACCACAAAAAATGGCATGACATTGATCACCAGGTCAACATTATGCTGCAAGATTTTAAGGCTGCTGATCACTACCAGGAGAGGCAGCCAAAAGAGAGATGGGGAAGGCAACAAGAAATTCTTCAGAGCAAGGGCTATGCACAAAAGAAAACTTCCAGCGAAATGTCCTTTGAGGGCACTTAATGCCTGAGCTGTCTGCAGCTCTCCTCTCACTGAAACCACAGGGAGCATTTGCTGAGGGGACATTTACAGGCAGAGAAAGATTCCACAGAGAACCCCACGTGACCAGTATACCCACAGTGACAAAGGAAAACATCTAGTTCAAGGTGGCCCACGTTGTTAGATTAACACATGGTCCTGTGTGGGTCAGATACACAGAGACAGAACAAGAGGAGAAGAGCAGTCAGACAGAACAGACACGCCCTACCTCCAAAAGGGTTTCTCTGATTCCTAATATGTGGAGACGTGGTTAACGCTGCACTCGGAAGGCCACTTTGCATGTATGAAGCAAACTGGGATGTGTGTGTATGCGATGCTTATACAAGTACAGATCAGTCACTATATGTCTATTGTTTCTACTGTCAGGCACCAAACTGAGAATGCGAAGAAAGGGACACCCTCCCTGCCTCCATGGTGCCTGTGATTGTTCTGCCCATGATTTGGAATCAGCTCTTTTCACTTAATTTTCTTGTCCTTATAAAAATCTCTCTTTGAATCTCTTCCGGTGTTATTTACCTGTGTCGATGAAAGTCCGATTTGGGCCCTACTCTCAGAAGGATTCTGTACACTATCAAATCTGTGATCAAGAGCAATGTCCAACAATGTTGATTGGGTTTGGAGCCTTAGGGACTTCACTTGGACCTGACATGGAGCTTTTCAGGTCCCTAATGGCACTGAGGGCAGTTTCCTTAGAGGCTTCCAGGGCTGCAGGTCTATTAGGTGGAAATCTTTGACCATCTAAGAGATCCTAACAAGCAGAAGCAGAGAATTGATGGAGCTTCCCCTTGAAGCTGCTGGCATGTGAGATGTGCCTGGTTCTTCAAAGGATAGCACCAATTTTCTCTAAGACATGGTTATCTAAGTTTTCCCTCACCTTTTTGGGCTGGACAGAGAGCCTAATTCTCAGGAGCAACTAGCCTCTTATAAGCAGCAAAGGAACTTGCTATGAGCCGTTCAAGATCCAAGGCTTATTCCCCCTTGAACAGTCGAGGGTGGGGAAGGAATAAGTAATCTCCATCTCCCATGATGGAGACTCTATTTTATGCTGTTAAGGCCCAAGTGCCTTGAGCTAGAATAGAGAGACAAATTGATTCCAGATTCTAGATCTGTAATTGCCACAAAGACTCAGCAATCTTGACAAGCTCACATCTTTGGATACATTATCTTGACCAGGATCTAAATTCCCTGATTTTGCTCAGTGTTTCTTCTAAGCAAGGCACTATGGTAACTTACGATTCCATTGGTTCAGCCTATCAAAGAACCTGGCCATTGCAGGGACATCAGCTGCCCAAGATAAGAATCTACTAAACAACAGAAATTCAGGTAGGAGGCATGGTACCCTCCAGTTTGATCAAATAGACAGAGCAGAACAAGCGCCATCCAATGACAAGAATCAACGTTGATAGAACTTGCTCAATAGAGGATGTATAAAGAAGAAAAAAAACAAACCTAACTTGATGCCATAGAAAATATACTGCAAAAAATGGGGTCACTTCTAGGACTCCAGGCAGGAGTCTGTCTGTGCAACTGATTATAGACTAAGAGTTATAATTTAAGAAATCATGACATCTGTAGCAATCCACTGGCCTATCTGGATCTCCCCCCTAGTGTTTTCATCAAGTCTCTGAAGTTGACAGTCCATCCCAGATGATGACTTCTCAATCTACATTTCCAGCTCTGACCTCTCCCTGGGGCTCCACGTATGTATATCTCTGTTGGATGTCTAAATAGAATAGGCATCTAAAATTTAGCATGTCCCAAGCTGAGCTTTACATTTCCACCTCCATGCTCTTCTTGAACTCAGAAAAAGTTACTATCCTCCTCCTAATTAGTGAAGCCAAAATCCTATTCCATTCTCCACATAGCACCCAGTTAGCTTTCTTCTTTGTTAATCATTTATTGATGTTAGTTTTATTTAACATTTAAATCAGATCTCCCACCCGATGATTATGATCCTTTAAATAGTTTCTTATTGCAGACAGAAAAAAAGTTTTCTTTCGATTTACGGTAGGTAGCATCCTAAGATAACCCCCAATGACCCACACCCTTCTATAATTCCCTCCCCTTTAGTGAGGGATATCACTCCTATGATTAGACGACTCATCACTCGGCTTTGAGTTAATCAAAGTCAATTACACTGGGAGGGCCTGACATAATCAGAAGATCCTTTAAAAGAGGGTAAATTCAGTGAGATATGCTCCTGCTGGCCTGAGAGAAAGCAAACATCCACACTGTGAAATGATTATGTGCTCCACATGGCAAGGAACTGTGGGCAACCTCTAGGAGCTGAGAGCTGTTCCTGGCCCGCAGTTAGTAACAAAATAAGGACATCAATCCCGGAACCAGAAGGAACTGAATTTTGACAAGAAAGTGGAATGAACCTGGATGAGCCTGAACTCCAAATGAGCACCACAGTGCGGCTGACACCTTGTGAAGCCCTGAGCAGATGACCCAGCTGAGCCGTGTCCAGACTCCTGAGCAACGGGAACTGGGAGATAATACATTTGTATTGTTTTAAGCCACTTTATTTGTGGCAATCTGCTATGCAGCGATGGAAAACTAATACACTGTGGTTCTTGAAGCCCTGCCTTATCTGATTCTCCCCCGCCTCTCTGGCTTTATCTGCCATTACCCTTTCCCTTCACTCAACCTGCAACCATTATACATAGTTTTGTCACGCGGTTAACCTTGGAGGGGGTGAGTGATTGGAAGGGGCAATCTGAGGGCTTGTGAGGTGTTGATAATATTCCATTTCTTGATCCAGGTGCCGTTTGATCAGGCGCACTTAGTTTGTGAAAATTTGTTGAGCTGTACATTAGGATTTGTGACTTCTATTTATGTCTGTTAGGGCCAACATAAAGGTTACTCAAAATTACTTTTGTAGAATAATACTTAATAACAGGACAAAATATTTTCATTTTTAAGTGAAAAAGTCCAATGCGAAATTACCAATTTGCAAAGAATAGCAAATAAAACTTAAAAGTATATTAATAGCAACTTTCTGAGGAATACAAAATTTATTTAAGATTAGGAAAATTTTAATTATTTATTACATATATTATATATGTATTATGAGATACACATATTACATAGGTATTATATGTATAATATGTAATACATGTAATAACATATATTACAGACTTTTTCCCCTTTGGCTATTTGTTTATTAACATAAACATCCTATAAGTTTAAAAAATATAGATAATTGGTAGATGCTGGAAAGAGATTTGAAAAAATGCAATATTCAGTTCTGAGTTTTAAACCTTTTAGTAAACTAATAATGAAATGCATCGAATCCCTAAAATGATTGATAATAGCCAGCTGAAGCCACTAGTCAACATCCCACTGGATGCTGCCCTAGGTGATCCAGTTAAAATCAGGGACATACTGGATGCCTCTCAACTTTGAAATAATTTAACATTACTCTAGAATTTCAAACCAATAGTGTACAGTCATAAAGTAGGGAAAAAAATATTTGTCATTTGAAGAAAAGATTAAAAACTACATTATTTGCAGATAATTTGTCTATTAGAAAAATCTGAGAGTGCTTACAGTAACACTACTTGAACTAATAGAGTACAAACTGAAACAAAAATAAACATACAAAATCAATAGCTATCTTACACATCAGAAAGAGTCTTATAGAAAATATGAGGAAAAAAGATCCTATTTACAATAATATAAAAACTACAAAATACATCAAAATATCCTTAGAAGCATAAAAGACACTTAAGCCCACTAGAATAAGACCATATGTGGATTTGAATCTGTTTGATTGTGGGTTGTGGGAAAGATGGGGACCACTTTGCCTAGTCCTCCTTTTTTCCATTCTTTTTTTTTCTTTTGGGTCCTCCGTTAAGCCATGAAATATCTATAGTATTTGCGAACAGCTATATCAGGACTGTAAGAACAAACATAGCCATGCCAAAGACAGGCTTACAGGTTTACAGGTGGCTGAACTATTCTCTAACTCAGCTCTTATTGATTTATGAGAACTATTTACATATTAAAAACAATATACTTCTGTTTTTATACATATAATAGACATTTTCCCCTTAATGTACAGTATTTTTATATATTAAGGTTTTAATTTTTGTTTTCAAATATATTACCAAAATTTTGTCTTATTTAGGCTTTCAAAAGATTTGTGCTGGGAGGTTTCTGGGAAGATGGTGTGGTAGGAAGCACCAGGAATCTGTCTCCCTACCTAGACAACAATTGCATTCACAGAATCTGTCTGATGTAACTATATTGGAACTCTGGAGTCTGCTGAAGGCTTGCAACTTCTAGAGGAAGACTTAGATGGTAAATTGTGGTTAATATCAGTCAATTTCAGCTTTCAGCACAATAGCAGCTCCCCATCCGCCACCTCCAGCCCCATGGTAGGCAGCTGAACATGTGTTCCTGGAGCAGCTTGTGCACAGTTTGCTGAAGACAGGATGGGCAAAAAGGACCCTGTCCTCCAAATATTGAGGAATCTGTTCTCTGATCACTGATTGCCCTTCTGATCACAGAGGTGCAAACAAAGAGGTAGGCAGCCGTTATTGTTGCACTTCCCCCCATTGCTGTAAGTCCTGCCCCCCTGGATGAAGTAAATTCCAGGGGATTTAAAGGGCTGGCAACCGTTTTTGCTCTTCTTCACTTTTCTCTTTTTTCCTTTGGGAACCAGACATCAAAGACTAAAACGTTAAAAAATAACTTCACATACAGGGAAAATCAGAAAGTGACTGTGCATGCCCAGGGAAAGTACAGGCTCAGAAAAGACCTGAGGAGACCTTAGGTTTACAGCTCAGGCTGACCTTGGCACAGAGACAGTTTATAATAAACAAAAAACAAAAACAATACCAAAAATCAGCAAACCCTGGGGAAGGAGGACAAACATTTCCAGAGTTAAGACATTACTAGATTCAAATGTCTAGTTAAAAAAAAATCACAAGGCATACAAAGAAACAGGAAAATATGGGCCTTTCAAAGGCAAAAGTAAATCAAAAGAAACCATCCTGAAAAAGACCTGATGGCAGATATATTAGACGAAGATTTTAAAACAACCACCTTAAAGATGCACAAAGAAATAAAGGAAGAAGTGGAGAAAGTAAAAGAAAATGATGTATGAACAAAATTAAAATATTGATAGAGAGAAAATCTAAAAACAAACCAAAAAGAAATTCTGGAGCTGAAAAGTATAACTTCAATGAAAAATTCACCAGAGGGATTCAAAGGCAGATTTGAGCAGGCAGAAGAAAGAATCAGTGAACTTGAAGCAAGGACAATGGAAATTATTGAGTCTGAGGAACAGAAAGAAAAAAAATAGAAGAAAAATGAGCAGAGCCTAAAGAACCTGTGAGTCACCATAAAACAGACCAACATAAGGATTGTAGGAGTCCCAGAAAGAGAAGAGAGAAAGAAGGATGGAGAGAATATTTGAAGAAATAACAGCTGAAAACTTCCAAAATTTGATGAAATATATGAATACAAACATCCAAGAAGCTCAAGAAATTCCAAGTAAGATGAACTCAAAGAGACCCACACCAAGACATTATAATCAACTTCTGAAAGACAAAGACAGAGTATCTTGAAAGCAGCAAGAGAGAAGCAAATCATCACATACAAGGGGTCCTCAATAAGATTATCAGCATATTTCTCATCAGAAACTTTGGAAGCCAGAAGGCAGTGGGCTCATATATTCAAAGTGCTCAAAGAAGAAAACTGTAAACCAAGAATCCTATATTTTGGCAAAACTCTCCTTCAAAAGTGAGGGAGAAATTAAGACATTTCCATATAGACAAAAGTTGAGGGAGTTTGTTACCACTAGACCTTGCAAGAAATACTAAAGGGAGTCCTGTAAGTGAAATGAAAGGACACTAGACAGTGCCTCAAAGTCATATGGAGAAATAAAGATCTCAACAAAGGTAAACACATGGGCAGTTATAGAAGCTAGTGTTATTCTAACAATGGTTTGTAACTGTACTTTTTGTTTTCTACACAATTTAAGAGACTAATACATTTAAAGAAAGAAAACTCAACTATTAGTCTAAAAGCTTGTATTTTTGGAACTTTGGTTTGTAACTCTAAATCTTATTTTATAGATAATTTAAGATAAAAATTAATTTGGAAGGACTATTAGTTTATGTTTTTAGGTATTCAATGTATAAAGATGTAATTTTGTGACATCAACAACCAAAACAGATGGGGAAGAGCTGTCAAGGAGCAGAGTTTTTATATGTTATTGAAGTTAAGCTGGTATAAATTAAAATAAGAATGTTATAACTTTAGGATGGTGAGTATAATCCCCATAGTAACTACAAAGAAAATAGCTATAGAATATACACTAAAGAAAATGAGAAAGGAATTTAAACATTTCACTACAAAAAATCAACTAAATGCAAAAGAAGACAGGAATGCAGGAAATGAGGAACAAAAAGGTATAAAGCATATAGAAAACAAATAACAAAATGACAAAAGTAAGTCCCTCCTTATCAGTAATTACTTTAAATGTAAATGGATTAGACTCTCCAATCCAAAGACAGAGATTGGCAGGATAGATAAAAACACATGATCCAACTATGTGCTGTCTACAAGAGACTCACTTTAGATCCAAAGACACTAATAGACTGAAAGTGAAAGGATAGGAAAAAATACTCCATGGAAATAGTAACCAAAAGAGAACAGAGGTGCTATACTAACATCAGACAAAACAGGTTATCAGACAAAATCAAAAGAGATTATAAGAGATGGAGAAGGACATTATATATATATACACACACACACACACACACACATATATATATAAAAGGTTCAATACAGCAAGAAGATATAACAATTAGAAACATTTATTCTTTTAGTGATAGGCCATCAAAATATAAGAAGCAAAAACTGAGAGAATTGAAGCAAGAAATAGTTCTTCAATAATAGTTGGAGACTTTGATATCCCACCACAATAATGGATAGAACAACCAGACAGAAGACAAGTAAGACAATAGGGGACTTAACACAATAAACCAACTGGCTCTAGCAGACACGCACAGAATGCTCAACCCAACAGCAGCATACACATTCTTCTCAAGCGCATATGGGACATTTTCCAGGACAGACCATATGTTAGGCCACAAATTAAGTCTCAGTAAATTTAAAAAGACAGACATCATACAAAGTATCTTCTTTGAGCACAACAGAGTGAAGTTAGATATCAATAATAGAAGGAAAACTGGAAAATTCACAAAATTTTGGAAATTAACATACTTTTAAACAACCAATGGATAAAAGAAGAAATTACAAGGGAAATAAGAATCTACTTAGAGATGAATGAAACGAAAACACAACATACCAAAACTTATGGGACACAGCAAAGGCAATGGCAGGAGGATATTTATAGCTATAAACACATATTAAAAAATACTAAATATTTCAAATCAACAATCTAACTCTAAAACTAAAAGAACTAGAAAAATGAGAATATAATAAACCCAAAGCCAGCAGAAGGAAGCAAATAATAATGATTAAAGCAGAGATAAATGAGATGGAGAATAGAAAACTAATAGAGAAAAATCAATAAAGCCAAAAGTTAGTTCTTTGAAAAGATGAACAAAATTTACAAACCTTGAGCTACTAGATGAACTAAGGAAAAAAAGATAAAAACTCAAATTACTTAAATCAGAAATGAAAGTGGGACATTGCTACCAATGCTAGAGAAATAAAAAGGAATTATAAGAGAGTACTATGAACAACTGTATGCAAATACATTGGATAACCTACATGAAGTGGTCAAATTCCTAGCAACACAAAACCGACCAAGACTAAACAATGAAGAAATAGAAAATCTAAATAAACTTATAACTAGTAAGGAGAAGGAATCAGTACTCAAAAATCTCCTGATAAAGAAAAGCCCTGAACCCAATGACTTCACTGATAAATTCTACAAAACATTTAAAGAAGAACTAATAACAATCCTTCTAAAACTTTTCCAAAAAATTGAAGAGGAAGAAACCCTTCCTAACTCATTCTAGGAGTCCAGACTTACCCTGATACCAAAGCTGGACAAAGACAACATACAAAAAGAAAACTACAAACCAATATCTTTTATGAACATTGATGCAAAAATCCATCCAAGAAAGAAAATATCAGCAAACTGACTGAATTCAGTGGCATATTAAAAGGATTATATAACACGATCAAGTGGGATTTATTCCTGGAATGCAAGGAAAATTGATCAATGTAATACACCACATTAACAGAATGAAGGAAAAAAACCACATGATCATCTCAGTTAATGCAGAAAAAGTATTTGACAATATTCAACACCCTTTCATGATAAAAACAGTAAAAAAAACTAGGAATAAAAGGAAATTAGCTCAACATAATAAAAGCCATATATGAAAATCTCACAGAAAACATCATACTCAATGGTGAGAGACTGAAGGCTTTTCCTCTAAGATCAGGAGCAAGGCAAGGATGCCTGCTTTCACCACTTCTATTCTACACAGTACTGGAAGGTCTAGCCAGAGCAATTAGGCAAGAAAAAGAAAGAAAAGGCATACAAATTGGAAAGGAATAAAAATTATCTCTGCAGATGACATGATCTTATATGTAAAACCCCCTAAAGATTCCTCAAAAAAACTGTTAGAACTAATAAATGAATTCAGCAAAGTAGTAGGACTCAAAGTCAACACTCAAAAAACAGTTGCATTTCTATCCACAAACAATGAACAATCTAAAAAGGGAATTACTAAAACAACTAAAACAATTCCATTTACAATAGCATCAAAAAGGATAAAATACTTAGGAATTAACTTAACCAAGGAGGTGGAAACTTATACAATGAAAACTACAAAACATTGTTGAAAGAAATTAAAGAAGACATATAGAAACACATCCCATGGAAGATGGCACGTTGGAACACTTAACATTATTATAATGTCAATACTACCCAAAGCAATCTACAGATTCAGCGCAATCCCTATCAAAATACCAAAGATATTTTTCACAGAAATAGAAAAATCCATCCTGAAATTCATATGAAATCTCAAGGGACCCTGAGTACCAAAAAAAAAAACTTGAAAAACAACAAAACTCAGGGACTCACACTTCCTGATTTCAAAACTTATTACAAACCTACAGTAGTCAAAACAGTGTGGTACTGGCATCAATACAGACATACAAAACAATGGAATAGAATAGAGAGCCCAGAAATAAACCCTCACATAGCTGGTCAAATTATTTTTGACAAAAGTATCAAGAACATCCAATGGGGAAAGGATAGTTTTTCAACAAATGGTGCTGGGAAAACTGGATATCCACATGCACAGGAATGAAGTTGGAACTTTACCTAAAACTGTATACAAAACAACTCAAAAGGGATGAAAAACCTAAATGTAAGACCTAAAACAATAAAACTCTTAGAAGAAAACACAAGACAAAAGCTTCAGGATATTGAATTTGGCAATGATGTCTTGGATATGACACAAAGGCACAGGTAACAAAAGGTAAAATAGGAAAATTGCACTTCATAAAAAGTTTAAAATTCTGTGCATCAAAAGACACTATCAACAGAGTAAAAAGAAAACCCACAGGATGGGAGAAAATATTTGCAAATCACATCTCTGATAAATGATTAACATTCAGAATATATAGAGAACTAAAACTCAACAACAAAAAAACAAACAATCTGATTCAAAGATGAGCAAAGGACTTGACGGGACATTTCCTTAAAGAATATATACAAATAGCCAACAAATACAAGAAAAGATGCTCAACATCACTAATCATTAGGGAAATGCAAACCAAAACTACAATGAGATACCATGTTGTACCCAGTAGGATGGCTACTATCAAAAACAAAACAATCAAAACAAAACAAAACCCCCAAACCCAGAAAACAATGTGTTGTCAAGGATGTGGAGAAATTGGAACTTTGTGCACTGTTGGTGGGAATGTAAAATGGTATAGCTGCTATGGAAAACAGTATGGAAGTTTCTCACAAAATTAAAAATAGAATTACCATATGATCCAGCAATTCCACTTCTGGTTATATACATAAAGGGATTGTAAGCAGAGGGGCTGGCCTGGTGGCCTCATGGTTAAGTTCACGTGCTCTGCTTTAGAGGCCCTGGGTTTGCAGGTTTGGATACCAGGCGCGGACCTAGCACTGCTCATCAAGTCATGCTGTGGTGGCATCCCACATAAAATAGAGGAAGACTGTCACAGATGTTAGCTCAGCAACAATCTTCCTCAAGCAAAAAGAGGAAGATTGGCAACAGATGTTAGCTCAGGGCCAGTCTTCCTCACACACACACAAAGAAGAATTGAAAGCAGAGTCTTGAAGAGGTATTTGTAACCTATGTTCATAGCAGCATTATTCACAATTGCTAAAACATGGAAGCAACCTGAGTGTCCTCTGACAGATGAATGAATAAGCAAAATGTGGTACACACATACAATGGAATTTTATTCAGCCTTAAAAAGGAAGGAAATTCTGATATATGCTACAACATGGAAGAACTTTGAGGACGTTATGCTAAGTAAAGTAAATCAGTCACAAAAAGACAAATATTATATGACTTCACTTATATGAAGTGCCAAGAGTAGTCAGATTCATGGAGACATAAGCAGAAAGGTGGGTGCCAAGGGCTAGGGGGTGGGAACGGGGAGTTAGTGTTTAATGGGTGTAGAGTTTCAGTTTTATAAGAGGAAAAGACTTACAGAGGTGGATGGTGGTGACGGTTGCACAACATAATACATGCGTTTAATACCACTGAACTGTACACATAAAAATGGTTAAGATGACAAATTTTTATGTTATGTGTATTTTACCACAATGAAAACATTTTTTAAAAAAGATAAAAACATTTATGTTTCCAAAGTCTATCCCCATCCTAGAATCAAGTAGTTGGCAGGAGGGAGATGGAATTGTTCGCCCTATTAATATTAAAAGAAGACAAACGATAATATTTTAGTCAGTGTGTTTATGGCCTAAAACAAACGTACCCATTGAAATATAAGTTTATGACAGAAAAGAAAAGGCCAAAAATACAAACATAAAATTAATTAAAGAAGATATGCCCATAGCTTTTAAGCAGTAGGAAAAAAATTCAAGATAATAATGAGATAAAAATGACATACTTTTTCTTAAAACCTAGCAACTAGAATTAGCAATTTCATTGTTGTTGTTGTTGTTTGAGGAAGATTAGCCCTGAGCTAAATACCGCCAGTCCTCCTCCTTTTTTGCTGAGGAAGCCTGGCCCTGAGCTAACATCCAGGCCCATCTTCCTCTACTTGCCCAGGATCAGAAGAGTGCCCGGGTCAGGGTTCGGTTGGGAAAAGGTACGGTTGCCAGAGCTCACTCCTCAGAGGTTCTCATTTTGAAGAGTGGGACCCCAGGCTAGACTTTCAGTCCTGCTATTAGCCTGCTCCTTTTGGTCTTGACCACACTGTGTCACACATGACACTGGCAGAGTGACAGTTCCTGTGGCCACCCTCAACTTCTCTTTCTCCCTTCCACCACGTCCCATAGATTCTTTGTCTTAAGTCAGCAACATCTTCCTTCTGCTTTGCCACACCTAGTGCCAAACATCCCTCTACCACTTACGCACGGCAGTCTTGGCTAGTTTTGTGCATCCAAACAATTGTTTGTTTGTTGATTCATTCATTCATTTATTTAGTGTGTTTCTATCTAAAAGTGTCCCTCTGTGCCATTTTGCCAAGTTTCCAACAGCAGCCATTACGCAAATCCAGTTAGTCTTCCTCCCTTCCTCCCTCCCTTCCTGCTTCCCTTCCTCTCTTCTCCCTCCCCTCCCCCATTTCCTCCCTCTTTCTCTTCTTTCCTTTTTCCATTCTTTCTTTTTTTATTTGTATTTGAGTCCATCTTTTTTTTTAAACAGCTTTACTGAGGAATAATCAACATATACTAAGTAGCATATATTTAAAGTACACAATTTGTTAAGTGTTAACATATGTTACTCATACTCATGAAACCATGACCAAATTCAACATAATGAATATATCAATCAGCCCCCAAAGTCTCCTTGTGTCCCTTTGTAATCCCTCCAATACCTCCCTTCACTGCCTCTTCTCCATTTCCAGGCACTCCCTGATCTGCTTTCTATCAATATAAATTAGTTTGCATTTTCCAGAATTGTATATAAATAGAATCATACATTATGTTTAGCTTCTTATGTCTGGTGTCTTTCACTGAGAATACTAATTTTGAGGTTCATCCATGTTGTTGCATGTATCAATGGCTCTGTTTTCAAATGCTGTGTAGTATTCCAGCTTATGGATATGCCACACTACATTTGGGTTGTTTCCAGTTTTGGGCTATCACCAATGAAGCTATAATGAACATTCATATACAAGTCTTTTTATATGACATACGCTTTCATTTCTCTTGGGAAAATACCTAGGAGCAGAATGGCTGGATCATACGATAGGTATATATTTCACATTCTTAAGAAACTGCCCAACTATTTTCCAAAGTGGTCATACCAATTTACATTCCCACCTGCTGTGTATGAGAGTTCCAGGTCCTCCACATCCTCACCCACACTTGTTAAGATCACTCTTTGTGGGTGTAACTATTCTAATAGGTATGTAGTTGTATCTCCTGGTTTTAATTTGCATTTTTCTAAAAACTAGTAATGTTGAACATCTTTTCATGTGCTTATTTACCATCCATATCTCTTTTTTGGTGAAATATCTGTTCAAATCTTTTGCTCTTTTTTTAAATTGAATTGTTTCCTAGCTGTTGAGTTTTGAGAGTTCCTTATATATTCTGTATACAAGTCCTCATTGAATATGTAATATGCAAATATTTTCTCAAAGTCATAGCTTATCTTTTCATTCTCTTAACAGTGTCTTTGGCAGAGCAAAACATTAATTTTAAAGAAATCCAATTCATCAAGTTTTTGTTTTTCTTTTTTGAATTATGCTTTTGGTTTCATATCTAAGAAATTATTGCCTAACTCCAGATCACAACTATTTTCTTCTAGGTTTTCTCTAGGAGTTTTATAGTTTTTGGTTTTACATTTAGTATGATCCATTTTGAACTGATCTTTTATATGGTACAAGGTGTAGGGCAAAGTTGATTTTTTTTTTGGCATATGGATATTTAATTATTCCAATACCATTTGTTGAAAACACTAACCTTTCTTCACAGAATTGTCTTTATACCTTTGTTGAAAATCACCTATTTGATGTTGCCACAGTCCAGTCAGACATAATGTCACTACCTCCTCCCTTCACGCTGGCCATGACCATGGCAAAGGGCAGAGGCAGAGGCACTGCCACATGAAGGGCTGTACCCACTTCAGCAGGAACCGTTTTCGTGGACCCCACAATAAACTTCCTTGACATTATTAGGTTGGGTTGCCTATAACCCACTATGTGACAGGCAAGAACCAGCATCTGGCTGCCTCTCTTTCTGCATCTGCAGGGAGCTGTGCAGCACTGGTGGGAAAGGAGACAAGGAGAGGCCAGCTCATCTGACCAAACTTTCATTCTGAATCCTTTCCTTTTAGCTTTGATAATATCTTTTTCAAAGACAAGTGGGTGAGGTATCTATTTCCACTTTTAACAACCTCGGCGAGAGTCAGCCCCACAATGGGGAGGAAGAGAGAGTGCTTCTCCCTCTCTCATCGAGAGGGAGAAAAACAAACACTCCCTGAAGGACCTAAATACTACCAATCCTGGAGATCTGTATCTCAGAGAATTCATCAGACTTTTCTGAGACCTGGGAAAAACACTCCTTAAATACTGGTGTATGATCAACCTCTGGCCTTGTAGTACTGTTGAATTTGTCCTTTGGTATTTCATCATATAAAACATAACAGGCACTCAGTAGTTTTTGAACGTGAAATTGAAGTCTAGAGAGGGAAAATCAGACTGCTTTACAACCATTTTAACCTGGGAATAATTTCATTCTTGTTACATACTGCATATATTTCAATTTGGTATGAGTTAGTCCACTTTGTACCCCACGCTTTAGATTATCTTAAGTTATTTGAAGGAGAAAATGGACTCTTATAATACACTTGGAAGATGCCATTGGAAGGTGAGTGAATGAGGCTGATGGCTGCTCCAAGATAGTGTCTTGGGGATGGCAGGGGTGGCGGTCACCACTCCATAGGCTGGGCCTCAGTTTTGACCCCTGAGGCTTCCTCACCTTGCCAAAACTAGGATGCCAAACTCAGATGGCCATCGATTACTGCTTTGTGGGCAATAGCCAAGAGCAGTAGTTACCTCTGGGGAGAGGAGGAGTGATAAATAGACATGGACTTTACCTGGATCTATAATATTTTATTTCTCTAAAGCAAATATAGAAAATGTTAACATCTGTTAATCTGGGTTGTTTGTTATTATATTTATATGTGTTTGTATATTATATAAGTTTGTATATTATTTTTTATACTTGTCTGTATGTTTGAAATTGTTCATAATTAAAGATTAATTTTTTTAAAGAAAAAAGGCTAAAAAGAAAGACAAAATATTATTAGTGGCTGTCTTCTCCTCCTCCTTCCTAATTTTCTATATTCTCCAAAATTTAAATTGTCTTTGTTACTTTTATAAATAGGAAAAAAAAATCTATTTAAAAAAGTCGTATAACTAATCAACTGAGATAAATAGGAATATACTGAGAAGGAAAATGGATCAAGGATGATGCTGATAAAATGGCAAATGAAAAAGGCAAATGACAAAGCATAAAATGTGGTTAAATCCCATTAATTTGTACTTTACTTATTCTGAATTAATTAGTGGACAATTGGGTTGAACCTTACACAATTGGAGAAGAAAGACTGCTTATTAGTACCACGTGGCTTCCTATTCTTAATTCTTATTGTATCCTCTAGCCCAGCTACACATTTCCTCTAGGCAAGGGACATGTTTCCTACGTGTTTTGTTCTTCCTTCCCTTCCAGAGATTTCTGAGCCCTTGACTGGCTGACAACCCACACCTGTTGAAGGAAAGATTTAGCAAAAAAGGTAAGTAAAATCTCAGGGAAAGTCTCAATCTACTTAAGAGAATAGACTCTTTTAATAGCTGTTAGCTCATTAAGTGTTGAAATGTAAATATTGTAGCTAATTAAATACAGCTTTATTTATTCAGTTTAGCAAGATCCGGCCGAACATCAATTACAGAATAAGTTTTTAATGAATAAAAGAGCTTTAAAAGAAACTATGTTTTTGCTAACGCTGACTGACCTTTTTTTTTTTTTTAGTTAGTGTGAATTATCCTAAAGCCTCATTTTCCCGGTACCTGTGACCTGCAGGTCTTTCTCAAACAAAGATTAGGCCTATCCAGCTCTCTATCTCCCCCAGGCCTGCACCCACATAGCTGAAAGTGGCTGGAGAACAGCACCTTCCAGTTTGCCTGGTCTCACTGGAAACTCACCAGCCCCATCCGCAGGAGGGCGTGTGCAGGAGGGCGTGTGCTGCAGCCCAGCCAGCACAGCATGTTTCCCTGTTCATGTTCTTCTACTCCCCTGGACAAGGGATCCACACCTTCTCCTCTGTCCTCACTCCCCCATCTACTCCTCTATGCTTCCTCTCAACCGATGACTTGAGCTTTCTACTTTATCAAAAAGCATTAAATCAGGCAGAAGAGAACTTCCACAAGATCCCACCACCCCCTCCCACTGCCCTGCACCTGAACCAGTCCACCTGGCCCTCCCCTCTGTGCCCCTGCGAGTAAGAAAGTACACAAGTAAGCAAGCTCAGTGCACCATAGCTCGTGTACCATAGCTCGGCCCCACTCATTTCTCCAGAAGTCTCTCTGTCCTCATCATGAATTTTCCTGTCCACTGGATCTTTCCTATCAGCATACAAACGAGCTGTTATGTTTCTTATCTTACAAGAACAAAATCTAAAACTAAAACCTGTCTTGAGCCCATTTCCCCTCCAGCTACTACCCTATTTCTTGTCTCAGCAAAACTCCTCCAAAGAGCTGAGCATGCTGACTGTCTCCAGGGCCTCTTCGCCCATTCTCTCACAGACCCATTCCACCACAGCACCCCGATACTCTTGTCAAGGTCACCAGTGACCTCCACAGCTGCTAAATACAATGGTTCATTTCTCACTTGGCCTATTAATAGGATGACTATATATTATAATTTATTGTAATGCGAATGCTGAGAATGAAAAGGCACACTATTTATAATTATGACAGGATAACAGGGAGACTCCAAACTGTGTCCAGCAAATCAGGAAGGAGGTATGATTATCAGACCTGTCAAGATTTTTGACTACTTGAAATCCTTTCTTCCTGTGTCTTCCAGGATACCATCGTCCTCGTCCCCTCCTTCTCTACCTCCTTTGCTGGTTCCTCCTTGTCATTCAGACTTCATCATATTCAAGTACCCGGGTGGGTACTTAGAACTCTTCTCAATGTACTCTTACTTGTTGGGTGATCCCATCCAGGCTCATGGCCAAGATACAGGTCATTATCAGAGATATAGCTCTGGCCTGGACCTTTCCTGTAAACTTATGACTCATGTATCCCATTGTCTCCTCCACTTCTCCACTTTGATGTCTAATACGCACTCCAATCTTAAATTGCCCTGCACTGGACTTCTGATTGTTCTTACCAAATCTGCTTGTTTCACAGTCTTGCACACCTCAGTGAATGGCAAGTCAGTCCTGCCAGTTGCTCAGACTCAAATCCTTAACTCTGGTTGGCTCCGCTCTGACTCTTCTCCCTTACACCTTACATCCAGAAAATCCTCTTGTCTCTACTTTCAAAGTATACCCAGAATCTGATCATTTCTTTCCAGCTCATTGCCACCATGCTGGTCCAAGTCACCATTATCTCTTATTGAGATGACTATTAAAATCTCCTAACTGGTCCCTGCTTTAGCCCTTGCCTTCTTTCTGTCTATGTGTCACACAACAGTGAGGTGACTCTCCATCCCTCTCCAAACAAAGACATCCTTACAGTGGCAGGTAAGGTGGTACTCCCCTCCTTACATCTCTGACTTCATCCCTTCCACGTCCCTCACTCCACATGGGACTCCCTGTTGTTCCTGGACTATCCCAGACTTGGCATCTCCTCAGGGCATTTGCACTTTCTGCTCCTGGAATTTCTGCTCCCTCTCCTGGAATGCTCTTCCCTGATTTCCCATGGTTTACTCTCCTCTCTTATGTCTTTCCTTAAATGTCACCTTCTTAGAGACATTCTAAGATCTATTTAAATGACAACTCCCCTGTTCCCAGCATAGCCTGTCATCTGTCCTGCTTTACTTTCCACTAGCCTGTCATCCTGTCCTGTGCTACTTCCACCATACTATATTCCATCTTCTACATAGCACTGTTCAACAGAACTTTCTGTGATGATGGACATTTCGATTCCATACTGTCCCAATATGATAGCCACTAGCTACATGTGGGATTGAGCACTTGAAAGTGGCTAGTGCAACTGAAGAACTGAACTCGTCATGGTATTTAATTTTAATTAATTTAAATTTAATTTTAGATAGCCACATGTGGCTTGTGGTTACTGTATTGGACAGAGTAAGTCTATATTTCCTTATACTTTACTGTAATTTACTTATTGTTCTGCTAGTTTGTTTAAAGGTTGGATGTCTGTAAATATAATCTTCATGACAATGACAGCCATAATTTACTTATCCCCTCCACTAGAATGTAGGCTCCATGAAGGCAGATTTCTTCTGTGCCTGACACATAATAGGTGTTCAACAAATATTTGCTGAACAAACGACCTTTACCTCAAGTTTATCATTTGAAGTGCCAAAGTTTTATTTCAAACATTTTTAGAGATTCTTCTAAGCTGTATATAATGTCCTTTCCTTAATTCAGTACCAGAATATATTGTTTCCTTGCAATTTCGATGTCACTTTTCTGTACATAAATTGTTATGCTGCAATAAATTGTGTCCTCAGAGACCGTTAATGTTATCCTTTCATTAACTGCACCAGATTGCTGGGTTTTTATAGTCTGTGTACTAACTGTTTATCATTAAGTTTTTCTTGCTGCTGTCTCTAATCTGTGCCTTATTTATTTTTCAAGAGAAATAACTGAAAAACGCTTGAGTGTACTTCCATTCTCCCAGAGTTAAATACTATAAGATTTGTGACTTTTGCTATGGATACATTCACAGCCTGTTCAGAGAGATTGGTTGCCTGAAAAAACACCCTTCACGAAATATCTGTAATAACAAAGAGGGCAGTTATTACTATTCCCCTTTTATAGATTGGAAAATGAAAAGCAAAGGATTGAAATCTAAGGCCATTGAGCTGGAATTAAAACCCAAGTGTTTCCCTCTGAGTTGAGAGTCCTTTCTTTTAATCCAGTTCTCTCAAAAGTCTGGTTTAAAACCATCTACTAAAAATCACTTGCGCTGAGCTCCCCACTAACCCTATTGGATCAGAGTCCTGGGGACCAGGGCCCAGCAATCTATAGATTTGAGGCATAGTAGACTTTGAGACTGTGAAAATTAATAAAGGGAAACCTCCTTTAAATTAGAGTCGAGAGGCCAGAAGGGGGAGCCCTACACACTACCACTCAATTACAGGAAGTCAATTACAGGAAGGATAGTCAATTACAGACCTCAGCAGAAAGAAATGCACATGGCTTCCCAAACAGAAATCAGCCACCTCAGCAACTCAGCCGATGAGAAACCCTCACCACTCTGAATTCTTGCTTTTCTCCAGTGGACTTTCGTTCAAAAAAACCCCTCCCAGTTTCCTCCTTTTCCCTATAAAATAACCTTCCTCTCCTTTGATTGTTGGACTTGCCTACAGCTTTTGCAATAGCTGGTTTGTCCTAAATTGCAATTCTTTTACTATTCCTGAATATACCCATTTTGCTAGTAAAATAACTGGCTGTTTTATTTTTTAGGTTAACAAGACCCACTGTGCTAAATTCACTTTCTGAATAGAAGTATAAGCTGTCTTGAGTTTTTATTCTAAAGGGAAAAGCACAAGCTATTTTTATTAGCTTGCTACTCAGAAACTTGTAACAGCTACTCTGTTGGAAACCAAATGAGGATTTTAAGCACTGATACACATGTTCAACTAATCTGACTGTACTGTACCTTAAGTAGAGATGTGATCAATAAAAAACGTGTTTCAGTGACAGATTATAGCTCAAGGAATATTTCCAGATTCTTTTAGTGCCTCTTGGGGAACAGAAAGATCCATTCGTCAAGTGTGAAGACCTAAGAGGATATTGTTGCCATCAAGACTAATAACAGGAGTCTGAAAGGTGATTATTCCTTGAGGTAAGCAAGGTCATCTCCTGCAAAAGCAAACGCGTATGCATTGCTGCCATGCTTATATTCTCCAGCCTGAGTTCCAGAGCTTGCAATGACTTCGTGACAGGAAGCCTCAGCTGATGTGTGGACTGGGACTGCCTTGAGTTCCAGTGTTGTTTCTGTACAGCTGCCAGTCATTGTAGCAACGAGGTCTGGAGGAAGACAACAACTTTCTTCTCCTGGATTCCCCTGGGCCAGCAAGAAGAGATCCTGGCAGAGCTTTTGGTTTTTGCTCTGATTTCTGAGGTTTTGAGTGGTAAAAGTCAGGTCTAGAGGAGACCATGGTTCGGGGGGAAGTCCAAGTAGATAAAGGCTCAGAGTGGGGACACAGGAGCCAAATCGAGCAAGGTGGAGCACACAGTCAGGAGAGCTGTGTGTTTTTGGGTGGGGTGGGGGAACTGGTAATATGAAGTCCCCGATGGCTGGCAGCACCAGCTGTGTTAGCAGATATGCAGGTGCGAGGAGCAATGCAGGAGTCTGGAGTTCCGCTAGGACTGGGACAAACCATCTCAAAGTGTGGGCCATGTCAAAGTCTGCCAGCAGGTCTCAGGGATCAGTTTACAGGAAAGCCTGGATTCCCAGGCAGGAACTGCAGTCAACGAAGGCCCTGAGTGCAAAGCAGGAAATCATTTGGTGGCTTGGGGAGATGCAGTAGAAAGCCAATTGAGGGAGTGCTGAACTGTGGTAGAGTGAAGCCAGTTACTGAGGGTCTGGGCCAAGAGTACAGCCCTCAATTTCAAGCCAATGGTGGGAGGAAAGAGGCAGAAAGCCAAACAATGGGATCCTGATACCAGGAAGAGAGGTGGAATAGCATGCCCCAATCCTCTGCTCAGCCACTGAATGAGCAACTGCCATCAGGGGCATTTGGAGACTGGATCTGGAGAATGGGTGACTATGGAGCTGCCTGTCTCACAGAAGTGAGGTGAGAAAGGGCTAAGGGAGCCCAGAGTACGTTCTTAGCTCATACACTGGACAGGATCAAATTCTGGGTACTCCATAAATCTCTGTCCCTGGGAGAGTCCATTGGGAGAATGTGATCTGTTGGCACTTTTGGTATTTCCTACTCACTCCACCATGGTGAGGAAAAGGTAGTGCCCACAGGCCATGGTCCATAGGAAAGGTGTGCCTGACCACGAGCACAGGCTCAAGACCAGCAGTCAAAAGCAAACCTCCACTCCCACCTATTTATCAGATAAGAGTTTTGGGGCATTTGGCCAAGAAACCACACAAGTGACTCCTTCTGCTTCATAATAGGTTAGTTCTGGGCAGTTAAAAAGGAAAAAGAGAAGATCTTTTATTTAAAAAATCCATAACTGAGAGTATAGAGCTAACTTTTTGGAATTCCTTGCAGTTCATATTATAACAACCCTGTGAAGTAGATATAACATTCCGTGTTTAGTAAGGGGGAATAATATGATTTAGAGAAGCGAAGCAAGTAACCAAAATGAATCCACATAAAATGTTGAGAAAAAAACAGTCAAAATTCAGTACATGCTAACCATTTTTATTACCCAAAGCTGCCCAGTGAGCAACTAAGATCTGGACCCAGATCTGTCTGCCATGGAAACTCAGGCTTTGACCCTCTACATGATTACTGTCCCCAATTATTTTTGTATGTGTAGCTTTCCTTAGTTGAGCTGGTCAAAGATGAAATAGCTCCAAAAGTCAGGTGTGCCTGCATTTGTGTTTTAGCTTATCAGATTTATGTTGTCTTTCTCCCAACCCCTTAGCTTCACATAACTTATCCAAGTAAGCAATTAGAATCCTTGGTTTGGAAAAAAAAAAAAGTAAAACTAATGAGACAGGAAAATTGATTGACACAGTAACTTGTGTTTCACTGTTGCTATAGAAGGACGCTCAAAAGAAGGAGAACAATACATTAAAGGGAAAAAACCCATACGAACGTATCAATAGATGCTGAAAAGACATTTGATAGAAATCCACAGCCATTCCTAAAAAATATCCTAATTAAAATAGGACTAGAAGGAAATCATTTAAATGTATTAAAGACCACCAAAATCCAATAGTAAACATTATTCTAAATGTTTAAAACAGTAAAGCCATTTCAAATTAAATCAGAAACTAGACAGAGGCAGTTGTTTTTGCTATTATTGTTGCAACACTGCTTCCAGGTCCTAGTAAATGCAGCATAACAAAATAAAGATGAATATACATACACAGGAAAAAAAGAAACACAATTATCTTTTTGTTGAAAATGTCACGACTGAAAATTACACGCTACTAGAATTAACTAGAGAATTTAATAAAGTGACTACATGTAAGATAAATATTTAGTTATCTTATAGTTTTCTCTCTATCCTAGAAATGAGAATCTAGAAAAGGAAATGAGAAAAGTATTTAACCTGTTAAAGTCAGAATGTTCCCTGAGTGAACAGAACCAGTTTAGTCATGCAAACAAAGCTTAATTTAGCTTATTTTGCAAGGCTAACTCGACCTGGATCATTTCTTGCTTGTGCCTCTGGAAATGATAAGCAAAACTTGAACTGTTTCCCAAGATTAATATGAGGTAATCAGTGAAAGTTCTAATATTGTAAGCAGTCACTGTGAAGAATAAACAGTCACTGCTTTCTCACTATTTACGCTGCTCTATAACAATACACTGCGGAGGCTCATTCCATGTTTTCGTTTGAGTGCTCCTGGCTTGCAAACTGTCTTTTTGGTGTATGCACAATAAACTTTTACTAATTACTACCTCAATGACTCATTGATTTTCACTTTCGTTATTTCTGAACCTTTGACGAACCCAATACAGTCATGTGCCATATAACGATGTTTCGGTCAACACTGGACCGCATATACAACGGTGGTCCCATAAGATTAGTACCATAGAGCCTAGGTGTGTGGTAGGCTGTACCATCTAGGTTTCTGTCAGTACACTCTATGATGTTCATACAATGATGGGATTGCCTAACAATGCCTTTCTCAGAATGTATCCCCATTGTTAAGCAGTACATGATTGTATAGTGATCTCAAACTATAATTATTTATGAATAAATTTGACAAGAAAGTCAAGGGAGCTTTACTAAAAAAACCAATAAGATCTAATTTATGATGATTGAAAAGACATCTTATATTCTCAAATGTAAACACTTAATGTCACAAAAATGCCAATTATCCCAACATTAATATATAATTTACTGCAATTTCCCATTGGAACCACAAGCTTTTTTTTAATTGGATGAAATTATCTTAATGTTCGTTTGAAAGAACAAATGCTCAAGAAAAGCCAAGAAAGTCTGACATAAAAGACTAGTTAGGGGGAATTTGCTTCATGAGATAGTGCAACATATAAACACATCTGAGAACACTATTTTAATGCATCCTCATCAGAATAGCCTGCATTGGAATTTGTTGGACGGCTTGTTACAACACAGATTGCTGGGCACCAGCCAGAGTTTCTGATCCAGTAGGTCTGGGTTGGGGCCCAATAATTTGCATTTGTAACCAGTTCCCAGCCGATGCTGATGCTGCTGGACTGGGGAATATTCTTTGAGAACCATTACTGTAAGAAATCAACATAATACTGGCCAAAATAAATAAACAAATAAACGAATGGAACAGACTAGAGAAGCCAGAAACTAGCCTAATATATATGAGTATTTCATAAATGAGAAAGGATATCCATGAGGTGTGACTAAGTAAGAAAAGTATGATGTGTAAAATTTGTACAATGTGGTCTAAAAGAAAATACAACACTCTGTGTGTGTGAATATATATATACTGTATATATATGGTTAACATGGGTTGAAGGGAATGAAGATGGCAGAGAAGAGGAGTAGGGGAATCCAGCCAAAAAGAAAAGACAAAGCAGCACTAAAAAATTACCAATATATACGATATTATCACATTTATGCATTTAGGTAAAATTACACATGGCCATGATTAATGGTATGTTAAAATGGAGTTTGAGCTGAGATCCAAAGACAATAAAATCTGCATTCCAAAGTGGTATGCCAGACACTCCCATTTATCATTCACTCCACAAATAAATATTAAATGGCTACTATGTGTGAAGCTCTGATCTAGACAGCAAACAAAATAAAGCCCTCTTTCTCATGTAGCTCACATTCTAGGGATCTGCACCATGAAGAATTTATCAAAAAGAAAGTGAAGGAAACTTTTTACTGGGTTATTAATGTTTGCCCACATCTCAGGGGTTGGCGCCACTGGGGAGAGGATGTTGAGAGAGTGCCATCAGCAGGGGGCAAGTCCTCCTGAAAAGGGGGAGTGGGGAATAGCTGCCCCTCCTCTCAAGCCTTGAGAATGGTCTCTAGTAATATTCCTGCAGCTCAGGCATGGAGTAGACTGTGGTCTGACTTCTGCCGGGGAAACCTAAAAGGCTCTCTAAGTGGTAGAAGATGGTAGAAGGCAGGAAAGGTAGCTGTTTGGGGTGTTCTTCACTCTGAAAAGTTGTGGAAATAGGTAGAATGACCACATAACTTTTTCATCCAAATAGGACACTTTTGAGCCTGAAAGTATTATGCTGGGAAAACAGGCATAAACAGGATGGTCCTGGGCAAATTGGATGTATGATCCCTGTAGGCACAAGATGAGTTTCTCATGAACCAGGTGGGCCATAAGAGACAGAGCTGGTATGGGGTTATCCAGAGGGCCACTGCAAAATAACAAAAAATATTTAGTTTGTTCTCTTCCCTCAGTTCTTGGCACTGCGCTTCTAAAACCCTTGTAATTTCCTCAGTGATAAGAGTGATAGGAGAGCCTTTTGTTCTAATTTTTGGTCATTGACCCACATTCCTGACACAGAGCTCATAAATCCATTGGAATTCCCTGGGTATTCAAAGCATCTTTTGTTCTAATGAGGCAAATCTTGGTGGCCTCCTGGATGGGGGCTGGTAACCAGAAAGACCAACCCATCAAAACCACAATGAGATATCACCTCACATCTGTTAGGATGTCTATTATCAAAAAGACAAGAGATCACAAGTGTTGGTGAGGATGTGGAGAAAAGGGAAGCCTTGTGCACTGTTGGTGGGAATGTAAACTGGTGCAGCCACTATGGAACACAGTATAGAGGTTCCTCAAGAAATTAAAAATAGAACTGCCGCATGATCCAGCAATCCCACTTCTGGTTATATAACTGAAGGAAAACGAAATCACTATCTTGGAGATATCTGTGCCCTCATGTTCATTGCTGCATTATTCCCAAAAGCCAAGATATGGAAAACCTAAGCATCAAAAGATGAATGAAGAAAATGTGATATATACATATACAATGGAATATTATACAGTTCTTTCAAAAGAGGAAATCCTGTCATTTGCAACAACAGGGATGAACCTGGAAGGCATTATGATAAGTGAATTAAGCCAGACACAGAAAGACAAATACTGCAATCATATCACTTATACGTGAAACCTAAAGAAAAAGTGAAACCCATAGAAATAGAAAGTAGAATGGTGGTTTCTAGGGGCTGGAGGGTGGGGGAAATGGGGAGAGGCTGGTAAAAGGGTGAAAACTTTCAGTTGTAAGATGAATAAAGTCTGAGGATCTAATGTATAACATGGTGACTCCAGTCGCTAATACTGTATTATATAATTGAAATTTGCTAAGACAGTAGAATTTGTGTTCTCACACATGCACATACAAAAGGTAAATATGTAAGGTGATTGATATGTTAATACATGGTGAGAAGCCTTTCACAATGTATACGTATACCAAATCATCATATTGCACACTTTAAATATATTAGAATTTTATTTGTCAAATATAACTCAATAAAGCTGGAAAAAAAGAAGGTGATGGAGAAAATATTATTAATGCAAACTGAAAAAAAAAAGACTAAGCCATGATTAGAAGCTTGGAACTTTCAGCCCTACTCCCCATCCTCCAGGAAGGGAGAGGGGTTGGAAATTGAGTTAATGATCGATCGTGTCTACATGATGAAGCCTCCATAAAAATCCCAAAAGTTCAGTGTTTGGGGGGGCTTCCAGGTTGGTGAACACATACATACTGGGAGACTGACACACTCCAACTCCATGGGAACAGAAGATTCTGTGCTTGGGACCCTTCCAAACCTCGCTCTATGTATCTCTTCATCTGGCTGTCATTTGTACCCCTTAAAATATCCTTTATAATAAATCAGCAATAGTAAGTAAACTGTTTTCCTGGGTTCTGTGAGCCACTCTAGCAAACTGTCAAACCCAACAAGGGGTCACAGGAACCCCAATTTATAGCTGCTCAATCAGAAGTACCTGTGACAGACAACCTGAGACTTGCAATTGGCATCTGAAGTTGGTGGAGGGGGGCAGTTGTGTGAGACTGAACCCTTAACCTGTGGGATCTGATGCTATTCCTAGGATGTTAATATCAGAATTGCATGGTGTGGAAAACCTACACATCTGGTGTCAGAAGTGTGAGTGGGAGAGCAAAAGGGAAATGGAGTTTTTCCTAGACAGGGACATAGAGGGGACAAGGGACCTCAATGCAGAGAAGCCAGAGGTAGCACTGAGTCCTTAGGGGCTGAGGAAGAGGGAAGTGACCAGCTAGAATGGAGATGGATTTGACCTGACATGAGAACTGCAGGGCAGAGGTCCTGAGCAATAGAGGGCAGAGGGTATCCCCAAAAACATGAGAAAGAGGAGGCTTTAATCAGCTGCCAAGTCTGGAGAGCTGAGACGCAACATCACAGCAGTGCCAGTCAATAGGAATGCCCTCTCTCCTTCCCTGCACCCCAGCCCTGTCCCTGACACCTCAGAAACCACAGCTACGAAGCTGGAGGAAGAGCCAGAGAACCAGGTGGGAAAAGAGACAACCAAGCCCCTCCCCTAACTGCTGATTTCCCACCGACAACCTGGGGCAGGGCCAGGGGGCCCAGGAGAAACTGTGACTTTAAATCAAATTGACAGTTTTGGCCAGACACGTTAATGACTGAATTAAGACTGTGTTATGTGACTAAAATTGATCATAGCACAGAACATTTATATTGTTTAAGAGTGATCAGAAAAATCTGCCCCTATTTTCCCCTGATGATGGAAGAAAAAAGTTAAGGGATATCAGGAGAAAAAAACAGAGTTGCTTTATTTCAAGAGTGCATTTGATCAATTTAAGAGTTACATAAAATCATAAAATATTTAAATGAATTGCAATAAAAAATTGAGATGCATTTTTCTCTCTCCATTAGAAGAACATTGTCTCTGAGCTCTGAGTAGGGAGACATCATATCTTGGGGGCCATTAATAGCTGTAGAGTTTGAGCACCAAAAATGCAATGGTCTGACATCCGGAAGATAACCACACCCACATTCCCCTCTGAAGACTTTGTGGGAGAGGGGAAGGCCTGTTTAGGGGAGGCAAGAGAAACTCTTACCAGGAATGGAAAGGCAGAAATGGTCTCCTGTGAGTATAGTCTTCCCTTTCAGAGACTGAGAAAGGGCAGGACTTGTGGGGTCTCTGAAAGTTGTAGAGACCTGGCTCTTCTTGTAAATACTTTCCCAGATGGGATGAAAGCAGGATAGCTGTGGGGCTGGCCAGTCTTTCCTCAGGCTTAGAGAGTAATAGCTGACTGGAAAGGAGACTCTGAGGAGCACTCGGGCCCAAGAGATGGCAGAGAGGAAGCTTCGAGCAACATCCCAAGGCAAAGTACAAGAGAGTAACTATGGCAACCTCCACAGAAGGGTCCCTGGTACCACTGGGGTTCTCACATGCCTGTAGGGATGAGGAGGCACTTCCTGAAACATGACTGAAACGGAACTTCTTGCCACTCTGGTGAGGGAGGCTTAGAGCCAGATTAATTTTGATTGTGAAGTGAATTAATAGCCACTCGGGAACACAACATATTTTGGCTATATCCATCTATGCTCTGAACACATATTGTAAGTGAAAGCCGTGAAAAGCAGAGGTTAGAGATTTCCCATTTTCCAACAATTGCTCAAGGTTCATTAGTTTATCCTTAAATTGAGCTCATCCACCTCAGGTGAGGCTGGGAAAGAAATTAACCTGACACGGTGCTAATTCTACATTCTATCGCATTCTCCTAGGGTTGATTCTATTTCCTCCACCAGCTTGTATTACAGCTCAGGAGGAATGTAATTACTTCATCATTACTGTCGAGTGCACTTTGCTCTGCCTTTCTGTGGCTACATAGCTCAGGTCGCCCTCTAAATTCAGGAATGGCCCAAGGCTCCGTCCACCTCTGCTCACCTCCTTTCCATTCTTTCTCTTCCCTTTCTTTGCCATGTCAGGTTCTCAGTAGATGACTCTTGTATTTATTTCTCTTGTCCAAGCTCTCCCCTGATCAGTTGGAAAGACACACTCCTCCTGTGTGTCTCCTTTACTCTCAAACTATGACTATACTCACAGCACTTCTCATACCAGATGTGTGTATTTTTTTCCCCACATCAAGCAATTCTCTGTGACACCAGCTAGGTGTCCTACAATTCAATTCAATTCTGACACTAACTGGAGTTAACACAGGCTACTCAGCTTCAGGGCTCAGCCCCACAAGACTGCCCCCCACTTCAGACGTCAAGTGGTAGTCCCCAGTTTACTCATAACTTCTGTCCGACTTGGTTACAAGTCAGAGGTTCCCATGAACCCCCCTCTTTGAATACAATTGTTTGCTAGAACGGCTCACAGAATTCAGGGAAACACTTACTTACATTTACCAGCTTATTATATAATAAAGGATATAATAAAGGATACAGATGAACAGCCAAATGAAGAGATACATAGCTCAAGGTCTGTAAGTGTCTTGAGCATAGAAGCTTCTGTCCCCACGGAGTTAGGGTATGGCACCCTCCCAGCATGTGGATGTGTTCACCAACCCGGAAGCTCTCTGAACACTGTATTTTCAGGATTTTTATAGAGGCTTCATTGAGCATTAAATTATCAATGATCATGATGGATTGTTAACTCAATTTCCAGCCCCTCTCCCCTTCCCAGAGATTGGGGGTAGGGCTGAAAGGTCCAAAATTTTAATCAAGGCTTGGTCTTTCTGATGACCAGCCCCCATTCAAGACCCCACCAAGAGTCACCTCATTAGAACAAAAGACACTGCTCTCACCCAGGAAATTCCAAGGGATTTAGGAGCTCTGTGTCAGGAACCTGGATCAAAGACCAAATATTAGAACGAAAGATGCTCCTAGTGATCTTATCACTTAGTAAATTACAAGGGTCTCAGGAGCCCTGTGCCAGGAACCAGGGGCAGAGATCAATATATATATTTTCTACTATTTCACACCTAAGTTCCAGACTTGTATATAAAACTGCTTACTAAACATCTCTCTTTGGGCATCTAACAACCAGCTCAAACTTAAGTCCAAAACATAATTCTTAAACCTTCCCATCCTCTAAAAATAGCAAAAAAGATTAACCAACAATAAAACCCCTACACTCCTTCCTTCCCAGTCTTCTGTGTTTCGGTATTGGCAATTCCATTGCACCAGTTGCGCGGGTTTATCCTCCCTACTTCTTTTCCTCACATTCCTTCAGTCTAGTTCATTGGTAAGTCCCAATGTCTCTGCTTTTAAAACATCCCAGATCTGACCCTTCTCACAGTTCCCACACTACCCCATCACCACTTCTCTCTAACTGGTCTCCATACTTAAATTTCTCCCTCTCTGGGTCTGTCTCCCACCCAGGAGCCTAAATGACTGTGTGAATGCAGATTGGTCATAGCTTTCCTTTGCTCAGAATATTTTCATAGGTTTTGATTCACACTCAGATTAAAGTTC
Organism: Equus quagga; assembly: GCF_021613505.1. Classification (NCBI taxonomy): domain Eukaryota; kingdom Metazoa; phylum Chordata; class Mammalia; order Perissodactyla; family Equidae; genus Equus; species Equus quagga. Next base: position 25,278,943 of record NC_060273.1, on the reverse strand, counting down.
AATATCCTTACCTACAAGGATACGAGACTTTACTAGGCTCTACAGAATTCAACCTTTGTATTGATTTCTTATTCCTGTCGTAACAAATTACCCACAAGCCCAGTGGCTTAAACAACACAAATTTATTCTCTTACAATTTTGGAGGTTAGAAGTCTAAAGTCAAGTGTCAGTAGGGCTGTGTTCTTTCTGGAGGATCTAGGGCAGAAGCTGTCTCCTTGAGCTTTTCCAGCTCCTCCATGCTGCTCATGTTCCTTGGCTCGTGGCCCCTTCCGCCATCTTCAGAGCCAGTAGCACAGTATCTTCTCTCCATCTATCTGACCTCTACTTCCTCATAGCTTCTCTCCATCTATCTGACCCTCCTGCCTCTCTCTTGTAAAGACCCTTGTGATTACACTAGGCTCACCTGGATAATCCAGGATAATCTCCCCATCTCAAGGCCTTAATTTAATAACATTTGCAAAGCCCTTTTACCCTGTAAGGTGAGACAGTAGCAGGTTCTAGGGATTAGGACATGGACATATTTGAGGGGCCATTAGTCAGCCTACCAGACCTGCTTGGCTCCAACTTCATCTCCTAATTCCCACCTCAACACTTTGGTTCCAGTCACATTAGCCATCTTGCTAATCCTGGATACCTTGTGCTTGTCCTAGATTGCTGCTAACCTCTCAAAGAGGCCTTCTCTTTCCATCCAATTTGGAATGGTACTTCCTCAATACTTTATTCCCTCATCCTACTATTTTTATAGCACTTATCATTGACCTATTATATATTTATTTAATCATTTTCTTTTTCCTCTACCATACTGAGTTCTATGAGAATAGTGGTGCAAGGCCCCCTTCCCCCGACACACCCTTACATTTTGTTTGTTCACTGTTGTATCCCCAGTGGTTAGAAAAGGGTGTGGCACAAAATAGGTACTCAAGTATTTGATGCTGTATGAAAAAATGAATGAACTCCTGTTTATCTAACAATGTAGAATGACAACAGGAATGAGAAGCGACCTTTAAGAGGTCTCCGAACTCAGGAGCATCAGTAAATCTCTTTTTTTCCCTTCCTCCTATTTCTTCTTAGGAATATGATGAGCAAGAGGTAATGCAACCTAAGGAGCTTCCACATCTCGGGAGGTGTGAGCTCCCTGCTTCCCTTCTCTCTATCAAGGCACTGAGGAGGGCTGAAGGACTACCTTATCATGCCACAGAATGCCACCAAAATCAATGGAATGGAAAGCTGGAGAAGAGCCACAGACCCTGGGCTGGGGAAAGTGGGCACTTAGGCCATGAAGTCATATACTCCCAGCTTGGGCCAGGCTGATCCCTTGGTGGCAGTAGTATATTTTGGGGACAGTCACTTTTACAAATAATATTTTCTTTCTCCTAGAAAGTGAATTATGTCAGAGCAGAGTGAGTAAGCTCAAGGAAGTGCTGAGCTTAGCACATAAACTATAAACAAAACAAATAAACAAGAGTGAGATGCGCTGACCTGGAGCAAAGAGATTTGCCAAATGTTTTCGACTATTACAAATCCCTGGCTCTCTATCCCTATGATTCTATTTTCATCCTTCCCCCTCTTTGGGGAGAAATTCACAGGAGCATTGCAAATGTTACTGTACAGCCTGAAAATCAGGAAGGAACCACAGAAGTAACAGATTCATTTCCATAGTAATAGGCTCGGAACCATCCCGGCTTGCCAATAGAATGAGTTGATGTGATTCATTCTAGCAAATATATCTACAATTTTAAAATGTGAATGGTACAAAGAAGTCAATCTGAGGGGCCAGAAAAATAGCTGGCTCGGAAATTCAGGGTGGGTTCCAAGGCCTAACAAACAACCCAAAACAATTTTAACACAAACCTAAAAGAAAGCAGCAGGCTTTTTCTGCTTGAAGGGAGTGATTCATCATCTCATGGTGACCTACAAAGCCCTCACCCCCTGAGGCAAACGTCCCCTTTGAAAACTTCATTATTAAATCCAGCTGGGTCCATATGACAACTCAGAGTCATAGCAGCCGAGTGGAGCATGCCGGCCGGAGCTGCCCCAGGAGGGATGTGACAGAGCCAGCTTTTTCTGTTCAACGTCCAGCATCTCAGCCACTCTTGCTTCCCCTTAGCAAGTCATGGCCCGTGTTGAAAGGAATTAAGATAAAGTTTCAGTTTTTCATTCATTCATGCATGCAATTAATCAACAGTTATTGCGTGCCTTCCATTTCGTGGGTGTGGTCTTAAGCACTGAGGATCCCAGAGGACTGAGAAGGGGCACTTGTCCTTGCAGAATTCGCATTCTGCTGTGGCATAGAGATGTGTAACAAACTACGACAATGTGGACACGCTAAAACAGGATTAGGTACAAGGTGTCGTGAGATCTCAGGGGGAGAGCGGCTACCTCAATCTGGGGTGACTTTGAGCTGCATTTTAGAAGATGAGTGAGATTCTGCTAAGGGGAAATTCTTAACAGAGAAATTCCAAACTGCATTTCAAATATGCGAGGGTGTGAAAAGGATGGCATGGACAGGGAACATCAGGGATTTTGTGTGGTGGGTTGGGTGTGTAGAAAGAGAGCTGTGTGTGGTTGGCAAAGCATATAAGATTCTGCTCGTGCAGGACCTTAAACTCTACTCAAGTGTTTGATCTTGATCCATTATGTGAAGTGCACTGGGCACACACTGATGGCTCTTTGGCCAGCAAGGCCATGATTATCTCTATAGTTAAGGAAGACAGCCCTTGCAGCAAATCTGGAGGTAGGGAGACCAGATAGGGAGGTCTCCGCAAGAGGCAAAGCAAGAGGTGATAAACGTGTTAACTAAGACGGCAGCAGTGCACGTAAGGAAGGGAGATGCAGATAAGACATGCTTGGGAATTTGGAATCATCAGAGCTTGGTGACAGGCTGGAGATGGAGCAAGAGGGAGATGGTAGAGCACAGGATGACAAGGCTTACCTTGAGTGACAGAGTGGATGATACTACAGATAATGTCTGTGCAAAATGTGTTGCGTCAGAGGAAGAGCATCTCTGATGGCAGAATAAGTGAGTGGCTTGAAAGCTAAACATCCAGCCCCTCACTACAAAGAATTATCTGGCCCAAAATATCAACAATGCTGAGGTTGAGAAACTTCATTTTAACCTGAGGAATGCAATCTAGTTAAAATAAGATGCTTCTGGAAAGTCTGAGGCTATGCTTGGAACATCTAAAGAAAATTCTGTGAGATGAATCCTTACGGTTCCCTCTGAGCCTCTTTCATTTGTCTCATTTTGGGATTTGAGGCTTTGTGGAAATGGAAGTGCAGGCTTGAGGAGAGGCTGAGAAATAATACTTGGCCAAACAATACTCGGCCATCATCTTTGAGGGATCTGTGAATGTTTCCCCTGCAAATCAGGCTTGGGCTGCCTCCCATGGTGCTGTCTAGATAGACGGTATGAAGTTGAGAACATCTCCCAAGATATATCAAGCTTGGAAAAATTGGTCTCATATTCTGTCAAGTTCTCCAGGATCGAAATCCCATAGCTACTGAGAGCGGATCCTGGTACTTGATATCCTAACCAGAAGCCCAGGTCCTACTTGTGGAGTGTCCCTTACTGACTGATAATGTCTCCTTAGTCATAGCCTACATTCTTATTTACACAGGGGTTTATTTCTAGACTAAGATATTGTTCTGCTGATTTCACTGATTTCAATACTATAGTTTTTTAAAATGTTCTAATATTCTGTTGAACAAGTCTTATTATTCTTTCTAAGGAGACTCAACCAAAATTTTTTTCTTCTTCATATTCTCAAGTTTTTATTCTTCCAGATAGAATTAGAATACATCTGTTATGTCATTAAAAATTCCACGGGAATTTTGATTCAGATTGCATTAACCTATGCATTAACTTGAAAAAAATCCCATATCTTTACTATATTTATTTTGTTTCCTGAAAGCATGATATGCTTCTTCAGTTAACCAATGCTTATTTTAGTTCTTAGGAGTTTAGTTTAATTTATATCAATTCTGTGTATTTCTTATTAAGGGTTTTCCTGTGTGCTTCATATTTTTGTTGTTATTAAAAATGAAATCTTTTTCCATATTCTGACTGGTTTTTTGCTATATAAGAAAAACCAACTTTGTAATATTTATGTTGTATTTGGCTACTTTGCTGAATTCTAATTTTAATTCTAGTGTTATTTCTAGTGATTTTCTTGACAACTGTATCTTGTTTTACTTGTTCCTCTTGTTTTTATTTCATCAAATTGCCTAGAACTTTTAGAAGAATGCTATATAATTATGATGCTCTTGATTTTTTATTAATTTGACTAATGACTTGTTTTGTTTCTGGTTTTGGTGGGAATGCTTTACATGCATCCCCTTTGGCTGGATTGATTTTCCCCACTTCCTGGTGAAAATCTGATTTTCTGTCATGGGGACTGAATTATGATATAAATATTACACTCATGCCATGTGGCCACCAGAACTGTGTCTAAGAGCTGTAGTACAAGAACAAAATACTATGAAGGGAACAAAATTACCTTTAAAAGAAGAGACCTGAGGGGCTGGCCCCGTGGCCGAGTGGTTAAGTTCGCGCGCTCCGCTGCAGGCGGCCCAGTGTTTCGTTAGTTCGAATCCTGGGCGCGGACATGGCACTGCTCATCAGACCACGCTGAGGCAGCGTCCCACATGCCACAACTAGAAGAACCCACAACGAAGAATACACAACTATGTACCGGGGGGCTTTGGGGAGAAAAAGGAAAAAATAAAAAATCTTTAAAAAAAAAAAAAAAAAAAAAAGAAGAGACCTGAGAAGAAGAATTAGATCTTCCAGAAATGTACTCACTGAGGCCGGGTTTGGTCCAGCCGTCCAATCATTAGAGTTCATGCTTGACTCCATCTGAGTACAAAGCAACACATAACTAGTTCCACAACATTGTTAACTTAGATTCTGAACTAGTTGAGGGGATGCTACAAATTTCAATTGTTAATACACTTGGAAACACACTGGCCACAAAAATACTTATTTCCCAAAAATAATGAGCTCAGCAAGCTATCTAAAATAGGAGTAGGATGCCCATATAATGCCTGCTGTGTCTCAGAAGTCAATTGAATTCTACAAAGGGCACCAATTATTACGAAAATGACACATACGATATCTTTCAATTTCAATAATATATGCTTAACATTCTTTTTAAGAGGCCGTTCATTTGGAATCATCACCCAGATGTGAGAAAGGATGTGACTTGATTGGTAATGTCACATTTCTTTGCAGGACACTGAGTCTCTTGGACAATATGAATACTTGAAAATCTGTGACTATACAAACTTGAGAATTGAAGGCTGATTTGTCACCAACTATCCTCTCTCTTTATTAATTCAACATGTCCCTAGAGAATTTGTTTCTGTCTCGCAAGCTCAGCACTTCCTTATGTTTAATGAAAGATTAGGTTTCTAAAAAATAGCTGAGCAGGTTAAAATGGAATCAGCTTACAAGTCCTGATGCAACCATTCCCAAATTCTCACTCAAACACTTGTGAAAGAGCAAAAAACAATAAACACTGAAATTAGACCAGAATCTTGAAGGAATTCACAACTGAAGGCCTGTGGGTTGGGTTAACAAACATCATAGGAGGCCTCGTGTAGGTCCATTAAGCTTCCTCCTCTAGAGTATGAAAGGAAGGAGGACAGGGCTTTGGAAAACCCTCAGCATGTCCCTCAGGCCCTGAGAGCCACAGACAGAACCAACAGCAAAGCTGGGTTTTGAGCAGCAAAACCTTTGTTTTGAGGCAGGAAGTGGGGGTGTGGGTGGAGCCGGTAAGGGTTGTTAGCTCCTCCCCACCTTCATTCCACCTGTGTCTCTTTCTCTGCCCACACAGAGCCTGTAACTCCCGGATAACACTCTGCTCCCAAGTGGAGGAGGACTGGTGAGCTTCCTGGGAGGAGCGTTCTCACTTGCAGAGAAGGTGTGCCAAAGAGAAGACCAGAATGTGCTGGGCACAGGCTTTTCCTGTACTCTACCATGTCTGTGTTTCAGGGAACCAGGAAATAAGGCCATGAGAAGACCCCATCTCAGTCCAGCAGAACCTTATTAGATGAACATTTGCTAAAACAAAAACAAAATCCTGGAAATTTGCAAGCGGCTCTGGAATTAAATGCACCCTCTAGACATGGATATATTAGGTGATTCTACCAGCACCCAAAGGGCCAGTGAGCAGAGCAGAGGATTCACCACATGTGCTGTCTGTTGATAAACATTAGTCCTGCATACATTTCCTCCTGTTCAAGGATAAAAAATAGAAAACAAAAATACCATAGAAACCTATAGAAAATTACTCCAACACAACGTAAAGAGAACATAACTGTGAGTACTCAGAGTAAGTATATATATTTGAAATTTATTTCCTAAAGAAAACAGAAGGAAGTAAATTGAGCATTTGTGCAATATCAACAGGATACAAAAAGACCTTTATCTGGGAAATAAGGAGAGGGGCTGGAGAAGATAATATCATTCCAGGCCTCAAAAATCTCTATACGTAGTGTTCAAATCTAATGTCCAGCAAACAATCAAAAATAACGTAACACATGAAGAGACGACAGACATACCACAAGAACCAGTAGAAACAAGAGAGAACAGAAATAGACCTGCAGGGACTTCCATATTGAGGTTACAGTCTATGAAATAATGAGGCTTACAATGTTCATGGCAAAATAAACCAAGTTTGACAATTTCAGTAATGAATTGGAAACTATGAAAAATAACATAGATATAGCAAATTTAAAAAAATAAAGAATAAATTAAAAAATATAATAACCCCAAATTAAAAACTCAATGAATGAGTTTAACAGCAGCTGATGAAAGGATCTGTGAACTGAAATATAGGTCAGAATAAATACTCCAGAATGAAACAGGTAGAAGTAGGAGAGTATAAGAGACATAACAGATACAGTGAGAAGATCTGACATAAGGTCAATTCCAGAGTTTGAAGAAGGAGAGAAGAGAGAGAATGGGGCAGAGGCAAGATGTGAGGATGTGGAGGAGGAGACATGCAATCCGTGGTTTGTAAAAGCCCAGCAAAGTCCAAGGAAGACGCATAAAAAGGAATCCACAACTAGACATGTCAGAGTCAAACTGCAAAATTCAAAGACAAAGTGAAACTCCCAAAGGATCCAGAAAAAAAATGAGATTATCCTCAAAGAAGCAGTAGATAGACTGATAACTGACCGATTACCCTCAAAGAAATAATATTCAGACAAAGAGCAGTCTTCTCAGTAACAACAGAATCAAGAAGATGACAAAATAATATTGTTATATCGAGGATGAGGAAGGAACTATTTGCCTAGAAATTTATTTCAAAAATAAGAGGCATAACTATCAGAAATTAAAAGACCAAATTATAATTATTGAACTCTACATAATCATACATTTATAAGACCCAAGAGACTCAGATTCAATAGGATGAATGAAATTCAGTCAAACTCAGTGGCTTCTCTACAGCCAATACTAAAATGCAAAGAAAAAAATTCCACAACATACAGCTTCGCTCTCTTCCTCTCCCTCCCAGAGCCTCCCCATACTTATCTTTTATAAAATGTCAAGAAATAATGCTAACAAAAAATGTATGGAACTTTTATGGAAAAGAGTGAGAATCTCTACTGAAATTTATAAAGGAAAATAAATATTTAGAGAGCCATTCCACCTTCCTGAATGGCAAAAGCCTATATATTAAAGGTGTCAGTCCTTAAAGTAATTTAATAAACATCCAATGATATTTATTTTGGAATTAGGAAAAAAGATTCTAAAGTTCATATGAAAAATAAACAGGGAAGATTAATGTGGGAGAACTGTATCTCGAGATATTAAAGCATATAGTATAATTCAGAATAACTGACACCATGTGGTAACAGCGAAATAATCAACATACATATCCAGGGCACAGGATAGGCCTAGACATATATAAGGCATTTTAGGGTATTTGATTCTCTGGGAAAAAAATCAAATGAAATCCTCATCATGTAAATGAAGGTAAGTTCTAGAAGGATTGAAGAATTTACTGTTACTAAATCAAGCTGTAGACCATAAAAATTAGAAGGATAGGCAACTTAAATTCATCACTAGATGGAGAAAGACTTTTTAATCATAAAAGTGATGGAGTAAATAACAAAATAAAAAATGTCTATACTTGTCAGCTTTAAAAGTTTTAAACTTTACCATGTCAAAAACATGAGAAACAAAATGAAAACACAAGGGAAAATTGCCAAATATTTTCCACTATTGTGGCAGACAAACGTTTAACATTCTGAGTACTGAAGTTTTTATAGACCAAAAAATAAAAAACAGTTGCTTTTGCAGATCAATAAGTAAAGCAGTTAAGGTCACAGAAAAGAAAATACAAATAGCTATGGTTCCTCTTAAAAAATAGCAAATATAAATGAGAAACTTTAAAAAATCTATCAAATTGGTAAACCTTAAAAAGAAATCTAGTGTTTAATGCTGTGAAATGGACACTCTCAACAGCTGCTGGGGGCACTGTTCCTGGTGCAACGTCTCTGGCATGTTCTGTTAATCATTAGTATAAATTCTTTATGCCGTGGAGTTTGGCAGCAGGTAAGCATAACTTTCCATTTTCCAGGCTTTGGAAAGTGCAGTTCAGATGCAGATAATATATTTCCGGGGTCAGGAGTCAGCGGGCAGTGAGGGGAGTCTCAGATACTGATCCAGAGACTTGGATCATGTGGGCAGCTGTTTACAGGATTTAGAATTCAGGGGAATACAGGAGGTCACTGGAGTTCCAACGCCCAGGACAGCAGGCACAGGTGAAGGTCAGGTTAAGATCAATGGGCACAGAGTGTCAGTTAGGCAAGATGAGCAAGCTCCAGAGATCTGCTGCACAACATTGTACCTGGAGTCAACAATATTGTGTGTACACTAAAAATTTCTTACAAAGGTAGATCTCATGTTAAGTGTTCTTACCACAATAAAAAAAAAACACCTTGGTCTGGAGCCAGGAAGACAGCACATAACGATGGCAGTTAAGGCCTGACTGAAGAGCTCATGCGCTGATTCAACAAACAACGCAGAACAGGAGCTCTAGGCCAGGCACCGTGTAAGTGCTGGGAATATGGTGGTGACAAGACTGATGAGGCCTAGCACCAAGGAGCTCATGGTGTCATGGGGAAGACTGGGAAATCAAATAGACAACAAACAAATGGGCAACCCACAAAATAATGCAAGTTTTCATGAGTGTAATGAAGGAAATAAACATGGCATGGAGACAGAGTTAGGGTTTGGGCCCTAATTTACAGAGTGAAGCAGAAAGCAAGGAGGAGAGGTTTGGTAGCAGCCCAGGTAAGGGCTGGGTTGCTCAGGTGGTAAATGGGTGCACGGTGTGTCTTTTTGCAGAAAGAAATGGCTGCGTGTGCTTTTGAAGTCCGCAGCTCTGCTGTGTCCTGCCTTCGTGCATCTGGATGGGGAGGAGTATGGCCTGCTTCAGGTGATAGTGGAAGGCCAGCCTGGTGCTGCCTTGCCTTTTTGCTGTTTGCTTCCACCCTGGGCCAGGCCTGGCTGACTGGGAGGAATGGGGGGCCGAGATAAGGGTGTGGTGTGCGTGCATGCTTCTTCTGGCCTTTTCTGCTTAGAATAATTGAACATTAAAGTGATTGTTCCACTTCATAAAGTATGGTCCAGGGAGGCACTGTGCAAATTGCCAAATCAATTTATTTTTAAACAGAAGTGAGGTTTAAAAAAGAAAAACAACTTAATGAAGACTTGATGTGTTTCATCGCAAGGACCTTTAGAACGCTGCACTTCTCTCGCTGGGAAGCCCACATGGTCCATTCTTACGTGGCAGACCACAATGATAAGCTGGGGAGGGGATGGCGGGATTTGAATGGCAGTGTTCTTTTTCTCTCTTGCAAAGGTTAGTGATCCTCCGTGAATAATATGAAGAGCACCACGCAGGTGCATATTCAACATCAGCAGAATAATGTGGTGCGTGAGAACCTGGTTTGGAGTCAGAAAAAGACCTAGATTCCAACTTCAGTTCTTCCACTGTGTGATTTTGGGGCAAATTACTTAACTTCCGGGCCTCAATTTCCTCCTCTCTAAAGAGCAATTATACTTACTTTGCCAGATCTTGCTGAGAATTAAATGACTTGGTAATAACAACACTAGCTCGCCTGTACGAGGTACCTATTATGTACCAGGCAGTGTTTAGCATTCTATCTGTGAATTCTGAGACGTAAATATCCCTATGAGGTAAAAACGATTCAATTCCCATTTTAGAGCTCACATATGTAACGTGTCAAGCACATTTGCTGGTTCTTCTATTAGTCTATAAGATGACTTGTCATGCTCATATTTTGTATTCAAAAGTGTTAGATCTGATGACATTCTGTCCCCAGAGAGAAAAGACAGAAAAAATGTGTGTGCATGAGTGAGCGTGTGCGTGAGTGCATGTGAGTGTGCAGACAGTGTGAAAATTGCTCTTTGGAGTTAGAAATGTTTCCTATACCAGATTATTGTGGGTTTTAGGTCTAGGCTTGGAATTATTGTTCTAATCATTTTTACATGGTTTAGTGACCCTTCAGATACATGATTTTTCTTGGCTTCTCACTTCATATCAGCAGTTAACTCTGATCGAATCCCGGTTTCTGTCTCACTTACTGACCCTCTTTGTCCCCAACCACCCCCCAAAGTTATCCCATTTTGGGCCCCAGTCTCCCACAAATTGGAGCTTTAGGTGTCGCAAATCTGGACTTTTCTCCTATACTTACACCATTTAAATTTTTTAAAATCATGTTGGGGGCCGGCCCCATAGCCGAGTGGTTAAGTTCGCGCGCTCCGCTTTGGCAGCCCAGGGTTTCGCCAGTTCGGATCTTGGGCACGGACATGGCACCACTCATCAAGCCATGCTGAGGCAGCATCCCACATACTACGACTAGAAGGATCCACAACTAAAAATATACAACTGTGTACTGGGGGGCTTTGGAGAGAAAAAGGAAAAATAAAATCTTTAAAAAAAAAATCATGTTGTTTTATTTTGGAATTATCTTTCTTCCAATTTAAACCCAATCACAGAGCATAGAGTTTGGTCAAGAGTAGCTACTTTCAATGCCAAATGGAGACAGAACATTAATCAAAAAGTTAACATCAAAAGGTTTCTTAAGATCCTGGAGAAAGGCCAAACCTAAAGGTGACCTGGCAAGTTTGGCCAGGATTGGAAGACAAAAATTACTCTGTTTAATTTTCAAAGTTCTCAGATTTAGGAGAAAAGCAGACAGGTTAAAAGGACACTGTAAAGTGCACTGAAAAATAAATATAATGATGCATAAGCAGGCTGCTTTTTATTCAAAACTTTCTCTCCTGTGCCTGCCTTGGTATCTTTACCGCATCCTCAAGAAGGAGGGAAAGGCAAGCACGGAAATGTCCTCTTCATTCTCCATCTAAAAGGAAAATGAGCTGGGGGCTCCCACAGTGCTCAGCCCAGACTGCTTGAATTGATGATGCCAAGGCACATGTGTCCAGTCCCCAGTGAATTAACTGAGTCTTCTGATTCAAAGGAAATCAGGAGGTTTTAACTATACATATAAAGTATATATAGTAATTGGGAGACCCTCTGATTTACCAATCAATTCATAATTCATTAATTCAATACTTCATCATTGACTAATTCATTAATTCAATTAATTCAATAATTAATTATTAATTAATTGACATATATCCTTTAGGGGATCCAGCAACTTTGAGTTGTATGCTTTTAGGCTTCTTCATGTATAATTTCTGCATATTATATCTTATGACTTCTATATGATATTTAATTTTGAGTTTTCCATGGCATCAATCTGCCTTTACTTGTCAGACATAAATTCCTTAAGATAAAATCATGTATGTCAGGATAGGCATATGTTTCTCATACAAACCCACCAGTGATTCCTCCTTTGTACAAACACTCACTGGTTAAAAAAAAACAAACTGGCTGCTGATGAAGGCATTTTGTGTCTGACATCCTAGGCAATAATAACCCTCTAAATCTGTGCATCTCAGATTGAAGGAATGAAATTAGCCAGACATTCATCTGAACAGGATTGGGATAAAAAGACAGGCTACCCCATCTTTTCATCATATTTATGGTGCTTCAAGTTGCAAGCCAGATTTCCCCCAAAGTTACGTGGCGGACATTTGACATCACTGGGCTCCTTTTGTATAAGCATTCTGAAGGGCGTTGTGTAAGCAGGGGTATTGGTTAGGAGAGTGTAGGTTATGCTGTCGTAACAACCCAAAATACTCTGTTGATGACTTGAGTCACCCTCAGAGACACAGGTGACAGAGGTTCCATTAGCTTAGGATGCTGCTATATCAACAAGAGGCCTGAGGGTTTGCCATGGTGGGGAAAAATGTGCAGAGTCAAGCAGGAGCTCTTAAATGCTTCCAGCCCAGAAGTGACCCACATCAATTTTGCTCAAGTTTCATTATCTAAATCAAGCCTCAGGGCTACATCTAACTTTCAGGGGATAGGAAAGATATTCCCCCTATAGGCTAGAATTGGAGGAGATCAGGAAATATCGGTGAACATTAATAATGTCTACACGTGGGACATTTGTTGGTTTTGACTATTCAGCATCCACACCTAACAGGCAGGTAATCCAAGCTGGGCCAACCGGACCCTCTCTCTCTCCAGGATATTCAATCCACTGAATACTTGAGCCAGACAATCTCATATTTAGCCTGCAATACCAATGAACTAGCTGGGCCTGGAGATCAAGGTCTCTCCAGGGAGCTCGCTCTTGAGTGGAGTTATAAAAGAACAGAAAAAAGGGCTCATTCATTCTAGCAGCCCCCCTATGCTAACACTGTCAATTAGTTTCTGCACTCCAGTCCCCCTGAAACTACCCTTGCTTTCTGCCCCTTTTTTCTCAACCCGTTTCTTTAGCCTTTCCTATGAATTTCGAGGACTCCCAATACTCTCCCAATATATTCCTTTTCTGCTTGGTAAGAGTCCATTTTTGTTACTTGCACCCAAAATTTCACAAATAGAAAACAAAAGCTGAAAACCAAATGCCCAGCTGATGTGATTTGCCAGGTTCTATGAGATGTACCAATGGGTCTGGACTTGTAGGGAGAGATAGAGAAAAACACTAGGCTTGAAGCCAGGAAAACTGGGTTCCAGTCTCAGCTGTGTCACTCATCTTGGTGTGTGAACTTGAGCCAACACAAAAACTCATCTGTAAAATGAGGGTCTGGGACAAGTTGATCTTCAAAGTTCTTTCTGGTTCCAGTGGACCATGACTGTGTCATTTTGGGATTGCTGAGACAAGCACAAACCCTGTATGTTGGTCCCTGATTGAAACCGAAACCAGGCCCCACAGTTTGATAAATAACTTGTCAACTCAACGCATTTGCTTGGAATCACATTTGCCTAGGAAATCACGATTGCTTCTATTTTACATTTCAAATACGCAGAGATCCCGGCATCAGTCTGAGGACATGCCATCCACCTGGGACTTCAGGGAGGCATTCACTGCAAGTGATCATGCCTGTTCCTCATCTGGTTCTTATTTACCGTGTACTACATCCTTTAGTTTTTTTGAGATTAGGTGAAGTCCTTCACTTATATGTCAGCTTAGTATCCAAGAGGCAGAAGAACCTGACATTTCCAGAACATTGTGATATATTAATATCAATAAAAGTAATGATTACAAAAACTCTCAGCTCTCTGTCTCTGATTAGAAGAACCCCAGGAGCTGGGCAAAGAGAAAATCCTAAGCATTTCTCAGCAGGTGGGTACATGGACGAAAAATGAGATGACTTTCCCTGTGAATAAGTTTCACCTCTGATTAAAATTCTGCCTAGGATAAAAGGCTGATGCACTGAGATATGAATGAGTCACTAAATCAGAAGGGCCTCTCTGTACATATTATTCTTCCTGCCAAAGTAGACTCTCTCTTGTTCTTATATTTATGAAAAGGGGATTTTTCAGGATATCCTGCTCTGACCAAATCAGGATGAAGACCAATCTCTACAAGGGGCAATGGCGGCATTTTGTCTTTCTCACCCACGAAGGGGCTTCACCAAATCGCAGAAGACTATGGTCAGGGGGACCTCAGGGGCCTTTGGTTCCATAAGCTGTGGTCAAAGGGCAACCTCTGGCTGCAGATTTTTCTTCCTCTCTGTAAAGCTACCTGCGTGGAAAGGGCTCAGTCTAAGATCTTGACCACCCCAGGGTTGAACAAATATGCCCACATTTTAAAGTGGATTTCAGTGCATGTTAGTCCTCTGGGTGGGGTAAGAAAAGAAAGGCTTGAGTAGCTGAGCAGAAGAGAGATCCAGTTGCCCAGAGATTCCAGAAGGTCCTCACAAGCAGGGCCCCTCATGTGAAATCTGAGATTTTCTGCTGGGCACAGAGTCCTTATGGAATGTGACCAGCAAATGCTCCTATATAACCGTCTCAGCTGAGGATAACCGAGGCTGTGCCCTGTCAAACCAAAGCGCTTGGCAACTTGAGGGTATGATTGCTCTAGGACCCCAGGTTCCCAAGTGTTTCAATAGCAGTATACCTTTTTAATAGAGTTGCAACTCGTATACTTGCAGCAACTTAGAAACTGAGAAACCACCCACGCAAAATAGTGCTTGTTTGTGTTTGACATCGGAAATGTGGCTTAAAATGGTTTCTGTCTTTAATGCAAGGTAGGGAATTTTTAAAATTATTTACTTCTCCCCAGTTCTGGCTGTTTCTCAGCTAGGACTCACCCAGCAGATTAATTGAGTTCCTGCTGACCTTGGCAGGAGAGAGAGAACCCAAGAATTTGGCAGAACGGAAGCTATATCCATGCAACCCAAGAAGCAAGATGACTGACTCAGGGCGCAGCGGGTTTGGGGTTGGGAATTTTCCTCTGGATCCAGGAAACTAGTCTCCAATGATTCTGTTACGGCCTTAACTATGGACCTGGCAGCTCTGAGTTGTCTTTTTCAGTGTTTGGTTCCAGGACATCACCTTGTAAAAACAATCTGCACATGAGATTCCTACAGACTCAGCAGTTTCAGCACAGACTGGCTGGACAGCTGAGCCAACGCTGCGATGGAGCCAGAAGTCCTCAGAGGGAAGGCTTGGGGTGCTGAGCTGGGGGAAAGCCAGCACCTCACAAGTGGAGGCTTTCCAGGTGGA
This sequence comes from Equus quagga, assembly GCF_021613505.1. Classification (NCBI taxonomy): domain Eukaryota; kingdom Metazoa; phylum Chordata; class Mammalia; order Perissodactyla; family Equidae; genus Equus; species Equus quagga. Next base: position 25,263,824 of record NC_060273.1, on the reverse strand, counting down.
TGGGAGCAGCATCCGGCACAAACATTTGCAGACGAGGAACTGAGGAGTAGTTCCCATGAAAGGCTGATGCTGAGACCAGATGTGCACAATCCCCCAGGGCTACCTCACCCCATGTGGTGCTGCGGACAGAAAGGGGTGAGGTGATAAGAGCAATGGAGGGTTTGCCAGGCCAGGCGTGGAGGCTGGCTTCCATCAGTTCTGAATTCCAGTGGTAAGTCACTTGACTGTACTTTAGGGGAGCTCTCTGAGCCTTACTACACAAAGCCCTACAGCTACTCTTAGGATTCTGTGATGTAGCTTCTAAAGCTCCTCTAGTGGGGAATTATTCAAAAGATCAGAGGGTCAATAACCCCCTGGGGACAATGTTTCAACGGAGGAGATAAACAGTGCCCACTGCATAGGTACTAGTTACAGAATTCAGGGGCTGGCTTCCCTTTCTTATGAGAGAAAAGGATGATGGTAGCAGAGTTGCTTCCATCCCTCACTGCTACCTGAGTTGCAGAAGGTTTCAATGCACACTGTCCACTGGATCCTTATCACAGGCCTGTGAGGGGGCAAGTCAGGAATCCCTGTCTCTGGTTCACAGATGATAAAAACTGAAGTGCTGAGGCGAAGTGCCTGGCCTAAGATAACAACCAGTAAGGAGCAAAATTGGAATTCTTTAATTTGCCACACTGTTTCTCCAAAAACAAAGTTTATAAAATGTCGCCAACTCCTACTGAAGGATATGGAATCTATATGGAGTGTGGTGGCAACAGGACACTGGTGCATGATCACTTCTGTTGTTTAAGGCAAAGTCATAAAGGGATTAAGGTCTCCACTGCCCTGGGTCTCTAGGACAACTTTCAAGATGGCCTAACTTTTCTTCTCTTCATAGCCTTGATTCTCCATCATAGGCCCAAATCTCACCCTCTTACAGGTTCGAACTTCTCAGCACAATGAGAGACAAAGCAAGGATTAACTCTAAGCAACACTTGTACTTACTTCCTTAGAAATGAGGAAATAAATGAGGCCATGTCAATGGCACTTCCTTTTGAAGAGAGGTGAACCAATTAGGTTTTTGACAGTCTCTATCTCCCTTTCACTTCTCCCCCTCAAAAGGATCACATAAAGCTGTGAAACCAAATGTCTAAGAATAGGGACACAGCCTGGGGGATGTCGAGTAGCTACAAAAAGGTATAGGTAAGAAACAGCAATCTGACCAAGAGGTGGAGCAGGCCCAGAGGCCAAGTGCTACCTTTAGGAGACCACGCTTGGGATTCCCAGGGCATAGGCCTTTCCAGACCCCTCCTCCCACCCTCCGGAAGTAGGGGCACCACTGTCACTGCACATGTGCAGCAACACACATCTAGTAGCTAAAAAGATGGGACCTAAATTCCACCAATTCTAGGGATGAATTAAAGCGACAGTGCAATAGCATTTTTCCTCCTCCCACTATCCCTTCACCTCCACCCCGAGCCCAGCGGATCCCAAGACTATCTCCACAGTGAATTTCCCAGGAAATCAATGCTAAGGAAGGGCTATTTTCTTAAGAGGGGATGTGACACCTGAGCCAAGATTGGAAATGGGTTTCAAGAGCCCGAAGTGTTGTGCTCATTAAGGCTGCCTAGGACAGCAGTATAAGAAAGAGAATCTTGAGTCTGTACTAGAGGTACAAACGTATCTGGTAGTCAGTCAAGCATTCTCAGTTCAGGAGAGGAGAGATGACCTGGGAGGTAAAATGCAGATTCCTTCTCCAGAGGAGACGGTGAATCATCTTCAGCCAAGCAGAGGATAGGGTTGAAGCAAATGGGAATTTTTTAAACATCAAGAGAAGAGTTGGACACAGCAGACAGAGGAGGAAAGAAAGGCTCAGGGGAGCCACTGAGTTTTTTTAGCCTGGGCCATGGGAAGCCTCTGAAGTGGTACCACCCTGGTCTCTGAGGACAGCCAGGGTCCTTCTCAGACTGTGAGGGCCTCTTCCAAGGAGGCAGGGACAAAAATTTCCATTTCCAACCTTACACCCAGCAGAGATGGCAAAAACCAACACATGCACTCTAAAGATAATGGACATCACATCGAAGAGAGAAAATCAAGCTTGCTCACAAGGTGCTTCCCTGAGATTTGGAAACCTCGAGCCTGGAGCAGCAGAAGCAGAGTGCTTCATCTCTTCAGGGGCTTTCACTGGAATTGTCTCATGAGCCAATGGTACAGTTGGGACTGGGATGGAGAGCTGGGGAACTTTAAAAACCCCAGGATCTGAAAATCCAGCTTTCAAAGCAAATGCATGTAGGGTCGATGGCACATATTGCAAAGTGATTTATTGGATTCCTCAATTTGCTCCAGATTCCTCACTTAGAAAATGTGGATAATAATTCCTGGCTTACCCAGAAGATAGGGATAGTGTAAGGAGCAAACTGAATAATGCATAGACTAGTGCTTTGCAAAGTATGTATACAAATATATCTTCTTAGCACCATCCTCACCAATATTAAAACACCAATATTAAAACAAATGTGCTGCCTGGGTGAGTTATTTTCATGAGGACCTGAGAAAGAAGCATCTTTTGCCATCTTTGTCCAGCTGAAGACTCTCAAATGTTGGGAGGTGACATCCTGAGGAAACTATTCCATTTGAAACAATATGTCTGTAGGAGTCAGGACATCTCAAAATGGAGCCGAACCAAGACTGAAATCAAGCAAATATGTTAACATCTCTGAGCCTCAAGATTCTTCATCTGTAAAATGGGAACAATAATTTGGCTCTTGTAGGGTTTAGGGTTTCCAACAATTACAGGAGGTGGTGTATGTAGGCTGCTTTCCTCACCAGCAGAACTGAAGTGTGTCAAGGTTTTTGCTCCTTGGTTGGTTTTTGCATACAAGCTCTCAAATGGGAACATCTGGAGAGACAGTTGGCCCTAGGCCTGAAATTCTTGAACAAGGTGTGGGGAACAAAGACCCCCTCACCTTCCCAGGCAGAAATGCACATCCCCAGAAAGGAGAGGGCCAACCTGAACCAGCCTAGACCAAGGACATTGGCTGAGAGTCACCATCAAGGGCTCATTCTTGCTGTCCATATGACGCTCAATCCAGGCCCCAGACGCTTGGAATTCCATCCATCTCTAAGGTCAAGCTCAGTCTTCCCTCCTTTGTGAGATATTCCCAGACCTCCTCAGTTGGAATTTCCATGGTTTCTCTAGTTCTCCCACTTTTTTCTTGTCCCACATATAGCGGGACAAATTGTTTTTTGACCATGAAAAGATTGTTTTATTCCAAGAAAATATTCTCAACAGAGAACACTGTCTTAAACAAATTTACCATTAAGAAATCAACATGAGCACAAAAAGAATAGAAATTACTGAAAAACTAAAGATTTCTTTTGAACAATTCACACATTCAAAATTTAATAATAAACTGTGCAAGGACAAATGTCTTTCCTATTGTAATAACCCATATATGTACAGGTTGTACTATTCCACATGAAAAAACTTGCCTCCTATGGCAATTTTATGTTTATATAAACATACAGTTTGCCACAGTTTCTTTTTTGTGTGCACCTTGGATTGGTCTATGAGACTTTGGAGAACAAGGAATATGTATTTTCATCCTTGTGTCCTTTACACTGCTCCATAATGATATCTGCTTTTTAAATGAAATATATTTCCAGTTCTTATGTCATCATTCATCTAAAGCCAATCCTATAAATATGCAATGAGGGCTGCGTTTGCCATCACCATCTAATGCCTGGATGCTGCAATACTTCTTAACAGACTTCTTGTCTTCGGACTGGCCTCCCCAATTCATCTGCTTTAAATGCCATTTTAAAATACGTTATTCAAATTTCCCACTCAAAATCTTTTAAAGGCTTCACACTGCCTACGTGATGAGGTAAAAACTTCAAAATCTTAAAGGTAAGGCTCTCCACCAGCTGGCTCCAATCCAGCTATTTGAACTTATTTAACCCATACATTCCCAAACCAGTGAGGCTGGGTGCCTCATTCATTTACTCATTCATTCATTCATCAAGCATGGGTTGAGCGCCTACTATGTTCAGTCATTGTGTTAGGTGGTAGGGGTGTATATATATAAAAAGACCCTGTCCCTGATCTCAATGCAGTTGCCATCCAGTGGGGTGGAAGAAAGTAAAGGGCCTATTACAATTCTAAGTGGTAAGAAATACGGGGAGGGCAGGGGAGCTAGTGCCCAAGTTGACCTGAGGGAGTCAGGGGAGGGTTGGCAGAAAAGGAACAGAGGCAGAGTGGTTTTCCCAGAAAACCCCATGCAGTGGGGTAAAGAGAGGACATTTGAGACAGAGAGGGCATTGAGATATTCGTCAGAAAAACCGTGGAAGTCATGAAACATGGTATAAACCTACAAGTGGTTCGAGAAGACCTAGTTGGAGCTGAACTCAAACTAAAAGGGATCCCTGAGGTGTGTGAAGTGGTATTTATTGCCTATGTCCGTATTTCTCAACTGTGTCCTTGAATCCAGTTCTGAGAGGCATCAAGCAGATGCCCACGAGGACAAAAAAAAACTTCTAAAAAGTGTTCTGTGGTCAAAAAAGTTCCCAAAGTAAATATATGCTCTCCTCTTCCTTGGAAAGTTATCATGTTTATAAGTATATTAAAGGTTCTCCTAAATCTTGCAATAAAACAAGGTGTTTAAAGTGTCCCAAATTTATTTATCCAAGGAAAGTGACACCACCATGTATTTCACGCAGAATGGGACCCGAGGATGACCGCAGTTTGGAAACACTGGTCTGTACTTCCACCCTACTCATTAGGCACACCTGGCCTGGCCTGCAAGTGAAATCATGGACTTCTGGGACAAACGCACTTGGTTTTGAATCTTGTCTCCATCACTTCCTTACTGTTTGACCTCAGTCAAGTTACTTAACATCTTTGATGGACAGTTTCCTCATCTGTAAATTGGGTATCTTAACCAATAGACCACCATTTTTATATACGCATATTTTTATGTTTTTTTTATATATTTTGTTTGTCTTCTTTTGTTTTTGCCAACACATCAAACAACTTTTGCCACTTAATTCCAGGCCTAAGAAATGGGTAATTGTTAGAGCCTTTTCTTGATTTTCGGCCCAGCCATGGCTGCTGTTCTGTGTGGGTAACCAGCGGACTTCACACCGCATGATGCAGAGAAGATGCTCTCTATAGCATCTGTTCTCTCTGACAGAAAAAGCCCACAGCCAACCTCAGAACAATTACTTCTGTGTTCTGTTGATACTTGCTTTTATTTGGCTCTTTGGATCTCTCAGGCCTTATAAAAACACAAACATAATCAATGGCTTCAAACTAGAGCTAGCTTGAAGAAAGAATGCATTTTATTTGGGAAATGGTCGCTCCCTTGTGCACTTGTGATTAGAGGAGGAAGAAAACATGTGCGATTCATCCAATTAACCTCAACGGCGTGTCATTCAAGCAAGGTCCAGACAGAAAATGCACTCCATTATTCCAATTCCTTCATTAAATCAATTCCGTCTGCAGCGCACTCGTCCCTGCCTTCCTTGTGATCCTAAGGGGCAGACACTGTGATTACCTAATTTAAATAAAGAGCTAGCTCATTGTTTTTTTTTGGGTGCCAAGAAGATTTAGAGCAATGACCTGGCTCAGGGATAATGTTCTCATATAATTTTCAGATTCTATGAAAAATTAGAAAGTACACATAGGAACATTCACATCCCTCCTGGAGAGAGCCAGACAGAGATGCACACATTTTTTTAGAGGTCACAAAAGACACCGCCTGCTCCCCCAATGACCATTTGATTTCTAAAAGTCACCAGTGTTAGCACTGTCTTTGATGAGTCTGTAGCCAGAAGCACACAGCCTAAGGCTGGCATTTCAGGGGTTTTTTGCAGGGGTTGGTAGAATTCACCCAACACCTCAGAACCTGCTTTGCGAGACACAGAATATGTTTTCTTGGTGGGAGGTATGAAATTAAACAATCTGAAAATGTTCCATATAATGCTTAATACACACAAAAGAATGTATGTATATTACTTGAGAAGCTATGAAGCATAATATAACCAACACCTGTGAACGCATTATATATCTTAGGAACCAGAATACCACCAATACTCTTGAATTGACCTATGGGGTCTTCGCAGTACCATCCTCTTGCAAACTATCTCAGATAAAACAATATTTGAAGTTCATGTTTCTAATTCCTTGCTTTTAAATAGCTCTACCTTACTTTGTCTTTCTCTATGTAACATTTCTTTTTTTCTCTGTCTGCCTTCATGATTTCTTTTTACATTGTGTTTTCAGCAGTTTGACTATAATGTATTTACTTTCAAATAATACAATGCTACATTACACATACTACAATGACCTGAAAACAGTATCCTCCCAGTTCTTCCCTCTTATCTTTTTTTCTATTGTTGTCATACATTTGGCTTCACATGTGCTACAAACACACAGTATCTTACAACTGTTTTTGTTTTAAAAGGTCAATTATTGGGGCTGGCCCAGTGGAGCAGTTAAGTTGGCATGTTCTGCTTCAGCAGCGTGGGGTTCGCCAGTTTGGATTCCGGGTGCGAACCTACGCACTGCTTGTCAAGCCATGCTGTGGCAGGCGTCCCACATAAAATAGAGGAAGATGGGCATGGATGATAGCCCAGGGCCATTTTTCCTCAGCAAAAGGAGGAGGATTGGTGGCAGATGTCAGCTCAGGGCTAATCTTCCTCAAAAAAAAAAAGGTCGATTATTTTTTTTAGAGTGATTTAAAAATTAAATTTATATTCACGTGCACTTCAACTATTCCTGGAAATCTTCATTTCTTTATGTAGATCCAAATTTCTCTCATTATCTTATTTGTTCTGCTTTAAGAATGTCCTTTGCCATTTCTTATAGTGCAGGTCTGCTTGGTTATGAATTCTCAAGGTCATTTTTGTCTGGAAGAGTCATTATATTGCCTTTAGTTTCAAAAAGTACTTTCACTGGGTTTAGAATTCTGGATTTACAGATTTCTTTTCCGTGAGCATTTTAAAGATATCTGTTCATCTTTTTTGATCTGCATAGTTTCTGACAAGAAGCCTGTTGTGATTCTTATCTTTTGAACGATGTATCTAGGGGCAGAGTGTGTGTGTATGTGTGTGCATGACTTTGGTATTTTTCCTCCTGGGGTTTGTGTCAGTTGTCCATTTATTGCCTCTCAGCTCTGAGCGCACCCTTCAATATGTGCTCTGTGATAAACAATGGAATTCCTGTGAGCACTTCTCCTTTAACGTGAGTAAAGCACAATGTTAAGCTTTCTCAGCACAGGGTGCTGAAGAAATAATGGAGGAGGACGAGGCTTCCTGCAATTTCTGGTGTGGGCCAGTAGGGGTCAGCGTATTGCTGTGAGGCCTTCTGGTAGGAACTGCCCCAGCCATGGCTCAGAGTGAGGCCCCTCTGTGACCTTGCAGCTCTGGCTTGGGAATAACCTTTCTGCATCCCTCTCAACGGGGAAGCCAAACTTCCACATGCCTGCATGCAGCTGCCTGCCTGGACTCCCTCAGCAAGACTCTGCACAGTTTGCGTATAACTGCGTGTGTCTCAGATGGTTACACACCAGACAGTCATCCTCCTGCAAGCCCTCCTACCCACCGGGCATACCCCACGAGCTCTGACAGCCTTTTGCCCCAGCCAGCACCCACTGTATGCCTGTTCCCTAGCCTGCACTCTGGAAGGTTACCTGCTGTTTTCCCCAGTCTCCAGACCAGCTCTGTGCTAGCCACGCTAATAAACTTCTCTGCTACCCAGGGTCTGGACCACATCTTCTCCAATGAGATCTAAACCCCTTCCACATTGGTACTTCTTTGGGTATTTTTTCTCAGCCCTAGGTATCAGATAGTGTTTCATTATATCTTATAGCTACTCTTTTACCATAACTAATAATGCTTTATATCAAACTTCCCCTGTTTAAGTTACTGTGTGGTTTCTACCTCCTAATTAGACTCATACTATTACAGGGTTCTCTGAGCTTCTTGGATCTGCAGTTTGATGTCTTAGATTATTTTTAGAAAATGCTTGGCTTTATCTCTTCAACTAGTTCTGTCTCTCTCTCTCTTTCTAGTACTTCTGGCATTCCAGCTGCATGCAATTTGGATTGTTTGATATTGGCCTATTGTGCTTCGATGCTCTGTTCTGTTTTTATAATCAGTTTGACTCTTTTCTTTTTAGTTTGTGTTTCATTTTTGGGTAATTTCTGTTGATCTATCTTCAAATTCACAAATTCCTCCCTTGGCTGTATTAAGTCTACTGATAAACCCATCAAAACCATTCTTCATCTTTGTGATCACATCTTTTATTTCCAGCATTTGCATTAGACTCTTTCTTATAGCTTCCATCTCTTAGCTGAAATTCCCCATCCGTTCATGCATGTTGGCAGTCTTTTCCATTATGATTAACATGTTAATCATAATTATTGGTTTATTGAAGCATAACTGACATACAATATCCTATTAGTTTCAGGTGTACATTATAGTGATTTTTATACTATAGTGATATTTATATACATTACGAAATGATCACCATGATAGATCTAGTTACCATCTGTCACCATACCAAGTTATTACAATATTATTAACTATATTCCCTAAGCTGTACATTACATCCCCATGACTTATTCATAACTGGAGGTTTGTACCTCTTAATCCCCTTCATCTATTTCATCCGCCCCGCAACCCTTCCCCACCCTGGTAACCACCAGTTTGTTTCCTGTATCTATGAGTCTGCTTCTGTTTTGTTTTGTTTGTTCATTTGTTTTTTAGATTCCATATGCATGTGAAATTACACGGTATTTGTCTTTTTCTGTCTGACTTATTCCACTTAACATAACACCCTCTAGGTCCATCCATGTTGCCGCAAATGGCAAGCTTTTATTCTTTTTTACGACTGAGAAATATTCTGTTGTGTATATATACACTACATTTTCTTTACCCATTCATCTATCAATGGACGCTTAGGTTGCTTTCATATCTTGGCTATTATAAATAATGCTGAAATTAATATAGGGGTGTATATATCTCTTCAAATTAGTGTTTTTGTTTTCTTCAGATAAATACACAGAAATGGAATTGCTGGATTATATGGTAGTTCTATTTTTAATTTACCTCACATCCGTCAGAATGGCTATCATCAAAAAGACAAAAATAACCAGTGTTGGCGAGGATGTGGAGAAAAGGGAGCCCTTGCACCCTGTTAGTGGAAATGTAAATTGGTGCAGTCACTACGGAAAACACTATGTAGGTTCCTCAGAAATAATCATAGTTATTTTAAATTCCCTGTCTGATAGTTCCAACATCTTGGTCATCACTGAGTCTGGTTCTGTTGGTTACTTTGACTCCTGACAGTGGGATGTTTTGTCTTCCATTTTTGTGTGTCTCATAATTTTTTATTGTATGTGGTACATTGTGATGTACAACAGTGGAGACTGAGGCAAATGGTATCTATGCTTGGAAGTCAACATGCCTCTTCTGCTGCTAGCCTCTTAGGATGGGATATTGAGAAAACCTAGTCAGGAGTTGAGCTGGGTTTGGTTTTTGTTGTTGCTATGGTTACCTTCAGTGCACTACTGGTTTCAAATGCTTTTAGTGCTACCTTGTAGTTTGGGTGTAGGCTGGATTGCTGGAAAGTTTTTCTAATATTTCTGCTTAAACTTCAGCTTTTGTCCTTCCCTATGTTTCTACACCTCAAAGAAAGTCTCTCCCCATGCTGTTATTTCTTCTCTCAGCGGTAGACTGCTGTTGTTACTTGGTGCTTGCTAGTCTAATAGGAGGGGAAGGGGCATCTCTGCTTTCCTGGTCCAGCCTTGGTCTTAGGCAGGTCCTGTATCTTCAGAATCAGGCTTTTCTGTAATTATGACCATCCTCCCTGCAGCAGCCAAACTATACCTGAATCTTTGGCAGGTCTTGTGTGTGGGAGAGTTCCTTGCCCTTCCACCAGTGGTAGGAGAGATCTTTAATGGCCTGGGTCTCACGTTCAGGGGTGGAGGGGGTTTTCCTTTACCTCCCTCTTAGCTGCAATGGTTTTCACCTATGCCCTGGTGGTGACAAGGAGTGCTACCCCTAACTCAGTACCTTAAGGTTTTTACTCCATAAGAAGAGTCCTGGTGGGGATTTTCACTTTCCCACAGAGGTGGCCATTCATCTCTTCCAGGCTTTCAACACTGAGGAAGGCTCTCTCTCATCTCCTGCCCATCCTAAATCTTTCCTGTGAGTGTAAGTTGGAGGTTCATGCAGAAGAGTCTGTGAGTGGGTGCAAATCTGTATTTTTATGCTAGCCCACATTCAGACTTTAGAAATTTGTTAGAAATTTTTGCTGAATTTTTCTTGACCACTTGTACACTGGGCATCTCTTCCAACACGACCTCCCACAGGTGACTCAAGGTTTGTGACTCATCTGTCCTTCATGGTGTCTGTTTTTCCATAGACTTGAGGCTACTTGGTCGCCCTGAGGCTTCAGCTCTCTGAAGAATTAAAGAAAAATTGTGATTTTTGTAGTTTATCCATATTTTTCTGGTTATTAGAGAGGGAGCAAAGCTCTTTCCTGCTTTCCCACTTCCTATGCAGAGGAGGAAGCTCAAAAACAATGCAAAATATTTCATTCTCTCCCCTTAATCTGCTTCGAGGTCTGTAGGTATATTCTCTGGATCTTTACCAGTTTTTGTTTCTTAAGCTATTAGTAATTTAGAGAGGTGTGTCAAAATTACCTACTGTCATTGACCAATTACTGCTCATATTTCACCAATGTTTTGCTTTATGTGTATTTTTTATTTTATACTTTACTTTTATTTTCAAGTTAATGGCTTTATGATCTTTTTAACAATACATTATAAAAGTTCATGTAATAGAAATAGATACAAAGAAAATAGCCATAACTCAATCAAATTCCATATACCTACAAATAGTTTTTCCTTTCAGTCATCACTTTATACATCTCTCTATGCATATATATTCTTGAATCTACTTATAATTATATCTCAAATATGTCTACTTCTTTTTTCTCTATTTTTTATTATAGCTATTCTGATAAGAGTGTAGCTACACCTCATTTGTTTTAAATTTGCATCTCCGTGATGGTTAAGGATGTCGAACCTCTTTTCATGTGTTCATTTGCTATTTGTATAATCTCTTCGGTGTATATCCTCTTCAGAAGTCTCTGTCGATGTATTTTGTCCATTTCCTAATTGGATTTTTAAAAAATTTACTATTGTGTTTTGGAATTTCTTTATATATTCTAAATATAACTCCTTTTTTTAAAAAATTTGGTTTGTAAATATTGTCTTCCAGTCAGTAGCTTGTCTTTTCATCTTCTTCACATGGCCTTTCACAGAGCAAAAGTTTTAAGATTTATCAATTTAAGTTTTTAATTTTACCAGGTTTTTTTTATGGATCATTCGAAGAACTCTTTGCCTAGCCCTAAATCTAGGAGAATTTTTCCTACAATTCTCTCTAAAAGTTTTAGAGTTTTGTGTTTTACGTTTAAGTCTGTGATCTATTTTGAGTTAGTTTTTGTATAAGATGTGAGATTTGCTTTACATATTTTGAAGCTATGTTAAAAGATGCATAGAATTTTTTAAAATTCTATTCTGCTGGTTAATTAAACATTTTATGATCAAACAATGTCTCTCTTCATCCTAATAATGCCTTTTTCTCTTAAAGTCTAATTTATCTACTTCTTATTAATATAGTCACCCCAGTTTTCTTTGAGTTAGTCTCCACCTTTTATCTTTTTCTATCTTATTTTCAATCTTTCTATATTCTTGTACTTTAAATGTGTCATTTAAGTAGCATTTAAGAGATCTATTTCAGAAAAAACAATCTGATATTCTCTTTCTCCACAACGATTATTGAAGGTTTTAGCACTGGATTATTGTAATGTCATTAATATTTCTTCCACTGAGTACATTTCAGAAACTCAGACCTATAGTTCCAAACTGAACTGTGTTATTATCTGTAACTTCTCTACCTCTGAAATCTTCATTAAAATAGCTCTCTGATCCTATTTTCTAACATCCTAATTTTCTTGTGTTACTCCCAATACATTGTCCTTTTGACTACATCAAGATCTCTTGTCTCTTGGTTCTGCTATTTTCTCTTAATTTATTAAGCTCCCTCTGGCTTACTCACTCCCAGATAAGATGGCTAGAGTGGTCTTCTTCCTCTTCTCTTAACCTCCAATCTCTCCTCCTCTAATGCGTCCTCCATGCTGGTGCCAGAGTGATGTAAGATCCAAATCTGATCAGGTCACTCCTTGCTTAAAATACTTCAATAAATTAAGATCACATTGATGAGCATATAGTGCCATGTGTTGTCTGGACACCACCTACGTCTCTATTCTGGCTGCTGCTTCACTGCACCTTGCTTTCCCATCAGGAAAACTCCTGTAGTTCCATGAACTCATTCTATTTTTTGGGACAGCTTCATTGAGATATAATTCACATTCTACACAATTCACAGTATACAATTCAGTGATTTTTAGTATATTCAGAGTTGTACAACTATTGCAATTCTACAATCAATTTCAGAATATTTTCATCATCACAAAAAGAAATGCTCCTTCTTTTAAACATCACCCCTCAATCCCACCAGCATCCTCCCTGTGCTAGGCAACCACTAATCTACCTTCTGATTCTATCAATTTGCCTGTTCTCTACGTTTCACATAAATGGAATTATACGATATGCAATCTTTTGTGTCTGGCTTCTTCCACTGAGCATAACGTTTCAAGGTTCATCCATGTTGTAGCATGTATCAGTATTTCATTTCTTTTTATACCTAAATAATATGCCATTGTATGGATATAGCATATTTTGTCTATCCATTCATCAGTTAATGGATATTTGCATTGTTTCCCCTTTTTGGCTACTATGAATAATAATGCTATTATAAATGTCACTATGCATGTTTTTGTGTGGACATATGTTTTATTCCTCTTGGGTATTACCTTAGGAGTGGAATTGTTATATTTTACAGTAAGTCTATGTTTAATCGTTTGTGGAGCTGCCAGACTGTTTTCCAAACCGGCAGCACAACTTGCATTCCCAGCAGCAACGTATGAGGATTCCAATTTCTCTGCATCCTTGCTAACAGTTGTTATAATCTGTCTTTATTATTATTATTAATATTATTATAGCCCACATAGGGATTGGTATTTCATTGTTGTTTTGATTTGCATTTCCCTAATGAGATTATGTTGAACATCTTTACATGTGATTACTGACCATTTGTATATATTTGAAAAACTGTCTTTTCACATACTTTGCCCATTTTTTCATTGGGTTGTTGTGTCTTTTTATTATTGATTTGAGAGAGTTCTTTATATATTCTAGATACAAGTCCTTTATAAGCTACATAATTTATGAATATATTATTTTATTGTGTAGGTTGTCTTTTCACTTTCTTGATAGTGTCTTCTTTTTCAGTCATTTTTTAACGATGTTTTTAATTTAATGAAGTCCAATTTATCTATTTTACCTTTTTTCACTTGTGCTTTTGATGTGATATCTAAGAAGGCTTTACCTAACCCAAGGTTATAAAGATTCACTCCCACATTTTCTTCTCTGAGATTTATCACTTCAGTCCTTAAATTTAGATTTATGACCTATTTCAAGTTAACTGTTATGTTTGGTATAATGAAGGGGTGCAATTTCATTCTTTTGCATGTGTATATCTATTGTCCCAGCTCCATAAACTTTTTTGTGCTTCTCACATGCTGTTTCTTGTGTACCAAAACTTCTCCCCTTCCCTTCTCCATCTTCTTCTTTTTTTTTTTTAAAGATTGGCATCTGAGCTAACAACTGTTGTCAATCTTCTTCTTTTTTTTCTTTCTGCTTTTTCTCCCCAAATCCCCCCGGTATATAGTTGTATATTTTAGTTGTGGGTCCTTCTAGATGTAGTACATGGGATGCTGCCTCAACATGGCCTGATGAGCGGTGCCATGTCCGTGCCCAGGATCCGAACCAGAGAAATCCTGGGCCGCCATAGCAGAGCGCACGAACTTAACCACTCTGCCACGGGGCCGGTCCCTCCATCTTTTAAGTTCTTCTTTGCAAGGCTGGCCCAGGGCCAAGTGGTTAAGTTCACACACTCCACTTCAGCAGCCCACGGTTTCGCTGGTTTGGATCCTGGGCGTGGACCTAGCACAGCTCATCAAGCCATGCTGTGGCAGCGTCCCACATAGCAGAACTAGAAGGACCTGCAACTAGAATATACAGCTATATACTGGGGGGTTTGGGGGAGAAGAAGCAGAAGAAGAAGAAGAAAAAAGACTGGCAACAGATGTTAGCTCAGGGCCAATCTTTAAATAAATAAATAAATAAATTCTTATTTGCATTTCAAATTAAGCATATCCTAAGCAGTCTTCTCTGACTTCCTGGTCTAATTTAGATATCCCTTTTCAGTGCTTCTACAACACTGCGCATTCTTCGAGATCAGGGGTCTGCATACTTTTTCAGTAAAGCGTCAGAAAGTAAATATTTTAAGCTTGGTGTGCCAAGATGCAAAATCAAGGAAATTATGCAGGTACTTAAATAACAAGAGAGAAAAAAATTTCCAAAAAATTTTTAGTGATGAAATTAAAGATAAAATAATAATGAAGTACTTTTTTTTTATAGCACAGATTTATGAGTGAGGAAAATGGAATTCTTTTTTGAAAGGAGATAACATTTTGCTTAATTGGGGTTCAAAGTTAGTGTTCTCAATCATGAAATTGATGGCACATGTTCATCTATGAAAATCACTCTTAGTTTTGGGCCATACAAAAAGATGTGGGGGGCCAGATTTGGCGATGAGCCATAGTTTCTTGGCTTTGTTCTAGATCAGGAGTTTCAGGCCTTTTTCATACGCAATACACCCGAGGGGTGGAGTCGAATCCCAGCCATGATTGTGGATAGCTAGGCAGGGATCCTCTTTGAGAAGAATGATGAGAGGAGGTTTACAGTGGCAGGGATTACAGATCAGCTCAATCAGTAGCCATTCCAATGCTCTTCTAGAATGTCTTCCCACACTGTAGAGTCGAGAGAGCTAAAAACTCACTTCTCAGGCTGTCTTGCAGCTAGGGCTCTTACTGACCTAATGTACTTACACAAACTGTTAACTTGGAAGTGAGACTGAAGCATGAGGAGGGAAGCAGGGCATCAGGCATGCTACCTGCTGGTGTGGATTATGACACTGCTGGTCTAATCTGGAGCTGGAAGCTGTGGTGGGAGCTTCCAGATTCAGAAATGGCTTCTTGAATTGGGAGCTTCCCTGTCAGAGGTAGTTGGTTCCTTGGTGACCCAGGTCTGTAGTATGATATGGGGAGTGGTTTTTGGAAGCTGAGCCTTTCCAACAATCCGGTGAGCTCTCTACGTCCTTTAATAAAACATAATACTACATAAAGTAGAATCTTTTGTATACAATCTGACAACAATAGGTACATATTGGACTCTAGGGAGGCATGGAAAGTTATTCTTATAAGCTTATCCCCATTTACAATCCCTTCTTTTCATAATTCCAGATACTGCACATATCATATTATAAAGAAACGGTTGGTTTTCTTATGTATTGTTTCCATCAGATTGCAAGCTTTCTGTGGGCAGGCACTTTGTCTCTGAATCACTGCTGCCTGGTAGTAAGCAAAAGCTCCATGAAATGTGTTAAATGAACGCACAGTCTGGCCGTATAGGCATTTCTAAGTTTTTGTTCTCTAATTAATTCCTCTCTACAAATGTGAACTTATTTCCCAGTCAGAATGTAGTTCCTTTATGCTGAGAGACTTTTTAAAGTGAAATACTCTAAGTCACGGTGCTAGGCTCACAGCAGTACTGATAATTATTGGTGCTGGAGGAATGGAGGGGTGTCAACCCCAGGGCCAGGCAGGGATTATAAGTGGGTGAAATGGAGTGGGTGCAGAACAGTCGGGCGGCAGGGACGGAGAAAACTAGAAATGCATGCCTGTCCGAAGATAGCAGCTATGCTCAGCCTCATCCAGGGGTGTCAAGCAGGAATGCAGGCCTGCTCTTTCCAGACAGCTCATCTGAGTTTTTATATGGAATTGCCCTATTTTAAAAAGTTGTCAACCAATTCTAAAAATTTTAACTTGTGTTTGCCAGATACAATAGGGCTGCAGGCTGGATTTGGCTCATGGGCCAGCAGTTTGCAACCTCTGTCTTAAATAGTTTTCATAATACCCCAAAAGAACTTGAATTATCAAAGAAAGATCATATTCAATGGGAACTTCTCTTTCTTCTATCTAATATCTGAAAATGTTCTATTGACTGGAATAGATGGACACCCTGGGGAAGATTGTTGGTACCCGTGGGATGTGTGAAGCCAAGATCATCAGTGTAGATGTTGTCATCTCCGGGTCTGGGCTGGATGCAAAGGCTTGTGGGGTCCAAGACAAGGCACTGGTCAGGGGCTTTCCTCAAAAAAAACTAGACAGAAGGCCACAAACATCTGTATCCATCTGGCAAAGGAGTTGTTTCGACTATTCCAAGAGCAGAGAGAGTTGAAGAAATGAGAGCAGAGGACAGAACAGAAATGATTTATAAGAGTGAAAGAAAGGCAAGGTAGTCATGGCCCTAGTGAGGAATGGAAAGGTCTCTCCAGTGGGAGCAAGGGTGTGTAGAGAATGAACCAGCAGCTGTCAAGGAAGAAATGAAAACGCACCACTCCGGTCATGACAAGGGCACTGCTTTTTCCCTTCTCCCTCCTTCAGCTGTGAGAGAATTGAAGATACTCATCTGCCCAATGGTAATGGAGGTTTTGGGACACTCAGCCACAAAACACAATCTACAGGTTAAATGTGCATTCCACAGTTTCTGCTCTCCACAGAACCTGCTCTTACAGCCTCATTCTGACAATGCAGGCCACGGGGAAGTGTTGACTTGTCAGTGTAGTAGAGACTCCCAGGTGTGCTGGGTGAAGTTGTGCAGAGGATGGGGATGTTCTTAAAATAGTACCCTGGAAGTTCTTCTCTGCATGACTAGAAACCATGTCAGGCCTCTAATGGCATAGCCTGCTGAGTTAGAAAAAGGCTTCCAGAAACCACAGGTTTAATCTAACAATAATCAGATTTTTCCCAGGGCCTCTTAGGCATGACTGCATAAATCTGACTGCTTAAAAATAGATGTGCACAGAGCTTTGCTTCACTCCACGGGCAGTGACCACCGAGCCAGAAGGGCCAATGACACTACTTGAGCCATCCTCTTGGTCTAAAGAAGTTCTGGAGGGAGGTTAGCATGGGGTCTGGGCTCCAGGACATGAGGACTCTCCATGTCAGATGTGGGGCTGCGACAAAGGCTCAGAGTGGATATTTGAGTCTTGTCTGCTGAGCTGCTCTTATTTCCAAGGTATTCTGTCCCTGTCCACTACCTTCCTGAAAGCATTTCCCAATTTTGTTCTCCAATCCCAAACTCCACTAGGTAGCTCTTTAAATATTTAAAGGCTGTGTCCATGTCTTCTTCCTACTTGCTCTTTTCCAAGAAAACAAAAAACAAAAAACAAAAAAACCAGGGGGCAGGCCCGGTGGTGCAGTGGTTAAGTTCACACGTTCTGTTTTGGTGGCCTGGGGTTTGCCGGTTCAGATCCCGGGTGTGGAGCTACACACCGCTTGTCAAGCCATGCTGTGGCAGGCGTCCCACATATAAAAAAGTAGAGGAAGATGGGCACAGTTGTTAGCTCAGAGCCAGTCTTCCTCAGCAAAAAAGAGGAGGATTGGTGGCAGATGTTAGCTCAGGGCTAATCTTCCTCAAAAAAAGAAAAAAAAGAAAAAGAAGGAAACAAAACAAAACAAAACCAGGTCCCATCAATTACTACTCAAGTTAAATAGAGCTCATGCTTCCAGCAGTCTGGTTTCCCTCTTTCACAACTACACTTATTTGACCCGTGTCTGCGTTCATTTACAGATTTACAGATTTATGTTGCATTCAGAGAGGGCCCTTGGGGGAGTCAGGGAAGGCTTGACATTTTAGGCAATAACTGAACTGTGGCTTGTAGAATGAGAAAGAGCTCAGTAGACAAAGACAGGGTAATGTTTCCAGGAGATAAAATCAGGGAGCATCATAGACATGGGGGTTTCATTCTCTCCTGGTGCCATGGCGCCAAACGGGTTTCCTCCTTACCCTCTGCCAAGAACACTGAACCTTCACTCTGTACTGACAACTTCCAGAAGAGATAAGGAGTTGTCCCTACGCTGCCCGGAAGGATGTGAGAAAGATGCAGCACAATGACGACTGGGGTACTTGCTGCTTGTTCAAGGCTATATCCTCAGTGCCTGGATCACAGAAGGTGCTCAATCAACACTTGGTAACCCAATGAAGTGAGGTCAGAGATAGGCAGGGACTAGGGCATTTCTGAGGGCTTCCAAGAGCTTCCCACTGGGGAGAACGTTAGCCCTAATGTGTGTTTTTCGGGGGGAAGTGGACAGGCAGATGAGAACTGAGGGATGTGAGAGGAGCACTGTGAGGATGGAGCCGGCACACAGATCCATGGAGAACTGAGAGGCATAGTGGGACTGCAGCAGCCTGGCACAGGGCTTACAGGAGTAAGAGACAGCCAAATGTGTGCACTTCTTCAATGATATGGGTATGAATGAATAAGTGAATGATTGAATCTAAAGTAGAATGTTGAAAGGAAAACAAAATTATACCCCAAAAACCCAGAGATTTTCAGCAAAGTTCTAATAAAAGAGTAAGTGGACAGAATAAAGGTAGGTATGAACATTAAGCTTCTTGCTACACAAATAATAGACAAGGGCAAATCAGGTCGAGAATTATTAATGTTAGGTAATATCTTTTGTGATACCAGATACTATTTATTCTGTGTTTACCGTGTGCCAGATATGGTGCTAGGTGTTAAGAATACAGCAGTGACCACAGTATTAATAAGCTTAGTGTTTATAGATGGTAATTATGACAGTTATGATAATTCCCTCTATTTTATAGATATGAAAAACGAGGCAGGAGTAGGAAGTAACTTGCCCAAGTCACACTGCTTGGAAGTGGCAGAGCTAGGATCGGGATTCACACCCTGTCATCTGGCTCCATTTTCCACGATCTCGCCCAGTGTTCTACATAGCTCTAGAAAACACTGAGATCCACCGATGGAAATCCAAAATGAGCTCCTGGTTTCCCTCTGGAAGCCTATCCTGGAGATTTCCCAGGAGCAAGGATTTATTGGCTTCAGACTTAAGTGCAACACTGGATTTAACTTATAAATGTACACATCCTTTGACCCAGAAAATCCACCTCTACAAATGTGCCCCTCAGTTATCCTTGTACATACAGAAATGACAAAAGCACAAGGTTAGCTGCTTCAAAGAGTTTGTCATAGCAAAACCCTGGAAACCACTTTTATGTTCATTAATAGAGGAATGGTCATCGGATAAAAGGCTTGTCATCTAGAGAAAAAATATTGAATCCACATCTCACAGCATGTTAGCAAAAATTCCAAATGGATGCATATTTAAATGGAAAAAACTATATATAAAGGTACTACAAAAACATGGAGTGCAAGACGGATTTTTTAACTATGACACAAAATCCAAAAGCCATGAAAGAAAGATTTATAAATTTGACCACATAAATATTTTTAATAAAACCTTTTGCTATGTCTTTAAAAAGTCAAAAGCCAAGTGACACAAAGAAAAAAAAGTTGTAACTTAGTCTACATAAAAAGCACTAATTTATTTATTATAGTAAAAGCTCCTACAAATTCATAAGACCAACAATGAACAGAAAGACATAAACTCACAATTCACAGGAAAAGAAATACAAACGTCTTTTAAATATATGGATTCCATATAGTTTAATATGCCATATTTTTATTTTCATTCGGCTCAAAACATATTTAATTCTATTGCAGCTTCTTTTGACCCACGGCTTATTGAAAAGTGTATTGGGGATTTTTAATTTCTCTTTTAATTATTGTTTTCTAGCTTAATTCCATTGTGATCAGAGCACACACATTATTATTCCACTTTTGAAATTTACTGAGACTTGCTTTGAATTCCATTCTATGATCTATATTGGCAAACGTTCCATATGCACTTGAAAACAATGTATAACCTGCAGTTGATGGATGAATGTTTTTTATATATCAATTGTCATATTTGTTATTCATGAAGCTCCAAGTTCCTACATCCTTATTGATTAATTGCCTACTTCTTCTACCAGTTGCTGAAAAGTATGTCGAGGTTTTGAAATATAACTGTGGATTTGTCTGTTTCTCCTTTTAGCTGAGCCAGTTTTTATTGTATGAACTTGGAAACTATGCTATTAGATGCACATAAACTTAGGACTGCCACGTCCTCCTGTTGAATTACCCCTTTCATCTCTAGCAATGCTTCTTGTCTTAAAGTCCACTTTGATATTGATACAACTATACTTTTCTTTTGGCCCATGCTTGCTGGATACATATTTTTGCCTTTATACTTACAATGTTTCTGCATCTTTATATTTCATGTATGTCTCTGGTAAGCTTCATAATGTTGGATTTTCATTATTTTTGTCTGAAAATCTTTATCTTTTATTAGAATATTTAGACCATTTAAAGCTAGTGTGATTAGTGATATTTTTGGGCTTAAATATTCCTTGTTAATTGCATCCTCGAGTTATTAAAGATGATCTTGAATTACTACACTCAGCATTTCTGAGAAAATACAAGGACCTTATAACACTGTAACCCAATCTGCTTCCTTTCCTTTTTGTACTATTATCACCATGTTTTGATTATGCATATTTTAAATCCTACAGTACATTATGATTTGTTTTAAACATTCAATATTCATTAGTTTTACTCACATATCCACCACATTTTTATCCTTTCTAGTTCTCTCCATTCCTTCCTGAATCATATTTTCATCTGAGATCACATTTCTCTTGCCTGAAGTACTCTCCTTAGTATTTCTTTTAGTTCAAATCTGCTAGCAACAAAATCTCAGTTTTTGTGTGTCTGAAAATATCTTTATTTCACCTACATTTCTGAAGGATATTTTTTATGGGTATAGATTTTCACAATGGAATTTTTTTCTCTCCACACTCTACAGAATCCTTTCATTGTCTTCTTACTTTCATCATTTCTATTGAAAAGTCAGCTGTAGGTCATTGCCACTCCCTTGAAGATAAGGTCTTTTGTCTGTGACTGCTTTCAAGATTTTTTCTTTGTCTTTAGCTTTCATCAGTTTTACTATAATGTACTCAGGTGTGATTTTCTTTGTATTTAGTCTGTTAAGGTTCAGAGACTTTCACAAGTCTGTGCCTTGATATTTTTCATCAGTTTTGGAAACTCTTCAGTTAGTAGCTCTTCAGATATTGCTTCTGCCCAATTCTCTCCACTCTCCTTTGGATACTCCAATTACACATTACAGACTTTTTAATTACGTCTTTCTGTTTTTCCATCATTTTTCTCTTGCTTCGGTCTGGATATTTTCTCTCATTTGTCTTCCTGTTCATTTATCTGCTGTGTCTGACTTGCTATTAAACCCAGTGAATTATCAATTTCAGTGATTGTGTTTTTCATTTCCAGAGTTTCAATGTGAATATTTCTTAAAAAAAAGGTTCCAGGCCTCTGGTAAATGTTTCTATCTTTTCTTCCAATTCCTTGAACATATTAATCATGGTTATTTTAAACCATGTTTCATAACTCAGATGTAGTTCACTTTGGGGTCTTTCCATTATCTATATTTTCTATTGATTTTGGTTATTTGGTCCCATTTCTTTCCATGTGTAGTTATTTTTGATTCACAGAGGACTTAGTTTTATTCTGTCAGATAGATAGAGCATGGACTGGTGTCTTAATCCACCCAAGAATGAGTTTCATGCTCATCTTCAGTGTTCCCTGACTTCTAGAGCATATCCCTTAGGGCTGCATCCGGAAGCCCTGGATGTTTGTTCACAGGGCTCCTCCTTCTTTGCAGGCCCTGAACTCCTGTGTTTGTCTCCCCAGCACTGTGAAACTGACAAAATTTATGATTAACTTCTTATCCTCCTAGACTCTAGAAACAAAGATAGCTGCACTCATGTGTTTACAGGTTAGAAGTCGGCAACTGCCTCGAGGTAAAATTTCACGCAGTGCTTCTTCCTGGGATAGTGGCCCTTCAAGTTCAGGCTGACTTAGTAGCCCTCACTTCCAACTTTGTACACTCATCCCCATGGAAATCCCACAAGCTCAAAGCCATTCCTTTCTGTTTCATCTTTATATTTGATCTAGAAAATTCCCTAGAGGCAAAAAGCTGTGGCAAATATCTGGTTTACTTCAAAGTACTACCCTTACCTACGAGTTTTTGGACCCTCAAGTCTTAGTTACCGTGGTTACTTTCCACTGCCTTCAAACATCTGATTTTTTGTTCTTCATCCAGCTTTTACAGTTCTTCATAATAAAAGTTTAGTCTTACACAAAATTACTCCATTATACCCAGAAGAAGATATCTAGAGGAATTATTTTTAAAATAAGACTCCAAAGTACAAATAATAAAAGCAACAAAATAAGTAGATATAATTATATTACTATTGGGAATTTATTCAACAAGGAATATCACAGACAAAGTTAACTGATGGGAGGAAGATTGAAAGGCGATATTTGCAACCTCTAAAACTGACAAACAGATAGTATCTAGGACACAACAAGATAGGAGACTCAGTAAAAAAATGAGAAAGGATATGAATAAGCAGTTCACAGGAAAGTAAACCAAACCGCAGGTTTATGAAGAGGTGTTCAATTTCATGAGTGATTGGAGAAATGTAAACAAAAACAACAATGGTATACCACTTTATAATCATCAAATTGGTAAAAATTGGAAAGTCAGATAATGTTGATGAGATAAATGAGGAAAAAAGAAGCTTCTACACTGCTGGTGCGGGGCGGGGGCGGGGGGGGGGGTTGGTATCACCACTCCAGAAATCAATCTGACAGGCAGTATTTATTTTTACGTTATAACCCAGCACTCCTGTTCCACATGATATATTCTAGGGAAATTCACACAGGTCTATAAGTGGACATGTATGAGGATGTTTATGTCAACAATGTTTTGGGATTAGGGATTGAGAGACATTTTAAGTGTCCAGTGCTAAGGAAATAAAAGAGTCGACTGGGATGGATGGATATGATGCAGGGCTGTGTGGCAATCAATGAACTAGAGGTACATTTAGCAGTGGTTTAGATCTTAAAAACATAATGTAGAATGAAAAAAAGTACAATATAGAAGGATATCCATAGCAGCATGATAATATTCAAATACACTTTTTAAAACATAAATATACAAAACAACACACTGTATTTAAAAATATATGGTAGATACAGTCCTGCATAGTGCTTAGAGCTCAGGCTCTCTACGCAGCCTGCCTGGGTTCAGTCCTCACTCTGCCGTGTATTAAATGGGTGATCTTGGGAAAGTTACTAACATATCTGTGCCTCAGTTTCCTCATCTGTTACATGGGAACAACAAAAGAACTTATCTCATAGTGTTGTTGGGAGGATTAAAAAAGATAAAGTATGTAGAAGTGCTTAAAGTACTCAGAACAGGGTCTTGATACATTCAATTAGGGTTATCAGTAATTATTATTTTCAAAGACATTGATTAAAACTTCTAGAGTGGATATCTATAGTTAGGATGAAAATGAGGGAATAAAGATGGAGATGAAAAAATAAGAAAATAAATCAATGGGGGCAGGTCTTTCATGGGCTGATGGTAATGGTGTGCCCTGAACTGAGCCCTGAGCTCCCCAAACCTGAAAGAGTTCAATTCAAACCCCATTCTCAGTAGCAAATCATTACCACCTTCTTCTGAGGAGGAGCTGAGTGGTCTAAACTAAAATCTCATTCATGTGACATGTCTGTGGTGTTGAACAAGCCTGCTGAGTAAATTCATGTAATAATTTTCCTATTGTGTCTTATTAAGTTATTTTTTAATTAATTTCTGTTTAATTAATTACTAATTGTGAATTAGTCAATTACTTAATAAGTCCCAATTTGAGGATCTGTTATGTTTACAAATATAAACATACCCTCCCTCTGATCTTTGAACTGTGTTCAGGAAGAAATTGGGTACCAATTTGGTCCCTGCTTCCCAGCATTCTTTGAAAAGAGTGGGGAGAAAAGACATTAATGGCTTCCCTTAAAGGTGACCACACTGAAATCTAGCGAATAAACAAGATACACAAACGACACAGTTAAGTACTGAGACCAGGCGGAACACAGTGAGTATACAAACTAGTGGTATGGACCAGAAGTGCCCCGAGAGTTCAGAGAAGGTAACAGGTGAAGCCCTGAGTGACTTTCAAAGGACGTACCCACTAAACGGACTTCTGCTGAGGACAGGAACAGGGTAAAGGCCGCCTTGGGGATGGCCCCTGGCAGAAGCCTGAATGCTGGCTTTATAGATCAGTTAAGCAGTTTGGGCTCCAAAAGCTTTTCTGGAAATAGTAGACTCCAGGGAAATGCTCAACTCTGGGTTTATTTTCTTTTAATTAGATGAATAACATAACAAGAAAAGAGTCCCTCCAAAGGAGGCAAATCAGGGTATCTTCATACATTTCTATTTTGGTCTGTTTCCGAAGACCTTGAGTAACAAAATCCAATTCACACAAAAACAGCATGATGATAAAGGTGCCTGAATTTATATATTATCTTACATCCAGAGGGCTCCAAGAACTTTTAATAGGAACACATGATTTTTCCATACCTGTCTTAGCAAGGCAAGCATTGCAAAACCTATTTTTTCTTCCTGAGATGGAAAATAGACTTTATGGCATGCGGTGACACCTGTCACAGACTGGAACCAGGTCCCCCGGTTTTGAATCAAGTGCATGACCGCAGTTACAAACAACAACTGCCCCTTTACTGAGTGTCACTATGCGCTGGTTCTTTGCTGGTTTTATGTACATTATCTCAGCTAATGCAACCACACTGTGAGCTAAGGCAATTTTACTGAGAAATCAGAAAGGTTAAGCAACTTATTTAAGTTATAATATAGTTACAATAAAAATTACATCAGGAATTTAAGCCCAAACTCTCTTATCACACAATTTCCCTGTGCCATGGTCTGTTTTGGAATTTCTGAAAATATTATTGGATTTAAAAATGAAAGCAAAATTGTACTGGGGCTATTTTTCCCCTAAAAATCTCCACATAAATCAGTCTGCCTTATAAAACTATTGCCATAATGCAGTTATGATTAGAAAAATCACCAGATGTAAATGGCCCCTAACTATTCCAGTTTACCTCTCTTGGTGACTTTTGGTATTACCAACCTTTTGCTGCTGTCATGCTGCTTATTCTAAGGACTACTATTTCCCAATGATTCCTGGCAGTTTCTAGAACCCACTGCTCTAGCTTTATGGGTCTTATGCCCTCTTTATCTCCTCAACACCTCTGAATCTGCCTACCCTCAGGTTTGGGCTAAAGTAACCCCTCTTCAAAGAAACTTCTAGAACACCCATAGGATTTTCCCCTTCCTCTCTATTTAGGAGTGGTTTAGAAGGAAGACAGAAAGGGGTGGATGTGCAGATGAGTTTGAGACATCTAGTCCCAAAGCAAGACACCTGGACTGATGAGAGGAAGGCGAAAGGAGTCGTGAACACTAGAGACAGAAGCTTCATACAACAGCCAGCAATTAGAGAGGCTGCGGATGTGTTTTCCTTTTCTCCTTTCCAGGGAGGTAGAGATAAGGGTAGATCCAGTGAGAGCTGCTCCAGTCGCTGGGGGACTGACTCCCCGATTTTGTTCAGGTGATAACATGTCTGCCAGATTCACAAATGCCATGGTAGTAGAGCATGACAGGAAGGGGCACACTGAGTGGGCACCCCTTAAGGAGATGGTAGGCATTATGGTGACTCTGTAGTGGGTCCAGGAAGCTGTGACTGTCTGCAGTGGGGGGCTGTTCTGCTACATGGACTCTGCTTTGAGTAGGGGAAGGGGTGCCAGCTAGCATCCTTCCCTGGCCAGGTGGCAAAGGTTCCTCCGCGGGGCACTGGCAAATGAAAGCTGACTTGCTGGGTCTTCAAATGCTCAATGGCTATGTCACTCCTGTGACAGAAGAGAGCCGAGGCTACCTGAGAGGGAGTCGTCATACGTGCTACTCTGGACTCCCTTAGAATTTGTTTTCTATGCTACTGGTTGGTCATTATTACAGTGTGGCCTGGACTGAAGGACTGGCTACAAATATGATGGACATTCAGAGGAAGGAGACTATTCTCCGACTGTCTGGAGAGGAAGCGCCTTATGGATAATGACTTACACATGTTTTATCCCACAGCTCAGGCCTGGGTGAGAGGAAAGGGATCCTAGATGTGACCTGCTCCCTCTTTTTACAGATGAGGAAATGGAGGCAGAGGGTCCAGTCCAAGGTCACACATGGATATGTCAAAAGGTTGAGGACAGGATCTAAGTTTCTGATTCCCACTATCGTGCTTTTTGATATTACAGACTATTTCTTGTTAAAACAAAACAAACAAAAAACCCTACTCCATGTTCTCTCTCTGTCCCTTACACCATGACCCACACAGCCACCAGAGTTCAGCCTTTGAAACCATGAATCCAGTCAGGACACACATGTTTAAACTCACAGTGCTTCCCACCACAGAAAGAATAAAATCCAAACTCTTTTGTGGCGGCCTGTACACTTGCGCCCACCTGCCCCTGCCACGTGCCTGCCTCAATGTGCTCTGGTCAGACCAGCTGTCTTGCTGTTTGGGGCACATGCCAAGTCGTTCCCACCTTAGGACTTCGTACTTGTTGTTCCTTCTGCACAGAATGCCATTCCTATAGTTCATAAAGCCAGTTCCACCGTCTCATTCCTTTCCCAACCATTTCACCTCCTTGGAGAAGCCTGCCCTAACCATCCATTCCCCATTAGCCCCAGTCTCCATCCTAGCATCCTGTTTTATAATGTCACCGTAGCACATAGTAGGCTCTTAACAAATATGGGTGTAATTACTCTGTTAAAGGATGACTACTGTGGCTCGCCCTATAGCACAACACACCTTTTTTTGATGACATACTGGAATTTGATCAAACAGCCCTAGCACCAGGCAGTTGCAGGAAAACACTTCACTTCCAGTGAAGAAGTAAATAACAGAAACAAGGCTTTCCAGCTTCCGAGAGAACTCAGTGAGCAGCTTGGTCTGTTACAGCACCTCAAAATACATTCTTTGGACTTGAAGGTGTCACATTCCATACTAAAATCACACAGATAATAACCAGAAAAACCAGTCACTTTGGCTTGCTGGTTTGTTCTGATTGGTTCACCCTGAGCCAGCGTCTGAAATCAAAGCACTTGACTTTGAAATGCAGTCAAGTGACCTGAACAATTGTGGATCTTCTTTCTTCTCGGGTTTTTTCTGTGCTCTAGTTTGTCAGACTGCTGCAGCCTTCCCCCAACGTCCCCACCCCCCGCGGGAGGCAGACTCAACCCATCAATCACTTGCCCAAACTAACAGATGCAGCTGCTGATTGCAGAGTGAGACCCAGGGCAGGACCACCCGAGAACCGAGTCTGCTTTCTGGGGCATCTCGAAGGGAAACAATTGCTTGCTGAAGCATGAACAATGAACAGCCTAGCCATTCCAGCAGTCTCCTCCTTGTGTCTCAATCAAGCCACCGATCTGTCCAATTGAATACACTGACTGCAACTGCTAAATTGAAGAAATCAGAAGTAACTCGGCAGCACTTTCCTGAGCCACGAAATCCTCATGCTCAGTGCCCTCACCTTCTTGGCTCCTCCTCTGATGCCTCAACATCCTCCCAGTGGCCTCCCACATGTCACTACAATCATTTCTTTCTCTAAAGCGTCTGTGCTTTTCATCTGCTGCCCTTCATCTACATGAGACCCTCTCAGCCCTTACCTGGACTATTACAGGAGCATCCTTATTGATGCCCCAGGCTCTGGACTGGTCCATCTTGCACAACCTGCTAGATTATTCTTTCTGAAACCAAGTTCCCACCATGCTCCTGTCAGCTCAGCACGGTGGGTTCCCTGCATCCTTTTCACCTTCACATTCAAAGCCCATCAGGACCTGTCCAGCTTCTACTCATCCCTCAAGTCATCTCCATAAAGTGTTCTTTGATTCCTCTAGTGGTAGGAAGGTCTTCCCCCTCTAAACTTTTGTAAACACCCCTGCACTTCTTTTGTGTCTCAGTCCTCCACATTTTCGACCTTGACTTGTTGGTGCCCATGGCTCATCTCCACCTTGCTCTTCATCTCTGTGTTCTCCACAGACCCTTGTGCATTGCACTGTTTAAGTAGATGCTATCAACACACACTTGCATTAAGAGAATAGGTTTACTATTTTAAAGAGGTTAGATGATCACTCCAGGCCAACAGAGTGTCATTGTATCTTTGGCACGGGAAAGACGCAGTTCTTCTCCTTTATATGCCATTAAGGTTTTTCTAAAAGGTCTATTTCATTTTTAACATATATTCTTTTCACAGCGCTTTTAGTTTTCTAAGGTGTTTTCACATATGTGATGGTATTTTGTTTGCATAATAAATCTTTCAAGAAGTGTGTAAAAAATGTTTCGAATAATTGTAAGTAAAATTTCCTGAGAAATAACTATACACTGAGTGTAGCTTATATGCTAGGCATTGTGCTGGGTACTGGGAGTCCAATGGATAGCAGGGCTTGTGGGCTTGTGATAGAGACTGACAAATACAAGAGCAATTTTCATATCACGTGGCAAGTGCTCTGATGGTGGTGGGCATGCTTCTAGAGGGGCACATGGGAGAGATCCCTCTCCCAGAGGAGGTGAAAACTAGGAACAGTCGTGAAAGAGAGGGAGGAGCTAGTCGGGCAAGTTGGAGTTGGGGCTGGCAATGCCTAAAAAAGACATGATCCAGGCCCAAAGGTAAGACAGCACCTGGTTTATTGGAACAACTGCAATTAATTCATTATTGCCAGAGAATCATGGGTAATATGGGAATGGAGAGCGACTGCTATTTTTTTTAGGGCAGTTATTATTACTCTCAAATTTACAGTATGGAAACTAAGACTCAGAAGGGAAGTAACTTATGAAAGTGACTTCAAAGAGCTAATGCACACCTCAAATCCCTTTGGGAAAGACTCCCATGAAATCCACAATTCTAATCACAATCTGAGTGCAAACCAAGCTCACACTGACACGACCTTTCCATTATCCCTCACTTTACATCAGAGAGTTCTTGAATCTTCTGATTTCTCTCACTTATTCTTTCCTAAGAGAGTTATCAAAGAACATCAAAAGAATTCTGAAAGACAGAGACAGGGGGTCTTTATAGACCTGAGTTTGACTTTGGTCATTAAACATCTCTTTAAAATGCTTTTAGTGGGTAGCTAGGATCCAATAAATGTGTGTGTAAATGAAGTGCCCCTAATCTTTTTTACTACTTTTCATTGGCCCCAGCTAAAAAAGAGTACACATTAATGCAAAAATAATAATATTCTTTGCATGGTGCTCCACACTTTACAAATAGTAATAAGATAATAAAATAGGTATGGTGATCTAGTGGTTAAAATTCGGCACTCTCACCACCCAGGTCTGGCTTAGTTTCCCCGTCAGGGAACCACACCATCTGTCTGCCAGTTGTCATACTGTGGTGCTGCACGTGCTGTTATGCTGAAAGCTCTGCCACCGGTATTTCAAATACCAGCAAGGGTCACCCATGGTTGACAGGTTTCAGCAGAGCTTCCAGACTAAGACAGACTAGGAAAAAGTTCCTGGCCACCCACTTCCGAAAAATTGTCCATGAAAACCCTATGAAGAGCTGAGGAGCATTGTTTGACGTAGCACCAGAAAGATGGTGCAAAAAGACAAGGCAAGGTTCTGCTCTGCTGTACACACAGTCAATAGGAGTTGGGATTGACTTGACAGCACTAACAACAAAAAGATAGGTAACATTTATTAGTACAGCCCAGTACTATACTCAGTGCTTTACAGTTAACCACACTACAACCCCAAGAGATGGGTTCTATTAGCACTTCACTTCACATTTGAGGGAACAGAGGCAGGGGGGAGTAACGTAACTCGCCCAAGGTCATAGGTTATACAACCAGAAGGTGTCGGCACCAGCATTCTGCACCTAGTCACTTTGCTGGATCTTTTGTGTAGACCAAGCGCTTGCATATCTATTTCTTCTGATCTCATCAACTCTGAGAGTCAAGGCAGAGTATAAATTATAAAAAACTCATTTTTGGCATATTTTTGAAACTAAGGTTCTGAAACACACAATGGCTTGCCAATGCCACTCATCCTGTTCCCTGCCCTTCCTGGCCTCCTCGGCAGCCTCAGCTGCCCTGTCTGTTGGTATTCGCGGAGAGATGTGGGCTTCCTCTCAAATGTAACAAGAAGAAAAGCCTTCCCACAGGCACATATCCAAAGGGATAGAAGCAGAAACACCCTGGAATCTTTTTTATTAATATTAATAATGATAGAATTAATGCCTTATATATGGGTAGCACTTTCAACTATTTTCAATGCATTTCCATATATATTATCCTGTCTACTCCTTACAAGGTCCTTGAGTAGTGGCTAGAAAACAGACTTTTAGCCCATTTGGTTAGACGAGGAAACAGACATAGGTTTCATAACTTGCTGAATGAGCTTATCTTTTAGTGAGAGGAGACAGAGAATAAATTAACACAAAGCAATCACATTTTATGAAAGAATGTGAAACGTGCTATGGAGAAAACTAAGTCAGGACATGGGGGACAAGGAAGGCCAGGAGAGGGGAGCAGGGGGAAAGGAGATACCACTTTATACAGTGCAGTCAACAAAGACCTCTCGAACTTTTGGGCAGAGACCTGAAGAGAACGAGCGAATGAGCCCTTAGGTGTTTGGGGGAAGGGCTTTTAACTGGAGGGATGAAAGTGCAAAGCCCTGAGGCAGCTACTCGCTTGGTGTGTTTAAGGAGCAGCAAGGAAGCCCGTGCGGCTGCAGCCGAGCGAGGGTGAGAGTAGATGGGAAGGTAGTGGGGACACAGCATGGAGGATTTCAGCTTTTAAAAGAGACTGAAAGGGGAGCAAAGGGGTGACATGGTCTGTCTCACACCATGAGATAACTCTGGTTGTGCTGGTGAAGGGAGGCAGGCAAGGGCAGAAGCGGCAAGTTCAGCGAGGAGGCTATTATGCTAATTCAGACAAGAGTGGTGGCTTGGACCACTGAGGGGAGGGGAATTGGCCAGATTCTGGATTTATTTCCATAGCATTTGCCGGCGGATTGGATGCGGTGTGTGAGAGACAAAGTGGCGATATCCAAGTGAGGACGTCGTAGGAGTCTGGAGTTCAGGGGAAACATCTAGATGTACCAGTTTGGGAGCCTTCAGGATATAGAGCTATTTAAATCCATGGGCATGGGTGAGGTCTACACAGACATGAGTCCAAGAAGAGTAAGGGCCCTCCAGGGTTTAGCAGTGAGGAGTGAGGAGAGTCAGTAAGGGAGTGGAGAAGAGCTGACGGAGAACAGGAGCATGTGCTGTCCTGGAAGCCGAGTGAAAGGAGTGTTTCAAGGAGGCAGGATGGTTGACCTCGCCGGGGCTGCTGAGAGGCCAAGAGGCCATGGATTGAGAATTGACTGCTGGATTTAGCAACTTGGAGGTCATCAGGACCTTGACGCGAGCTGTTTATGGAGTGGTAGGCATGGAAATCTGGCCAGTCAGGGTGGATTCAGGAGTCACCGTGAGGAGAGAATTGGTGGGAGAGCATGAGTATAGACTACTCTTTGGGGGGTTATTCAGGAGGGGAGAAGAGAAACAAATGATAAGCTGGAGGGGGCAGGGAGTGGACAGAATCTCGTTTGTTGTTTTTTAGGATGAGAGTTGTCTTTATGTTTCCGTCCTAATGGAATGATCCAGTGGAGAGGGAGAAGCCGATGAAGATTTTACATAGGTTCTTTTCCTTAAGCCTCAAAATGCTCAACGAGGTAGCCATGATTCTTACTTTATAAATGAGGACTGTCAGTTGATGAATTTAGAGATTACATGGCACTGCTGGGGTTCAGACCCAGGTCTGTCGGACCCCAACATGAGTGCTTTCCCCACGTTCGATGTGGGAAATCGAGCATGCCACGTCAGTTTCCTTAGATTCAAAAACTAACTCATCAGTATAGGGTCTGACCCTATATTATACATGGGACAGACCTAAGGGCTGGAGAGTCCCCAGGCTCCATGGGCCTGTGATACTCTGGAACTCAGGGGAGCCAGCCGGGCTGAGACACAGATTCTAGCATGACCTGACTATGATGAACTTAAGGCCAAGCGGGTAGACGACCACCCCTGGGAGGAGGGTCAGAAATATAACATGTTTCAGGAGGGTCTAGGGTCTCAAGACTGAAAGGCAACTGTGGAGTCTGGCGCCCAGGTGCTCCCGGGTGATCCCAGAGCAGGCAGTTTCACTGAAAGCCCCCAACCTAGAAAGCATAGATGGAGCAGTCTACGTCTCTGGAATTTTAATAGCAGAAAAGAACCCCTTTTGTGATGGATAGGGTGACTGAGCACAAGTGTATGCTGTGGGGGAGGAGCTGCAAGCAGGCAGACTGCAGACAGACGCGGGTGTCTGAAAATTTTATGATTCTGTGTTATTCCAATTCAAAGTCGTGATTGAACTTGGCAATGCAGACACGGCAGACCAGGAGCACTTATATTTTATTTTTTGATAGTTGTTCCCTTCATCTCCCTTCATGAGAGCTTTATGAATTGGTACAGAGTGGGAGAAGCTAAATGAGACATTAAGAGAGACTTTGAAATTAATCATCTTGTTTTTTTCTCAGCAAAAGTCATGGTCTGGATGCCCAAATAATCTAGCAACCACTCTCAGCTCTGATTGACAGGGCTCTTTCATTTTCTGTGAAAGAATTTTGATTTACTCTTCTGGTAAAGTTGATAGGAGGTGGGTAGGACTGTGGCTCTTTGATTCATGGTTAAACCTAATACTTCTCTTGACTGCCAGAAATTTATCATTATTGATTCTGGAAAGGTGAAAATATAAAGGAATCTGATATAACAGCATGAAAAGTAAAACAAAAAGGTTTGAAAAACAAATCAAAGACAGTCTTTTGCAGTAGGAAACTCAGGAATAAAATACCTCACCCTCCAAAAACTCAAACCCCAAAAAGACACTGCTCCCAACCTTGACACTCCCTCTCCACTCA
The DNA here is from genome assembly GCF_021613505.1 of Equus quagga. Classification (NCBI taxonomy): domain Eukaryota; kingdom Metazoa; phylum Chordata; class Mammalia; order Perissodactyla; family Equidae; genus Equus; species Equus quagga. Next base: position 25,230,747 of record NC_060273.1, on the reverse strand, counting down.
CTCAAGGCCCTCAGCCTACTGTCGCTCGTACTGACCACAGCAAACCTAAGGGGCTTTCCTCAGCTTACAAACCCCAAGCCTCTGATTAAGTAACTTCAGTTCTCAGACAGATGAACGCAATTAAAGGAGGAGAATTCGACAGAAATCAGCTAGTTGATACTCTGGATTTTTGTTGTTGTCGTTGTCAATTTTTTGAATGAGGGGAAAAAATAAGAGTCTTCTCATTTTAAGACTAGGAAATTTTTCTTTGAATCAAATATGGTAGATCTGGTGTTTGCCTGGGAAGTCTGCTGAGGTTGCATTGACTTTTGTTTGTCTCACTGTACCCTGCCCCTCCTGTAGTAGTTTGTCTTTTTCATTGCTATATAATATTCCAGGGAATGAGTACATTACAGTTTATTTCTTCACTCTTTTTGATGGATATCTGGGTTGTCCCCAGTTTGGAGATGGAATAGCACTACTCTGAATACTGGCACTCATGGGTCTTGGTGCTCTGTGTGCTCTCCTCCGTAAGGTACACATTGAGACATGTTCTCAAGTACAGGTATGCACAGCATTAGGAGACAGCGCCAAAGAATTTTCCCAAAAATGTATACCCCTACTTGAAGGAAATAAGAGTTCTAGCTGCTCTGTGTCCTTGCCAACACTTGGTATTGCCATCCTTTTTCATTTTAACCATGCACAAAAGAGTGTAGTGGTATTTCATTACAATTTGTTTGATTCATCAATATTTTTATACAACTTTATTGAGGTATACTTTACATACAACAAAAATCAATGATTTTAAGTGTTCAGTGGGTTTGATGAATGTATATACCTGTATGGTGGTGACTACCACCATATCAACATATACATGATTCTAGTTTTTTTTCCTGGGTATTATGTACAATCCTATAGATGTGATAGACTCATGTAACCACCACCACAATCAGGATACAGAACAGTTTCCTCAACCCCCCCAAATAGTTTTGTGTATCCCTCTGTAATCAAGCCCTCCCTCACCCCCAAACCCTGACGATCACCCTCTGTTTGCATCCCTATACACTTATCTTTTCCAGAATATCATATAAATGGAAATCATACAGTATATACCTTTTTGAGACAGGCTTCTTTCACTCAGCATAATGCCTTTGAGATTCACTCAAGTTCTTGTGTCCATCGAGAGTTCATTCATTTTTTATTGCCAAGTAGTAATCCATGTTGTGGAAATACCACAGTTTATCTGTTTACCCCTTGATAGACATGTAGGTCATTTCCAAGTTTTGGTAGTTGTAAACATTCATGTATAAGTCATACCCTATGTATGTGCATAGGTTTTTAATTCAACTATCATAAATACTTGGTGGGATTGTTGGATCATATGATAATCATGTGTTCAACTTTGTACGAAATTGCCAAACTGTTTTCTAGAGTAGTTGTACCATCGTGCATTCCCATCAGCAAAGTCTAGGAGCTCCAGTTGCTCTGTATCCTCATCAACATTCAGTATTACCAGGCTGTTTGTTTGTTAAGTTTAGGCAATCTAATAGGTATGTCTCACTGTGGGTTTACATTGCATTTCCCTAGGGATTAATGATGCTGAATATCTTTTCATGTGCTTATTTGCCATCCAAATATCTTCTTTGGTGAAGGGTCTGTTCAAATATTTTGCCCATTTTTGCACTGGGTTGTTTGTTGACTTACTGTTGAGTTTTGAAAATTCTGTATACATTCTGAATACAAATCCTTTCTAGATATGTACTTTACAGATATTTTCTCTCCTTCTGTGGGTTGTCCTTTCATTCTTTTAACAGTATTTTTTTTTTTTTACAGAGCAAAACCTTTTATTTTTGATAAGGTCCAGTTTATCTTTTTTTTTTCCTTTATGGGTTGTGCTTTTCGGTCATTTCTAAGAACTTTGCCTAACTCAAGGTCAGGAAGGTCTTTGCGTAACACCAAGGCCACAGGTTCTGACCTACCTTCTGTGTTTCCAGTATCGGTTCAGTTCACAAAGTCTTTGCAGTGATATCTAGATCTGTCTTGTGTGTGTGCTGTCCATTGGCCAGTCTGGAAGCTGGGTGATGATCTACACTATGTAGTTCTCAAAGCCTTTGGTATGCTATTCAGGGTCAGAGCCACGCCTGTGCAACTTGGGTGTGAGCCCAGAAGTTCATACAACTTTACGGAGTTGCTTTTCCAAGGTCACTTCTCTATGTGCACTCAGGGCCTCCCCTCCTAGCCTTCTGGCTAGAAAGGTGGAACTTTAGCTTCCACACTCTGCTACATACTTTTCACAACTGGCTCTGCCTGGGAGGACAGAGAAGATGGAGAGAGGGGAGAAATGCAACAGACTGCAGGTTAGAGAGAGGAAACAGGAAAAATAACAAGCATTCCTCCCGTGGTCTGACACAAAGGGTTAGGTACCATGATGCTGGTGGACTATCACACCTCCTCTCCTGCAGGGTGAGGTCTGGGTGTTGGGCCAGAAGACAATGGAAAAGATACAGACAAAAATGGGGACACCCCCACTCTGTCTGGTAGAGGCCTAGTTTCCCATTCTACAGACCGAAAAAAAAAAAAAGGGATTCTCCAGATGACTCACTTTCTGCACCTGGTGTGCACTTTGGGTTTTGGGACTGTCTTTCTGTCTGGGCCTGGGGGACATGAGAGAAAAGAATAAAAACAACAGACAAGTCACAGCCAGTTCAGTGGTACTTTGAATTCCCCCATCTCCCGCTAGCATTTATGTTTATGAGTCCACAGATAGCTGCTCCACGCATATTGTTCAGGACTTTTAATTGCATTCTGTGAGAGCTTACTCCATCTTACCCAGAACTAGCACCTCTCTCACTGTGAATTTAATTTGCATTTACCTGATGACTGATGATCTTTAAGTTTGTTAGTCATTTGAATCTACTCTTTTGTGAAGCACTTATTCAAGTCGTTGCTTATTCAAGTTTTTCTCTTGGGCCACCTGTATTTGTCTTCTCGATTTCTTGGTATTCTTTATATATTTTAGATGTGTCCTTTTATGTATGCATGTGTGTGTCTGCGTGTGTGTATATATATGTAACTATGTTCTCCCAGTCTGTGACTTGTCTTTTTATTTGCCTTAATGGTATCTTTGCATGAACTGATGTTTTTAATTTTATTGTAGTCCCAAATGTCAATTTTTTCCTTTATGGTTAGTGCTTTTTGTACCCTTTTAAAAAAAATCTTTGCCTCCCCAAGGTCATAAAGATATCTTTCATTTTCCTTTCTAGAAGCCTTATTATTTTTATTTTTCACATTGGGATTTATAATTTACCTAGAATTGATATTTGCTCATAGTATAAGATAGGGGTCAAGATTTACATTTTTCCATAACATAGCAACTGACTACCTTTGAAAAGGCCATCTTTAGTCCACTGCATTGCAGTTTCAGCATTATCATAAATGAAGTAACCATATGCCTCATATAGATCTGTTTCTGCACCTTCCGTTCTGTTCCATACAGAACAAGAGTGGCCATGAGGGTGGAAGTGTTGGAGAAACCACACCATACACAACGGTCGTGGAGGCATCTACTCCCATTTCCACCGGTGCTAAATCCCAGTTTGCTCCTTTCTGTGGCTCCACTTCATGAACACTTATTTAAAAATACTAAGTCTTTGTAACTTGGGAAACACCCAGGTTAATTTCCCCCAAGGTAATAATCATCCTTTCTGTGCAAATGACACTTACATTCATCAGAACAGTGCAGCTTTTCATATCAGGCCTTCCTCTGATGGAGAGCCACTTATTTTATAATCTGAGATTTCTGACGTATGGCTCACTGGATTTGGGGCAAACTGTTCTCAAGGGCCATTGGGCAGTGGAGGATCGTGGGGGAGAGGTCAGTCCTAGAGAGGAGTCCTACACCTCCTGAGGGACATTAGTGGGCTGGGAGTTGGGCTTCTTGCCCAATCCTGGTCTATGTGAAATGAGCTATTGTTGGTTTGATCCAATCCCCTCCCAAGAGGTTCTTGGCTCTTGGCATCCTCCAGTTCTCTTTCCTCATTATAGAGACACAACAAACATCTCAGTGAGGCCCCTGTGGATAGTCTTCCCATTTGTCAGGAGCCTTATTGGTTGGTCCAGAGACACCTGGAATATCCAATTCTGGGGAGAAAGGGAGACTCTTTTACTTCTTCTCAGGAGCACTTGACTCTCTCACCCATTTTAGGAAAGTTCTCTGAATGCATGAATTCAGTGTGGATTCTCCAATCCTATGTCTATGGTCCCTAAGAAAGGATAGAACACACTTTGGGACAACTTGCTCAACCTTTAGAACTGATCACAATGGCAATAGCCACATTATGTAGTTCCTTCCATTAGACCTCATGTTGGCTTGTCTATAACACCCAGCAGAGGGCAGCCCCTTCCCCACCATGAGCCCTGACCCATCACTGCCTACCTTGACGGGCTGTATCTCCCACCCAGGCTTATAATAGAAATTGCCAAGAGCATTTCCTTAACTGGGAGATTAGACCCCCAGAGCACTTCACTACACACTATTTGACCTCTCAGACTGGCTTTCCCTACAATGGGTGACCTAGAGTGTCAAGCCTGCAGATGCTTCTACTTTGGGATGCTTAGTCATCACAGATGAGCATAGACTGCTCAATCTAAAGCAAAGCACTCTACCAGAAGCTGTGGCATTATCACAGGTGAGGACAAATAGTAACCTGAATGGTTTTACCCCCTCCTTTTTTTAAAAAAACAAACAAACCAGTAACACTTATTTTGTTTCAATGCTAGCTACAAATTCAACAAATATTTTTAAAAGGTTACAGTGCCAATGAATAAAACAAGAATATTTATAATAAACAGTATTCTTTCAACTAGATACATTTTGGGGGGCCCTCTGTATCTCTATTTTATGGTATTTCCATGACTTTAAAAGGAAACCATTAAAAAATAGACAAACAATAGCTTTGAGGATGACATGAAATCAGTGTATGTAGAGGTCCTTTTAAAAATATAAAGTGTTACGCAAATATAAGATATATAAATATATTATTTTATGAAAAGAGTTTATTCAGATGGAATTTACTTAGACTGACGAAAGAGAACAGACGTGTGAAACAGAAGAACGTTATGCATCACTACAAAGCACTTAGACCTTGTAACATGGAACAGATACCCCTGCACTCATTGTCATAGGTATTCTTCCACCAGAAGACATGAGACTGTTACCCCCTCCTTTTTAATCAGGTTTAGTAGCATCCTCAAAATGTCCACCAAAATGACTAAGAATCCTTTCCCAGAACATGGAGAACAGAGGCATACCAGTTTTTCTGATGAGTTTTACTGTTATATATGTAGAAGAAACTTGGAGTTTAGGAAATCTCTATATATTCCAGACTTTTGACTTTTTACATTTCCAACTTTTTCCGGGGGGGGGGGGGGGAGGAATTTGTGCAGTGAATACTTTCAGCAAAGATAAGAGAGGACTGTTACCCCACCACAATGCTATCAGGACAAGAGGACCATGATCAAACTCCATGGCTCATAGGACCAGAATCTGTTTCCAGTCCTGGTTCCCTTCCATTCCTTGGCAAACTGAACGTGAGGTGTCTTAGTTATATGGCTCCACTTTACCATCAAGGTGCAAACACATGCAGTGCTAACTAGGTTCTGATATTAAGGTCATTTATTTTCAAATAATTTTATGTAATCAGCAAAGCCACTATCATTATCTCTGAATTGGATGTGGATCGAATGACCTAGACATACCTAGACTATTTGAGGTGCACAAAGACCACTTCCCATTCATTCATTCACAATGCCAGGAGGCACTGTGCTAGATGCTGGAGATACAATGGCAAAGAAGACAGATAAGGAATCAGAAAGGGAGCTTACATTCCATGGGGACCTCTCTTCTAAAGACAGATATTTAAATCTTAACAGAAATTTGCCTACCAAATGTATTTATAAATAGATTCTAGTTGTGCTCAATGATAGCATATGAGATATATCTGAGGAAAATGTTACCTATATTTCTACCTTGGGAGTAAGCTTATAGACCAGTAATTCCCAATCTCTTTTCTGCCATAAAACAGTAGATTATGTTCACATTTTTACCACACTCCCATGGGTCTGTTAAATGAAATTCTCAAACCTCTTTCTCTCTTGTTAAAAAAAATGAAGAAGAAGAAGAGGAAAGAAAAGAATATGGAAATGTATTCCGACAATTTTTCATTTGCCATCTCCCCAGTCCATTCTCTGCAGCTCTCTGTCCTGGGCTCGGGGAAGCTGATCCCTGTGGGTTGCATCTCCTAAACAAGGTTGCTACTGACTTCAGGTTGGTTTAGGCCAATGGGAGACAATGGCAGGGGCAATAGAAGAGAGAGGTCGGGGTATTTCTCCCCCGCCTGTTTCCTGGTAGGGCTGTGTTACTCTGGCAGTGGCAATTCCCCCCGGGTGGCACCTCTTCCAGCTCTAATAGGGTTCTAGTAACCCTTTCCCTTCAGCCCTTGGTGGGTGGGAACATCTTCAAGCTATGTTAGTCTCAGGGAGCTTCACAATCTCTTGTTTCTTCCTTTAACCTGCCTACACTATGTAAACAGTCTCTTCATTAACGCCTCCTCATTTGTATCTGGGTGCGTTCTGTTTCCTCATGAAATTCTGATACAAAATGCAAGTGATGGAGAGAAAAATTATTATGGAAATAACCTGAATCTACTCACATATTAATGTTAGTAAAAGCAAATTACATGTAACAAACCTCACTACCAATACTGGCTCCATGTCGGGGAACAGCTGACTAAAACCAAGTCACACTTGGTCTCTCTGCTTCCTATCAATGTTTGGATGGACATTTTGGACTTCGTAAAGAGTAACTATCTGTCCTCATTTTAAGCCTTTATATTGGTGAGATCAGGGAGCTCGAAGGAGTGAGATTGACTAGGAAGATTTCAAACTCCACTAAAAACCTTTCATTATCCAAAGATCTTTTAAAATCCCATCTTTGGTGCCTTGAGGAAAAGATTTCTCTTCTACATCTTATCTACAAATAGCTGAAAATTTAAAAGTAGTTTTATCGATAGTATGTCACTGCAAATGTGTGTCTCTCCCTTCTAGTGCCTGATCTCTCAGGGATTGCCAGGGAGGGGAAAAAAAAGACAAACCATGATGAAGTTAACAAAGTGACAAGGAAAAGTGAAATCAGAAGAGATCAGCGGAGATCTCATTAATTCAACACTGATGCAAATTTCTAGTAACCTTGAAAGACTCAGGTACAATAAATTTTTACATGAGGATCAAAGTTTGGCTTTCAAATACTATAATGAGGACAGGTCTGGACACAGGTTTCCAAGATTTCAAAGTGCTATTGAAGTTTTCTAATCTCAGATGCTAGGGAAATCTGGAAAGTTTATTCTTTCCAGTGTCACAAATTAAGGTTACTTGCCCCAAACAGAAAGCCCTAAATAACGTTCTTTTTTTTCTCCTCCCTCTCTTCATCTCCAAAGCCCACTTCCAACCCTGACGCCCTTGGTCACCACTCTAAAGTATCTGATACATACCTTCAAATATGCATATTCCATTGTAATAATAGTTACAATAGATAAAACTTATGGGACATTTACTATGTGTTCTAAATGCTTCACATACAGTCACGTTGCTTACTATGACTTACGGTGTCCCAACGATGCGGACGCAGAATGAGAAACGCATTGTTAGGTGATTTTGTTATCGTGCAAACCTCATAGAGTGCACTTACACAAACCGAGATGGTATAGCCTACTACACACCTAAGCTATATGGTACTAATCTTATGGGACCACCATCATTTATGCGGTCCATCATTGATGGAAACATCGTTATGCAGTGCATGACTATATATTAAATCACTTAACCTGGATAACAACACAATGAGCTATCACTATTTTGCAAACGAAAAAAAACTAAGGCGCAAAGAAATTCAGTAACACACCTAAGCTATGTGGTGTTAGTGGAGCTGGGATTTGGACTCATCAGGTCTGGCTCCAGAATCCATGTTCTTATCCCCTTTGATACCCTGCCTCAAAATATGTGTTGCTTTAAATGTTCATGTGCTTTAAACCACATAAATGTATCATGCTATGAATCTCATTATGCTCTGACTTTTCTGACTAAAGTCTCAGTTTTTGAGATTTATCTACATTGCTATATATGTGCATCTGGATTGTTTCATATTATACACAGTGTTTCATATTATACACGAGTACTTACCCATTCCCCTAGAGACGGACAGTTAGGCTACCTCCAACTCAGTACCACAACCAGACCATGATCAGCATCCTCCTAAGTGCCCTTTAACAGTCCTATGTGAGAATTTCTCTAGGAAGAATACCCAGCCTGGGATTTTTGGACATTTGCATACTTAATATCACTAAGTACTTACAGATTGCCCAAGCAACATCTTAACACGGTCCAGGAAATATTCATTCAATCATCGATCTATTCATTCACTCATTCATTCATTCGTCCCCTCCTGTGTGACAGGCACTGAGCTAGGAACTGAGGATATAAACATGAACAAGAAAGACGTGAAGCCTAATCGCACTGAACTTAGGGTGTAGCTCCTTGCCAACTTAAAGGTGCCTGTGTCAACTCCATGGGTATGGCCCTATCTAGTTTTACCCTGTGATCATTAATATCATTTTCAAAAGGATGACTCTTTATTCCCTTCCAAACTATAGATATATTTAACTTATTTAATATTTCATTAAAAGTGTATGCATATTTTTTTCTATATAAATCACAAGTCTGGGCTTCTCAGACAATATTCTAAATGAGGTGGCCTATAGTAAGGCTCTTCCAGTATTGACCAATGTGATATTCTATTACCCTATGGCGAAATCTATAAAGAATAAGATGGTTTTGTTGACTTGGGTTGAACTCAGAATTAGCACCTTAAAAATACCACTAGAGTCTGAGTTGGTAGAAATAGTTTTTGAAGATTCGGGGAAACAGAGAAATGTCTTCTGGCTCAAATTTGTTTTTAAGTATGCCTTTAATTGCTTAGATACTACTTTTGGAAAAGCTCAAGTCTTTGTGTATGCCCTTTCCTTCAACCTTCTATAAAGGAATACTAAAAACTTCCTCCCATTTGCAGACAGCATGATTTTACCATCTTGAGTCAGGAGTAATTTTAACAGACATAAAATTTATTCTAGAAAGAAAAGACCTACTTTCACTCAGACCTACTATTAAAAACAAGTGATAAGCAGGGGGCTGGCCCGGTGGTGCAACAGTTACGTTCGCATGTTCCTCTTTGGTGGCCAGGGGTTTGCTAGTTTGAATCCCGGGTGCGGACATGGCACTGCTTGGCAAGCCATGCTGTGGCAGGTGTCCCACATAAGATAGAGGAAGACGGGCATGGATGTTAGCTCAGGGCCAGTCTTCCTCAGCAAAAAGAGGAGGATTGGTGGCTTGGCAGCAGATGTTAGCTCAGGGCTAATCTTCCTCAAAATAAACCAAAACCAATAAGAAGCAAACATTAAATGCATTTAAATGGCTAATGTTAATTTCCCATGTAGAGAGTCACCTCAACCACTTCCTAAAAGCCCATTTTCCAATCATTATTTTCACAACCAAAAGCCACATTGCTCAAAGTTCAAAGTTGGGAATATGGTAATGACTACTTAAAATATTTCCCAATTTAAAATTATTGCGGCCATATTCTGTAACATAAATGGAGTGCTAGTATCACTCCATTGAGTGAGAGCTCAATAATTTTGCAAAGATAACTTGATATTTATAAACCTAGAGGATCTTCCTTGCTCTTCTTTCTGGGGAAAAGGAGGGTAGCCTTCTGGTCAAGACTGTGTGCTTCTTAGAGCTTTCAACGGTTAAAATATGGAGTTCTGCAGGTAATCATCAACAATATACATCGGCTCTCCAGGTACTGTCTCGGTACGTAACTGTGAATTCAATATACACAATACTCAAGAAAAACCTCGTGAGATCATTTCTATTTTTGCAGGTTAAACTGGAGGATGTGCAGTCCATCTACTCCCCTGTAAAGGGCCAGTTAATAAATAGTTTAAGCTTCATGGGCCACATACTGTCTGTCCTGACTACTCAACTCTACTGTTACAGCGAGAAAGCAGTCAGAGATAATACAAATTAGGGTGGCTATGCTGTAGTAAATTTTACTCGCAAAACAAGTGACAGGCTGGACTTGGCCTGTGGGCCATCGGTTGTGGATCCCCGCTCTAGATCAGTGGTTCTTAACGTTTTGGGGAGCAAGTTGTGCTCACTGTCTCCTTTGAAAGTCTGATGAAAATTATAGTTCCTCTTATCAGAACAATTCAATCAGATTAATTTTGTGTGCAACTTTATAAGTTTAAAACTCCCAAGTCAAGCTTTCTCTAGACTCTCTATAATCTATCATTGAATTATGTCAGAACAACAGGGAGATATGGCCTTGGTTCAGCTTCTCCAATGGAAGCTGTTTCTAGAATAATCTTTGACACAATGTCATCGACTTTCATTAAGAACTGTTTAGGAAAGATTGCTTTGACACTTGTTCAAATATTTATTCCAATAATGCAATGGACAAACTGCTCAATTTGATACAACCCACATGTTAAACTGAAAATGATAAAACACATAGAAGAAAACATAGGAGGTATTGAGTTAGGCAAAGATTTCTTAGATAAGACACATAAAACATGAATCATAAAAGAAAAAATGGCAGGCTGGACTTCACAAACTTGAAGACTTCTTTTTCAAAAAATATTGTTAAGACAGTGAAAACACAACCATAACTGGCATCAAATATTTGCAAAACAAATACGTGTTAAAAAAATTTGTGTACAGAATATATAAAGAACTCTCAAATTCAATAATAAGAAAATAGTCAATATGGTAAAAAAAATGGGCAAAAGATATGAACATACATATCACTGAAGAAGATTAAGCAAATGAAAATCACAGTGAGATATCACTATATACCTATTGGAGTGACTAAAGTTTAAAAGGAAAAAAGCTGAAAATATCAAGTGCTGGCAAGGAGGTAAAGCAGCTGGAACTCTCACACGTTGCTAGTGGGAATCAAAAATGGTACACCCACTTTGGAAAACATTTTGGCAGTTTTTTAAAAAGTTAAACATATACTTATCATATGATCCAGCATTCCCATACCTAGGTATTTACTCAAGAGAAATGAAAACAAATATCCACAGAAAGTGTTGTACATGAATGTTTATAGCAACTTTATTCATAATCACTCTGCAATGGAGTGAATGCTTGTGTCTTCCCAAATCTCCATGTTGAAATCCTAACCCCCAAGGTGACAGTGCTCAGAGGTGGGGCCTTTGAGAGATGATTCGGAGCCCTTGTGAGTGGGATTACTGCCCTTGTAAAAGAGACCCCAGAGAGTTCCATTGCTCCTTCTGCCACGTTAAGAAATTGAAAAGACAGTCATCTGTGAACCAGGAATCAGGCCTCAGCAGACACCAAATCTGCTGGTGCCTTGATCTTGGACTTCCCAGCCTCCAGAACCGTGAGCAATAAAATCCTGTTGTCTATAAGCCACCTGGTCTATGGTATTTCAGTTATAGCAGCCCAAGTGGACTAAGGCCACACTCCAAACTGGAAATAATCCGAATGTCCACTAACTGGTGAAGGGATAAACAAACCGGGTGGAAGCTGTAGTAGGACGTTGAAGAGCTACTAAGCAGTGAAAAGAAATAGACCACAGACACACATGACAACACGGATGAATCTCAAAAGCATTAGCCTGAATGAAAGAAGCCAGATGAAAAAGCAAGATACTCAATGATTCTATTTACGCAACATTATAGAAAAGGCAAAATTATGTGAAGTAAGGTCAGATCAGTAATTACTAGGGGCTGGGGCTGGGGGAACTGACTCCAAAGGGGCATGAGGGACTTTCTGGGGTAATGGGAGTGGTTTATATCTTTATTGTGGTGGTTACATGAGTGTATACATTTATCACAATTCATAGAACTGTACATCTAAAAAGACATTTTAGAAATGGTATTCAAAATACTCCATCCAGTGTCCTTTTCACATGGAGCCAAGGGAGAAATGCTGACACTTCTCTTGAGTACTGGGGCTGTTTTTATCTTTTGAAGAATGTGAATCATGTAATTAATGAGAGTTACCTCTTTGCTGGGGCTGTGAAACCTGAGAGCTGGGTGTCTGACATGTATTTTGGGTATGAATCTTACCTTTGACATCATCTTATTTTTCCTACTTTCGTTTGCCTTTTGACCTGAGTTCTTGACAAATTGTTTTATGTTAATGTGGTCTGTGTACTTTTCAGAGACTAAGTATATTTTTTTTTTATCAAGGTAGAGTATACATAACCAAATAAATACATCATGGAATATGTAATAAATCATGGAGGTGTCTCCTCCCGACACACATTAATAAAAGTGCATGCCATAAAATCCTAATTCATTAAAGCATACTATCATGTAATATCTAACATGTTTTATTCATTTCTGGATGCTTCCTTTTACAAGGAATGAGGATCAAACATAGCATTACTGGGGAAAAGTAAACAGGAGGGTATGTAAGAAACAGAGGACGAGGGAGTTTATCTTGGAGAAGAGAAAAGACAGGGCAGATAGGAAAGCTGTCTTCAAATATTTTACAGGTTGTCAGGTAGAAGACAGGTGAATTAATTCTGACTTGTCCTATTGAATTAGGGGTAGGACAAAAGGGTGCAGGCTATACCAGGACCAACTGTGGCTTAGTATAAGGCAGATATTTCTAATGGAGAACAGCAAGACACAATGTATTGTCTGAGGAAAAAATTTCTGGCAGCGGAAATAACCAAACATAGGTTGGATAGTCACTTGGCTGGGATCTCCTATAAAGATTCATTTACATAAATGGTTCTTTCTTCTAACCTCAAGATTCAATAGTTATTTAATCCTATGAGAAAACAGTACCCTTCCAATATAAAGAAAACTTATTTTGACTAAGCAAACACCATTATTTTATTTATTTATTTATTTTGAGGAAGATTAGCCCTGAGCTAACATCTGCCACCAAGCCACCAATCCTCCTCTTTTTGCTGAGGAAGACTGGCCCTGAGCTAACATCCGTGCCCATCTTCCTCTGCTTCATATGTGGGACGCCTACCACAGCATGGTTTGCCAAGCAGTGCCATGTCTGCACCTGGGATCCGAACCGGCGAACCCCCGGCTGCCGAAGTAGAACACGCGAACTTAACCACTGCACCACTGGGCCGGCCCCCCATTATTTTTTTCTTATTTATCAATGTGTTTCATTATATTAAGTTGTATCATAACCTCAATATGTTAGAACAAGTAAAAAGGTCATAGCAAGCAGACATTCTTATAACTATTCTAGGATCAGGCCCTTCAAAAATGAAACACAAAATTATAGCTAGAATTTTAGGGACTCTTTGCAACATACACCTCTTCTTGCACTGCCAGCTGCCCTTTTTTGCCCTCTGGAAATAGACAGGCAACACAACACTCTCTGAATGGAAGTAAAAATGATTTCCCACTTTGTCCTCATGATTTAACACTTAGGCAATAAATCTCATGACAATTTCAATCAAAAGCAGAGGAGGAGAAGTGCTCCTTATTCATGGAAGAGCTCAAGCCAGCATCATCTCGGCATTTTCCCTTCTGACAAAGCCCAGTCATCGCCAAACATTGAGACCGACAACTTAAAACTCAATTCCATCAGCACCAGCGACCTGAAGGTTATTATCCTGAAAAATTGAGAGGCAATTTCAGGCTGGCTTGAATGCCTAGGTTCCAACGCTGTGTGGCTTCATGGAGCACTCCCAAAAGACACAAGTAACTGGTGAGAAATGCTCTGAAGGCATTTTAGGTCTGATAGCCAAACTAGGAACAGAGCAAAGAAAAGAGTAAAAGCAACACTTGGGAAATTACAGGTAGGTAGCTACGAAAGAAGTCTGGTAAGTGGGAAAATAATGAGTGTGTTTACTGGAAGGCACAGTATAAAAAGGCCAAAAACAAAGGATCTGAAGAGACATCTTTCCAAAGAAGATACATACAAATGGCCAAAAGTTACATAAAAAGGTGCTCAACCTCACTAATTATCAGGGAAATACAAATCAAAAGCACAATGATATCACCTCACACCTGTTGGAATGGCTATTATCAAGAAGACAAGAGATAAGCGTTGGTGAGGATGTGGAGAAAAGAGAACCCTCCTACACTGTTGGTGGGGATGTAAATTGGTGCAGCCGCTATGGAAAACAGCATGAGGCTCCTCAGAAAATTAAAAGTTGAACTACCATTAAAAATAGCAATCCCACTCCCGAAATGCAATCGCTATCTCAAGGAGACATCTGCACCCCATGTTCAGTGCAATGTTCTTCACGATAGCCAAGACATGGAAACAATCTAAGTGTCTATCAACAGACGAATGCATAAAGAAAATGTAAATTTCTTCTTAAGTAAATATAAGCTTCTTATGGCTAAATAATACTCCATTGTGTGAATATGTGTATGAAATGTTATTTTATATATATACAGGAAAGAAATACTGCCATTTGCGACAACATGGATGAAACTCAAAGGCATTATGCTAAGTGAAATGTCAGACAGAAAAAGACAAACACTGTACGATCTCACTTATATGTGGAGTCTAAAAAAGCTGAAAACAGAGAGTAAATTATCGGTTTCCAGGAGCTGGGGTTGGAGGAAATAGGTGATGGTGGTCAAAGGGTCCAAACTCCCAGATATAAGGTAAATCAGTTCTGGGGATCTAACACACAGCCTGGTGACTAAGGCTGTAACGTGGTAGCGTATGCTTGAAAGTTGCTGAGACAGTAGATCTTAAATGTTATCACAACAACAATAAACAAATGGTAGCAATGTGAAGTGATAGAGGTGTTAACTAAACTTATTGTGGTGATCATTTTGTAATATATACGTATTTCAAATCATCATGTTGTACATCTTAAACTTACACAATGTTATATGTCAAGTATATCTCAACAAGGCTGGGGGAAAAAGTGGGCAAAAAGATGAGCCAATTGATGATGTCAGAAGGTACCTAGCTACCTCATCAGATAGTAACATCTTCCCTAAACCCCCAGGAAAATCCTCCATAGCAAAGATATTTTATGTCAGGAATTTCCTGGATCTTAAGTTACAAAGTTCCATTGCAGTATTAGTATTTTAGGGGGGAAACGGTAAGAACGCAAAACAACACAAACAACTTATTGAGCACCTACTATGTGCTAAGTACCAAACGAGGTATTTTATGTACATGATTCATCTGATCCTCACAAGAACTGCAGGCAGCAGGGTCATGTTATTCTCCCCACTGTACAAGAGAAGAAACAGAGGTTCTGAGTGTTTAAGCTCCCTGTGCAAGTTCAATCCAACCAAAAATTGGTGAAGAAAGGTTTCATACCCACAGACGAATCCAACAAATGGACACACAATGGACTCCAGACATCTGGACCCTAATATATTGTAATTTTCATGTCCCTCTGAAACCCTCAGCCTTTCAGAGGACACAGGCACAAAGCTTAACAATGACATTCACCAAGTTCTGAACTTCCCCTAGGAAGTTTCAATAGTGGGTATTTGCATTTTGTTCCACGGTTGGGGAAAAGAAATTTAGCGTGCATGTGACGTCAGAGTTGTCTTGCCCAAAGGACTTCAAGGTCTGTGGCCTTTGTGAGGAAGCATTAAATGGAAGTCTGATCCTTTTGTTTTTGTTGTTTTAGTTTATATCTGAAAAGAGAACATTTTTACTTTTTCTTCTATTTTTGTCTGCTAGAAGAGAGTTCAGTTACCTCCATGAACACAGAAAAAATAGAGCCAAAGTGTGGTAATTTGGCCAAAGGCGTGTCCACTTGTCTGTTAGTATTTTGTCACAAGTGATAAATGATGTCAGACAAAGCTGTCAGATGAGATTTAGAAGGTATGCGGGAGGGAGCAATCAATTTCCAACTTAGGGAATTTAATGGATTTTAATGAGCTGCTCTCTGCTGATTACCATACAGCTTTGACTTCGAGCTTCACTGGCACATGTGCTTGGCAGTGACTGATAGGTGTTTTAATTCCTCTAATTTGATTCCTGTAATGCAATCAAGCATCAGCTGTCCCAGCTGCAATCGGGAGCGCTGCTTTGCAAACCCGCAAAGCACCTGGCCAGAGCGTGATCTTTTGTGATCTCTCGTCTGTTCCCCAGATTCTGCAGCTCAGAACGGTCATCTGACGCTAGCTCATGAAAAGATAACAGTGCTGCCAGCACTGAGGCCCAGGAGATGCCCAGCAGGTCACAACCATGCTTGCCCTCTGAACCCCTGACGCTATCCCCAAACTGAATGGTGTGTTGAGGCCAGATGCCGATATATTCCAGTTGGTGGTCTCATGGCACCCAGGACAAAAGTAATCCTGCGCCACTTAACAGATGCATTTCCTGAAAATTCTATTCTGCTTCCAGTGCTCTCTGTTTCTGACGTCTGCACCACAGAACAAAGAGATATGCTAGTAGGCACGGGTCTAAAAGCCAATATATGGCAGACTCACTGTGTGCTTAGAGCAGAAATGTGTCCTCTTGCTCAAGATATAGGCTTTTAACACCAAAGATGCATTTATAAACTGTAGACCCTAGTTAAGAATTTTGGACTTGGAAAATTTAGAATTCATGATCATCTGATGTGAGCAGGGCCTAAGCCTTCCTCTTCATCATCATTGAAAAAGAGCTGCCTGGGCGAGCGAATCGGGTAAACGAAATTACAGAGCTGCATTTAAGTAACTTGAGAAAAAAGAAAACTGCTAAGCAGTTTAATTGAGGGTATAAAAGGATGCTAATTATCAATGCATCTCAGAGCTTCCATTTAAAAACACTTTTTAAAAGTAGCAGTTAATTTCAATTACCTTAGACATAAAAATTGTGGGGAAATACTAATAGAACCCCATTTCTTGAAAATGCCTAAGGAATGAGATATCTCGAATGCAGGCTGACCTTCCTTATGCAGACTGAACTGATGTAGCTCAACCAAATATGCAGAAAAGAACATAATCATCTTCATGAGTTTGGATCATCCTTGCAGTAAAGGCCGAGGTCCCACCGCTGTTTACTCGTCTCCTGGGAAGGAACGAACGGCCAGCTTCTACCTGGCTTTCGAGCACTTGCTCCACTGATCTCTTGGGGTGTTTTCCTCTGCTGCCATACTAATTGATTATTCTGTTCCTAAAGGTTCCAGGACAGAATTTGGTGGACAATAGTGACAACTGTGATACTCTGGGACCTGGAGGAGCTGGCAAGAATAAGTGGGCAGATACTGACAAGTTCTAAGGAATAAGCCATCAGCAGAGACAGCTGTGATTTGGAAAATGGAGGAGCAGATGTTCTTTCCCAGCCCTGCTGTCAGCTGGAAGGAACTTTATGAGCAGCAAGGGAGAGGAGCTTGTCACAACCTGGGCCTGGCTCTGCTCGCAGCTCTGTAGCCCCTGCCTGGAGTGGGGCACTTCTGCTCAGATTAGCTATTAGGTTGGAAGCCAGCACTGACTCCATTTGAGCAATAGTTCTGGAAGCTGAGATGAAGACTCCTAGGATATGTTGCTCTCTGTTCTCATTAACCTCTGTCTGGGGGAAGAGGGTCCTATCCTCTAGCCAGGAGCCCACAGCAGGGCTTCACACCAGCTGGGCCTTCCGTTGAATCCAATTAGCTCAATTTCCTCTTGTTGGAAGAAGGGCGCTGTGCATTTATAGATGTGCTTCTCTGGGCAGACCCACTTCAAACAAGCAAGCCCAGAGAGAGGCACTGAAATAGAGACACACATTTGGGGGGATTCTGAGCCATGTGCTAGCCTCTTCCCTCCCTGTATCACCCATCTGACACTGTCTTCTCTGATCAGTGGCATCTGTGTTCTCAGTCACTTAAAAGAATGAAGTTTAAACACTCTCTTGAAAAGATATCTGCACCCCCATGTCCACTGCAGCATTATTCACAACAGCCCAGACACAGAAGCAACCTAAGAATCCATTGAAGGATGAATGGGTAAAGAATGGGTGTATAAATATATAATGGAATATTATTCAGCTATAAAAAAGAAAGCAATTTTGCCATTTGCAACAACATGGACGGACCTTGAGGGCATTATGCTAAGTGAAATAAGATAGACAGAGAAAGACAAACACCATATGCTCTCACTTATATGTAGAATCTAAAAACAAACAAACATATAAAAAACTTGAACTCATAGATACAGAGAAGAGATTGGTGGTTGCCAGAGGCAGGGGCTGCAGGGTTGGGCAAAATGGGTGAAGGGGGTCAAAAGGTACAAATTTCCAGTTATAAAATAAATAAGTCATGGGGATGTCATGTACAGCATGGTGACTATAGTTAATAATACTCCATTGTACATTTGAAAGTTGCTAAGAGAGTAGATCTTGAAAGTTCTCATCATGGGGGCCAGCCCTGTGGTGCAGTGGTTAAGTGCACATGTTCCGCTTTGGCGGTCTGGGGTTCACGGGTTCAGATCCCAGGTGCAGACATGGCACCACTTGGCAAGCCATGCTATGGCAGGCATCCCACAGATAAAGTAGAGGAAGATGGGCACGGATGTTAGCTCAGGGCCAGTCTTACTCAGCAAAAAGAGAAGGATTGGCAGCAGATGTTAGCTCAGGGCTAATCTTCCTCAAAAAGAAACAAACAAAATAAAAAGTTCTCATCACAAAAAAAAAATTTGTAACTCTGTGTGGTGATGGATTTTAACAAGACTTATTGTGGTGATCATTTCACAATATATACAAATATAAAACCATTATGTTGTAAATCTGAAAACAATATAATGTTTATACATTATACCTCAATTAAAAAAATTCATGCAAAAAAAGAATGACGTTTAAGTCCAATGTCAGAATCAATATTTGTATTCCCTCTCCTTTCCAAAGTCCTTTGTTGACTTTTCTGACATGATCCATATTCAACATCTACCATGGGCTTCATAGGCAACGCTTGTGCTCTTGAAGGCTCTGTGCCCCCTTGGTCACTCTTCTATGCACTAACTTTCACACCCTCTTGCTCCCTCTTCCTGTCTTTAGGTTGTCAGTTCCAGTATGAAACACAGTATTATCAACTATATTATGGTGTTTCTATTTGACATCTCCAGTATACCCTAATTATGTCAGAGTTAGGGCTCCATGAGGGACCACTTCCAACTATGCACAACTGATTTAGAGGATCCTCAAGATAAACATTTTTTTTTTTTGGTATTTGGGCTTGGGTCAACCATTGACTTTCTTTGGACAATGATTTCAGTCAAGAACAAAGGAGTGTTGTAGGATAAAGTGCTGTGGATCACATGAGGGTAAAGAACAAGGTACCACCTGGTCATGGCGATGACTGAAAGGTCAGGGGCACCACAGTGTCCCACAGCAGGGTTAACCGAAGAACCAGAAGAAAAGGCAAATTTGGCAGCTGAACATGACATCTTAGGGAGTCCTTCCCTCAGAGAGGTAAGCGATGGAGATGGCCTGGGGTCACATGCTCCCAGGGCTGAGCTCTGCTTTTTCTCCCAGAGCAGTCTCCTCCCCAAATACAGAAATATCAGGAGACTTTGTCCTTGAGCAATGGTTGCCTCTACAGGTTCCTACATGGACCCTGGCCCAGGTTCACATCAGCCGGGAAAAGAGGGCCAGGTGGGGGAAGGGCTGAGGTGTTCCTGGAGACGGGAGGTGAAGTAGGTTCTGCCCTTGACATTTATCCTGTTTGAAAACAGTGTGCTGGATGAGGACTTAAAGCCAAGTAGAAATTACCTGCTTTCTCCCACAAGATTTTACAGTCAGAGGGGCTGGTATATGGCACTCAGCCTGACAGGCCTGTCCCACAGGTGATGGACACCTGCAGGGGCTCACCTGATACACAGAAAACACAATCATCTGTACTCACGTCCATCAGCTCCTGAACCAAAGCAAAGCACACTAATACATATATTAGCTGCTACCAAAGATGTGTGCCAAAGCAAAGCATAGGCTCAGGGTCTGAATTCCCTTCTCATGCCTGGAAAGTTCCCTACCATAAGCATCTTGGTAATCTGAGTCTACTTCTCAGAATAAATCCTCAAAAAGTCAGCTGCTCTGCCTAAGGCTCACCCAGCCGGATGTACTCACCCAGGATCTGGAAAGTTGAGCCAGTATTGCAAAACTCAGGGACTCTAGAGAGTTCTTTATGGACCTGACAGAGGAGCAGCAGTGGCTCCAGTACAAAGGGCAGAGGCAGCATGAGCTTGAGGCTCCAGGGCCAAGCGGCAGGGATTGTGTGGTCTTCACAGGACCTGTGAGACAGGCCTTTGCCTTCCACAGGACATAAAAAGAGACCAGTTTCTCCCTGTATTCATTGGTGTTTACTCCCAGAGCCATAGGCAACTCTAAAGACCTACCTTTCATTTCTACGACTATTCTGCTTTTCTGATACCACTATTATAATCAAACATTAATGTACAAAGTAGAACTGCAGAGAAGAGTATTGAGCAGCTACCCCCTCGTCTCTCACCTTTCTACACAGCTTCCAGGACAGGCACTGTCTGCCTTTGCTCAGGACTGTCTTCTCAAGGATGTAGAGCGAATAACCTTTGAAGACATAATGTCTCCCTCTAAAGGGCAAGTTTGATTATGGTCCAGTATGGTAAAGATGGCATGTCTCTCCAGGACAGTCAGGCTGACTTACTGTCCATTATAAAAGATTTTGTTTCCTTAAGCTCAGGAGTCTTCTCCTATAATCTTAGGCAGGTGACACCAGGCCCTTCTGGCATCACCTTGTGGGAATTGGGGCTCAGGGACCCAGCTAAAAAGATCATACTCTGGCCACTGCTATTGCTGTCAGCAATAGTCTGACCAGGAGTCTCATGTCTTCTGCCAGCATGCACGAAACTGTGGCAAGCCCACTTGCCAGCTTGCAAGTAGTATAATATCTCGGACCTGTCATAGTTCTTGACACTACTTTATAAACTCAGCATAGTGCTCCTAAAGGGGACAATATAAAATGAAAGAAGTAGTTCTTATCCTCAGGAAACTCAAAATCTAGCAGGAGTGCACCAGTCAATTGGCACTAGAAGGGCGGGCATGCGTTGAGCACCACTCCCCACCCCCTCCAGTATAAAGAAGGAAAAGGAAAGGCAGTTCCGCTAAAGAACAACACAATCCTTTCTTTCGGTCAGAAACGGAACCCCAATGTAAGGCAGAAAATTTTACTGAACCTGAGGGCCTGCTGGATTCAGGTGTAGAAATAGACAGAGGTAGCGGGGAGCTCCTCTCCCATGGGGAAGAAGGCTAGAATTGCCACACATGAAATGAGGAACCTGGGCTTGGCTCCCTGCTAAGACCAAGCATGGAGACCCACCGGGCTTCCCTATTCAGGAAAGGAGGCCACAAAGTTCCAACCGCCCCCTGGGGCTGACATGGAGCTAACCCCAGGGAGGCCAGAGAGAGCAGACAAACTTCATACCAGGACATGGGCCGAGGTGGTGTGGCAGTCACACTGCATTACGACAGCACCAGGGTCACCCAAATTCTAGACAACAGTCATCAAGGACATGAGAGCAGTGCTCACTGAGTTACTTATGAGAAACCCAGAGATGCTGAATAATTTTGAACTTTGTAAAAAAATGTTGAAACATATATTTAAAGTGTAAAATAATAGAAATACAATGTATACAATTATATAATGTATAGCTTACAAACCGGGAAAGAAAAAGGTGTGGGTGTGGGAGGCAAACTATTCAATGGGTAAGGGAAGGCAATCTATCCAATGGAAAACAGAAAACACAAAAAAGGATAGGACAATGGAGTCCAGAAAGGTCTCTAATCTCTCTCTCTCTCATGCACACACACACACACACACACACACACACACACACAGGAAGTGGATTAAATTTATCTATTTAAAGACAAAGATTATCTGGTTGGATTTTTAAAATCCAGCTATATGCTGCTTACGAAGACAAACCCAAGAAAAAAAAAATACACACAAATGTTGAAATAAATAAAATAGACCTATGTTAAAGAGCAGACATTAGTAAATTAGAATCTAAAAAGTAGAGAAGATAATAAACCAAACCAAAAGACAATAGTTTGAAAAAATTAATAAAACAGATGGATCTGTAGCTAATCTTCTCAAAAAATTTCTGCAAATTATTAAGTATAAACAATTAATCCCAGGAACTATGTCTTGCAAAGAGATCAAGAAAAACAACATGGCTACCTAGCCAGCAAAGTTAGGAGAGTCAGATGAAACAGAATAGGTCAGCCAGACCTTGTGGAAAGAGTGAGATCTTATCAGAGGGTGCAGGAGAGAGCAATAGAGAACAGGCAGATGTGTGACCATATAAATGAGGAGGCTGAGAAAATAGTGGGAATCCAACCCAGCAGAGTGAAATGCTTGATCAAGGCTGCATGGTGTGTGGCCCATTCCAGCATTGGGACTCACGAATCCCATGAAATAAACAGTAATTTGAAGAGAGCTTCAGTGAGTCCCCCTTAAGAACCACAATACAAAAATAGCAAGAAGAATGTTACGAATGGGAATGATCTGAGCTATGCATGGAAGGGTTAACTTGCCCCCAAGAACTCAGAAGAGCATCTGGGTGATGCTGATGGGTCCCAGAATCCAGTGAGGCTGACTAAGCCGGTGTAAGAAACAAACCAAGAAGTTGCAAATCCTGCAGTCACGTAGCCATGCTATCTTGACTCTTTTACTCATTTCATCTAGATTCTTCTACTGGGGAAAGATATAGGGATGTGGCGTTTTGGCTTGAGTTTGTAGCAAACTTGGCTTAAGTTATTCTTTCTACCTTTGCTAATAGGCAGGAGCACTGATCACCCAGAGGTAGGAGCAGAACAATGAGTCAAACAAATCAATAAGAGAAAGACACACCGACAAATTGAAAACTTGGCAGAGAATATGAGCAGGAAACCACAAATTGTTTCCAAATGGCCAATACACATAAGGGGAAATGGTCACCCTCTCCAGTGTTAAGGCGGAAGACACTAACACAACGATGAAATACCATTTCACATTCTGCATCTTGGCAAAGATTAAGTTCCCCAGGATGTGGGTAAGTGGGAGCTCACATAAAGTATTAGTGGGATATTAAATTGACACAAACTCTTTAGAACACAATTGAGCCATTCTTAATGGAGCTGAAGATGTTCATTCCCCCAACACAGCAAGTCCAGTTCCAGGTACGTGCCCTAGAGAAACTCAGGCACAGGTACTTAAGAAGATTTTGATGGCAGCACTACTTATAATCACAAAAACCTGAAAACAATCTCAATGGCCACTGGTATGTCACTGAATATTTCAATGCTGGTACAATGGAATACTCCACAGCATTTACAATAATCTAGATGAATACACATCAGCATGGATAAATGTTAAAAAGCATCTTGAATAAAAACAAAAACCCAGCTACTTGCAATATTATGCCATTTATGTGGAATTTTAAGATGAGATCTTGTTCTAGACACACACAGTGTGTGGGCATCTGGCTGAGTGGAGAGGAAAGTCTTGATCTTAAGGCTGTACCGTGTGCATTTACAGACGCCACTTCCAGATCATACCTTTTATGTAAAGCTATAAAATGAATTACTGTTTACAGAACATACATTCGTAGTAAAAGCACAAAAATGTGGATAGAAAACATAAAAATCAACTTTGGCATAGTGGGAGAAAGGGAGGAACATGAGACTAGGTCTATAATATTTAATTTCTTAAGAAATTCCGAAGCAAATATTGTATCACGTTACCATTTGTTCAATATACGTGATTATTTACATAACACTGTGTTTGTTACATTGCTCCGTACTTTTCTCTATGAGTAAAATATTTAATTCTTAAAAGTCTTGTGAATAAAAAAGTCACATCCTGCCAGGATTTTCATGCGGGGCAAGATGACATGACTGTGACTGGATATGTTTTAAGGGGCAAAGAGGACAAAAACACAGTTGTGCTTTGATGATGTCATGGGGGGGTGCTTATTCAGCACCCTTTTACCACAAGAAACCACTGGTTTCAGGCTGGTGGCCGTCATGCTGATACATAAGTGGAGGCAGGACACTGTGAGGACAGGGCAACTAGGGCCCCAGGGGTAGGGCAGGGGGTTTATTTCCTCAGTGAGGGCTGAACGATACACAGGATGTACCACAGGCAGGGGAGCAGTAGGGTTTCCCCAGGTGTAGGGAGGAAGGCGGGAAAGGAGAGGCCATTTGAGCAAAGGTGAGAGCCAGTGGGAAGGTGTGGAGGTACGCGGAAGTGTGGTGTGGTGGGGACCATGGGTGAGGCTTGCAGGGTAGGCTTGCGAGGGTGTTGCCAGGGGCACTGTGGCTGAAGAGGAAAGCAGGGCAGATCATAAAGGGTTTGGAATTTGGACTCTGTCCTGAGGGAGAAGTGGAGACTTTGAAAGATTTTAAGCAGAGGCATGACCTTGAAGGATCACTCAGTTCAGCTTCTGGCCTTTAGGCAGATAAATGTCTAAGTCTTTCCGGATGGCAGGCTTGTCTCTTTTTCAGTGTCTCCAAGGACAGAGACTCTGCAGTCTCCATCCTTCATCTTTCATGGTGTTGGGCAAATACAGTGGGGAGTGGAGAAGGTGACTGCCATAGGGCAAGACAGATGGGGAAGGGAATCAGACCCAGTTCCTGAGGTCCAACAGGCACAGGGGTAGGAGGCGGGGAAGGGAAGGGTGGCAGGCTCAGCCGTGGCAGAGAAGGCTGCTGCAAACAAGCAGAATGTAGCAGTCTACAGCAGGGGGGTCTAATGACGGAGATGGTGATGGATGCCATCATCATCATCATCACCACAGCAGACACTGATACCAGTCTTACCATGTGTCAGGAAGTGTGCTAAGGGCTTTACATAGTTCAGTTAACCCTACGAGACAGGTATGTCATTATCCCCATTTTAAAAATGAGGAAAATCAAGCAAAGAGGGAGGAGTCTGACTGTGGTCCCACAACTCATAAGAGGCAGGCCCAGGATTCAGAAGCAGTCTATGATTTCAACCGTTACACACTGTTGCCTCTCACAAAGGAACCCTGGGTATGTCCTGCCAGGCAGAGTGAAGGTGGCAGAGGGGTATCTCAGGAAGGACTTTCAGCACCCTAAGCCCACAGTCCATGTGGAATGTTTCCCTAAATATGAAGCAGATCCTGGTTCTGAGAATGGGGTCCAGGCACAGGCCAGGACCTGGGCCATGAGAACAGAGCTGGCTGACAGGAAGTTCAACTCAATGCTTGCTGTTTCTATGTAGAGCATTGGGAAT
Organism: Equus quagga; assembly: GCF_021613505.1. Classification (NCBI taxonomy): domain Eukaryota; kingdom Metazoa; phylum Chordata; class Mammalia; order Perissodactyla; family Equidae; genus Equus; species Equus quagga. Next base: position 25,205,495 of record NC_060273.1, on the reverse strand, counting down.
AGGAGGGAGGAGACTGAACACACAGTGAGTGTGACACTGTGCCAAGCACCTCAGACTGGTATCCCACTTCATCCTCACAGCAACCTCGTCACATAGATATTCCTATTATAGCTGAGGAAGCAGAGGCTCCGGGCGGTGTATAACGGGCTTACAGTCACACAGCAAGGAAAAAGCAGAGCTGGGAGTAAGGTTGTTTGCCTCTAAAGACCTGTACTTTTTCCTATGACTGCACACTGCCACTCTGGGAATTTCCCAAGTGCCCAGCAACTGGATATGAGTGCTGGCCCACAATCGAACTATATTTTCTTGCTAATTTCCCCAAAGAATACACACAGAAATAAATTAAAAGGAAAGACAGTCAGTACCAACTGTGAACTGAAGATAAGAGAAGACCACAGACCAAAATCTGGGAGGAATTCCCACTAATGGCCACGTTCCTAGGGATGAATGGAGAAAGAAACCACCAACTATACCCTCTGAGCCACAAGAGAGAAAATACAGGCCTAGACTTGTTGGGAAACCTTGCTAAATAACCTCTGTGCTCCCTGAGAAACCCCAGGGCATGGGAGCAATGTGGATTAGAAAAAAAAATGTGAACACAGCACTTTTGAGAAGATATTGAAGAACAAAGAAAAATCAACATTACTCTCATTAGAGGGAAAAAATAGCTGAAAAATCACTGTTGACAAAATTGATGATATTTTAAAGTAGTTTAGAGTCTTCAAAACATCCAAGAGAGATTTTGGTCACCATGGGACAGAAACAGGAAGCCACAAGAGGAGAAAAAGGTTGAAATAAAGAAAGAAAGAGAAAAGGATTTAAATAAGAGAGAAGAGAATGCTAAGAAACTCAAGAGCAAAATTAAAATTACATTGAAGGTCATACACAGAAGAACATACACTCCAGAAATCAGGATTAACACGCAGAGGACCAATGTTAGAGTTTCTCAGAATTCGGATGGAAAAGAAATGAAACAGAAATAGAGAAGTTGACAATAAGAAGGAAGGGAACAGAAGTCCAACTTAGGCATTTTATCTGTTGCACAGGAGAAAAACAAAACAATAAGAGCAGAAGCAATAATTAAAAAGAGAATAATAGCATACTGCACCGGCTGGAAGAAAGGTCTGAGTTGACATATCAGAAGAGCTCTCTGAGATTCAGGCAAAGTAATAAAAAAGACTCTTTCTGCCCAATATATAATTTTAAATAAACAGGAAAAAATTATGAGCATTGGGCAGAACAAAACAGACTCTACGAGAAATATAATCAAGCTGTCTTCCAACTTCGTCTCTACAAACTACAAGAAAACAATGGACAGATACCTAAAAGCATTTCCAAAAACAAATCCTGCCTACATTTTACTTAGGAGAAGGTTGTGGCAAGCACCATTTGTGGAGTACCCAGCGGCCACTTACCTTCCATCTTCCCTTCTTAAACAAACCTGATCTGGTTTGGGAGAACAATGAGCCCAGCCTTAATGGTAGATGATGACAGACCTAAGCTAGACAAGCTACTGCATTCCTCTTTGCCAGGCACCCATCTTCTCAGCCTTCCCTGCAGCTATGCATGTGATTCTGTTTTGACAGATGACATTTAAAGAGAAAACCTGCCAGAAGCCTTCTAAGAAAGTCTTCCCTTATAAGAAAGAGAACCATTAGAAAAAAGACATTTTACGCCACCTCCACCCTATTCCAAATGCAGCTCTTGTGTCAAAAGCTATAGCAGTCGTAGGACACTGAGGTTATCATTTTGTGACCCAAGAACTCTACACTCAACGATATTTTTATTTCATGAGCAAAGTTCACAGAAGGGTAAGAATTTGAATGACATATCTCTTGAGTAATCCCCCCATCCCCACTATGAAAAATTACCAAAAAAAAATCCTCCAGTCAACTGAGAGGTGAATTATAATTAATAATTCAAATATGCAAAACTTAGAGTATAAAGGAACAACAATGTAAATAAAAACTGTTTAGAGATAAGTAAAATTAACTGTTGTAAATGTGGATACAAAACTAAACACAAAGATCAAAAATATTCTCAAAAAAGAACATTTAATAATTAAAAATAGCGGTTTAATCATAATGGGACTTCTGGCCTGGACAAGATGGTGTAGTCCTGTTTCTCCGGGCTTCTTCCTGCCAAGTACAACAATAAGCCATGGAAATAATGTAAGAGGTAGCCAAAGGAGAACTCTCAGTGCTGGTTGGAGGGAGGTGAACTAGTTCAGGACTCAGCAGTGGAGGAACACCAGAGCGGCAGGACGTCTTACATTCCCCCACCCCATAGAAGGAGGCAACCCAGAGCTAACGTTTCCTGTCCCTCAACCTAGCAACAGAAGGCAGCCCGGGTTGGCTCGTTCCTTCCCCAGACTGAATGGGAGTCCCTCAGACAACAGGCAAGCCCACAGTTTGGGAGCCCCATCAACAATAAACAGCTCAGAGGAGTGTTCTCCTTCCAAGGCAGGCCTAAAATTCCCCTCCCCCATGGGGATGTAACAGGGAAGGCCTAGCAAGTGGCACCTCTCCCCAATCAAATGGCCCAGCCCAGGAAGCCTCTGTCCTTGTTGGCCTGAGAATCTCCACCTCTGCCCAAAGATTGGGGTCAACAGCAAAATGGACGTCACCACAATAAGCACCTGACCTGGGAAGCAGTCTTTGTCCCCCACAGGCAGGGGAGAATCCCACCACAAGATTTGCCTGGCTCAGGAAGCCTCTTCGTTCCTGCCTGAGGGTCTCCTCTTGCAAGGAGAGACACCTGCCATCCTGGCCTAAGGAAATTCTTTCTGCCCCTAAAACAGCATGAGGAGGGACCAGTAGGAGCCCCCGTAGCATCAGTTAAAGCAAGCAGACCAAATTATCACCACAAAGGCTCTGAAATGAAGCTGTCATTGGAACCATGGCTCACAAAAGTAAGCCAGGACCTACAAGCTAAACCTAAACAGGGTGACTGCCTACAAAAATAAAAGATTTAAAGAGCCTCCAGAGTCCACTAATATATTAGACAAAATATCCAGGATACAACAGAAAATCACTCATCATATCAAGAACTAAGGAAATCACAACTTGAATGAGAAAAGACACTTATTGGACACCAACACTCATGAATCAGACGTTGGAATTATCTGACAAGGATTTTCAAGATGACATCATAAAAATCCTTCAACAATCAATCATAAGTTCTCTTGAAACAAAAGAAGAGTGAGAAAATCTCAATAAGGAAACAGAAGTTATACAAAGAACCAAATGGAAATTCTATAACTGAAAAACGCAATTGCAGAAATAAAAAGCTGCTGGATAGGATAGTAGAGTAGAGATGACAGAGGTTAAAATCAGTGAGCGTGAGGATAAATCAATAGAATTCACTCAATATAAACAACAGAAAGAATATAGACTAAAAACAAACTAACAGAGCCTCAGGGACCTATGGGAGGGACATTAAAAATGATCTAACACTTATCAGAGTCCCAAGAGAGGAAATACAAAGTGGTGCTGAAAGAGTATTCAAAGAAGTGACGGCCCAAAATTTCCACATTTGGTGAAAAACAGGAACCTACAAATTCAAGAAGTTGACCAAACCTCAAACTGGATTAACTCAAGACATATCCATTCCATTCCAAGATATATCATAATTAAATTTTGAAAAATAAAAACTCAGAAAAATTTTGGAAAGCAGCCACAGAGAAATGATGCATTGCCTATAGTGGGAAAAAATTTAAATGACAACAGATTGCTCATCTGAAATCATGGAGGCCAGAAGAAAGTGCCACATTTTTTAAGTTCTGAAAAGAAAAGAAATATCATCTGTGGCAAAGCTATCCTCTAGGAATGAGGCGAAATCAAGACATTCTCAGATGAAGAAAAACAAAGAATTTGTCACTATTGGACTTACCTTTAAAGACTGCTGAAAGGAAGTTCTTCAAACAGAAAGGAAATGATAAAAGAATCTAGAGCATCAATAAGGAAGAGGGAATAAAAGAAAGAGAAGAAATATGGGTACGTACAATGGTCTATCCTTTTCCTCATGAGTTTTACAAATCATATTTAATGACTGAGACAAAAACTATAACACCATCTGATCCTTAAGGCAATGGCATTTAAAGGTGGGAAGGTAAAAGGACTTAAAGTGCTGTTTTTATACTCTACTCAAGGAGGTAAAATGTTGATACTAGTAGACTGTGATGTCACATCTGTATATTGTAATACCCAGAGCAACCACTACAAAAACCGTACAAACACACTCAAAAATACTATAAATAAATCAAGATGGGATTCTAAAAAATGTTCAAGTAACCCACAGGAAGACAAGAAAAACAGAGGATGGAGAACCAGAGGAAGCAGAAAACAGATAATAAAATGGCAGACTTACACAATTCAATAACTTAATTGTAAATGATCTAAGTATACCAATCAAAAAATGGTGATCGAAGGGCCAGCCCAGTAGCATAAATTTATGTGCTCCACTTCGGCAGCCCAGGGTTTGCCAGTTTGGATCTCAGGTGCAGACCTACACACCACTCATCAAGCCATGCTGTGGCAGTGTCCCATATACAAAATAGAGGAAGATTGGCTCAGATATTAGCTCAGCGACAATCTTCCTCAAGCAAAAAAGAGGAAGACTGGTAACAGATGTTAGCTCTGGGCCAATCATCCTCACAAAAAAGAGAAAAAAAAGACTGGCAGAGTGGATAAAAAACACAATACAATTATATGTCATTTATAAGAAACTCACTTCAAATTCAACAACATAGGTAGGGTGGAAAAAGATATGTCATGCAAGTATTAATTTTAAGAAGGAGGAGTGGCTGTATTAATATCCCATAAAGTAGACTTCAGAGCAAAGGAAACTACTAGAGGCAAGGAGGAACATTACATGATGGTAGAAGGATCAATCCACCAAAAGAATCAGCAAGAGGACATAACATCTTAAATGTGGATGCACCAAAAAACAAAGCCTCAAAATACATGAAGCAAAAATAGATAGAGCTGAAAAGAGAAATAGACAAACTCACAATTATAGCTGGGGACTTCAACACTCACCCCCCAGCAAATGTTAGAACTACTAGAGAGAAAATCAACAAGCATATAGAAGATCTAAACACCACAATCAACCAATCAACAATCAACCAGTAGAATCTAATTTACACCCATAGAACACTCCACCCAACAACAGCAGAATACACATTTTTTAAAGTGCTCATGGAACATTCACCAAGATAGACCATATCTGAGATTATTAAACAAACCTCAAAGATTTAAAGAATTTAAATCACAGAGTGGGTTCTCTGACCATAATGGAATCACACTAGAAACTAGTAACAGGAAAACACTAGTAAAATCTGTAACTGCATTGAAATTTAACAACACACTTCTAAATAATCCACGGTTCAAAGGAGAAGGCTCAAAGTAAGTAAAAACAGGGAGAGTTAATGAAAGTCAAAATAGAACATCAATCAATAATCTAAGTTCTTACTTCAAGAAACTAGAAAAAGAGAAAAACAAAAAACCCAAAGCAGACAGAAAGAAGAAAATAACAAAGGTAAGAGCAGACGTCACTGAAACTGGAAACAGGAAAACAATAGAGAAAAATCAATGAAACAAAACAGCAGATTCTTTTGAAAAAATGAATAAAATTTGCAAATCTCTAGCAATGGTGACAAAAAATAAAAAGAGAAGACACAAATCACCAATATCAGGAATGAAATAGGAGGTATCCACTTTAAATCTTGCAACCATTAAAGAGATAATAAGGGAATACTATGAACAACTTTACACTCATAAAGTCAACAACTTAGAAGAAGTGGACAGATTCCTCAAAAACCACAAACTACCAAAACTCAAACAGATGAAACAGATATCTGAATAGTATTGTAAGAATTAAATAAATTGAATTAATAATTTAAAAGCTCCTGAAAGAAGAAATCTCTAGGCCAAGATAGTATCACCGAAGAATTTTACCAAATGTTTAAATAAGAATTAACATCAATTTTACACAACCTCTTCCATAAAATAGAAGAGATGGAAACACTTCCCAGTTCATTTTATGAGGCCTAATGACAAAACCAGATAGACAGTACATAAAAGAGGAAACTACAGACCAGTAGCTCTCATGAAGTTAGATGGAAGAATCCTAGCAAAATACTAGCAAACTAAATCCAATAATGTATCAAAAAAGAATTATACACCATGACCAAGTCAGATTTATTTCAGGTATTACAAGGCTGGTTCAATTGTCAAAAATTACACCACGAACAAAGTAAAGAAGAAAAATCATATAATTATATCAATTGACACAGATCATTCATGATAAAACCTTTCAAAAAGTTAAGAATACAGGGAGAATTAACTGAACTTGAAAAAGAACAACTATAACAATCCAACAGCAAACACCACACAATGTGATAGATTGAAAAGACTGAATGCCTTCCCCATGAGATTGGGAACAAGCCAAGAATATTTATTCTCACCACTGCCACTCAGCATAATAGTGTTATAGCCAACTAAATAAGGTAAGGAAAGGAATAAAAGGCATACAGTGGAAAGGGAAAAAAAAGTCTCTATTTGTAGATCACAGTATAATCCCAAGACATCTACAAATAAAACTACCCTACAACAAACAAGTGAGTTCAGCAAGGTCACATGTCTATTTACTAACCATGAACATGTTACATTCGCTCTAAAGAAGACGAAATACTTAGGTATACATTTGTCAAGACAAGTACAGGATCTGTATGCTGAAAATTATAAAATGTGGATGAAAGAAATCAAAGAGACCTAAATAAATGGAGAGATAAATCATGTTCATGGACTGGGAGACCCAACATAACAAAGATGTCAATTCTCCCCAAATTTATCTATAAGTTTAAGGTGCTTCTTATCAAAGTCTTAGCAAAGTTTTAGTAGACATATACAAGCTTATTTTAGAATTTATATGGCAAAACACAAGTTCTAAAATAGCTAAAACAATCTTGACAGGAAAGAAGAAAGTGGGAGGAATCACCTGATATTAAGGCTTAGTATGTAGTTACAGTAATCAAAACAGTGTGGTATTGGCAGAGGGATAGACACATAGATCAATGGAACAGAACATGCTCGACTGATTTTCGACAAAGTTGTCAAAGGAATTCAATGGAGAAAGCCTTTTCAACAAATGGTGTGGGAGAGAGTGGACTTCCATAGGCAAAAAAAATTCACCATGACTTAAACCTCACACCTTGCACAACAATTTACTCAATATGAATCATGGACTTCAATGTAAAACGTAAAACTATAAAACTTTTAGGAAAAAACAGGAGAAAATCTCCATGATCTAGCGTTAGGCAAAGAGTTCTTTGACACCAAAAGCACCACCCATAATGGGAAAAACTGATAAGCCAAATCTCATCAAAATTAAAACTTTTGCTCTGCCAAAGCCCAGGTAAAGCTATTTACTGGGACAAGGTATTTGCAAACGGCATATCTAACAAAGGAAAAGTATCCAGAATATACAAATAATTCTCAAATTTCAACAATAAAACAAAACAAAAACAACTATCCAATTAGAATATGGGCAAAAGAGATGAACAGACTTAAACAGAAGAGGATATAGTTGGCAAATAAGCACTAGAAAAGATTAGCCTTCAGGGAAATCCAAGTTAAACCACGAGCTCACTCCACACCTATCACAATGGCGAAAACAACAACAGTGGTAATGCCAAAGGTGGTGAGAATATGGAGAAACTGAACCACTCACATATTGCTGGTAAGAATGCAAAATATTACTGTCACTCTGGAAAACAGTGTGGCAATTTCTCATAAAAGTAAACATGCCTTTATGACCCAGCAAATGCGCTCAAGGTCATTTATCCTAGAGAAATGAAAACTTATGTTTACACAAAAACCTGCACACAAATGTTAATAGCAGTTTTATTCATAATAGTCAAAAAGTTGAAACATCTCAGAGTTCCTCACAGGTGAATGGTTAAATAAACTATAGTACATCCATACCACGATATACCACTCGGCAATAGAAAGGAGCAAACTATCGATAGGCAACAACTGGAAATGAATGTCAAGGATATTATGCTGAGTGAAAAAAAAAAGTCAATCCCAAAAGGTTACAAACTGTATGATTCCATTTATACAAAATTTCTGAAATAACAAAACTTTAGAAATGGCAAACAGATTAGTGGTTGGCAGGGATTCTGGAGGGGGTGGAGGGGTGGGGGGTGGTAGAACTGTTCACTCTCTGGATTGTGGTGGTAGATACAGAAAACTCCACTTATGATAAACCTGCATAGCAGTAAACATGTACACACACAAACGTGAGCACAAGTAAAACTGGGGAAATCTGAAGAATATTGATATATTTTATCAATGTCAAAATCTTGTTTATGATATTGTACTATGGCTTTGCAAAACGTTACCATTGGGGGAAACTGGGTGGAGTGGACATGGGATCTTTCTGAATATTTACTAAAACTGCTAGTGAATCTACAACTATTTCAGTAAAAATTTTTAAAAACCAAAATATATAATGCTGGATTAAGTTAACAGAAATTTGGAAGTGAAAGAAGAGAATAAATATAAGCCAAGTTTTCTTTTAGGAAAAGTCAAAAGTTATTTATCCTTTTGACTTTAATATTCAGACAAATATTTTAAATATGTATTTCATAAAGGTAGAAATCAGTAAAAGGATTATAAGAAGAAGAGCTAGCTTTATATTTAATTTAGAAGATAAAGCATACAAAACAATCAATATAGCAAAAGACAGAAAACAAAGGACATAGCTTAAAACCAAAATGAATAATACGAGATAACTGAACTGTGAGCACACCACTTATAAAAGGATTGCCAATGGATTAAACTGGTCTATTAAAAGACAAATTCTCTCAGACTGGCTTATAAAAACAAATCTGACACCATAATTCTTATAAAGAGAGAAACACCTGAAAAAGTAGAATGTTTTAAAGGAAAAGTATGGAAAGGCTACAATTAGTAAAAACAACAAAAAGAAAATGAGATGCGGTTTGTACTATTATCAGAAAAGGAGCATTCAAGACAAAAATAGGGGATGGTCCAAGAAGGCTATTTGTAGGTATAAATAGTAATAATGGATACATAATGAAAATGTCACATTTTCATTTAGTGAATAGCTCTACCTCCAAAATAAAGTCTGCACCTGTCGCCTTCTCACTACCTCAGCTGCTGCCACTCCAGAGCAAGCCATCAGCATGTCTCTCCAACTCCTGAAATAGCTTCCTAACTGAGTCTCCATTTCCATTCTTGCCCCCTACACTCCCTTCACACAGCAACAGTGATGCTGTTTTCATGTAAATCAGATCATGTCACTCCAGTGCTTAAAACACTCCAAGGAGTATTGCTTCTACGGAAAATCATACCAAACTCTTTGCCTTGATAGGACTTGAGACAGAGAGTTCTTTCCTAAGTGTCAATTCACTCTTTCTTAATAGCAACAAAACCCTCAGTTTTAAAATCTGGGAACACAGCGGTCCAGAATAAAAAGTACATTTCTGGGGCCGCCCTGGTGGCGCAGCGGTTAAGTTCGCAGATTCTGCTTCAGCGGCCCGGGGTTGGCTGGTTGGGGTCCCAGATGAGGAGCTATGCACCGCTTGTCAAGCCATGCTCTGGCAGGCGTCCCACATACAAAGTAGAGGAAGATGGGCATGGATGTTAGCTCAGGGCCAGTCTTCCACAGCAAAAAAGAGAAAGATTGGTTATGCCACAAGTAGAAGGACCTGTAACTAAGATACACAACTATGTACCAGGAGGGATTTGAGGAGATAAAGAAGGAAAAAAAAAAAAAAAAGAGGAAGATTGGTAGCAGATGTTAGCTCTGGGCTAATCTCCCCACCCCCTACCAAATTAAACAAATAAATAAATAAATAAAATAAAGAGTACATTTCCCAACATCGCTTGCTGCTGGATGTGGCAACATGACCAACTTCTGGCTAACCATGTAACTAACTTCTGACCAACGGGACATAAATAGAAGTGATGTGCACAACTTCACTTGTCTCCCCTTTTCTTTCCCTCTCTTTCTAACGGCTGGAATGCAGATGTGGATGTAAGCCATGTGGATTGGGCAATACCCCAGGATTTCAGAGCAATGAAGCAGATGGAGCCCAAGGAGTACCACACCAGACCTGAGGACTTTGCAGAACAAAGCTACATGGCAGCAGAGACTCAAGTGGGAGTGAAATAAGATTATTTGCACCACTGTTAGATTGGTCTCAATCACATTCTGCCGAGCCTATATCCCAACACAGGACCTACAAATCCTACAAGAGCTGGTCTCCACCACCATCTTCAACCTCATTCTCTACCAGCCTTCCCTTGCCCACCAAGTTCTAGTGAAGTTTGTCCCACTTCAGCACCCTAGAACTTGCAGTTGGCTCTCTCTGGTGAGCACTTCCCCCAGAACTTGCACAACAAGAGTTTTCTCATGATTTAGGGATGAGTTCAAACATCACCTCTTCAGGGAAGCATTTTCTTCACATTCTATTTGAAGTTGTATAGTACCCACCCTGATTGCCTTCTATTGTATTATCCTGTTTTATGTACTTCATAGAGCTAAGTATTATCTAAGATTATCTTATTTATTATCTATTTATTTAACGTCTATTTCTCCTCTACTCCCTAAACTAGAATATAAATTCCACGAGAGCAAGACACTTGTCTATCATTCGCCACTATATCCATGCTGGCCCAATTAGAGGCTCTCAATAAGCATTTGTGGAATGGGTTAATCAATCAAAGAATGAATGACAATATCAAATACACAGATACACACACACAAAAAATGATAGAAACAGAATTGAGATAGACTTAACACTATCAATCTAAGACAGAGTGAGTAGATACAAAATAAACCAGGACATTCAAGATTTTAAAATAATTATTAGTGGAAAGGGGCATATATCAATAGTTTCATTTCCTATAAACTTAAAGTAGTGCATTCAATCACCATATTACATTTGCAAAAACTGAAAACATAATGAGACACATTAAATGGACACAGTAAATAGTATGAAGAGATTACATAACTGATATTCTATGATTACAGTGTAATAATAAAATGAGAAAAATGAATACAAATAATTAAGGTATTCAGTAAGATCCTCCCAAATAACCATTGGGTGAAGAAAGATACTAACTACAACTATACACCATATAGTTAATGATAACACTATATATCAAATTCTCAGGTTGGTGACAAAGCTATACTAAGAGGAAAATACATATCTAAATTCTTTCACTAATAAAAAAGAATGAAACATAAATGAAATAATCATTTAACACAGAAGTTCAGAAATAATAACAATAAGAAGAGAAAGCAGGAGAAAGAAAGTGAAGAAAAAAGTTGAAAATACCAGAATAGAAATCAGGAAAAACAAAAGAATTGTTAATTAAATACAAGAGTAGATTTTCTCAAAAAAATCAATAAAATAGGCAACTTTCTATCATAGATTAACTAAAAATGAGAAAACAAAAATTACAATTAAGAAGCTATAACAATGGTAAAGCATTGCTTGCAAAGAAAGTTTTAAACAATACTATGTACAAGTAAATGCTAATCAATTAAGTAATTTTGAGGAACTGGAATCTTCCTGAAGATAATTTAAATTTTCAAAATATACTAAAGAACAATTAAAAGTTATCATCAAAGAAATACCTCAAAAAAATCCTACCACTATATCAAGGCAGTCTTGTGAACTAGCCTGCTCAAATTTAAGGTCATAAATAAATTCCAATCTGTATAGAATTTATTTTAGATCACAAAAAAATGAAAAGAAGTTGATTAATTTTATCATGCTAGAATAACTATGGTTAGAAACATGCAATGAACAATTAAAATCCTATTCATAATAGTAAAAACAAAAAAATACACAGTGGTATATCAAGAAGCAAGTGTGGGGCCTACAGCCCAGTGGCCTGGCCAAGAGAGGGCCAGGAGCTTGGGGAGAAGGGCCTGTGTACCAGATGGGAGGGTTGATGAGGTCACTTCCCTCTACCTCCCTGGCTGGGCCTGAGAACCTCAGAAACTCTGTCTCTGGCATCAAGATCATTGGAGCTGTGGTCAGAGGTGTCTCTAGCAAATACCATATGGTCTGATTTATATGTTGAAGCTAAAATGGTCAAACTCCTAGAAGCAGGGAGTAGAATGATGGTTGCCAGGGGCTGGGAGAAGACAGAAGTGGCTAGCTGATGGTCAAAGGGAACAAAGTTTCAGTTACGCAAGATCAGTAAGTTCTGGAGATCTACTACACAGCATAGTGCCTATAGCCAAAAATATAGTATACTTAAAATTTGCCAGGAGGGTAGATCTTATTGTTCTTAGCACATACAAAAAATAATAAAAACAGTAATAATAATAATGATAATAACAGTAATAATAGAGGGCAGGAGGAAACTTTAGGAAGAGATGGATATGTTTATGGCCTTGATGGTGGTGATAGTTTCATGAGTGTATACTTATGCCCATATAAACTCATTGTATGCATTAAATATATACAGGTTTTTATATGTCAATCATAACTCAATAAAATGGTTTAAAAAAAGGAGAAGAAAATGTCTCTAGGACACTGTCCCTGAAGCACAGGAGACACCTCTCCCTGTCAGAAGTCTGCCTTTGGGTGCTGCTTGTTGTAGGTGTTAGAGGATTTGTCTGCCTGACCCCAAGAGGTCCCCAGCAACTTTTGCAGCTGCCTTGCTCTTTTCTCTGCTCCCTCTGAACTTTAATGTAAGATTGTACCCTCGACAGAATCAGTCCTAACCATCTTTCCTTTTTCTCCTGTCCTCTTTATTTAGGTAACGCTGAATGAAAATTCTGTGCTTTCCTGAGAGTCTACAGTGTACATATTATACACAGACCCTGTGTGTTAGACCCTTGAAGGTAAGTAGATTGAATAAAAGAAAATAACTTTACATAAAACTCAGGATATAAGAATTAAGCCACCGGTGCCAGGACTTCCTCTTGGCAGAGGTCACCTGTCAGTCCATCCCAGCCAGAGACTCAAAGACCAGTCGTGAATTTATTTAGAAGAGATTTTTAAAATTACCTTCAATTTTTTTTCTGATTATAAAATATATTCAGACATTCTCCTAAAGTGTGAATTTTCAGCATACTAATTGGATAGAACATGACTGATATGTTGGGGGGCTGCAGCTGGGCCTCCTGTGACTTCCACTGCTGAGGGCCAAGGAACAGCTTGGGGGGTGGTGGCTGCCACTCAGAGGCCTGGCACGAGTTCGTTTCCTCCTGGCAGCTGATTGCTGCAATTTTGATTATATTCTTTCATGCTCTCAGATCAACTTTGTGCTTTGTTTACAGTGACAATGGGCATGAGTATTAGAAACTCTCATCACTTTTTTTTTTTACCATTGAAAACAGTTGTTTCATAATGTTTGTTAGAGATTTTGTTAACTTGATCAAATAGTAACATAATAGATCATACAGCCTATTTATAGAAATTTCAGAAAAGACAAACAAGGATAAAGAAAAAATTACATTCACCTTTATTCCAGTCCATAATAATTAGCTTCATCAGAATTATTACACTTTCTCCCGTTTTTTACCTCTATGAATATAAATGTAGCTATAATAGATGTAGAACAGCAATGTAATTATACCGTAGATTAAATCTCTAAGACCATAAAGTGAAAATATTATCTTAAATAATTGTATATTATTCCATCTTTGTAAGTGCATTTTTCTACATCTCTGACTAATTTTATATGACAGTCTTAGACACAGAATTATTTTAATTATAGGGTTTAATGCTTGAAAAGTTGTAGCTAAGTACCACCAAATAGTGTTCAGAAAAGTTGCACAATTTACATTTCTGACAGTAGCATAGAAGTTTAACCATCTTTATCTCGTTCTTGACAGCACTGAGTATTATCACATGTTTTATTCTTTTCCAATCTCATAGGTGAAAACTGTTATCCAATTACTATTTGAGTTTACATTTCTTAGATTTCTAGGGAGATTGGACAGTTTTAATATGTCTATTGAAAATATCAATTGTCTGTTGCTCCTGATCCAATTTCTCTATTGTCATGTTAAGAGGTTTTCATATTGTTTTAGAAATGCTCTTCACATATGCTTTATTCTATCAATTGCATATTTTTTCCTATTTGTTAGTTTTTGAAATATTCTTTCAATTTAATAGGTTAATAGTTTTTATTTATGATTCTTCTATTGCTTCAATGCTCAGAAAGCCATCTCCTACTTAGAAAGTTAGCTACATATTTGACATCTGATTTCTCCACCTTTTAAAAACAGTGAAAACGTCTAGTGTTATATATACTAAAGATCAGTTACCCTTATAAATATGGGTAAGTTTAAAAAAAAAACAAATTACCAAGGTCTGAGTCAGACCAGTAAGCCTGCCCGACACCTGCCCCACGTGCCAGGCTCACTGACATCACGGCTCAGCGGCTCTCAAATGTGAGTGAGCAGCAGTCACCTGGAGGGCCTGCTGAAACCCAGCCTGCTGGCTCCACCCTGGAGCTCCGGATTCAGTGTTTCTGGGTTGAGGCCCAGGCATTTGCATTTCTAACAAGTCCCAGGTGAGGCTGACACTAATGCTTCTGACACTCCACTTTTCACTGCAGTGAAATCACTTCGGTGATTCAAGTTCTCACTGTCAATCTAACAGGCCTCGTGATGGACGTCGCTGTTGAAAGCTATTTAGGTTCTGTTGGATGATTAAGAACTGAGGAGCAGCAGCTTTGGATCCAAAACTCTGATAGGGTGGCACGTTGACAAAATATTGAGGGGAGAACAATCTTGTTGGTGCCAGATTTGACGTGAGGAGTCTCTGCCTACTGGAATATGTTATCCTTAAAATAAAAAATGTAATGGTCCTAGTGTCTTCTAGGTCTTGGCCCCATGCAACAAATGCCGCACATGAATGCAAACGACTTCTTCTGTTTCATTTGCTTTCTCTGCAAGTTTTATCAACAGTCAACTCATGGGACAGGTAATCTCCAGTTTTACAGATGAAAACACTGTGAGTATTTAATAGGTACTCAACTAGCTGGGGACTAGATTTTCTTTCCTCTAATTTTCTTTTTGTGATTATAGAAGTAATGCATGCCCATTGTCCAGATTTTGGAAAATATAGAAAGATACGATCACTCATCATCCTACCATACATGAAAAATCACTGTCAGTGTTTGGATCTACTTCTTTCCAGGCTTTTTATGGATAACAGATTCAGATCATACTGTACCTGTGGCTTTGGGTCGTGTTTCTTTCACATATCCTGAACGTGGAAACTCCAGTGCTCTCAACTGCCCACGGGTCAAGAATTTTAACCTACGTCAGCCATGGCCCTGGGGCCAGCACATAAATGTCCCAAGCAAAAGCCTGGACCTGGGATGTGGAGGACCGGCCTTTGGATCAGGGCACGGGACAGAGATCAAGAGTCTAGGACCAGAGCAGAAACAGGAAGCCAGGGAAGACAAAATACCAGAGCAAGGATTGGGGAGGGAGGGACAGAGGCCAAGCCTAGAGAGACTCCGGGGAGCAGCTGTATTTTACTATACCTGCTGTGTTTTTTTCTACCAGATGGGGAGAAGTGGACAGCTGGAAAGGATGCTGAGCAGGATTGTGGTTGGAGAAGTCTGTGTGACAAACAGATCTGGACCAAATATGGGGGTGGATGCCCCATGTACTTTTATGTTAGGGTCACTTACAGTGTCTTGGACATTGCCAATAGTTGTGAGATATACTAGCTATGATAATGACCAGCTTGCATATGGGCAAGCGAAGGCTCAGGACATTTAGGCAATACTCTGGAGCACACACAAAGTCCAGGGAGCCCGAAGAGTTTCTTGTTTCTTCACCTCGAACCCCAGACGTGTTCCCACACACCCAGCGCCATCTAACGAACAGATCCATTTGCTTAAATATTAATGTGTTTTATTTCTTAAAACAGAAACTCTAAATTAGTGAAGTCTTGAATGAGGTTTGACTGAAAATAAGATAAAAATATGAGTGAGGAACCAAGGTGTTTTCCCTGCATCTTCTGGTATGCACAGTAACACACACAAGCAGCTCGGCTCTCCTAGCTAAGTGTGGGACTCATTTCTCTCTTTCTTCAGAGGGAGAAAAGTTTAACAGAAGTATTGGCTGGACACTGGGATCAGCAGCACTGTTTGATCTCCCATGATGCTTGTCATTAGCCTTGCCATTGTGTGCTGTCTGCAAACTCACTGCAGAACACAGTGCAGCCCAGCGCTGGAGGGAAAGGAGGAGAAGAGACCAAGGATGCCGTAGTGTCTCAGTAAACCTTGGGGTGTAGTAGCAAGGCTGCGTCCTCTGCCACTTGGGGGCATCTACTGCATTAAAGACTCCCATTCTTGGGTACAAGTGGACTCATGCTGTGTGTGGTGCAAATGAACGGGGGAACAACAGAGACTTTGAGGACCCCTTCTCTGCTGTTACAATCAACCTGAAGCATTGAGCATGAAAGCCACCCACCAATCCTAAGTCCCAGCCCCTTTCAGCCCCTCCCTTCTTTCCTCTCCACCATTAATGTACACCAAGTCCTAAGGCTAACTTCAAACACAATTTCACATTTCTTCCCCAAATATATCACTGCAGTAACAGCAAACACACAGAAACTTGATGAAGGGTAAGAACACAATAAAAATTCCACAAGTTATTATTCGCTGCATGAGAGAGAGGTTCTGAACTGGCTGCCAAGAAATCTATGATCCTCATACCCAGAGGGCTGAGAACCCCGGGAGGATGGAGACTCTGGGCCATGGCCCTCAGACCATCCTCCTTGGGAAAGAGGCCGATTACAGTCCACCTTCACTGACAGAAATTTCCTGCAAAGAGCCAGGGGCTCATAACTTTTGGGATGAGCACCAACTGATAAATAGCTGTTTCTGCAGAATCCCATTTGATTTAATTTCACCCTTGGCACTGGAGGCTAGAGCCAGGAAGAAGGGAGCACTGGAAAACAGATTCAATTAGCAAGATGAGCCTAGTGCCTGGTAGGATCACTTCTCAGAACACAGAAAACAGCCAGTGTCATAGGTTTCCTCTAAGGTAGGAAGAAATCAAAGCCCAAGGAAAATGAAAGGCTGTCACAGCAATGTTGGATCAGAAGTTGAAGCCCAGTTACATAATCTTTACCCTTGTGGTAGACAGCCTCCAGGATGGCCCCCAATGACCCCTACTTCCTGGTATTCACAGGAAGTGGTTCTCCCCCATGGTGAATAGGGATGACCTTTGTAACCAATAGGATGTTGCAGAAATGATGGGGTTTGACTCCCAGTGCTAGGTCATAACAGACATCACAGCTTCTGCCTTGCACTCTCGTGGATCATTCACTTTGAGGGAAGCCAGCTGCCATATCATGAGGACACTCAAGCAGCACTATGGAGAGGCCCATGTGGCAAGGACCTGAGGCCTCCTGCCAACAGCCAGCATCACCATGCCAGCCACATGAGTGAGCCACCTTGAAGAATATCCTCCAGCCCCAGTCAAGCCTTCAGATGATCACAGCTCCAGCCAGAGTCTTGACTGCAACCTCCTGAGGGACCCTGAGCCAGAACCACCCAACTAAGCTGCTCCCAAATTCCTGACCCACAGAAACCATGGGAGGTAGTGAATTTTAATCGTTGTTTTATGCTACTAGCTTTGGGTGTAATGTATTTTGTAGCAAATAGATCACTATTGCACTCCACCAGCTGTACCATCATGTCTGTTTCCACAGGAAAGTGATTTTGTCCCTGGTAGGAAGCCCTGTCAGAGTCTTAAATGGATGGTCTTCTCCTTTCTAGAATATCAGTACCTCCTGATATCAATATCCCCTGCCTGGATATCCAGAGGCAGAAAGCTACCTTTCTATTGCTCTTCTTCTGTACCACCTTCACCCACTGTGCTGAAGTAAACACATACATGTACACATGCATATACACACATGCACACACACACAGCTTTCTTTTAAACCTGAAAAATCACTCTAGTGCTAGGAGTATGAACTTTTTTCCAGGAAGGACTGGATGTTCTTAGATGTTTTAAGTACCATTTTCTCATGCTGTCTCTGAATGGACAGATGGTAGGGGGTAGGGTGGGGAGCACAGCTGACTACTGAGAATTGATAGATGTGTCTGTTCTCCTCTGCTAGTCATAAAATTCTGAGCTGGTGTACACCAGCAGGAAAAGAAAGCCTTGGCCACAAGTCTGTGCATTCCTGCATTTGTTGAAATATTTGAGAATGGAATTTTCACCCTTTACTCTCTTACTCTCTTTTCCCGTCCTGTTTATTACCCTGAGTGAAGAGGAGGGCCTTTGGTAAGACAAAAACATGAGACTTTGTGAGCATAATAGCATTTCCAAATTACAGTAGAGGCAGTCAATACATTGTGAGAGAAATACTTCCTTGCCATGTAGAGGTTCTGCTATGAAGAACCTGGAAGATGTGAGGCCTCCCCTTAAGGCAAAGATTAAGTACCCGCAGCTCCTTCTCCTCCAGAATGGGGACCAGGAAGAACACTGAGAGCCTGGAAGGTCTTGCAGCATTCTTCTAGGCTACAGTGGGCCGTGAAGGCAGAGGCAAAGGGTAGGAAGCATTCACAATGGGAAATAAAGGAGGGCAGAGAAGAAGGGAAACCAGGGAGAGAAGGACCTCCCAATGCTCATCCAGAGTGGATCTGTGTTGGCTAGAAGATGGTCAGGTGGGAAACAATGTTTCTCCATCTTCTTAACTTGTTTTTTATTTCTGCCAGAGGACTCTACCTGCCTGTCCTTCCAAGTGTCAAGTTATACTCAAAAGGTTACAGGAGCAGTAAGATATTCTCATCATGTGGAGAGTGGGGTCATGGAGGTCGTTCTCTAGGGAGAGTTGGGGCTGATTTAAATACAGTTCAGTATGTGTAAGGCAGGTGTTCTACCCACGTGCATCAGCAGTGTGGAGGTCAGAGGCCCCATGTCACTTTCCCCTGCCCATGGAATATCCTCCTGGACCAGGTCTTGTCTCTGCTCATCTTTCTTTACGCAACTTCCCTTGGTGAGCTCAACCTGGCTTAGATTTCAGCCACCACTCTGATGAATCCCAAATCTGGGTTTCCAGCCCTGGCCTCTCACTCTGATCCATCCCTGATTTCAGCTAGGCATAGACTTTCCTCCTTCTCTGGTTGTCTGGCCCTCACCTTACAATCAACATGTCCAACTTGGAATTCAACTCCACGAAGACTTCTTTTTCTCATGATTGTATTCCTGTCAGTAATAGCCAGTTGGGAACCTTGGAGTCATCTCAACTGTTCTCTGTCTTTAGGCCCTACATCCATTCTGCCAGCAGGTCCTGAGGTCTTTCCCTTTAAACTGTACCTTAACTATGGTCAATGATTTCCTATACTCATTGCCTCTACCCTTTTCAAACTCTAATTGTGACAAGCCTAGAATGCTCTCTTTTCTTTCTTTGCTCACTTAACCCCCTCATATTTCAAGGTTTGAAGCAATCGCCCCCATTTCCTGAAGCTTTATCTGACCCCTCAAGAACACATTTTTCTCCTTTCTTGAACTTCTATTCAAAAAAATTAGTTACTGAGGGCCTGCTGTGGACCATGTGCAAGGCGCTGGGTGCTTCAACACTGAAGTCCTTGCTTTAAGGAGAGTACAGTCTACTAATCATCACACCAATTAGCCACTTCGTTGTTTTCTGTCTCTTAATTGTGTTTCCCCAAACAAATTCTTAAATAGCCAAGAAGACTGTGTCTTAAAATGTCTTTTGTAAAACCCACAGTGACTATTAGACTACAGGGCACATAACACGTTCTTACTAAATATGTGTTGGTTACATGCAAGATGGGTAGCAGAACAAGACTAGAAATACATGTCAACTGCAATCCTTATCTAGGTTAGAGAAATATCTTTAGTTAAGGAAAAAACACACATCAAGAAATGAAAGAAACCATGCTGTGTTTGAATGGTGTTTTACATATCTAACCAATAATTCAATTTAACTTGACAAATTATTTGACTCAAATTTTTAAAATAATGATTGGTAATCCATTCCCCAAATTCTGTAATCACAAAATAATAGTCACATTTTAAGATTAAAGAACTAGTATAAAAAATGATTTCTAGTATTTTAATAAGGCCAATGTAGACATTTGGAATTTCCTGAGAGATTTTACAAGATAGAAACAGGAGCAAATTGAGAAGCATCAAATACAAATTCTTATTTTCTGTCATATTAAGGGCAAGAGTATTGATAGGGTCAAAACACACAAGGCAACCATGCCATCCTTTAAGCAAGGATCCCCTGGAACCAGGATAAAACTAGGTTCAGGTAATACCCATGTGGCCTTTCTAAGTGTCCCCAAGAAAAAGACTTTTGTGAATCAAAAGTGAAGGAATCTCAGGAGTGACTTCAGCATCATGGTAGAGTAAACTTTCCCAGTAATATTCCCCCTCCAACATACAACAAAAAACCATCCATACTCCAACAGAGGACAACCAAACACAACACAAATAATGTTGGAGAGACGCATGCAGCCATATGATGGAGGACAGAGAGGCTGGAGCCCCCCTCGGAGGAGGTGGAATGGGGTAAGCGAGAACTTCACTCCCTCCCCTAAAGACTGTGATCAGGGACAGGAGGCCTCTGAGAAGGAAGGAACGGAGGTGGGGATGTTCATTTGTGGGAACATCAAGGAACTCTGAGGGCCCCTGCAGCCTAGAGGGAAGCCCTCTACCAGAGTGAAAGCTTTCATGGAGGTGACTTCATCAAGCCAATACCCCAGGAGAACAGATAGCA
The DNA here is from genome assembly GCF_021613505.1 of Equus quagga. Taxonomy (NCBI): domain Eukaryota; kingdom Metazoa; phylum Chordata; class Mammalia; order Perissodactyla; family Equidae; genus Equus; species Equus quagga. Next base: position 25,184,710 of record NC_060273.1, on the reverse strand, counting down.
AGATCAGAGTGAGAAAACACGAGAGCACACAGGAGAAAGTGCCACTCCCGCCACCCACCCAGCATGGCTCCACCACCGTGGGTCTCAGCTGAAGGCAGAGGGCTCAGAAGATGATGCTCTTGACCCCTACCCAGTGGGGATAGGAGGTAACGGTGACCAAATAATACCAGGATGCATAAAAACAGAGCCACGCCCTCTAGCAATATCAAACATTACATCAAATCTCCAGACCACAGAAAAACAACAAGTTTCGAGAATTCAGTCCTGTGGACACAGAAATATGTAATCTAAGTGGCAATGAATTCAAAATAGCTATCATCAAAAAACTCAACAAGATAAAAGAGAATGTAGAGAAACAATTCAATGAGTTCAGGAGCTACCTCACAAAAGAGATTGAAACTATAAAGAAGAATCAATCAGAAATATTAGATATGAAAGACACAATAGAAGAAATAAAACAAAATACGGAGTCCCTGAATGCTTGAGTGGCCATGATAGAGGAACATATAAGCATAATCAAAGATAGACATGTTGAAATGCTCCAGACAGAGGAGGAGAAAGTACTAAGACTAAAAAGAAATGAAGAAAGTCTCCAAAAAATATCCAACTCAATTAGGAAATGCAACATAAGAATTATAGGTATTCAAGAAAGAGAAGAGAAGGAGAATGGAGCAGAAAGTGTGTTTGAAGAAATAATAGCAGAGAAATTCTCAAACCTAGGGAAAGATGGATATCCATGTGGAAGAGGCTTCCAGATTTCCTAGATATGTCAATACAAAAAGACCTACTATAAGGCATATAGTAGTAAAACTGGCAAAAATGAATGACAAAGAAAGAATACTAAGGGCAGCAAGGGAGAAGAAAATAACCCACAAAGGAACACTTATCAGGCTTTCAGTGGATTTCTCTGCAGAAACCTTACAGGCTAGGAGACAATGTAATGACATATTCAAATCTTTGAAAGACAAAAATTTTCAGCCAAGAATACTCTATGCAGAAAAATATCCTTCAGATATGATGGAGAAATAAAAACTTTCCCTGACAAACAAAAGCTAAGGGAGTTCATAGCCACGAGACTCCCCCCACAAGAAATCCTCAAGAAGGCCCTCATATCTGAAAAAAAAAAAAAAAAAACAGGGAGAAAGGGGTTACAAAGCACAGAGTAAGGAGATAAACATGTAGACAGAATCAGAATAGGATAGCAAATACTCAAGTACAGCATTAAAGAGAAAGGGAAGGAACACACCAAAAACAAAGATAACCTTGTCATTTTAACTACAAACTCACAACACAAGATGGAATAAGATGTGAGAAAAACAACTTAGAAGGCGAGGAGGAAAGGGACTGAATCAGTTTAGACTAAGGAAATAAGAGGCTACCAGAAAATGGACTATCTTATACATGAGATTCTGAATACAAACCTCATGGTAACCACTAAGTAAAAAAGAAGAACAGAGACACAAATAATAAATAAGGAGAAAACTAAGAAACACATCATAAAAAACTACATAATTCAAAGGGTAGACCAAAATGCACAGGATGAGAAACAAAGGAAATTCAGGAGAACCGGAAAACGATTGATAAAATGGTAGCACTAAGCCCTCATATACCAATAATCACCCTTAACATAAATGGATTGAATTCTGCAGTAAAAAGACACAGAATGGCGAGACGGATTAACGAACAAGACCCAACAATATACTGCCTCCAGGAAACAAGTCTCAGCTCCAATGACAAACACAGGCTCAGGGTGAAAGGATGGAAGATGATACTCCAAGCTAATGACAAACAAAAGAAAGTGGGTATCACAATGCTTATATCAGACAAAGTAGACTTCAAGATAAGACAGGTAATGAGAGACAAAGAGGGGCGGTATATAATGATCAAGGGACACTCCATCAAAAAGAAATAATGCTTATAAATATCTACGCACCTAACATAGGAGCAACAAAGTTCATAAAGCAACTATTAATGAATCCAAAAGAAGACATTAATAATGATACAGTAATAGTAGGGGACCTCAACATTCCACTCATATCAATTGAGAGATCATCCAGACATAAAATCAAAAAGGAAACAGTGGAATTAAATGAAAGCTAAACCATTTGGACTTAATAGACATATATAGAACACTCCATCCAAAAACAGCAGAATACACATTCTTCTCAAGCGCACATGGAACATTCTCAAGGATAGACCATATGTTGGGAAACAATAAATAAATTGAAGAAAACTGAAATAATAACAAGCATCTTTTCCAATCACAATGCTATAAACAGAAATTAATTACAAGATAAAAGCTGAGAAAGGAACAAATATGTGGAGACTAAACAACATGCTATTGAAAAGTAAAGGATCATTGAAGAAATTAAATGGGAAATAAAAAAATATCTAGAGACAAATGAAAATGAAAACATACCATACCAACTCATATGGCATGCAGCAAAAGCTGTATTAAGAGCAAAATTCATCACAATACAGGCTCACCCTAACAAACAGGAGAAATCCCAAATAAGCAATCACAAATTACACCTAACTGAATTAGAAAAAGAAGAACAAACGAAACCCAAAGTCAGCAGGAGAGAAATAATAAAAATCAGAGCAGAAATAAATGCTATTGAAACAAAAAAGGCAGTAGGAAAGATCAATGAAAAAAGAGCTGGTTCTTTGAGAAGATAAATAAAATTGGCAAACCCCTAGCAAGACTTACAAAGAAAATAAGAGAGAGAGAGCTCAGATAAACAAAATTAGAAATGAAAGAGGAGAAATAACAATGGATACCACAGAAATACAACAGATTATAAGAGAATATTATGAAAAACTATATGCCAACAAAATGGATAATCTAGAGGAAATGGATAAATTCTTAGACTCTTACAACCTCTGAATCAAGAAGAATCAAGAAGAAACAGACAATATGAATAGAGCAATCATAAGGAAAGAGATTGAAACAGTAATCAAAAGCATCCCGAAGAATAAAACCCCAAGACCAGATGGCTTCCCTGGGGAATTCTACTAAACTTTCAGAGAGGATTTAATACCCATCCTTCTCAAGCTATTCCAAAAATGAGGGAAGATGGAACACTTCCTAACACATTTTACAAGGCCAACATCACTCTGATACCAAAGCCTGACAAGGACAACACAAAAGAGGAAAACTATAGGCCAATATCACTGATGACCATAGATGCAAAAATCCTCTACAAAATTTTGGCAACCCAAATTCAGCAATACATCAAAAGGATCATACATCATGATCAAGTGGGATTCATACCAGGGACACAGGGATGGTTCAACATCTTCAAATCAATCAACGTGATACACCACATCAACAAATTAAGGAATAAAAACCACATGATCATCTCAATAGGTACAGAGAAAGCACCTGACAAGATCCAACAGCCATTTATGATAAAAACTCTTAGCAAAATGGGGATAGAAGGAAATCACCTCAACATAAGAAAGGCCATTTATGACAAACCCACAGCCAATATCATACTCAAGGGGCAAAAATTGAATGCCAGCCCCCTGAGAACAGGAACAAGACAAGGATGCCCACTATCGCCACTCTTATTCAATATAGCACTGGAGGTTTTTACCGAGCAATTACGCAAGAGAAAGGAATAAAAGGAATCCAAATAGGGAGTGAAGAAGTGAAACTCTTGCTATTTGCAGATGACATGATCTTAAATATAGAAAACCCTAAAAAATCCATTGGAAAACTATTAGAAATAATGAACAACTACAGTAAAGTTGTGGGGTACAAAATCAACTTACAAAAACCAGTTGATTTTGTATGCTCTAATAATGAACTTACAGAAAAAGAACTCAAGAATACAATTCCATTTACAATAACAACTAAAAGAATAAAGTACCTAGGAATAAACTTAACCGAGGAGGTGAAGGACTTACACAATGAAAACTATAAGACATTACTGAAAGAAATCGATAATGACATAAAGACATGGAAAGACATTCCATGCACATGGATTGGAAGAATAAACATAGTTAAAATGTCCATACTACCCAAAGCAATCTATAGATTCAATGCAATTCCAAACAGAATCCCAATGACATTCTTCATGCAAATAGAACTAAGAATCCTAAAATGCGTATGGGGCAACTGAAGACCCCAAACTGCTAAAGCAATCCTGAGAAAAAGAACAAAGCTGGAGGCATCACAATTCCTGAATTCGAAATGTACTACAAAGCCATAGTGATCAAAACAGCATGGTACTCATACAAAAACAGACACACAGATCCATGGAACAGAACTGAAAGCCCAGAAATAAAACCGCACATCTATAGACAGCTAATCTTCAACAAAGGTGCCAAGAACATACAGTGGAGAAAAGAAAGTCTCTTCAATAAATGGTGTTGGGAAAACTGGACAGCCACATGCAAAAGAATGAAAGTAGACCTTTATCTCACGCCATACGCAAAAATAAACTCAAATGTATCAAAGACTTGAAGATAAGTCCTGAAATCATAAAACTCCTGGAAGATAATATAGGCAGTACACTCTTTGACATCAAACTTAAAAGGATCTTTTTGAACACCATGTCTTCTCAGACAAGGGAAACAAAAGAAAAAATAAGTAAGTGGGACTTCATCAGACTAAAGAGCTTCTGCAAGGCAAAAGAAACTAGGATCAAAACAGAGATAACCCAACAATTGGGAAAAAATATTTGCAAATTATATATCTGACAAGGGGTTAATCTCCATCATATATAAGGAACTCACACAACTGAACAATAAAAAAAAAACAACCTGATCAAAAAATGGGCAGAGGAGATGAACAGAGATTTTTCCAAAGAAGATATACAGATGGCCAATAAACACAGGAAAAGATGTTCAACATCACTAATCATCAGGGAAATGCAAATCAAAACTACACTAAGATACCACCTTATGCCTGTGAAAATGGCTATAATCACTAAAACTAAAAATAACAAATGTTGGAGAGGCTGTGGAGCAAAGGGAACCCGCATACACTGTTGGTGGGAATACAAACTGGTACAGCCACTATGGAAAACAGTATGGAGATTCCTCAAAAAACTAAAAGTAGAACTACCATATGACCCAGCTAGTAGATACCACTACTGGATATCTTCCCAAACAACTTTAAATCAACAATCCAAAGTAACATATGCAACCATATGTTCATTGCGGCACTATTCACAATAGCCAAGACATGGAAACAATCCAAGTGTCCATCGACCAATGATTGGATGAAGAAGATGTGGTATGTATATATAATGGAATACTACTCAGCCATAAAAAAGACAAACTCATCCCATTTGCAACAAGATGGATGGACCTGAAGGGAATTATGCTAAGCATAATAAGTCAGACTAAGAAAGATAAACATCAGATGATTTCACTCATATGTGGAATATGAACAAACACATGGAGAAAGAAAACAGTTCAGTAGTTACCAGGGGAATGGGGGTGGGGGGTGGGCACAGGGGGTGAAGAGGAGTACTTATGTAGTGATAGTCAAGAAATAATGTACAACTGAAATTTCACATTGATGTAAACTATTATGAACTCAATTTTTAAAAAAGTGAAGGAATCTCATTTCTCCAAAATGTACAAATGTTTTTGATATTAGGAAAAAATAGGGAGATATTTCTCTCCTCCAAGCCTTAAATGAGTATAATTTTGATTTTTTGTTTAAAGGACCCAGTATGGACTTCAACTTAGACATCCTATTCAAGGAATGTATGCCCCTCCAGCCCAGAAGAGATCTTCATGTGCTGAACAGAAGCTCAATAATTCAGTCAACAGTTAATCCCAGGCACATGTTTACTGTCAAACTTAATCTTAAAAAAAAATCTTACTCACCTGCCAGAATATGCTATCTATTGTGTTTCCAAGAAAACCGTCGCGACCTTCTGAAGACACGAGTTTGGGGCCAAGAATTGTCATGAATTCATCAAAATCCACCTGGCCATCCCCTAGAAGGAGAAGATATAAACATGAGTCCAAAAGTAGCTAAAATGGACCTACTGTACCCCATGAAATAAACATCTCCATGCTTTTCTCCTTAGCATGATCTCAATCAATGAAGACTCGCTGGTAGCAGTACTCAAAATTGTGCAACGTTCTTAAAATACCGAAACACCAAAAGGACCACAAGCAACTGGCAATTAGGAATACATCCAATACCACATATTCCTAATCATTTCCCACTATTTCTATCTAAATGCCCAACCAGTACCTCTCATTTAAATGGCCACAGCTCACACCTCCCCTACCTCCTGGACCTCAAATTGCCCAGCTGTACATGATAGAAATTATGGTTTCATCCCTATCTCTTCCTTCACCCTTGTCACTCACACATAAACTTAGTCATCAAGTCTTACTTATTTCACCTCTTAAACACCTGTGGCTACTATATCTTCCTTGTTAATCCAATTGGTAGTCCCCTTTCCAAAGATGGTGGTGGTGGTGGAAAAATATTTCCAAGAATTAATTTCTAGTTATAATAATAATGTTACAGGTAGAAAGGCTTTCTGCCCTCACACTCTCACCTCCACACTATCTTCTATATATTTTCGAGTTTACTTCCCTCAAAGCATGTCTGATCATGCTTTAGAAACTTCAATGGCATCAATGACTGAAAATTGGGAAACCACCTCAGGATAGTGTTCAAGTCCCACTATCTCTGTTGCCCCTTTTTGCCCCTTACCTCTACACAAAATGCCATCCTTTTTCGGAGCTCCATGCCTCTGTACACACTGTTCCCTCCACCTGGGATGGCTTCCATTTGCCTACCTGGTGAATGCCATCTCATTCTCTAAATGGAACTTAAATATCATGTTCACTTTTCGTTTTTTCCTGACCCACCCTCATCTCACTAAACAGAGTTGGCCAAACCCTCATCTGTCTCTCCTACTAAGCTAACTTACATCCTTTATAGAACTTAGCACCCTGTATCTCAGTCACTGATTTGCATGTGTATTTCCCACCTGGATTCTGAGCTTTGCAAGGTCAGGGACCCAGTCTGAAACTTCTTCGTATATTCAATACCATGGTAGGCACTCAGTAAGTACTTGTAGAATAAATGAAAGATGTCTCTTGTTTGTTTTTTCTCTGTTCAGTTCAGCATCTATTGGATCTTTCATGCTAGAGCTGACACTGACCCAAAGGTGGGCTTGAGCCGACTTAGACAAAAGCATTCAATGCTTCAGGGCATTGTCCGAGTCTCAATGAGTCATCAGTGTGGCATTCTCTACTCTTAGGACTGCTCAAGAGGGCATCTCCACCAAGAGCTCACCACATTTTGGCTCTAGGCAGTGAAGACCACCCAGGTGTCTGCACACAAGTTTGCCAAAGTGCAGACACGTGGATCCACTCCCAGAGTGCAATTGCCTTTAAAGAGGCCTCATTCAAAACCTATTTCAAAAAGTCAAGCAGATGTCATCACCAGATGTCAATAATTCAGAAAAGACAGTCCAGGAACAGGTCCCAGTGTAGATAAAACTTCCTAGAGGATAAGGGAGGCGTGGCAAGTCAGTGGGAAAGGAAGATTTAGTCACCAAATGGGGTGGGGCAGTCAGTGGACTACTGAGAGGAAACTGGTTTATCTCTCATCATTCAACGAGATAAAGGGATCTAAATTTTCACCCTCACTGGTCATCATAAGAATACTAATTCAAGTAACAATGAGTTACCATCTTGTTTTTCAAATTAGCAAATACTTCTAAAAAGACTACCACTCAATGTTGACAGAGATACAGGGAAGAAACAGGCTCTCTTATGCATTCCTGGTATATTCATTCAGGGTATTGACAGGTAGTACTTAAAATGCTGTAATATGCTGGTTCCTTTTTACCACATAGTTTCACTTTTCAAGAAAAAACAAAACAAGGAAATGAACTTAAATGCAGATGAGATGTTTGCTCAAAGATAATATTTATTATACACAGGCACTAACCCTCGGCTCACCTGAATCAGCCTGCTAGCCCGAGCTGGGGCTGGGTGGCCAAAAAGTCTCAGACTAAAATATGCATTCTCATTAGAGATAGTATCACCCTCAATGAGAAGAAAAGTGGTTCCTAGGGGACCAAACAATCTCAGATATTACAATGGTTTGTGGCCCTTCTAGAGCCACAGTACATAAACAGACATGCAGTATATCTTTGCTATTAAAATTTCATGGGGGTAGGACAACCAGGAAAACAAATATCTTAAAAGCCTCCTGGGCAGTGGCTATTACAAGAAGTTTGAGAAGCACTAGACTAGAAGATGTCCCAAGTACTGTGGTTCTTCTTCCCCAGGCCCTCCCTCTGGAATGTTGGTCTATTAGCAGTGGGCATCATCCCAACTACCTGTCACCCATGGTGAGGTCGGGCAGTTCATAAAGGCTTAGAAGCCCAGGGGAATGGATCACTTTTTCACGAAGACCCCATGAGACCTTGACTAAAATATGTCCACCAGGCTGGGTCTCTCAAGCTCCTAGCCATGGTGTAGTGGGCACCGCTCCCTCTCACTTGGGAGCCTAATAAGGGGATGGTCCATAGGAGATGGCAAACTCCTGCTGCTCAGTGCCAGGAAAATGGGGCTGTCTTTGAACAGCCCACCTTCCAGATAGGAGGAGAGAGACCATCCACCTCTCTGAAACCTCCCCGCAGGGTGATGGGAGTGAAGCAGTGTGGAATTGGTGTGCATGGAGCTCTGCTCATAGTCATCAGAGAGTGTTCACAGATGCTGCCCTTGGCTGAGAACACCAACCCCAAAGTGACAATCAGAAACAATGCTTCAGAACCACATCCTGGCCTCGGTGAAGGAAATAGCTCATTCATTACTCAAATCCTTGGCCAGAGGGGAAGTGCTGAGGGAGGGGTGCTCAGGACCCTCTGGGCAGTGCCATCTGTGGTGCAGGAGTACAGGTGGCTTCACAGAGACTTTCTGCTCCTTGGGGGAGAGGGCTATCTAGCTCAGGGAATGATTTGCTTCCACTATGAAGCAGAGGGCATTTGGAACCTCACACTTTTTACTGATCAAAATATGAGTCCCCCCACTCCCCCCACCGCGCCTTTTTTTCACTAACATTGAGCACAGGGAGATTCCTGCAGGCTCACAGCTGAAGAAATAATCAGGGTGGGGCCCCCTCATCTTCTCTCTTAGGATTTCCTCAGCTCTGGCTCCTAAGCATGTGTGTACTTAGCATATTTTCTGCAGACTTTCAGTAAATGAAGACTCCTTCTCATACATACACCAGTCCCACTGGCAGTACTAGGTTCTACGTGGATTTAGACTGAGGAAAAGCTCTCTTATGCAGATCTTAGTTTAATGGACAAACAGAACTGAGAACACCCCACAAGCTATCAACACTGCTCTCAGAGTTCTAGCCCACCTCCTCCCTCCATCCATCCCAGAAGAAGTGAGACAAACAGAATCTCAGAGAGAGGTTTTCCACTAAGTTCCTCACACGAAAACCATTCCCAGGCCAAGGCAAGGTCTGCGAAGTCTGATGATCAAAATATCTAACATTTATTGAGCACTCACAATGTGGTGGGCGTTGTTTAAAGTAGTTTCCATACACTAGTTCATATAAATCTTCCAGCAGCCCATTTTACAGATGAGAAAACTGAGACACAGAAAGTTTGCGTAGCTGGCAGAAGCTCATGCAGGGAGCAGAGCTGGGATTCCAAGTCTGCCTGTGTTTTCGCTGCCTCTCAGGAGGCTGGTCAGGGATGGGCTCTGTCTGGAACACTCCTTCCCCTGATCCCAGGGTTCCCCAGCAGGGGAGAGCTACGGTTGCCTGGTACAGAGAGGGAGACTGAAATCTAAATTGCTCTGTCTGGTCTAGCTGTTGGGTCTCAGGTCAGCCACTAGAAGTCTTTCTTAATCATTTCAAAGAGTGATAATCAGTAATAGAAAATATTTATGTAATGCTCGCTAAATGCCAGGCACTGAGCTCAGGGCTTCACATTTGTGACCTTGTCTGATTCTACCACAACACTATGAATAGGTTCTCCCCTTCCATATTTTACCCATGAGAAGACTTGGGCAAGAAGAGGTTAAAAGTAGCTAGACTAAGGACACACAGCTAGTACATGCCAGCACAGGGACTCTGATCAGAACCCGACAATAACTTTCACATTACACCATCTCCCCTCTGCATCAATGACCCTAACATAAGTCCTAGCAGAGGTTCACATCTCTCCTCAAAGTTTGAGAGTATAATATGTTTTCCTATCTGGGCATTTAGAAAGGAATTTAGTGGGAAACTGGGAGAGAAGCCCTCCACGAGCTTTAATGCAAACGACCAATGCCTGAAAGCCATTTGCTCCCTAAATCACCATTTTTCCTACATTCAGGGTCTCAGTGATTCTCTTTGGATGGACAATTCTCAGAGGGCACCCACATGCAATCCCTCCAGGCATCTGAAACCTCTTCCACCAAAAAGAATTGGTCTGATGAACAATCCTATCCAGGCCTGGCAGGGTGACACCAGACTGCTACTATGGATTCACATGCCCCAAATACAAAGGTGGGCTTCTTCCCAGACCCACCCCCTTTCACAGAATACAGTAGGTTCTGAACGCAAAAACTTCATTTTGTTAAATTGTCTTGCAAATTGTGAACAAGCAAGTAACTGTAGAATGAAAGAATGGAATGCACTCGTACCAGACCTCATTCTCCATTCTCAAGCTTCCAAATATCATGATCCACTTAGCAAGAAGTGCAGGAGGCTAACCTGCTAAGGACTGTGTCCTGTTGCTTCCCACTGCTATGTAAGTCAAAGTAATGAACTTGAACTAGGGCAGGAAGCTGCAGGAGCGCCAGGACTGAACAACATTCATTAAGACTAACCAGCTGAAATTTTCACGAAGAGGTAAAATAATAATAAAAACCACTGCAAAATAAAAGGAAGGAAAGGAATGTACAGAAAAAAAGGATGGGCTCTAAAGGGTAACCAGGAGACCAGATAGGAGGAAGAAAAAATGTCTGAGACTCCATTCAAATCAATTAACGAAACTCCAAAAGCACACCTGCAAAGGAGCAGGTGCATGGGCAATGTGCTGTGGGGCAACAGAGAGATAAATAAGGCCCAGACTTACCCTCCAGGAGCTTGCAATCTGTTACTCAGGACAGAGTCAATACGTGCTGTGATTGTCCTCAAAGCATTGTGCTAAGGCAGGACTAAGGCTGGAGCAAAGGCTCCAATGAGGAAATTCTCAAAACTTCAGCAGTGAGCCCTTAAAGGAGGGAAGGGCTCTAAAAAGCAGAAAAGGGAGATGAGGTGAGCAGCCTGAGCAATGGGGGGGACACCAGGAGGGATGGAGGATGTCTAGGAGCTGCGGCTACCCTCCCTTCATGCTGGATGGAGGATGTTTGTGGGAAGAGAGCAGGATGAGATAAGGTCCTGCTCATCCTTGATGCAGGGTCCGTGGAAAGTGTCCACATCTGGAAGGGAGAGCATCACTGTGCTGCTTACCAAAGATCAGGCTGATAACAGTGCACAGGCTGGATAGGAGAGGCAGAGCTGGCCTAAGACAATAGAGAAGAAGGAGGTAGAGGAGTAGAGGATCGGGAGTGGAGAAGACCGGATTCAGGGGAAGGGCATTTCCAGTGGAAGTGACAAGACTTGGCAACTGACTGGACGGGCAGGAAGGAGGAAGAGACAATGGTGACTGAAGTTTGTGTCTGGGATACTGGATGGACCGTGGAGTTAATTAGGAACAATGAAGAAGTCAGGAGGAGCATGTATTTGGGAAGTGCTGGCTTTGAGGTATCGAAAGGATGGGGGTGGGGAGTGTCTAACAGCTAAAAATGTGGATCTAAAAGTCTTCAGGATCTATGGAAAGATCTCTAAGATCTTCAAGATAGCTTCTCAAATGAAAAAAGTAAAGTGCAGAACTGTATTGTTGTAAGCTACAATTTTGTCTAAAAAGATGGTAAGGGAGAAGATACATTCCTATTTGATTGGATAAATATTTTCATAAAAGTTCTAGAAGTGTACCCTCCTCCAAAAAACTCATAATAGTTAGTGGTTTACTCATGGGTGAGTCTGGGCTGGTAGGGTACAGGAATGAGTATTTTCGCTCCATATCTTCATATACTTTTTGATTTTTGAACCATGTCATGTATTACCTGCTCAAAAATAATTAAATTTTAAAAATTAAACAAGGAATCCAGTCTTCAGTATCCATCTGGATGAACTCATCGAGAGCACAGGAAGAAGGAGGAAGGAAGAGAAGAGGATGGAGGAGGGACTTGGGGACGCCTACAGAGCTGGTTTCTTGGATGGGTTAGACTCTATAGGGTGCAAGAAGAAACAACTTCACTCTTTGTCACACTCCTTGTTCAAGCCCCTGTCTTGCAGCTCTCTCTCAACTCTGGGTGAAGCACTGGGCTGGTCCCATAGCTTTGTTATTGACTCTCAAGGAATCAAAAGTCCAGTCAGGCTAATGATCACATAACTCTAGACCTCCCTTGGTTGAAAAGTGTTCCCTCTTTCAACTTGGGCCTGACCCAGGCTGGTAAGCTGGCACAGGGAAGAGGCAGGTCACTTTCTTCACTCTTTCCTAGGTCCACCTCCCTGTCCATTCCCCAGCTGTGCTTTCTGGCCACACCTGGATTGGAATAAGCTTATGAGGAGGCTGCAGTTTCTCCAATGGGCTGTGCCTCTCCCCGCCATTGGCTGCTTATAACCCCTCTCCCCAGAACCCTGGGCTTCTGGTGGCCTCTCCCTCCACTGGGGTGACATCAACCCTCTAGGTGGTCCTCAAGACTACCCCAAACTGGCTTCTGCTTTGCCCCAAACTGGCTCCTCCTTTGCCCCATATGTCACTGAAAGACAGCTCTTCCCAAACCAGCCCTGCCCTTCTCTGCTTAGCTGCCCACAGTAGGCAGCAGCTCCAGCTCCAGCTCTAGCCCAGGTCTTTAGATGTTTCACATAGGGTGCAAACACCAGCCCCTACGTTCTTTAAACTCCCATGAACATAGGTCAGTCTCTATAAATGGCTCTTTGGAAACACCTTTAGCTCTAACTGAATGAGAAATACCTCCTCCCTATTCCAAGAAGGTTAAGGAAAATTCAAAGCCCACCATCAACCCTCTCCAATGAAATTATTTTGCCTAATGCTTCCACGTCAACCTCTTGTCAAGTGTTAGGGACTAAACTGTGTCCCCCCAAATTCATATGTTGAAGCCCTTATATGATCCCCCAATATAACTGTATTTAGAAATAGGGCCTTAAGGAGGTAACTAAGGTTAAATGAGGTCATAAGGGTGAGCCCTGATCCAAAAGGAATGATGTCCTTATAAGAAGAGGAAGAAACACCAGGAATACACACACAGAGAAAAGGCCACACGAGGACATAGTGAGAAGGTGGCCATTTACAAGCAAAGGAGAGAGCTCCCACCAGAAACCAACCCTCCCAGAACCTTAATCTTGGACTTCTAGCCCCTAGAACTGAGAGAAATAAATTTCTGTTGTTTGAGCCACCTAGTCTGTGGTATTTTGTTTTGACAGGCCGAGCTGACTAACACAGAAAGGAAGGGAAGAACAATGGGCTCTTGGCACTTACTTGGTACTTACTGTTTTGTTCTGTGAGTTAATGCCTCAAATTGAGACATAAGAGTGCCATGTTGATATCCTGCTATACTCTATGTCAGAAGCAGGAGGAGCAGGGCATTGGAAAGGAAGTGTCTGAGAGGAGAACCAGGACAGATAGAGGGTCGCCCTAGATGTCAAGGGAGTTCTTCAATAAGGGGCAGGTAGTTAGTCTCCAGTAATGTTAAATGCCACAGAGGGCAAAGTAGGATGAAGGCTGAGAAAGGGACCTTGCATGGCTGATTACTGTACCTGGGGGTGGGGGTGGCCAAAACCAGGTCCTTGCCCTGGCAGCAGCACCTGAATTTGAACACAGAAGGGCCTTAGGAGCAGGAACCTGGTTGGAAGGAGCCTGTAGTTTTCCAGGTCGGACTGTATTGGAGGGATGTCACCCTGAGTTGGTAGGCTGTGTAGCGGTGAGATCTCAACCTGGGTTGGTGGACTATGTGTTGGAGGGATCTCAAAACCTATCCCCAGGTTCAATGGTTCACTAAGAGACTCCCAGAACAGCATATAGTCCTACTCATGAGCATGATTCATTACTGAGACAGAATATAAAATACAATCGTCAAAGGAGAAAAGTGCACAGGGTGAAGTCTGGAGGAAACCAGGTACAACCTTCCAGAATCCTCTCCCAGTGGAGACAACAGGACATGCTTAATTCCACGAGCAATGAGTAGTGGCAACATATGTGAAATCCTGTCTACCAGGAAAGCTCATTAGAGTCCCAGTGTCCAAGTTGTTTACTGGGGACTGGCCAAGTAGGCACCCTGTGCCTGGCATGTTCTAAAATTCAAGACTCCCAGAAGGAAAGCAGGTGCTTAGCACAAACCATACTGTATGCATGAACAGTTAGGCACATTAAGCCACAGTTATCAGTTCTAGGAATGATGGGAAGCCTCCCCAATCCAATTTCCCAGACATCAGCCCAGGGCTAACCTTGCAAACAGGCCTTTCTAAGGGTAGTCTGCTGTGTTAACTCTTTTCTGCACACATCTCCAACTTCATTCTAAGTCCTTGAGTCATTGAGCCAAGGCAACAGAAATTTATCAAAATCAATACTCCCACCTAGGACAGAAATGGATGCAAGGCTTCTTATGGTTCAGAGTCCCTAACATAGATCTTGCGGCTGCTGGTAACACAAGGTAGGGTCTTCCTAGACCTGAGATGCTTAACTCTGTGCAGCACCATGGCCATTTTTCTGAAAGGACTAGCACAGTCTCTTCATCCTCTGCTTCTGTTCATGGAAATTTACAGACATCAAGCTCTCCTAGGTCCTGAACTGCCCCATTCTCACCCTGTTGGTAAAAGCAGAACTGAGGCCCAGACAACCCAGAGCAGTACACCTGCCTCCAGCAACCCAGTGTCCCAGGAAGCACAAAATTTTTGCATGTATTATATAATACAGAACAATAAAAATAGAAAAAATGCTTTTTTTTTTACATTTAACATCTGAATGGGAAATAACAATTGACTCTAGCAGAATAAGAAAGCCAAGGAGTAGTCGGGTGAAGATGGGATTGGTGGATGCTGGTGGCACCTCCTAGCACTGCCACTGCCCTCCCTCACCTCTCTCCTCCAAAGAAGAGCAGTAGCTAATCAGAGACGGTTGGCTCTCAGGATTTGTTCAAAGTCCATGCTCACAGCTGGAGCCTACTGCCTGATAGGGTTTCCCATCTATGCGCTAGATTCATCCAGGCCTGGTCTCGTCAGAGCAAGCCAAGCCAGCCTACCTCCTTTCTTCTTTTCTGCATGGGGATATGGGCCATGAGCAAGGCTGAATATAAAGGGGCACTTTATTTCTCATTCCTACTGCTCTTATGCACACGTCTCTCTCAGGGATCAAGATGAGAGAGATATTATCAAGACAAGACAGACCATGCATCTTACTAGCACCAAACTCACCTTCTACTCCAACAGTTGCAAGGTCGTTTCTAACCTCCAGACAATAGTTTTGGCTTAAAAGTGCTGGTCTGAAATATGTAAGGGAGGGAGTACATTTTGAGAAAACGGGTGCAGTGACTGCAGAATAATCTTGACTTCAGGATTAAGAAGAATGAAGAAAAGTTTCTAATGTGTCTTGCTCAACTTTCCATTAAAGAATCCATGAAACTAGAAAAAGACAAAAACTCACAGAAATTCTTTGATAGCCAGAAGCTGAAGACAACCATCGACCACTTGAAAAAATCTGGGGAAATGGTTACTAACCACAGTTCCAGTGAAGCAGATGGAGGAATAAAACTGGTGGTTTGTGCAGGCTGCACTCTTAGAAAGGGAACTGCAACAACTGCCAGGAAGTGGTAGGAAGAAGCATGAGCATCATACATGGTCCACCCCAAGCTCAGAGACCCAGACTTTGCAAAATGTAGAAACCCAGGCAACCAGCTCCTGAGTGTGTGTCCCTGGGTTGCTGGGAAATCTAGCATCTTGTCCCCTTTCGCCGTTCTTTTCCTCTCCCTTGTAGTGGTCCACGTTCAACCTCCACTTGTAGGTACAGCCCTAGCATATCACATAGGCAGAAGTTCCAGCATGGGCCAGCACTGCACAGCGTGTGGGAGGTCTCCTTCTGTGGAGTGCTCGAAGCAGGTAGGAGACAGTAGGAACCCAGAATGCAGTATGTGTTGGCAGTTATCACTTTTTATGTACTGCTTCTTGACCATGATTCTTTTCCTATAAATTCTTCTCAGGTTTAGAGAACTGGTGAGCGGAAGCAGGAAAACAATCACACTCTGTCCAGTATTCTTTTACCTAATACTTACTACACACCAAAAACTAGGTACTGCACAATTCCACCCCACAACTGAAATAATCTGAAACCCAAGTGGGAAGAGAAGGTAGTCAGTGACACCCACACATGCTGATGGTTGGGCAACGGTGGGACCCAGGTCTCCAAGTTAAGAATTGAAAACTAAGGAAAAGTAAACAGGGATAAGTCCAAAAGAGAAGAGAAACACTATCCTCTATACCCAAAGAAAACACTTCCGAAAATCATTCACTACTAGAAAGAGAAGAAAGTTTAAGGAATACCTGCTTTGTATTTCAAGAATGATAGATGAAAATAGCCCTGCACAAACAAGAGTTTGTACAGACATATGAGGATGAGGGGAGAAGCCTTCTACAAGTGGAAGGAAGACGGACCTGGCTTCAGTGAGGAGAAAATGCAAGGACACGAATAATGCACTAGCAAAGTCAAGGTCTACTTGGGATCCATTGGCAGAGAACTGCAACTCCTCAGTCAAGTCAACAAATACGCACCCAAACTCATTATGTGACAGCCATTGTGCTAGGCCTTGGGGATGTTGCAGTGAACACACAAGACATCAACAGTGTCCTCTTGGAAGTTAGAGTTCAGTTAGGAAGGGAGACAAACAAGGAACCAAAAGTGTGTGTTTTCTGTAAAAGGGAAGTGCTGCAGAAGCAAAAAGCAGAGAAACTCCATATGGTCTAGGACAGTGGTCTCCAAGGTGACAGCAAGGCAAGGGACACTCAAGAACATTCACTATGGTGCCAGAAAAAATATTATAAGCTCCATCCATATCTATTTGTATTCATCCTTTTTAATTTATATTTTTTTGGGTATGTGTTAGAGGGTCCAAAATATATTAGCAGAGTAGTGCCTACATATAATACGATAAATAAACAGGGAAAGGCAGGGTGCACAAGTTGGGAAGGGCAGAAAAGAGAGGTCATTGTGTATTCAAAAACTGAAATCTATACATTATGAACTTTCCACTTGTACATTTCTACTTAGTATACTCCTCTACATATTACTTAAAAATAATGAATTAGCATATTGATTTTATGTAGGCAAACATAAGTGCTATTTGGAAAATATAATATGATATTATGTAGGGAAAAAAGCAATTGCAGTAGCAGTAATAAGTAGCAGCAGCAGCAGCAGAGACAATCGTAGGAATAACCTACAACTCTAACTTACTTTAAATAAAGACAGAGGGAAGTAAGAGAAAAATAAAATGATGAGACAGAAGATGACAGAGACAAAAGACAGAAACCAGAGACTTGAATTTCACAAGGAAGAAAAACATGAGAATCCTCAAAGGTGCAACAACAAGAC
This sequence comes from Equus quagga, assembly GCF_021613505.1. NCBI lineage: Eukaryota > Metazoa > Chordata > Mammalia > Perissodactyla > Equidae > Equus > Equus quagga. The sequence continues at coordinate 25,167,062 of NC_060273.1, read as the reverse complement.
ATTTTCCTGAGCTGAGAGAGATAAGACTTTGATGGACTATCCGTCAATAGCAGACCAAGTAGGCAAAAATTAATCATGGTTGCCATTTATTATGATGAACTACAGGCCAGGCACATTGCTAGGGTCTTTCACGTAAGGGGTCTCGTTCACTTCTCATGGCAACACTGAAAGGTAGAGAGTGATGTCTTCGTTTTACTAAGGCATAAAGGAGGTCCAGATAATAGGTCACCTGTACAAGATCATGCCATTAATTATAACAAAACTCAGGTTTGAACCCGGTTCATCTTGACTCCCAACTTGCTCTTTCCATTAGGCAATGTTGGCTTCCAAGGTGATAATTTAAGCAATACAATCACAATTACTCAATCATCACCAGGTACTGAATGCGGTGGCTACACTTCTCAAAACATTCATGAAACATTTATAAATATAAGATATATGCAAGATTACAGGGAGAACACCAACTAACTCTCCAGGGCTGAAATTAGCAGGTCACAGTCTCCTGCTCAAATCCAAAGAAACTAGGACTTAATAGCAAACATTTAAGCAGAAATCCCTAAACCTTTCCACAATTGAAAAGCACTCTCCTGATCAACGAAGAACACAAATGCAAGATAAACTTTAAAGAAAATGACAGTAAAAACATTACATATCTCAAATACACAGGTATTAAAGCTGTCCTCAGAAATAAATTCAAAGCATTCAAAAGAATTTCATTATTTTAAAAGATTGTGGGGGGGGGGACATTCAAAGAAAAATTTAGAAAAGAAGTTAGACATAAAGATAATAGAGGTAAGAGATAAAATTGGGGTAAGGGCAGAATTAATTAATTGGGAAATATACAAACAGATATGATAACCATTGTATTCAAAAGAAAAGAGCAAATTCTTTGAAAAATACTATAAAATATATAAATTACTGGCATATCAAATCTAGAAATATTCAAATAAAATTACAATTGAGAAAAGTTATTAGCAACAAATATAGAACAAATAAAAATTATTAAATACTTTGTATCACTGAAAGCTAATACATTTTTCAAATTTTTGATGAAACTAGTGCTTTTATTGAAAAAGGATAATTTACCAGCACTGATTTAAGAAAAGACTGAAAAGCAATGGAATAAGATTTAAGAAATTGTAAAGTAATTATAATAAAATACTTGAAAAGCTTTTCAGAGAGGAAAAATTACACCTGAGTTTTCTTCACATTGTTGAGAAATAGATACTCCTCGTGTTATATAAACTGTTCCAGCATGAAGAAAAGAAGGACAACTCAATATAATCCTAATACCAAAATACACAAAAGGAAAACAACTGACAAATCTCACTTATGGATACATGCAGAAATCCTAAAGCTTGAACTGGAAAATCTAATTTAAAATATGCTGAAAGCATAGCCTACCACAGCTGAGTATCGATTATTCCAGGTCTTGATTACAACTGAACATTAGGAAAATCAATTAATACGATAAATCAAATCAAGAGATACAATTTTTTTTTTGAGGAAGATTAGCCCTGAGCTAACATCCATGCCCCTCTTCCTCTACTTTATACGTGGGACGCCTACCACAGCACGGTTTGCCCAGAGGTGCCATATCCGTACCTGGGATCCGAACCCAGGAACCCCGGGCCGCCAAGGCAGAACAGAGGAACTAAAGCGCTGTGCCACCAGGCCAGCCCCAAGAGATGCAATTTTTAAAAGGGGTGGTCCCTATGGATATTGCAAAGGAGCTGAGTAAAATATACCATCCCTTCAAGACTTTTTAAAACTCGTTAAAGAATAATACTTAAAGAAAGGAAGAGTGGTCTGTCTCAAGACAACAGCAGACATCCTCATACAGGGAGGAATCCCCACCCAGAGAGGCCAGGCCCCGGATGGTTGCGCTCATTTGTATTCACTATTGTTCTCCACGTGGAGGCCAATATTATGACGTGAAATAGAAGTGAGAAATACGACCGCAGGAATGGAAAAGACAAGATTATCACCGCTCAGATGGCAGTGTGACTGTCTGTTTAGAAAAAACAAATATAACTATAACTCTGGGGAATTTAGTAACAGTGGCTAGGTACAGACAAACATTTAAAAATCAATAGTTTTCTTGTGTGGCAGCAATAACCATTTAGAAAATTTAACAGAAAAGAAGAGCCAAGGGACTTGAGTGCAGGCAGTAGCCAGAGCTCCTAACTGGCTCTCCCTCCCAGCTCCAGGCCAGTCCCCTCTGCAGGGGCCACGTGCTGGGCTGGCAGGACTGCGGAGAAGGGGGAGGGAAGGTGGAGAAGGTTTGCACTTCCCTGGGCCACAGAAAGGGGGCCTGCGTGCGTCACCTGGGGGCTCCTGGGGAAAGGGCCTCACCTGTTCACAAGAGCAGGGTGGGGGACGGTTCTTGACCCCACCCAGAGGAAATGTGCTCTCTGGGCTGAGGTCTCCCCGCTCCAGGTAGGGGAGCTCTCCACAGAGGGGGCTGCCTCCTGCAGCCTCAGAGGAGGACAGACACTTGTTCCCTGCGCAGCCCTTCCCTCTACCTGAAGCTCTGCCCCTGCCCAAAAGGCCCTGACTTGGCCTTAAGAGGGACAGAAAAGCGAAGACAGGCAGAGAAAGGCAGCTCATTTCAGGGGGTGCCGTGACGAGATGGGGGTGACCAGACTGAGCCACTGGACTGCAAGTGGACCAGGAAGAACTGACCAGAACTTGGAAAAAAAAACAGAAAGGAAGGAAAGGTGAGCTCTCAGATAGTGGAATTCGAGGACACCAAAGATTCTCAGGAACTAAAAAGCTTGAATTCCAAAGACACATATTCACAGACACACCGGAACAGCCCTGGTGAATGGGGAGAGCTGAGACGAACCAGAGCGGGAGGTAAAGGCTGATGGGCCTGGAGCCTGGATGGCCAGACTTCAACCGCGAAGGGCAGGGGTTCCAAAGAAAGAACGAAAGAACAGATGGGGGAGAGATGCTACTCATGATGGCGAGCTAACGCTCATTGAGCATCTTCTATCTGCCAGGCATTGTGCTTAGAATTACATGAATTAACTCATTTAACCCTCACAGCACACTTAGGAGGTAGCCTACTCTTATTATTATCTCATGTCCTAAACCAGCAAGTGGGAATCAGGGGAGGCTATGCCATATTTGCACTGGCCAGGCCTGGGGCTGGGTGGGGTCTGAAATGCAGGTGGTCTGACTCCAGGGTCCACAATTTTAGCCACAAAGCCAGCCATTTTTAATTAGTAGTGACTCGACAAATAATAGAGAAAATGACCCCCAGCTAAAGAGGAAAGTCTCTAATTTATAACCACCAAGCAGAGACAAAAGAACCAGGAGTAAACTTGAAAATGGTATGTAGGACCCATATGAAGAAACCTATACATATGAGATATTTTAAAAGCCTTTAAAGAAATGGCAATAATACCATGCTTCTTGATGGAAAGATCATTGTAAAGATGTTAATCTTCCCAAATTCATTTATATGTTTAATGCAATTCCAATAAAAATCCCTATGGAATTTTTCTAAAGCTTTCTCAATAACTCAAGCCCATTTGGAAGGATTGGCAGACAAGGAAAGCTTTGAAAATAATTAAGAACAGTAACGCTATATCAAATTATAAAATGTATTACAAAACTACAGTAATGAAAAAAGTACTCATGTCAGAATGGATAGGAGATAAATAAAATAAAACAGGACTGTTCAGAAATAAGCTAGAGTAAATATAGACAGTGAATAGAAATTATTCAATAGAAAATAGGTTTACTTGACAAATGGTGTCGGGAAGCTAAGTTAAGAATTTGGAAAGAAAAATAAATTTTCCTTCTCTTATTTTACTCTAAACACTAAAGATATTTTACTCTAAACATTAAAGATATAATATTTTACTCTAAACACTAAAGATGTAAGTTAGAGGAGTACATAGGTAAAATGAGGAAAAATTTTTCTAAGCTTAAAATCAATAAAAGAAAGCAGAAAAGTAAAGATTCATAGACTTGATAACATAATCTGCATGTTGAAAACATCAGAGACTAAATTGAATATTTAGCAATCAACGAGGAAAACTGTACACAATGACTAAGGCAGAGGGATCATGCTCTTGAAGTACAAAGGACCTCATTAAAAGACATAAACGCTAAAGGACGGGAACAGATAATTCACAAAGGAAAAATATGATTGCTAAACGTGGAAAATGTTCAAATTCAATAATATGAAAATAAATGCAAATTAAAGCAATAACGAGATAGCATTTCCCACATCCCCAGCACATGAAGATTTGATTTTTAAGTGAGAAGATGGAGCGTGCAGTTTGCTGAGACTTCTCATTCACATTGATGGCAACAGGCCTTGGCACAGCCTTTCTGGATATTAATTTGGAAATGCCATTTAGATAAAAGTTCCTTTTTAGTGTTCTTTTCCTTTGATTCAGTAATTCCTTTTCTGGAATCTTTCCTAAGGAATTAATCAGAAATTTGGACAAACATCTCTGTATCATGTTGTTCATCACAGCATTATTTATAATAGTCAAAAATGAAAAGGAATAAAGAATATAAATAAAAAATTAAAAATCAACCCACCACCTAGAGATAACATTTGAGTATTTCCTTCTAAGCAAATAAAGTAATTTAAATAACATTTTCCTGTCCTTCCCACTTGACTTTCTATTGTGAACATTTCCCATGTTCTCCAAAATCTTTTAAAACATAATTGGTCACATAACACCTTACAGAGAACCACAGTTTTCTCAAGCAGTCCCCTATTTTTGGAAGATCTGATTGTTTCTATAACAGCATGTAAAATGGTTGTAATAAAATGATAAGTTTTTTCTCTTTTTTAATGCTTTGAAGAGTCCGTATGAAATAGTTCTTAAGGGGTAATTGCTCGCTGGACCAAGAATGCAGCTGAAATCTGAGGACTTCTTCTGTGGAACATGTACCACAGCTTTCCAAGTTGTACAGAAGTAAGATGCTACTTGGCACCAACCTGTCTTATATAGAATGTTGTATAATCACCCCCCAGATCATTTCATGCAAAATTAGAATTGTATAGAAAATTGCTCTTCCGGGGCCCTATCATTATACCACATATAAAAATTACAGCACATTAGATATCTATATACACTACACATCTCCTCCAATGAGTCCCTGGATGATAATAAGTTCAGTTGTTCTACCTCCAGAAATTGTTAGATTGCTTGAGGACAAAGTAGGGGTAAATATTGTGTGGTGGCTGCTATGGCTGACAAAGGCCAAAACCAGCTGGCATCTTTAGAGCACACCCATGGGTATTTCCATATTGCTGTGTCCACACACTGGGCAGAAGACCAATGGTCTAGGACTTTAGAAGACAGTGACTTCTGAACTGAAACAGTTGAAGAAAATCATCAAATTCCCTAGGAAAAATATGCCTTTGCCCCATGTAGATCATAGGCATTAGGCATCCTGAGAGACGATGCAACACAAATGGACACTGACGTGCAAAAGACGCTATGACATTCTGCATTAAACAAACAAAAGTCAAAAATTACCAACCTCTGGAACTGTCTGGCTTTAAAAGCTGGCTGTCAACAGAGGGAAATATAATCCTTTTGACATGTTTCCGTTTCATTGAAGATCCAAGGTTTTAAATTTGGACTTAAACCTAAATGTCATGCTTCCTGGATTGTGAAAATCCAATTTCATCTATATTTTTAAATGGAAACTTTAGTAGTGTATGAAACAGTTCAAAAAATTCTAGGATATACAAGAGACATGCAGAATTAACTTTTTTAAATGATCTCTTTAAAAAAATCTTTACTGAGGAAAATGAACAGACCACTCTCAGGAATATCATCTGATTTATGGTCTTCAGAGTCTTTCTCCATTTCTTTCTTTCCAAGATGTAGACTTTCTGCCTAACTTAGGTCAGAAGGGATTACTTCCTTCTGACACTAACCCTGTCTCTTGCTTAGCAATGCCACTGCAGGGACGGTGTATAAGAGAAATGTCCAAGGGAGAATATTAGGGATGAAATTCTTTAATAACACATGCCAAGGAACCATGGACAGATCAAACCAAAACTCCTAACATTCCTAGTCCTTACAGAGCTCCCTAAGTATTCTTGCATTGATAGAAGATTCTTGAAAATCCAATAAAGTCAGTACTTTAAAGGAAACTGTTTGGAAATTAGTTTGCTTTGAAATCTTATTATAAGCACAATATTTCAAAAAGGAAATTGAATTGTAATAGATTTCAGAGCTTACCTATCAAGATTGAGAATGGTTGTCAATCATGCACCCAGAAGTTCATAGCGTACCAACAGTGAAAGACTCATGACAGCTGACAGCCTTATTTCTGGTGAGTCTTGTGGCATTCACTTAGTACTTTTTAGACTCCTGATTCTCTATAGCTCAGGTATAGTGATTTCATCTATGACAGAACATTCAATTAACCATGTAGGTGAAAGAAAACTTTGGTGAAAATTTTCTAAGGGTTTCTGGTTCTAGGCAGATGGAACATCATTGCACCCTGTCTCTTGCAATAAATGCAGCTATGAAGCCTGGACAGAATTTATGCAGCAGCTACGTGAAGATCCAAGAAGTAAACAGTAGCAGCACAGCTGGGGAAGGAGAACTCAATTCGAACAACCACCAACCCAGCAAAGAGTTTACTATATGTTTTCCTTTGGTATTCTCAGGCTAGATGCAATATAAAATGAAGCCTGGAAGTGGGCATTGGTGTAGACAGTGAGAGCTCCAGGAAGCCCTCCAGTTCTGGCTTCAGGGATGGGAAGGGGGTCTGCCAATGCTCAGAGACAGTGGGGGAAATAATGTTTTTTCATTTCTCCATTCCATCATGCCCCACCCCATGGTAACCTGTAGGCACCTAAAACTCTGAGAGAGGAGAACCTTCCTCTCTGAGCAGAGGAGTCATTGTCTCAAGGAGGGGAAAACCCCTGAGACGTTTTTTTCTCTATCTGTTCTCTTGCTGTTTGGACCAAGAAATGGGCACAGCCATGGATAGTGTGCAGCAGAATGGGACAAATAAAGCCCCAGATTTCTGGCTGTAGGAATAAAAAGGAAAAGAACTTGAAAGTATCAGGGAGATCTGGCAGAGTGAAGAGCTTGGCAGAGCTGCCCCATAATATTGTTCATGAAGTCCCCAGCTCACCCATGAGCTGCTCATGCTGCTGACCCTAAACAGCATACCATAGACTTTGAGCTGGAAAACAGGACTGACTGCTACTCAGGTGCCAGAATGGTCAGTGCGTGGTACACAAGCAGAACCAATCTGAACAGCACTGCAAAGTCTTTGAAATTGGAATAGACATTGGGACCACATCTCAAAAAAAGCTGGTCAGAATTTGTGGCTTAAATCCAACCAAATCAATAGCCTGTTTAAACAAAATATCAACATTCTTCATAGGATTTAAAGAAGGCCCAGAGTCTCATAACACAATATTCAAAATGCCCAGAGTACAATACAAAATTACTCAGCATATGAAGAGCCAGGAAAGTTTCAACCTGCATAAGAAAACACAATCAACAGATGCCAGTAACACATGTGTTGGAATTATTTGAAAAATACTTTAACAAAATAATTATAGAAATACTACAACAGATGAGGGCAATGCTCTTGAGAGGAATGGAAAGATAGAAAGTCTCAACAAAGAAATAGGTGATACAAACAAGAACCTAATGGATATTTTAGAACTGAAAAAAATAACAATAACAACTTCTATAGGGGCTGGCCCCGTCACGGAGTGGTTAAGTTCACACGCTCCACTGCAGGCAGCCCAGTGTTTTGCTGGTTCGAATCCTGGGCGCAGACATGGCACTGCTCATCAAACCACGCTGAGGCAGCGTCCCACATGCCACAACAAGAAGGACCCACAACGAAGAATATACAACTATGTACCGGGGGCTTTGGGGAGAAAAAGGAAAAAAAAATAAAATCTTAAAACAAACAAACAAACAAAAAACAACTTCTATAGATGGGTTCAATTACAAAATGGAGATGATAGAAGATAGAGTTAATGAACTTGCAGATGGATCAATAAAAATTATGGATCCTTCTCCCCTCCTCTGTCATTAATGTTCATTCTATCAAAGTCACAAAAGGAGATGAGAAAGGCTGCAGAGAAGAAAAAATATGTAAAGAAATAATGACTGAAAACTTCCCAAATTTGCTAATAGAAATAAATCAACAGATTCAAGGAACTCAGTGAGCCCCAAACAGGATAAACCTAAAGAAATAATGCCTAATACATCATAATCAAATTATTAAAGAATAAAGACAAAGAAAAAAATCTAGAAAGCAGCCAGAGAAAAATAATGCATTACCAATCAAGAAGCAATGATTCAAGTGACTGCAGATTCCTCATCATAAAACACAGAGACCAGATGGAAGTGGAACAACATATTTAAAGTTCTAAGAGACAAAAACTGCCAACCCAGAATTCTATATCCAGTGAAAATATCCTTCAGGAATGGAGGTAAAATAAAGAAATTTCTAGATGAAGAAAAGCATAGAAATTCATTGTCAGCAGACCTGTTCTAAAATAATTTTTAAAGGAAGTTCCTCATAGAGAAGGAAAATGATATGAGAAGGGGACTTAGAACATCAGGAAAGAAGAAATGGCAAATATCTGGGCAAATACGATAGACTATTCTTATTACATTTGCTTCTTTAAAAAATGTTTGATGGTTGACAGAAAAATTATAATACGTCTGATGGAGTTTCCAGTGTAGGTAGTTATAAATATATAAAATCCAAGCATGAATGACAAAGGAAATGGACTGATTTCTTTTATAATACAAAATTCACCAAAGATGAAAGACATTACAACACAGCCTGAACAATCCTATTGAAAAAATTGCATTCATAATTAAAAACTTTCTGAAAAAGAAATCTTGAGGCCCAGATGGCTTCATTGGCAAATTCTATCAAACATTTAAAGAAGAAATAATAGCAATTCTACACAGTCTCTTCCAGAAAATAAAAAAGGAAGGAATACTTCCCAGCTTATTTTATGAGGCTAACATTACCCAGATAAAATTATTACGACGGGGGGGGGGGGGGGGGGGGGTGAAAAAACCCAGAGTCCAATGTCTCTCATGAAATTAGATAAAAAGGGAAAGCATAAGGAGATTTTCTTTTGGCATGATCAAGCTGTTTTGTATGTTGAATATGTTAGTGGTTACATGAATCTACACGTGTTAAAATTCACAAGACTATACACCCAAAAAAAGTCAATTGTACTGTACGTTAATTAAATACTTAAATTAAAAAAATGAAATCTTTTAGGGCTATAAGTCTCAGACTGCACAAATTGGCAGGCTTCAACATCTGCAAAACCACGTAATAATCTTTCAAAATGGTATGATGCGATGCAATGGAAGGGTAGGGAGTTGGAGGACTCTTGGGAAAAGTTTCTGCTCTCTTAAAAGGGGACAGACCTTGCTCTGGATGTTGTCCTGAAGATGTGATAGGTGGCAAGCATCTTGCATCCAGGAGGGGAAATCAAGAGAATTGCAGAGTGGCTGATTTAAAATTCTTGAGTGGTTGAGTCTTCCTCAGCAAAAAGAGGAGTATTGGCAGAAGTAGCTCAGGGCTTATCTTCCTCAAAAAAAAAAAAAATTCTTGAGTGGTTGATTAGCCAGCCAGGAACTCATCTTACCTCCAGACTTATCATGAGAGTTAATAAAGCCATATAATTTCACTAGCAGCTGAAAAAGTCTAACTTGGACAGTATGCCTGAATGGATATTTGAACTGCTTTGCATAGCTTTTATAGATGAATTGGAAACATGCCTTCTTGTTAATAGCAAATAAGAAAATAAATTGTTTTTCTCTATGAAGATCCTATGAACCGTCAAGGTGCAATTGAACCCTTTACTGAGAAAACTATTCAAAGCCAATTAAGGTAATATAAAACTAATCACTTTTGGCAGTCACTTTTGTTCACCAGATGGACAATTCTAAACAACTCTATTAGACTGGGTAACTTACCCAGTTAGGTAGGGAAGGGTTTTGGAGCCAGCTCATCTTGACAAGCTATGATGATGTAATCCCACTGAAAATCATATATTTTGCAAGAACTACATTACTTTAATGTAGAAAGGGGTATTTGTAAATCCTGGTATGAAATCATCCAACTCAAGGTCATCTCCTTCATGCTCCATACTGCAGGACTGCGAGCTGTCCAGTCAGTACTTGCTCAGGTATTTAGTTGATCCCAAACTCATCTTTCAAAAAAAAAAAAAAAAACCCTGGCCTTGCTTTTACACGGTTCCAGGGACACTGCATTTGGGCATGAACTGACATCAGGCTATTACATTTTAGTGATTTTTGGCACTCACATATTTGGAATCTAAAAAAACATGAGCTACCTTTAAATCAACAACACAACGTATCCTTAAATCTCGGCCAACAACATCAACTCCTAACTACTAGCTCTAAGGTGCACTCCCACTGCATTCCAATCGTCTGTGGACTATCAGAAGTGTTCGTAGTAATGGGACTTGTTACTTTACATCAAATTCTGCCTTCACAGCAGTAGCTGTGTTCTAGTCCTGAGGGTCCCTGCTGAAACTATTTAATTCTTCTTCAACATGACAGTCCTTCAAATACCAAGTGCAACCTAAAAGATTTAAAGACAACTATCATGTCTTCACAGAAGCTTCTCTATAAAGCAAGCATTCCCAATCCCAATTAAGCTTCATTGGAGAACGTGATCTGGAGTCAGGTTGGGATCCTGGTTCTCTCTTCTGCACGTACTCTATGGGATGTTAAGGTCAGGAGACCAGCACTGAATCCCATACATCATCTGTGGGCTAAACAGCAAGCACAGATGGGGATAATTATTTCTCTTGTTGTGATACAATACCTCTAACCACATAGCCTAGAAGTACAATTCCATCATCCTGTGGATCCACATCAAACCTAGTGCCAAGCATTTGCACCTGTGCTGAAAGCCATCCCTCTCTTGTCACGCTTTTCACCTCCTATTCCTGTATAGTTGGTCATTTGGATGCAAGTTCAAGACCTTACAATTGTTTCTGCTAAATCTCAGCTTGTTGGATTCAGACTAATTGTTCCAGCCTGTCAAGACCTTTTTGGATCCTAATTCCAGCATGCGCTGGCTTCAGCAAATCACTGCTAAAATTTTTAAACAAAATAAAGTTGGAGACAAAGCCCTGAGGCATGTTACTGGGAGCCATCCCTTGAGCATAGTTATTCACTCAGTTCTAAACCCACCTAATTATAGTAGCATCCAGCCCATCTTTTTCCAGCTTGTCTGTTAATATTTTTACATACTAAAAATAAACTGGCCAAATGTCTTGGTGAAGCCCAGATACACTCTGTCTAGGGCAGTCATTTTCCCTACTTTTCAGTTCATTTTTTTTTTCAATAAAAGTAAATGTTTCCAGGGACCAAGCATCCTTTTCTGTTTATTGCCATATGACCAAAAACAACCATACATGATTTGATCTGCCTTTGGTGACAATCACTTGGGGAATTTTAACAAGGATTCAAATCTTTGACAGAAACAAGACTAAAATTATGATGGCATTCTGTGTGATTTGACTTCTGCAGAAGCCAGTGAAAGTGCCAGAAGTTGGTAAGGACTAAGCTTCCAGAATTCTCTGCTCTAGGATACTAGTTTGTCCTGGGGGTCTGATGACACACAGAAACTTTTTAAGGAAACCTGAGGGTCAGTATGGACATTGCACACCAGTAGTGGACAGGGGTGGGAGGTCTCAGCATCTGAGGAGCTCAGATTCAGAGTACTCCAGGTGCCTATTCCAGAAGAGGCTTCCCACCCGATGGAAAGAGTGAGGAGGCACGTCAGCATTAGAACTACGCCTTTATCGGTCTCTTTGACAACAGCTATGATAATATTAGCTTACACCTTCTGACCATTTATTATATGGCAGGCACTAGTCTAAGAAATTTAAACATCCAATTCACATAATCCTCACAACAACCCTATGACTAGGCACTATTTTTATCCCCTATTTTACAGATATGAAAGCAAGGCACAGCAGTTAAGAGCCCAGTAGAAATGGTCTGAAATAGAAGAAGACACTAGTTCTATGTTTTGGTCCAGTGATGGGGAGGTGGGGAAAAACAGGCAGAAATTCAAGCTGAGCTTGACATTTACAGAGCCAAAATGGGTCCTTCACACCTTTTCCATGGTGCTCCTGAGCCTCCAGAGCATTCAGAGAGCAGTATTTTGTAGAGAAAAACAAAAAACTGTATCAGATACCTCTCCAAAAAAGAAAAAGTATAGGGGAGTTGGTCAATAAATAGCTTTGCAAAGGAGAAGTTGGCGCGGGCTGCCAAGTGATGTACTGAATGGTCTGCCTCCGTCATGTGTCCTTGGCAGCATGCTGGCTTCATGGGCCCAGGTCCAGCAAGGGCTGACCTCAGCCTACCTTCTGCTGCCTCCTTCATCTGCATGAAGTGGCAGATACAAACTAGGGGTCAAGGGCAAGGAAAGTGAGCTAATTCTCCCACCTCACAAATTTCATAGAGCATCTTAATTTTTCAAAACGTAATCCCTCCATCCTTCTCTGCTTCTATGTGGGTTGTAGATTAGTCATTGTTTTCATGTCTGGCTCCCCTACTAGACAATGAGTTAAACTAGACTAATTTAGTAATCTCATTATCACCAACCAATTTGTGTCCACATGTTCATGCATAAATATCATCCTGAATCAAACCTCAAATCATCAGTTTTGGCTAAAAAGGACAATGATGGGGGAGAGCAGTAATCTCCCTGCTTTTTAAAAAGCATACACTTCCATCAATAAGAGATTTGAAAACTCTTTCAATATTCACATATTCACATATTCATAAATCATATACATATACTATTTACTTGTCAAATATTAACAAAGTTCAGTTTTCTTCTTAATTTTAGATTAAAAATAGATATGAGGAAGTTCTAGTATTTTCTTCCTACACCTCAACAGATTTTTTCCACACCCTGTGGACTGCAGACACACCACTTTGGATCCCAGTGGTATAGACCGTGATGAAGTTGAAGGGATCCTGGATTACAATCACACTTTAACGTTAATTACTTATTGACTTGGGCCAAATCACTCCTCTTCTTTGAGCCTCATTTTCCATGTTTTTCTTTTGGACTAATATTACTTACTTAGCTACCTGACATAAGATGGTAAAAAAAACTCCAAAAAGGTTAAACGATAACATCAATGCGAAACAATGCTACTTTTATTATGATGACTATTGTATTGACGATTGTGAAAAGCTGGAGGGAAAAGACACACTGAAAACTCTCAGAAGTAGAAGTAGACTGATTCTAAGTTACAGTAGAGTTCAAAACCATTTTCGAGTACAATGAAAATCACTTTCCCATCAAAGACACTTTGGCTACTCAACCAGAGCAGGAGATGTCAAAGCATGTGGGGCGCACAGGTGATACCCATGTGTTATCCATGTGTTAAATTACAGACTTCATGAGAACCACCCCAACTGTCAGAACTCTCTGACTGTGGAATGGGCTGTCCTAGAAAGCACCATGTTCAAGCAGGGGCTGCTCAGGCAGACATCCATCAAGGATGGGTGGGACATTTGCCTGTAATAAGTGACACCTTGTATTAACTTCCTGTGGCTGCTGTAACATATTATCACACGCTTGGTGGCTTAGAAAAACAAAAGCTTATTCTCTCACACTTCTGGAGGCCAGAAGTCTGAAATCAGTATGACTGGGTCAAAATCAAGAACATCCCCCCTGGGGGCTCTCGGGAAGAATCCGTTCCTTGCCTCTTCCAGCTTCTGGTGTCTGCCCATGCGCCTTGCTTTGTGTCTACATCACTTCAATCTCTGCCTCTGTCTGCACATGGCCTTCTGCTCTGTGTCTGTCAAATCTCCCTCTGCTTCCCTCTTATGAGAATATATGTGATTGCATTTAGGACCCACCCTGATAATATAGGATAATCTCCCCAACTCAAGATCCTTAACTTAATCACATTTGCAAAGACACTTTTTCCCAAATAAGGGAACACTTATAAGTTCCAAGGGTTAGAACCTGATATCTTTGGGGGGTCACTTTTCAGCCTACCATACTCCTCTCCCATGATCCTCTGAGATCCCATGATCCCATGGTTAATGCATATGCAACAGCACAAATAAAGTAAGGAACTATATAAATGGCATACTGAGTGCAGAAGCAGTCAGGGATGGAGGAAGAGCCCAACCATGGCCTCCGGGGGATATAGAAAGGCCCCTACAGGCAGTGTCCTTCCCATGAACACAGCGTCTGCCCCCAAACCCTGTGGGGTACAGAGGAGAGTCCAGTGCCTGACAGTCTCCAGGCAATTCCCGTGGCCCTGGTCTATCCTTTTCTCTTCTCACTTCCACTTGATCTTTCTAATTGCTTTAGGGAAAACTCTTGTCACTACAAAGCAAACAGCCTCTCTGTCAAGACCAGTTTGAAGGTGACATGCTGTCAGGAACGCAGAACAGTTATTACAGTTTCATCTTTTCCTTTCCAAGAAGTCAGAAGACAACGTGCACTGGGTTATCATTTTGACACTGCTTCCTCAAGACACCGGGACAGAACAGGTGAGGTGTGTTCAGGGATGGAGAATTGGTCCAGCTGCCTCAGGCCCATGAGGCTCTACCTGGCCCAGCATCTGCTGTTCCTGGAGGCCTCTGGGGCTCAGCCAGGTTCTCCTACCTGATGGCAACTTCAAACATTACATCCAATCCACCTGCTCTGGATACCTATTTGTGATTCATGAATCTGTTTGCACTCCTTTGGAATCTGTTTATATCCTCCGCTTCTATCTTCTTCAAGGGTAAGAGTTCCCTGAGCTTATTATGGGTCTATGATAGGACTTAATGTTTTTGTATCCAAAACTTCTGATTCAAAATTAAAGAGATCTCAAAGTATCAATTTCAAAATTTGACGTATAATCCTGGGTTAACTGTCTACAATGACAATACTATAGATTTCAATTTTGTCCCCTCTTAGCCTTCACATCTTCATTCTGAGAGGACAAAACATTGTCGTATGTTTTTGTAAGGTCTCCTCCCCTACCCATGGCTCAATTTTTAAAGTCCTATTTGAGGTTTGGTTCATAAAGTCTTGTTGCAAAATGAAACAGAGATGTGTTCAATCCCAAGGCCTGATCAAGCTCACTGGGGAGGTCACACAGAGTCAGACAGAGAGCCACCCATCAGTCCTGTTTTCTTTCTAGCTCCCTGTGACTTTAAAAACCTACCATTCTGGAATCCAAGTGTGGCTATTAAAATTTAGCCTAGAGGTGGTGGGTATCATAAGAGTGTTTCTCTGGGAACGTAAGAGGTGGGATTAGGCATTAGTCCCTCCTTACTTGCTGAGCACCTACTATGTACAGGGATCAGTTAAGAACTGAGCGAATCAAATCTCAATATGCCAGGCCCTGCCCTAAGAAGATGACCATCCTGAATGGATAAACACAATGTGGCATATATATATATACACACCACATTGTGTTTATCCATTAAGGAGATATATATATATATATATATATAAATAAAATAGTGGAATATTATTCAGCAATTAAAAAGAAAGAAATTTTGCCATGCAACAACATGGAAGGCATTAGGCTAAGTGAAATAAGTCAGAGAGGGAAAGACAAACACCAGATGATCTCACTTATATGAGGAACCTAAGGGGAAAAAAAACAAACTCATAGATAGAACAGACTGATGGTTGCCAAACGTGGGGATGAGGGGTGGGTAAAATGGTTGAAGGGAGTCAAAAGGTACAAACTTCCAGTTATAAGATAAATAAGTCTTGCGGATGTAATGTACAGCATGATGACTATAATTAACAATACTGTATTATATGTATTATATATTTGAAGTTGCCAAGTGAGTAGATCTTAAAGTTCTCATCACAAGAAAAAAGAAAAGAATTTTGTAACTGTGTGTGGTGACGGATGTTAAGTAAACTTATTGTAGTAATCATTTTGCAATGCATACACATATCAAATCATGTTGTACAACTTAAACTAATACAATGTTATATGTCAATTATATCTCAATTTAAAAAATTAACAGAGAAAAGCCAAAAGAAGCTGACCATGCCACAGGGGGCATAAAACATGAGTACAACCACCGCATCAGTCTTTCTGGATGAGACAGTCAAGACCAGCTTTTGGTTGGGTAACTGAGAAGATGAACCAGAGAGGAGATATCAAAAATCATGCTATGGGTTCAGAGAAAAACAGATCCCATTTGTATTCATGACCAAAACCATTTCCAGAGAGAAGATGCAGTCCAAGTTGGATCTCAAAAGCAAGGCAGTGCCCTAGTCATAGGGGTAGGACCCCTCAGGGCTCACCTCAATGACTCTGTGGGGTCTGTTCCCCTTGCCCTTCAAAATGGGTTAGCACAGTTGCCCATTTTACTGGAAACCTGGCATCAGATTCAGTTCCTTGACAACCTGCTTGCCAAGTCCACAGACATTCATTTATTCCATTAATGAACAGATATTTACAGAGTATCTACCTTGTGTAGGGCACTGTGCTAGGAGCCAGGGGGAGCCAAATGTAAACTGGAGTAGATCATACCTGTAAGAAGGTTATAGTCTCATGAGATAAGATCTATAAATAAACAGATGTAAAAGAGTTATCAAATAAATGCTATGAAAATTAAAGGAAGAAGACATTACTTCCAGCCAAGCAGGAAATATTAGAGAAGGCTTTGTGCAGGAGAAAAAGCATCTGAAGATCAGAGATGCATACAACCAAAAATGCACTAATCCCTTTCCTAGAAGAGGAGGTAAGTCCCTGAATGATGTTTACTTTTCTCCTTGATATCCAATAACTTAAATACTACAATGGAAAATTAACAATACTTAAATAGTATGATACAAAATCAATACATCTTATGTTACATGGTAAGGGAATAAGAGAGGGAAGAAAACAAAGATATTTGAGAGAGAGAGAGAGATATCTCAATATACACTCATGACAATTACAGTCTTCGTTTCCATAACTGGTCAAGTGGTTATAGCTGGTAACCTTCTTCTACTACTCATTCTGTATTCCCCTTTGCCTTTAGCAAACGTCTCAGGTAGTTGTGGTGACCCAAATCTTCATTCCCGAAGGTTGTGGGCCAATAGTCCTGTCTGATTGGTTGTTGTAGTTTTCCATTGACCTTAATGATAGGGCATGGTAATACTAAGAGTACCCTATCTCCTGTATTCCAAACATACTCTTCCTTACCTCTATTGCGGAATAGTAGTCCAATTTCCCCTTGGTAATCAGGATCAAACACCCCAGCCAGCACAGTAAATCCCTTCTTTGCCCATTGACTAAGAGGTATAAGGAGTCCAAAGTGGTTGGGCAGCAGTCCTAACTTCCAGTTCAATAGAATTATTGTTGTGTCTCCTAGTGGAAGCATTCTTCCCTTTGGAACTAAGACCTCCAGGCCAGCAGAGCATAAGCCCATGGGGACAGGAAGCAAAAATTTTGCTAGTGGGTCACTAGGAATAATAGTGGGTTGTACTACTCCCATTTCCACCCCTTGATTCCTATACTGATGAATTATGGCTATGGGAGAAACAGAACCATATATTACACACTGATTCAGAGCATATACTGCCTTCTGGACAATCTTGCCCCAGCCCTGAAAGGTGTAGGGGCAAGTAGCTGGTGCTCTAACTGAGTCTTCAAAAGGTCATTCCACTGTTCTATTAAACCAGTGGCTTCAGGATGATGGGGAATATGGAATTCCATGAACTTGGGCCCATTGCCGCACTTCATTTGCTATGAAGTGAGTTCCTCGATCAGAAACAATGCTGAGTGGAATATTGTGACAGTGGATAAGGCATTCTCCAAGTCCACAGATGGTAGTTTTGGCAGAAGCATTGCATGCAAGGAAGGCAAATCCATACACAGAGTAAATATCTATTGCAGTAAGGACAAAACACTGCCCCTTCCATGATGGAAGCAGTCCAATGTGATCAACCTCCACCAGGCAGCTGGCTGATCACACCAGGGAATGGTGCCATATCAGGGACTCAGTCTTGGTCTCTGCCATTGGCAGATTGAGCACTCAGCAGTGTCTGTAGCCAGATCAGTCTTGGTGAGTGGAAGTCCAAGTTGCTGAGTCCATGCATAACCTCCATCCCTGCTGCCATGGCCACTTTGCTCATGAACTCATTGGGCAATGACAGGGGTGGCTAGGAAAAAAGGTTGACTAGTATCCAGAGAATGGGTCATCCTATCCACTTGATTATTAAAACCCTCCTCTGCAGAGGTCGTTCTTGGTGAGCATTCACATGGGACACAAGTATCTTCATGATTTTTGTCCATTCAGAGAGGTCTATACACAGACCTCCTCCTCAAATTTCCTTGTCACCAATTTTCCATGTGTGTTACTTCCAAGTCCCTGACCATCTAGCCAAACCATTGCCAGAGACCACAAATTGGCAAATAATCACATGTCTGGCCATTTCTCTTTCCAAGCAAAGTGAACAACCAGGTGCACTGCTCGAAGTTGTACCCAATGGGAGGATTTCCCTTCACACTGTCCTTCAGGGAATATCCAGGGATGTACCACAAAGGGGCTGCAGTGCTGCAGCTGTCTACTTTCAGGTGGTGCCTGAATATCCTGCAGAACCATCTGTAAATCAAGTTTTCTCTTTCTCTGTCAACTGATCATATGCAATTCCCCATGAGGCCACAAATGCAGGCTAGGAGAGAGAAGCAATGTTGCTGGAGTGGGGACCATGGGCATTTGGGCCACTTATTCATGTAACCTACTTGTGTCTTCAGGGCCTGCCCAGAACCGAACTTCTATTTGATGATGGAGTCCTGCTGTGCACTCCCAACTTCAAAAGCTTAATGAGTCAGATGGGCAGCTCAGGTAACATGGTGGCCATAAGTGTTCAGTTTCTACTAAGGCCCAGTAGCAGGCCAAGAGCTGTTTCTGAAAAGGAGAGTAGTTATTATCAGGGAATGGCAGGGCTTTGCTCCAAAATCCTAAGGGCCTATGCTGTGATTTACCTAGAGGGGACTGCCAAAGGCTCCAAACAGAATCCCTATCTGCCACTGACACTTCAAGCACCATTGGATCTACTGTCAAATGGCCCAACTGCCAGAGCAGCTTACACAGCAGCCTGGACCTGTGGCAGAGCCTTCTCTTGTTCTGGACCCCACTCAAAACTAGCAGCTTTTCAGGCCACTTGGTAAATAGGCTGGAGTAACACACCCAGTGGTGTGTTGCCTCACAATCCAGAGAGGCCCACCAGGCATTGTGTCTTTTTGTGAGAGACCAGATGCAACAACTTATCCTTTACCTTAGAAGATGTATCTTGACAGACCCCACACCACTGAACCCCCAGAAATTTCAGGAGGCAAAGGCCCCTGAAGTTTTGTCAGATTTATTTCCCATCCTCTGACTGCAAATGTCTAGCCAATAAGTCTAGAGTAAGTTGCTACTTCCTGTTTACTAGGTCCAATCAGCATAATGTCATCAATGTAATGGACCAGTGTGATATCTTATGGAAGAGAAAGTCAATCAAGATCCCTGAGAACTAAATTATGAAATAGAGCTGTAGAGCTGATATACTCCTGAGGCAGAACAGTGAAGGTGTATTGTTGGCCTTATCAACTGAAAGCAAACTTTCTTCTGGTGGGCCTTATGAAGAGGAGTGGAGAAGAAGGCATTTGCCAGATCAATAGCTACATACCAGATACCGGGGAATGCGTTAATTTGCTCAACTATTGAAACAACATCTGGTATAGTGGCTGCAACTGGAGTCAGCACCTGGCTTAGCTTAGACTAATCCTCGTCATTCTCCAAGATCTGTCTGTCTGCTGCCCAGGCCAAATAGGCAAGCTGAATGGAGATGTGGTGGGTGGAATCACCACTCCTGTATTGTTCAAATCCTTGATGGTGGTACTAATCTCTGTAATCCCTCAAGGAATGTGGTATTGCTTTTGGTTTACTATGTCCCTATGTAGAGGCAGTTCTAGGGGCTTCCCCTTGGCCTTTTCCATCATGATAGCCCTCACTCCACAGGTCAGGGAAGGAATGTAAGAATTCTTCCAGCTGCTAAGTATATCTATTCCAATTATGCATTCTAAAAACTGAGGAAACAACCACAGGATAGGCTCAGAGATCCACTGAACCCACTGTGAGACAGACCTGAGCTAAAATTCCATTGATCACCTGACATCCATAAGGCCCTCTCTAACTGGTGGACCACAGTGACATTTTAGGTCTCCTGGAATCAGTGTCAATTCAAAGCCAGTGTCCAATAGTCTCCAAAAGGTCTGATTATTTCCTTTTCCCCAGTGCACAGTTATCCTGGTAAAAAGCCTCAGGTCCCTTTTGGGAAGGCTGGGAGAAGGATTAATAGTATATATTAGTTTGGGCTGTATACTGGGGTCCTTCCTCAAGGGGACCTGGCCTCCCCTTCATTAAAGGGATTCTGGGTCTGTAAAGTGGCTCAAGTCTGGGAACTGATTGAGGGGCCATGACTCTCTGTTTTGTTTTTACGACTCAGGCTAGACTTTTGTCCACTTGATCTAGAACCTTTCTGCTTATACAGATCAAGAAGAATTTAGTAAGCTTCCTATCAACTTTACTTTCTAGGAACATCAACTGGCCAATGCGACAGCTGTGTACAAGTCAGACTATTCTGATTGCTTCTTTGACTCTGCTATCCATTACAGTAACCATGTAACTTGTAACCAAGTAATCTTGCCTTTGTAGTTGAGTGTCACCACTTGGCCCCTGGTGCCCTAGGATCCAATTACTCCCATTGCATTAGATCTCCCAATTCAATGACTACAGTTCCCACTGGAAGGTCTGGCCTACAGAGAAGAGTGATCACACAGCTCTTCAAGGATGATGGGGATCCCCTCATCAATTTATTCTTCACAGTATGAGTGAAAGGTATGTCTTCTGGACCTCCCAGTATGGGTTAACAGGTCTTAAATAACAAATCCACTATAGCATTCCAATCTCCCTAAGCCTTTAAATCCCTCCCTTTATGTGAAACCAAGGGAGGTCCAGCATTTCCAACTCACTCACTCACCCTGGGCCATGATCTGGTCCCTATTTCAGCCAAACAACCAAGCAAATAGAGCCCTTTCTGACTCCCTGAGCTGCAGCATTAAATGCAGAATCTCTGCTTAGTGAATCTGACCCAATTTTATGTACCTTTCACCATTATCCCATACATTAATTTCCATTCCCATACATGTTCCCCTGATTTCTGTCTGTAAATTAGAAAACTCATGTAGTTCTTTTGGAGTATAGCACATCTCTTCTTGGGTCACACTTTGTACCTCACCTTTAGGGTCCTGCTGGGACTTGAGTCTAATTATTGGTCTAGAATCAAAGAGGGATGGTGAAGGGTGGTTCCTGAGGAGAATCAGCATTGTCTTGCATGATAACTGCCTCAGGAGGGGCCATCTGAGTTTCCTCAGACAACACAGGACTAATCCCCTGGAGCGGGGGTGGGGGTTCTCCCACTGGGGATGGGGAAGCAGCTTCCATGGGCAAAGACTCATCAGAATTTTGGGGCTTGATGTCTCCAGCTTCATCAGGGTCCTCCCACACATCCCCATTCCACCTTTCAGGATCCCATTCCTTCCGAATCAATGCCCCACAACAGTAGGCACTCTATGAGGCTAGAAGTTCAACTTGAATTGTAATGTAGCCAATTGCAGGATGAACTTCTGGGACTGATATTCAGCAATCTCAGCTACAAGACATAAGGGTCTCCTCCAGGACACACATAGAACATTTCAGATCATTTCTGTGGCAGTTGAGCTGGGAATTTGAATGCCTGAGCTCACCCTTTTCTTTCCCTACTTTTTCTAGCAACATTAGGAGCAAACAGCCAATCTCATTAGATTCATTAGTTTGCCAAAAATGTTCAAAAGTTTCATATGTGGAGTCACCCAGATCCTTGCTTCTTCTATGTGGTTGATTAGGAGTATCCAATGGTGATACTTTGCATATCTCTATTGCCAGGCCACACAATGGACTATCAGCATCTCTTTATTAGGAAATAGTCATTAGCGTCTTTAAATATAATCAGATTAGAGAGTCAATTCCAGAAACCCTAGAACCAATTCAGAAAATTTACCCTTAAATTTCTATTCCTGGGGCCGCCCAGTGGCACAGTGGTTAAGTGCCCACATTCTGCTTCGGCAGCCCAGGGTTCACCGGTTCGGATCCCGGGTGAGGACATGGTACCGCTTGGCAACCATGCTGTGGCAGGTGTCCCACGTATAAAGTAGAGGAAGTTGGGCACGGATGTTAGCTCAGGGCCAGTCTTCCTTAGCAAAAAGAGGAGGATTGGCAGCAGATGTTAGCTCAGGGCTAATCTTCCTCAAAGAAAAAAAAAAAGAATCTGTTCTTCTAGAACTATCTCAGTATCTATATAATCAGGGTTTTCCAGAGAAACAGAAGCAATAGGATGGTTATATAGATAATATATATACAGAAAGAGATTTATTATAAGGAATTGGCTCTTGAGATTATGGAAGCTGAGAAGTTCCAAGATCTGTAGTTGACCAACCGGAGACCCAAGGGAACTGATGGTGTAATTTGCATCCTAGTCCAAAGACCTGAGGACCAGGAGAACCGGCGGTGCAGTTCCCAACTGAAAGCCAGCGGACTCAAGACCCAAGAAGAGCCGACATTTCAGTTTGAGTCTGAAGGTAGGAACAGACTGATGTTCCAGCTTCAGCGGTTAGGCAGGAAGAGCTCACTATCCAGGGAACAGGGTCAGCCTTTTTGGTTTTTTCAGGCCTTCAACTGATAGGATGAGTCCCACCAGCATTAGGGAGGGCAACTGGCTTTACTCAGTCTCCCCATTCAAATGTTAACCTCATCCCAAAACACCCTCAGAGACACACCCAGAATAATGTCTGACCAAGTATCTGGGAACCCTGTGGCCCAGTCGAGTTGACACATACAATTAACCATCACAAGTGGGAATAAAGGCAAACAGGCTGGAAGGCAAAAAACATGCACTGGGAATTCCACACCTCAGTTCAGCTGAAGCAAAGTTTCCTTATCTTTAGAGAATTTTGGAGTTTTACTATTTTATTATAGTCTTCTCTCTACCAGTTAAGCCTGTGCCTTATCAGTCTACAGCCCACCTTGAAGGGTGATGGACACAGAGGGAGAGCTCAGTAAACAGCTAGGTGGGGAATTTGCAGCCCTCGCCTGACAGCACCATCCTCGCTCTTCCTGGGGGACCCCACCCAGGCTCATCCCTGGGCACTGACCAGCTCTGTCTGTCTCTGCACTGATTCATTCAGACTCCCTGGGACACTGGCAGATTCTCACTGTCGAGTTTGCTCCTCCAGCTGATAGTTTCATTCAGCCCTACATCCCAGGCTCCCCTGTCATGTCCCTGAAGGTCCCTGAGCCAGCACTGATGCCTCAAGCCATCAGAGGTAAGACTTCAACAAACAGAAATCTGGGTACAGGGGAAGCTAGGCTCTGCAGAGAGAACAAATGAGGAGGTGGAAGATGGAAGTACTCAAGGATCAGAGGGCAGAGGTCTCTCCAGAGCACAGGGCATAAACACCGGCTAGCCTGCAGGGGTGAGGAGTATCAGAAGGAGAGGAAAGAAAAGCCCTGCATGGATAAGGCCGATTCGTTCATTCCACAAATTCTTCTTGAGCACCCACGAAATGCCAAGTTCTGTTCTAGGCTAAAATATAATCAGCTCAGTGAAAATCTTCGGGGATGAAAAACATAAGGTGGCTAATAACCTCACTTCAAAATGAAAAACTGCAACATTGGCACGCGACTGAAGTGAAGATGTTGGTTCTGAGCTGTGTCTCTCCAGCTGTCACTCGCTTCTCCAGGATCACCAGGAAGACAGCATCAAGCAGCCGTACTTTGGAAGCTGTTTGCTGTCCCTTGGAAAGTTCTCACTTGCAAAGCTGGAACCACTTCCAGACTGGGTGAAAGAGGCTTGTGGGCCACTGGGTTGGGCCAAGATCCCGGACCACCCAGAGGCAGGGGCAGGGAAAAGTTTAGAACACACTTCTAAGAGTCTCCAGCCCTCTGTCTCTTTCTCACTCTCTCCGTACTCCCAAACTCCTTTTCCCCAAAAGGAGTCTTGCTTTCCCTGGAAAAATTCTGTAGAGATGTGTGTGTGTTTGCATACCAGGATCTCACACAGATAGGCATGTGTCCAAGGGGAAAAACACCAGTGAAACAAGAGTGCACCCACTAGGTTACATTTGAATAGCTTGCACCTAGGGACAGGTGGGCAGCAAACCAGAGGCATAGTTTTGCAGACTGGTTTCCAGCAAAATACTGTCCTTCCTATGTCCACTTATAGACTGTTGGTAACTGTCCCTCATACACAATTGGAAACTTCTAGGCTCCTGCACTCTAAAATTCTCCCTACCTGTCCGTCAAGTGCTGGGAGAGTAGTACAAAGCTTCCAGACAGTCTCCAAAAGGAAGCTGTGCTGGGCCCACAGGTCTGTGTCTGGAAGGCACAGTTGCCATGGCAATCCCAGCTAATGAATAGGTATGTAAATGAGGGAAGAATCTATTCACCCTTTGCCAGTGGTGCTAAGTGCTTGCCCTTTCTGAGGCTTAGGGGAGTGAAGGGGGGAGGGGTGTTACAAAAACACGTTTAGTCAAATTTTGGTTAAATGTTTATTTTCAGAGTTCGTGAGAAATACAGACACATGGAGCAGACCACCTGCACTGTGTCCCTCAGAGAAAACTGCTGCAAACATTTCTATCACCAGCAGCCAGCCCAAATTTTGGTCTGTGTGGGTAGTTTGTGTCTTAAGTAAGGCCTAAGAGACTCCCAAGCTGTCCCAGCAGCAGACTAACAGTGTCTGACTTACCCTCCCCCGATTCCTAATTAAAACGCCCTGAAAATCCACAAACAGACAAAAACTGGCAACAACGGAGACTGAGACAAGTGACAACCCAGATCCACAGACGGTCAAGCGACTGTGCTGCCCCAAGGTGGAGCCTCTGGGAAAGGACACGTCAACTTCCACAGTGACTGGGAAGGGAACAGCCCCTCGTGCACAGCCAACAAATTCTGTTCCCACAGGAAACATCATATGATTTTGGGAGACCTTGGGCAATTTACTTAATTTCTCTGTGCTTCCATTTTCTCATCCAGAAAATGAGAACAATAAAAGAACCTACTTCATAAGGTTGTTGTGAGGATTAAATGAGTATTTTCCCACTGGGATGGACGCCCCACACAGACAGGGATCTGGCTGGTTGGTTCATGCCATTCACAGATCTGTGCCAAGTGCCTAGAACAGTCTGGGACACATGTAGAGTGCTCAATAAATGTGGAATGAATGGATTGGCCGTTAACAATGCATGTGGACTGCAGAGGGTGTGAGGAGGGTAACAGGGAGAGTCGCTGGTGTACTGTGCCCTGGGGCATTTGGCACACGAGGACAGATGGAGAGACGTCAGCAGAGGGGTGGGGAAGTACCAGCTGAACAGGCGTGCCGGAGGTGCGCTAGAGTGAGCAGGCATCATGCAGGCTGTTAGCTCTGATTTGGACAGAGAACAGAGCAGGAAAGACGTCCACTCTAACCAGCAAGGCGCTCTGGATGAGTTCTGGCTAGTCCAGGGACAAGAGGAGGGCCACGCTCGGTAGACCTGAGACACGAGTGTGGGCTGAGGGCAGTCCACATACCCTCTCATTTGGCAAACGATCAGGTCGGGCCTAGTCCTTCATTTCTCATTCAAGGACCAATTTATGGCAGTGGTAGTATTATATCTGTAGAATGTAAGAAAAGATTTTGCTATAGAAAAAACTATCTTCAGGAACAGCATACTCTTGAAACAAATGTTACTACAGAAACCACTGAAATGTTTATCAACGATCTACTTCATATCCTAAGAAACTTCTAGAAAACATAGGCTGTGAAAGACGAGCAAAAAGGAGCTAGCAGAACTGCATTTGTGGTTGGAATGTAGAAAGTCATAAGAGACCATCCTCACCTAATAATGAGAGCAAGCGGGATAAGTCACCAAATCATAGTTTCTTTCTTTCTTTTTTTCAATCCATCAGAGAGCTGAGGCATCAAAGAAATCTAAATGAACTGAATTCCAGAAATTGACGAGCCCTTCCTAGCAGAGAAAAGACTCACGGCTGCTTTCATTCACGGTAGATCGGGGTGAAGGTCTTAACTTTAACAAACTTATAACGGCTGCATGTGGGCTGCTGGGACAGATTTGAAACCCACGAGGCCAGCTGTGGAGCACTGTGTCCCCACCACTGCTCCGTCCCACAGACCTTAACTGAGGGACAGCAGTGAGTAGGGTAAGGGTGGAGGTAGGGCAGAAGAGCTGAGAGAAATCCCTCTGAGGCCCTGCAGGTTTCATGGAACGTCTGCACTCGCTGTCCAGAGACCAGGAACAGGAGGCAGAATGGAGAGAGAGCTCCTGAAAACTCAGAAAACCAGGGTGGAACTGGAGAGCAAAGACAACTCCCCAGTGACCAAAAAGCTGTTCTGCTCCTGAAAGCTTGGCAGCTCAGCTATGAAAAAGCATAAAGAGATCTGCGGGGTCTCAGCAGTGGTCAGACCACAGGCTCTGGTGAATAGCAAGTCCTGACACCTCGCCCAAACTTTTGGTCACTGTAAACCAAATCTAACTAAAGCAGGAGCAAAGCCCCTGTTCAGTTCAACTACAAGTTAGATTGACCAAGACCCTGACACCAGGGACTGACGGAAGGAGGGTCCTGCCATTCTCTGGAGGTGAATTTTGTTTATTTCAGTCTTATAGGTTTTTTAAACATGATATCTGACATTCAAAAAAAATTAGGAGAAAAAGCAAGAAAGTGTGACTGATGGTCCAGAGAGGAAAATTCAGCAGAAGCAGACCAAACAGATGGCCCAGGTGTTTTACTGATCAGACTTTAAAATAACTATGATAAATATGTTAAAGGATTTAGGGGTAAACAGAAAAAAATAGGTGAAAAAATGGGGAAGTTCAGCAGAGACATGGGAATTGTAAAATAGAAACAAATGAAAATGCTAGAAATAAAGAGAGAAAATAGAGAAACGAAGAACTCATTAGATAGACTTAAAAGCAGATCGAACACAGCAAATAAAAGGATCAGTCAATAAAAAGTATCTATTGAAACAAAAAAACAAAAAGAGTGAAAAGGAAAGAAACAGCACAGCATTAAAGATCTGAGGAACAAGACCAAACGGCCTAACAAGTGTGGAATTGGAGTGGCAGAAGAGGAAAAGATAGGGAATAAGCAAGAAGAAATATTCCAAGAGATGATAGCTATGAGATTTACCAAAATTAATGAAAGAGATCAATCCATAGATCCAAGAAGCTTGACACACATCACACATAACGAATGCAAAGAAAATCACAAAGCTAGGCACAGCACAGTCGAACTGCCAAAAATTTTCAAAAAAAAATCATAGAAACAGTCAATGGAGAAGACACACTAGATAATAAAAAGCAGCAACATTAAAAATAATTGTGCAGGGGCCGGCCCAGCGGCGCAACAGCTAAGTGCGTGCATTCCGCTTGGCAGCCGGGGTTCGCTGGTTTGGATCCTGGGTGTGGACATGGCAGCACTTGGCAAACCATGCTGTGGTAGGCGTCCCACATATAAAGTCGAGGAAGACGGGCATGGATGTTAGCTCAGGGCTAATCTTCCTAAAAAAAATTGGGGACATTTCACCAGAAGCAATGGAGGCCAGAAGATAATAAAATCATATCTTCAAAGTATCAAAACAAAGCTAACCTAGAATCATCTATCTTTTACATATTATTCAAATACGAAGACAAAATAAAGATGTTTTCTTCAAACAGATACTTATATGCCAATATTCATTCCAGCATATTCACGATAGCCAAAAGGTAGAAACAACCCAAGTGTCCATAAACAGATGAATGGATAAACAAAATGTGCTATAGACATATAATGGAATATTACTCAGCCATAAAACGGAATGAAGTTCTGATACACGCTACAACATGGAACCTTGAAAACATTGAGCTAAATCAAATAAGCCAACCACAAAAGGACAAATATTGTATGATTATTCCACACACATGAAATATCTAGAATAGGCAAATTCACAGAGTCAGTAGATTAGAGGTTACCAGGAGTTGGGGTAATAGGGAGTTATTACTTAATGGTTACAGAATTTCTGTTTGGGATGATGGAAAAGTTCTGGAAATAGACAGTGATGATGGTTGTACAATATTGTGAATGTACTTAATGCCACTGAATTGTACACTTAAAAATGCTTAAAATGGCAAATTTCATGTTATATGTGTGTTACAACAACAAGACATTCAAAAATAAACCACATTTTCTATCAGTCAAAAGCTGACAGTATTCCCCTCCAGTAGGAGTGCAGTAGAAGCAATGCTGAAAGAAGACCTTTAGCTTGAAAGGAAATGAAACCAGATGAAAGCTCAGATACGCAAGAAGGAATAAAGAGCACTAGAAAAGGCAAAATGATGCTAAATGCAAGACAGTATATGGAGAAGTAAAATATATATAACAACATACATTTTTATGTTATAAGATTCTTAGATTGTTCACAAAGTAGCACGGTTTGGGTTCCTCATCTGTAAAATGGGTATATGCTTCTTTCCTTACAACATGAAGAAAGTCTTCAGTCAGTCTGCCTTACCTATTTTCTCTCTTCAAACCATGCCCAATTCTCTGAACATGCAATGAAATTTACTATAATGTTCAAAACAGGTCTTATAAATGTGGCTAAAGCTTATATTAGAAAAGAGAGTTCTTAAATTAATGATCTAAGCTTCCCCTTTAACAACTTAGAAAAAGGAGAGGAAATTAAACCCAAGTAACTTGAAGAAAAGAAATAATTGAAAAATAAAAGCAGAAATCAATGAAATAAAAAATAGAGAAAATTATCATCTGTTAGCTATTTAAAATGATTAAGAAACTGAAAGTCATCTAACAAGGCTGATGAAGAAAAAATGGAGTAAAAACAATTAACAATATTAGGAATGAAAGATACTATGGATGTTAAAAAGATAATTAGAAAATATTAAGGAAAATTTATGTCAATAAATTTGACAATTTATTAAAATGAAAAAATTTCTTGAAATACAAAAGTGACAAAAACTGATGCAAAAATAAATAGAAAATATAAATAGATTTTAAAGAAAATGCTTTATAATCAAAAAACTTCCCATATAGTGATGAATAGATGTATGATAAAGCAAACGTAGCATTGCAAATCAATTTGATGAGTTATTGGTTTCAGGGTACAACTCATTCAATTTTGCATGATTAGAAATTTTTATAATGTAATGCTAGAGGAAAAAATCCTTCTAACAAAGAAAATTCCAGATCTAGATGGCTTCAAATAAACATTTAAGGAAGAAAAATGCCAATCTCATACAAATTCTTTCAGAATATAGAGGAGAAAAAACAAACACTTCCCAACTGATTTCACGAGGCCAGCATGAACCTGATACTAAACCTTGATGGGACACAACAAGAAAATTACAGACCAATATGCCTCATAAACATGGATGCAAAAATCCTCAACAAAATATTAGCAAATCAAATCCAGCAATTTGTGAAAAGGAAAATACATCATCACTAAGTAATGGTGTATTCTAGGAATACAAGGTTGGTTTAACATGTAAAAAAAATCATTGTAATTCACCACATTATCAGAATATAAGAAAAACCCCATATGATCATTTCAATAGATGCAGAAATAGGATGTGAAAAAATTCAACACCTATTCAAGATAAAATCTCTCAGAAAACCAGAATAGAGGGAACTGATTCAATCTGATAAAAGCATCAGCAAAAAGCCTATAGCTAACTTCATACTTAATGGTGAAAGATTTTCCCTAAGGTCAAGAAAGAAATAGAAATGTCTCCTGTTATCACTTTAATCAATCCTACCTGGTGCAATAAGGCAAGAAAAGAAATACAAAAGATATAAAAATTAGAAGAGACTAATTAACACTGTTAGTCACAGACAGCATCTTTGAGGATGTAGAAAATCCTATAGAAGCTATTAAAAACTACTACAACTAGCAAGATAGCAGAATACAAAATTAATTTTTAAAGCAGTTGTATTTCTATATAATAGTAGGAAACAATCTAAAAGTCAAATTTAAAAATAATACAATTTACAATGCGATCAAAAAATCATCAAGTACCTAGGAATAAATCTAATGAAAGATTGCAAGTCATCCACGATGAAACATACAAAACATTAAGAGAAGTTCAGTAAGAGCTAAAGAAATGGAGGGAGATACCTTTTTTATAGATTGGAAGACTCCCTGTTGTTAGTATGTCCATTCTATTAAAATTTATCCGTAGATTTAATGCAATTGGAATCCAAACCCCAGGTAGTTTTGTTGACAAAATTGACAAGCTGATTTTAAAATCTGTGTGGAAATGCAAAGGATCTAGAATAACCATAACAATTTTGAAAAAGATAACAGTTTCAGGACCTACACACTTCCTGATTTCAAGTCTTAGCATGAAACTATAGGAATCAGGACAGTACGGCGTTACTGTACAAAATAAGACAAATAGATCAATAGAATAGAGCAGAGAATCCAGAAACAGAGCATCACATTGATGCTCAGTCGATATTCAGTCAAGGTTCCAAGTCAATCCAATAAGGAAAGAAAAGTCTTTTTAACAAATTGTCTTAGGATAGCCGAAAACTTGTACAGGGCGAACCAAACCTCAACTTCTACCACACTTCATACACAAAAACTACTTTCACATGGATCACAGACCTAAATGCAAAAACTAGAACAATAACCTTCTAGAAGAAAATGTGGTAAAATATTTTTATAACATCAATGCTGGCAAATATTTTTTTAGACAGGAATCAAAAGACACTGAACATGAAAGAAAAAAAGTGATACATTGGCTTTAATCAAAACGTAACATGTCTGCTAACCAAACAATACTATTAAGAAATGAATATATAAGCCGCAGAGTAGGAGAAGTTATTTGTCAAGGAAACATTTTGTGGAACAGAAATGTTCTATATTTATATTGGGGTATGAATTACAATGTTGTACACAATTGTCAAAACTCATCAAATTGTACACTCGAGAACCGTGCCTTTTTTAGTATTTGAATTATGAATCAAAAAATAAAAATCAGTTGGTACAGGTGAGATGAAAAGGAAGCTGGGAAAAATAAGGAAAGAATACAACAAAACTGAAAAACGACTAGCAGAATTAAAATCCACAATGTAAATCTTCCCTCCAAAAACTGAACTAACAACACTGATAACCATGACAGTGGTAAAATTCTCTAAGAAAAAATATATTTAGAAGGAAAATCATCTGGAAATCAAATTAAGAAAAATGAAATAAAACAAGCATATACAAAATTAGAAATCACAAAGATGATGTATTTACAAAATTAAAGGACATTAAAATACAAAGAATGACAAGTATACATTTATGTTAATACATTTAAAATCCAAAAGAAATGGGTAATTTCTGGGAACAAATAGATAATCAAATTCACTAAAGAAAATGATCATTTGACTGGATTAGTAAAGATGATATGAAGTAAATACTGTTAAAGAACTACCCCAATCTGCTGTATGTTTACACGATTTCACAGGAATATGTGCTCAAATATTCAAAAGTGATTATTTTATAATCTCTTGCAGTGCATAAAAAATGGACAAGTCCCAAATACGTTTATAAGTTAAGCAAAACCCTGATACAAAAACCTGCCAAATGGAAAGAAAAAGCAATGGATCAATTATTTTTTATGGATATACATGCAAAAACCTAAATAAAAAATAAAACAATAGCTAGTCAAACACAACAGGATATTGGGAGAGAAATTCATGCAGACTAAGGAGGAATCGTCCCTGAACTGTAGGAGTTTTTTAATTTCAGTAAATCCAATTAAATACATATCATCAACCGGTAAAATAATAAAAACTATATGATTATCTCAGTAGATGCCAAAAAGTTACTCAATAGCCATTACTGATTTAAAAGAAAAAAAGATAAACCACAAGTATGATATTACCTTACCATAATAACTAATATCCATCTCAAACAGCAATCAATGCTGTTTGCAAGTTTAAGCTCAAACTGTGGGGACATTCCCATTAAAATCAGAGACAAGAAAAAAATGTCTGAAATTACTATTATTACTTGATCTCAAAGTTCTACCCACTAAAATAAGGCAGAAATGAAAAGTAAGAGAGACTCCACATAGCACAGATCTAGAAACTACAGAGCGCATTTTTTACAGGGATCCATGCATACCAGGACTGTAGGAGACACCTACTTGGCTTCCTCATCAATTTGCCTAAGATGCTGAATAATTACCTGCTTAATAATTCCCTCACACCACCTCCTTTCTTTGAGTGGCACTGGAAGGAGATTTGACTGGTGTCCTGCATCCATCTTTGCCAGAGCCTGGTCCCATCTGACCCTGAGTAAGCATCAGGCAAGCTGAATCAACCTCCAATGGGAAAATCAAGAGACCTGTGAATGGACGTTGCGGTTCAAAAGTCACCACCAATTGTCTTAGAATTCGGCAACTGCCTCACTCTCAAACAGATTTACCAAAGAACGTTTGAAAAGCTCTAGTTTATGTCCACAAGAACACAGAGAAGACGTCACATCAATCAAATTAGAAAAGTAACAAGAAAAATTGCAAGGAGATGAGACAGCATTGTTACAGAAATAAAATCCAGTAATCACTAGACTGTTCATTGGAAAATCTCAAAGTAGTGAACAAAATAAACATATAAGAAATGCAGAAGACTGAAAAAAAAAAGATGGAGAAAGAATAACTATCAGGGAAAGATGTGGGGACCACAGCCCGAGATCTACCCTGTGAGAAAGTGCTAGAAAGACAGACTGAAAACAAAGAGGGTCAAAGAAATGTTTTCTAGGAAAAAACTCAGTCTAAAAATTGAGAGTGTGAATCATATCACAAGGAATTCTAACATCAGCAACAGCCACAGCACCAACCACCGTGAACAGCAACAACACACACAGGGAAACAGACTGGTGAGATGCTCACACTTCACGGATAATGATTACATCCTAAAAAAAATTACATTGTTCACAGGAATAAACAGTAAGTTGGTCACAAGTTTCCTGACAACATTAAAAACCAAAAATAATGGAGTAGCAATCATAGAATTTTTAAAGCAGAAGGCTATAACCCAAGAATTCTATACCTAATCAAGTTGCCATTTGTGTGTGAGTGTTTAGGGAAAGATATTCTCAGATTTACAATACTCAGAAGATTTAGGGTTGAGATAAACTTCCTGAAAAAAAAAAAATGAAATTGTGAAAGGTTTATGCCAGAAAATAAGAAGCAAATGCATATTAATTAAAATAAGCAAATGTATATTAATTAAAATAAGAAGCAGAAAATGAGAAATGGTTGGGTATGGGCACTGAAACCAGTTAAATACACAGGGAAAACACGTGTTTCAAAATATGGTTCTAAAACTGATAATATTCTGTAAAATTGAAAATAATAAAAAATTTTTAAAAAAAGAGGAGGAGGAAGAAACATTTATAACAAACACATTGAATTTAACAAAGAATAGAAAAGAGAAAGGGGGAGACATTTAATTTCTCATCTTCCCACATAAGAGAGTATTATTAATTTGTAACTGATGTTAGGAGCTAAAGATAAGTTCACAAAACTTTATGGCCATTACTAGAAAAAGTGAAAGCAAGATATCTAACTTCAAAACAACTGAGAGGCAAATATACAGTTTTAAAAACCCACTGTAGTCAAAAAGAAGACAAATCCAAAAGTAAATACACATGGAAACCAGCAGAAAACAAAATGACAGAATTAAGATCCAAGCTAAAAGTTTTGAAACAAGTAAGTTAGGCCCTCAGAATAATTAAAAATGAAATCATAATGGTGCGTATTGGGTAAAAGCTTCACATCTAAAACCATCACACGGAAAGGGCAAGAGTACAGCGCACCCGGTTCCTCGAAGAAGCAGCTGAGTGATGGTGAATGCTCCCCAATGACCACAAGTAACAACAAATGTTATGCAAACACAGGCAAAAAGGTTATGTGGCAAAAATCAACAGAAAGCAAAAGTATAACTCAAGTGTTTAAAGAACATTTATATTGATAAAAGGTAAAATCCACTATGAGGGCAGACAGAGCATTGAAAATTAAAATAAAAACTGTTGCAGTAAACCAAGAAAGCAATGGAACTGCAGTGGGAGACTTCATCACATTGCAGCAATTTATCTCAGATAAAATAACCAAAAATACAGGTGGAGGGGAAACAGGTAATATGAAGATAACTTCTATACTTGTACAAAATCCTTAGACCATACCATAGAGGCAATACTTTCATAAAAACTCATCTTATTCTTGGTTATAAAGAAAATCCTAGCAAACTGCAGATCATATTTATTTTCCACAATGCAACAAAAATAGAAAATTTAAATATAAACTAGAAATTTTAAATAGAAACTACTTGGAATTATAAAATACTTTCCTAAAAAATTTGTAGAGTAGCAGAGGGAATTTAAAAATACAATAAAATACTGTAAAGAAAACAAGGAAACAATTAAAACTATCAAAGTTTCGGAGCTATCACTAAAGCTCTTCTCATTGGCAAATTTGTTGTCCTAGTTGCCTTAATTATTAAATTATGAGGAATTAAAATAAGTAAGCTAGTGAAGTTGCTAGAAATGACAACAAATAAGCAAAACAGAAAAGAAAACAAACAAGACAAAAACACCCTACAGTTAAAACTAAGGGCAATGAAGAATAAATTACCACAACAGTGGAAGATCCCCTCATCACTCACTGTTCCATTTAGGCAGAGTCACAAACTTCAAAGCCCATAGGGACCGAGCCGGGCCATCCAAGGGGAAGTAGCAGGTGTAAGACAATAAAGGAATGGTGGACACTGTGGCATTTGCCCCGCCTAGAGGGGATAGCTACTCAGCTCCACCAAATTATTGCAAGGAAGGAATGTAGGTCAAGTCTTGCCAAATTCTCCAATGTTTTAAGAGGAGAAAGAAGTGCAAGTTTATAATATGAGATTTTCTGCTTTATAAAACGATGCGTGAGCCAAGTAAAATATGGCTATGGGCTGTATTTGGCTGGCAGGCTGCAAGTATGCAACTTCCCATTTATATTACTTACTTCAGCTTGAATCAATTTCAATAACTTATATTTTTCCAGAAAAATCTCCATTTCATGTAGATGTTCAAATGTATTCACACAAAATTGTATCAAGTATTCTTTTTTAAAAATCTTCCATATTTTTCCATTTCTAGTTTAGTGATCACTCTCTTCAGTTGTTAATTAAATATGCTATATTTGTCAATTTATTGCATTTTGTCTTCAAAGAATCAGCTCTTGGATCTGTTTATTAAATTAAAAGGTTTTTGGTTTTTGATTTTTCAATTCCCAAGTGGGTGGGATTCTTACTCAAACGTTTGTTATTAATTTCTGGTTTATTGCATTGTACTCAGAAAACGTACCTGTAATATTTGTCCTTTCAAATTTAATTAAGTTGTCTTTGTGGCCTAACACATAGCCATGTTTTGTTAATGTTCCAGAATCACTTAAAAAGGAGGATATTATTTCTCTTTTTAAGAATATAGAATTTATATTACACAGACACACACACACATACTCTTATACACACACTGAATGTCATTAAAATTCTGTTAGTTTCATCTACTTGATCAATCTGAAAAGAATGTGTAAAATCTCCTATAATTGTTTTTGCCCCTATTCATAGTGTTTCTAAAAGTTTTTCCTGAGATAAAATTTTTGCACTAAATGTGACATTCTAATAAAAAAATAAAAAGCCTAAAATCCTTAAGTCATCATTAGTGTTGTTCACCAAAAAGTTCATTCCCTCTGGGCATGGAAACTGATTCTACTTCCCAACACCCCTGATCGTAGGCACAGCCATGTGACCTGCATTAGCCAATGAGATGTGAACAGAAGTGACAAAAACTTCAAGAATCACTATGTAATTCACCCAGTCTCTCTCCCTTGCCATAGCTCTCATGGAAACACAGACATGGAGGCCTCCCTCTGCCAGGACTCCTGAGTGAGGATGACAAAGGGGAAACACCCAGCCAACCCACAATGGACATATAGCATGAATGAGAACTTTTATTTTGTGGTACTAAGCCACTGATATTTGGGGGTATTTATTACTGAAGCATAACTTAGCCTATCCTCACTGAGACAGATCCCCCCCTCCAGAAAAAGATAATCCACATACACACAAAATGGATAAATAATCAACATATGAAAAATACTTCATCTCACTTATAAGTTAAAACAAAATAAGTCCCCACTCCTCACCAATCATATTAGTGATGATTTGCTAAATAATACTCAATACTGGTCAGGGTGTTCTGAGATGGGCACTCTCATACATTCCTTTTGGTAAACCTTGCCTGAGAGAAATTTTATTTATGTATAAATAATTTTAGCAGGTTCTTATCTTTCACATAACATTCTCACTTCTAGGAATCCAGCATGGTTTCTGTTTTCAAGATGATACAGTATGTGGTACCAGGAGGAAACAAACTTCCTAAGTGGGATTCTGAGATTGGTTTGCTTATCTCTGATCTTAAATGAAGTGCTGACCTTCTTGCTATGAAAAATGGGATACCACTATCTATGGGATACCACTATCTATGGGATGCACTACATCATAATTAATTCAATGTCATCTGTGGTTTCTTGGGATAAAATAATTATTGAAAGCAAGGCTTTGGAAGACCCCTGTAGCTCCTGTGTTTGACTTTTACAGTAGCAAAGATGACTACAAGGACCGTGGGGTGGGATGACTACTTCTGAACACCCTTGAAAGAAAAACTGAGCTATGGCTTTGAAACTCTCAGCGCAGGTCACAGAGAACTTCAGTGCTTCTAGGGTGCCCTGAAAGTAATCACTTACTTCTTACAGCTGCAGGGAAGACCCAAATTTAATTGTGTGGTATACAGAATTATAAGGTGAAGTCACAGGCTCCTCAATTCTCTCATGTTAAATTTAGGGCACTGACTGGAAAGGGTGGGACCTGAGACTTGGAAAGGGGACATCTGGGTAGATTCAGAAAACTGAATGCCCAAGTCTCCCTGAGATGGGACAGATCAGCTTAAAGAACTTGGAGACTATGAAGACCTGTAACAAACACAGTTGAGGCAGCTGCATTGAAAGGGGATGCCTGTTTTCAATATCTACTCCCACCAAGTTTCACTGTCTCTAAATCCATGACCAGAATCAGATCTGCATGTCCCAGGGAGTTCCAAGTCCGAAATGGGAGAACACAGAGTTGCAAGGTGTTGCTAATTTATATCAATGTGAAGCAGGGGCTACGTGTAGCAATGGATTCTAGGATGCTAAAACAAGCAAGACAATATAATATTGGCTGAGGATGCTCTTCCTGAAATGGGTGCACACACCAGAAATTCTGTTTTTATTTTTTATTTTTTTACTATGTTTCGTGAGGCAGATTGCCCCTGAGCTAATATCTGTTGCCAATCTTCCTCTTTTTGCTTGAGGAAGATTGTTGCTGAGCTAACATCTGTATCAATCTTCCTCTGTTTTGTATGTGGGATACCACCACAGCATGGCTAGATGGGTGGTGCATAGGTCCATGCCCGGGATCTGAGCCTGTGAAGCTCGGGCCACCAAAGTGGAGCATGCACACATAACCACCATGCCACTGGGCTGGCTCCCAGAAACTCTGTTTTTATTATGCTGGCTTGAGTAGCTGGAAGTGGCTTGAACACTTCGGTCTTTAGCTGAAATTTGGATTCAATGTGGCCAACTCTCATAAAGGTTAAGATAACACACTTTTCTTGGCATAACACAGAGGAAAGAACTGCTTATGGAGACAGGAATTTTGGAGTGAATTTGTCACAAACATCCACCAATATCTATCCCAAGAGGGCCTAAAGGACTCTCACCTCACTAATGCTACAAGAAACCCAAAGACACCATCTCCAGTTCACAAACTCTGCTCTAGGGTTAGGCTTCACTCTACAAGGATAACGTGGCGAGTGGCTAGAGTTTGTCATCCAGCCAAAGGCGACCACAGGAGACTATGTGGAATAGTAATTGGAAACCAAAACACTCACACATAGACCTGGAATACGTAGGTGATGTCATGACTGGAGTGTGTGTGCCTGTGTATGTGTGTGTTCTGTTCAGTCACTGCTTCAATGTCTTGTCACCCTAAGTGACCCATGTCCACTAAAACCACAAAGAGAATAATATATTGACAAGATATGTGGTTAAGGTCTTGGATTCATACGGCTCTTACTAGTAGCATGACCTTGGTGAGTTACTTGAAACCTCAGCACTTCATTTTTCTCATCAACAAAATGAGAATCCTACTAGTTAGTACCTGTGGCTGATGTGAGGACTAAATAGGTTAATAAAATGCCTAGGGCGCAGGCCTGGTGGCTCAGCGGTTAAGTGCACATGTTCTGCTTCAGCGGCCTGGGGTTCGCCTGTTCGGATCCCGGGTGCAGACATGGCACCGCTTGGCAAGCCATGCTGTGGTGGGCGTCCCACATATAAAGTGGAGGAAGATGGGCACAGATGTTAGCTGAGGACCAGTCTTTCTCAGCAAAAAGAGGGGGATTGGCAGCAGATGTTAGCTCAGGGCTAATCTTCCTCAAAAAAAAAAAAAGTGCCTAGAACAGTGCATGGCCCATGGTGCAGACTCTGTATGTTACTTAGTATTATTGTTATTCAGTATTATTATGGGGGGCATGGCAAGCATTAATACATTATCATTACCAGTATAAGACCTAGCACAGTAAGACCACAAAGTACAGGGAGCAATAACTCACCAACAAAGAATGAAATAGGAAACAGTTTGATGCCAACCATGCTTATTCACAGATGCAAACAGTTGGAGAGATATTGCCTATAACTGACCTTCACCAGGACTTTGGCTTTGTGAATCACTTCCAGTATTTAAGTTAAAAATCCCTGTGCATTGAGATCCTGGCAGGAGACTAGGGAGAGTCTGCACTCCACAGGAGGGATCCTCAGACGAGCAAACATGATTGGGTTTGCTTCCCATTTCTCAAAGTGTGCCCTAGACTAGCACCTCTCAAACTTCACTGTGTATACGAATCACCTGGGACTCTTGTTACAACGCAGGCTCTGAATCACCAGGTCTAGGGTGGGCCTGAGAGTCAGCATTTTAAGCAAGCTCCCAGGTGACACTGATTCCGCAGGTCTCTAGACCACAGCTGGTAGAGCGAGGAGGCTGAGGCCCCCGCAGGTGCGAGCACTGGGAGGGTCTCCGGCTTTCAGGCAGGGCTGACCAGCACTGAGCACGGACTGTC
The DNA here is from genome assembly GCF_021613505.1 of Equus quagga. Classification (NCBI taxonomy): domain Eukaryota; kingdom Metazoa; phylum Chordata; class Mammalia; order Perissodactyla; family Equidae; genus Equus; species Equus quagga. Next base: position 25,127,735 of record NC_060273.1, on the reverse strand, counting down.
CGCTTCCTTCATCAAATTCCCAAAGGAAAGGCTCCTTATCCGCCTTTCAGGCATTACCTCCTACTCAGACCTTTTTACTCACACAAATATTCACAGGCTTGAAGATTTCCCTTTAGCTTTAGATTTTTCTTTTAAGCAAAGATTCCCTGGTTATGTCAGTGGAGACACTGCTGTCCATAACCTGATGAAACTATTAAAGGATGCAGTCTCCTGGGCCCCACCCTGGGGATTCAGAGTCTACCAGTCTGTGTGGAGCACGCTCCCCACTGTTTTCTCAGGTTCAGGAACCTCTGCTTTGGGCTAATAAGCCCCAGCTGCTTCCACCTCACACCAGACAGTTCCATGCCATGCAGTTTGTGGGTGAGCGTCTTCCCTCACACACAGGAAAGAAGGGTACATTCTGACTCACAAAATAGACCTACGCCAGTTCCAGAGCATCCACATCAGTACACTGACGTGTCTGAATGTAAAGTGGAAGTGAGTGCTATTCAGAATCAAGCATATACTTTTCTGTCTTCTAGGAGATCACAAGTGAAAACAGAAAGGTCATAACCATATGACTAATCAGCAAAGGATTAATACTTGTAATGAATGAGTAGTTGAGAGAGGGAGGTGTGGACACAGGCTAACAATGGGACACTGTTCACTCTTTCATGTGACTCTGGCTATAATTTTGTTCTTTGTAGCTCAGTGGTTTGTCTCAAAATGAACCAAAAGTGAATCTTGTCAACCATAAAAATAAGTTCACACATAATAGACACCAGATAAATCCTTTTTAAATTGAACTAGACTGAATCAAATTCACCATCCAGGCAGTAATGAACCTAAAAAAACCCTACAAACCCTGCTGAGAGATAAGAATTCATTTCAAAACCCCAAATTTGTTGGAATTTCATGAGATTCTCCATCTTTGAGGAGCAGAAGGAAAATCAAGTAGGAAGACGACGAAGTCTGCATTTGTTTCACAGAGGGCCTTTGTTCTTTAAGTGCAGGAGAGGGGAGGGCAGCCTAGAGCAGGAGAGGATCGAGTCAGGAAACGTGAGCAGGCGAGGCAAAGGCCACGCGCTGCTGAGAACGCCTCCTGGTTTGATTGTTTCAGGAAACCATCTGCAAAGCTGGCTGGAATCACTCCAGATGGCCATCGGGGTATGGTTGGTAAAATCATTGAAATGTAGAAAGCAGTCAAAAATATTCACTGAGTCTTGAAGATACCAAGCCCTTACTCCCCAGTGAATGATGCGGGAAGTTCTGTGGGGCTCCAGGAGCTGCCGTGGGACCACGGAACCGAGGGGAGCAGAAGGAGCATGGCAGAGCCCACAGTCACTTTCTAGCAGCCTTTCCCGCCCCACTTCTATAGAAGATTTAAGTTTGGAGACACTTTTTTGGGGTGACTATTTTATCACTTCTTCCAAGGATGGTGCGTAACTAGTACTATGATGCATTGGAGAGAAGTTGATTCCCGACATGCAAGGAATGCCTTAGGGCACTGGGCTTAAATGCCCCAGGAGCCTGACTGAAAGGGCTACAGGCTTCCAGAGTCTGGCTTTAAGGAGAAATCCTGGTGAAAAGCATCCAGGAATGGTTAATTCTGGTCCCCAACTAGTGTTAGAGCAAAAGTCCCCTCAGATGCAGAGGCTGATGAAAGAGGAGACGGACAGTGAACACCAGGGGTTGTGGAATTGAGTTAAAGTTCCAAGAAAGAGCCTTTGTGGTAATGGGCCAAAGAGGAAGCCCTGGGCGTTGGGCAGAAATTTTGGTTTTCTGTTTATTTAACTCTGAGTAGTTCAGCCCATGCTATGCACACACAGCACACACACAGATACACACAGAATCAGTCCCAGCACTGAAGTCAAATTGGCCATGGGCCATGAGAGCAATCCCAGACCCTACTGCCTATCTCCCATTCTGCTCCACACACAGACTGAAACTGTCTGGCTCCTGCAGGCTCCATGTCCAGGAAATCTTGCTGAGCTCCCTAATCCAGGGAGGTTACTGTTACATGCGAGCCAGCAAGGCACCCCACTCACAAGGAACCACCTAATGAAAGCCTCATGTGTCGACTTAGGTTGCACAGACACACTCAGGCTAATTCCAGCTGGGCCTTGTGCCCAAGGTGTGACCTCACCGTTAGGCAAACCAAACCAGCAGGGACCCCAGAAAGACCAATGTGTGGGCCAGACCTGCTCCTAATCATGGCCAGCTGGGATGGATGGAAGCACTGCCACCTCTCCTGTCACCTCTGGGCACCAGGGTCTGTGGACCAGGAGGAACAGTCATCTCACAGCTAAAAATCCTAAATTCCAGCCCAAACACTCTTTTTCTTTTTTTTTGGCATCATCCCCATAAAAATCTCTGCCATTCCACAAGTTTCACGCCAAAGAGAAGCTTAATTAGGTAGGTCGAATCTCTGTGGAGGGTCCCCAGTTACAGAAGCTAGGAAGGAGAGACATAATTAGAACCTGAGTTTTTTTTTTTTTTTTTAACAGAACAGCTCAAAAGGCCCCATTAAGAGAAGGACACTAAAAACACTGAGTCCATCCGTATCCAGAACCCAATACCCTGGACATTTCACTTAAGAGCATTATTTACAAAACACTTAAAGACACCCATTTCAGCCTCAGACTGGGCAATTTTCACTTAGTTCTTTTCACACTTAGGATTTAATAAATTGTGTCGGCAATTCCTTGTGCCTGCACTGCTGCACTGTTTTCATATGTTCTCTATTAAATCTTTTGCAGGCAACAAAGCAAAACTTCGAGGAAGCAACACTTCAAAAGGAAATAAATGTGCTTTTACCTGATGGGGTTATGGTGAAACAGCTGATGACTTGGGCTTTTGTTAAAGGAACTAACAGAAATTCTCTACAAGATGTGCTTGTAAACTCTGTCTTCAGCATGGGTAGCTGAGTGTAGTAAGTAGCAAATAAATTCATGAAACTTGAAGTCTCTTAAACCGCACCGCAGATGGAGCTTTGGCCTGAGTCCTGATGAGCCCCTTGAACAAGAGCAAGATCCCCCAGGATGCCAAGGCCTCAGGAGATCAGCGGAGATTTGCAATCATGTGAAAATTCCCCATGACCCAGGGGCCAGTGGGTGAACATATAAAGAACAAAGATGGGCTTTGATGAAGACCCTTAAATCTCATCAACTTTCCCACAATAGCCCCAGCTCCTTTTTAGTAAATGTTGCTAATTCCATTTGCTTTAGTCCGTTTGACTAGATTTTACAATAGGAGCTGTGAGAGGAGAGACAAAAGCACGAAACTTTCTTAGTTCCATGAAGAGAGGTATAGATTAAGATTTCTATTACATTAAGGAGGAAACTTTTTTTTTCTGGGAATGTATCTCTGAAATGATGCTGGGAGTCACTGGAAGAGAGATTTGGTTATACAATGTGTGCTTTGCTTCAGTTTTTCAGAAATGCAAAGCAAGGTCAAACCAGGCCTGCAAAGACACAATGATTCGCAATCAGAGTTGTAAGGACAAGGCTGAGACTGCTCAAACTGAACATCCCTGATCCAACATCTCTATCCTGAACCAGAAAATGAATGTCCGCAGCTGCACTTGGTGGTTGGCACTGGGTTCATTCACCATATGGTCACCCTTATGATCATCTTTCCAACAAATCCAGTAAGATGACAGCAGAGAGCTGTGTTCCTCCAATCAGCCCGCAGGCCAAGCAAACATCCTAAGATGGCCTTGATCTATTCCTCCAAAAGATTTCTGCCCCTTCCTCTGTTGCCTTTTACTCAGTCTGTAGTTGATGCTCTACCTGAGAGGCCCCACAGCCCACCACTCTGGATCCCTTAGGAATGGAATCAAGCTGCTTTTCAGAGTGGGAGAATGTGTGTTGAAAAACAAAATAAGAAGGCTCCTTCCTGGACCTTCAGCCAAGGCAGGATCTAAATGTCAGGCAGGTCACAGCTGGTTTGGGATAGACTCTTAGGATTTAGAGCAGGAAAGAACCTTAAAGATCCAATATGTCATTTTTTAGAACTTTGTAAATACAGTGAAACCCTTTTCCCCAATGGGGTTGTATGTAGAAACCCAGTATATAAAACAGACAGAAAATAAGCTGTTCTATCCAAGCAATGAAATACAATCTGGCCATAAAAAGAAACCAAGTACTAATACATGCTACAATAGGATGAACCTTGCCAACATATGCTAGGTCAAAGAAGCCAGTCACAAGGCTATGCATATTGTGTGATTCCATTTATATGAAATGTCCAGAAGAGGCAAATTCATAGGGACAGAAAGTAGATTACTGGTTGCCTAGAGCTTGGGGGGATAGAGGAGTCAGGAGGTGAGGGCTAGAGGTACAGGGTTTCTTTCTGAACTGTTGAAAATGTTCTAAAATTGATTATGGCATTGGTTGCACAAATCTGTGAATACACTAAAAACCATTGGATTGTACAGGTTAAATGGGTGAATTTTATGGTGTGTGAATTCTATCTCAATAAAGCTGTTCTTTTAAAAAAGAAAAAACAAAACTATTCTTGCTGCTCCTGCAGCCAGGGCTCCTTCCTCACCCTGCTCCCTCTAGTGGCCCCAGAACCACGTCTGCAGGCCCCTACAGCTCTATGAAATGTTGTCTGAAAAACCTTGATCTAGTCCATGTTTCCACTCTTCAAATGTAAACCAAGACTTGAAGCTAAGTCCTTAGAGTCCAAGTGCAAGACTTTTTAAAACCCAAGGTGTCACTGATGAGTCAGGGCTCACGTCAGGGGAGATGCTGCTGGCCCGGGTCTCACCGTCCATGTCCAGGCGCTGCATGATGATGGCCAGCTCCACCTCACTCGGCATGTACCCCAAAGAGCGCATGGCCATTCCCAGCTCCTGCTTGGAGATGAAGCCATTCCCATCTCGGTCCAGAACCCGAAAGGCCTCTCGGATTTCTACAAGGGGAAAGCAAAGAAAGTCCAACGGTCACATGGCTTGGTCTAGTGCATTGAAATGATTGGTGACTGTCTACTGAAGGCTCCTAACGCTTTACAAATAGACATAGGTCAAAACCTTTCAATCCAATAAATGAGCGGCCAAAAGAGGAAAGAAAGAAGAGAAAGGAAGAAAAGAAAGAAAAAAGAAAATAAGAGGAGAGGGAAAAGAAGGAGAGAAGAGGAGGAAAAAAACGAAAAACAGCTTTGGAAGGAGGAGGTAACTGGCCATGAGCATCCTAAAACCCTATGGGAGGTAAACAATTAGTGGTGCCAGCAGACAATTTTGTTAACCGGGGCCACTTCCTGGGAAAGAATGAGGATTAGGTTTCAGCTGTGAGAAGAAAGCTGCCTCTTAAATCAGCCATTAGGAGCACGGGAGAATGAGATTCCCCTTGCAGACGTGCATTTCAGCTCCCTGCTGCTGCAGGAGCTGTGCAGAAAGCTTTCTCGACCTCATAGGAGGATCGGAGTTAAGTATCCTACTGTTTTTATTTCATTCCTCTATTTACAGTTGTTTCATGGCTATAAACAACCTCAGATCGATAAGTGTCATAAAAGCCCCCAATGATCTTCAATCACATTTGCTCAGGGCCAGCAGAGAACTGGACTCCGCCATCAATAAGGCCGCTTCACTGGCAGGCGAGCTCCCAGCCTCTCACCACAACCGCAGTTGCCCTGCCTTCCACCCTGAGTCCCTCCCTCCACAGCCCCTGCCACCCTTTGGTCCTTGGTTGGCTGAGCATTTCCTGACAAACCGCACCACACCACTGTGAGGCATGACATGGGGAATTCTAGATGACAGTCTGAAGATGACAGGTTCGTCAATCCTATCTGAGCACCAGGCCTGGCCAGCTTTAACTTTTCATCAATAAACCTGGTCCAAGCCCCAGTGTGGCAGCTGCCAAAATTCATCATGCCATTCAACAAGTATCGGCTGCCCCTACCTGAGGAGCATGGTAGTCAGGATGCAGAGAAAGAACAGCCATCCGTTGAGCATCATGGTTCTCCTCCAGAGCCCAGCACTCCAGTGGGGAAGGTAAGATCCACACAGAAACTTGCAGGGACTCTTCAAACTAATACCAGACACTGCCCTAACCCAGGGTCTTACTACTTCTCTAAATATCTGAAGATGCTCCTGGCAAATACCTTGAACCATACCCTTTCTCAAATAGGCTTTCCCTTTCCTATTTGTATTCATTTTCTGTGGCTGCTGTAACAAATTACCACAAACTTCGTGGCTTAAAACAAGAGAAATTTATTCTCTCATAGTCTGGAGGCCAGAAGTCCAAATCCAGTACCCACTGGACCAAAATCAAGGTGTGGACAGGGCCGCACTCTCCCCAGACGCTCCTTACCTCTCCCTACTTCTGGTGGCTACCAGCATTCCTTGGCTTGTGGCCGCATCACTCCAATCTCTACCTCTCTGGTCATACTGCCTTCTCCTCTTTTGTCTGTGATCTCTCTCTGCCTTCCTCTTATAAGGACACTTGTGATTGCATTTAGGGTCCACTCCAGTAATACAGGATAATCTCCCCATCTCAAGATCCCTGATTATATCTGCAAAAACTCTTTTGCCAAGGTAACGTTTACGGGTTCCAGGGATGAGAAGCCAATACCTTTGGGGGCTGTTTTTCAGACTACTGCACTATTCCATCCGGTACATCCACCTGAAACACCTCGCCTTCCTCTTTACCTGCCCAAATCATATCAAGCCTTCAAGGCCAAGTCAAGAGCTGTGTATTCCACAAAAACATCTTTGCTCTCCATAGCCAAAGTTACCTCCCTTTCTGCTGACTGTTCAGCAGGTTCTTCATTTCTTTTACGTGACATCTAGCACTTCTCATCTAGAAATACAATAACTGGTGCAGAAATCATGGCTTCTCTGAACTGTAAGCTCCTCATACACTTTATTCATTGTGTATGTTCCCACCCACACTCTGAAGGAGGCGCTAGACAGACAGCTGTTCAATGGATGATGAGTCTGAATAAATAAGGATCATATATTAGTAGCAAACTTATTGTCAATACTAATTTAGCATGCTGAACACTTTCTGTGAATAACTGTGGGCTCCAAGAGACAGAAGACCAGGCTGTGAGGGGGGACCCTAGGCTCCCAGCCAGGCGTATTAGCTAATTAGGTCTGCAGCCAAACCCAGAGGCTTCAGTTTGTTCATGTGTAAAATGAGCTGGTTTGGCCACGAGGATCCCTAAGGTCCTTCCAGCCCCTTTCTGTGGATCCGTGAACATCGTTAAAATGTTTAAGAACAGGAAGCCTGTGTTCTCTTTCATACCCTATTAATCTGCTGTTCAAACACCCTTCTTTTTTCCATTGACAATATAGAAAAAATGTTAGCCCAATCCAAATTCTGAATGAAGGGGTTTGTCTGCACTCTGAGGCTTTTCTTGTCAATGAAACATGCCCAAGATTACCTAAAGCAGCCATATGTTTTTCCTACCAAGTCTCGGGTAGCCGAAAAGAGCTTAGAGCCGCTGCTCAGCTTGAGGTCGTGGCACAGAGCCCTCAAGGACGCTGGGGGAAGAGAACACAGCCTCATGAGGCCGAGCCCAGGTGCTGAGGGCAGGAGGCTGCAGTGGCAGGGTCTCCTGAGGTGGGAGTCAGCCCACAGGGAAGTCAGTCTGGCTCTGCTCTGCGACCGGAGCAAGCTCCTCCCTCAGCCTTCTGAAAAATGGGTTGGGTTGATCTCCCTTCAGCCTCTATGGTAGGGTTTATAATGGGGCTGGCACATACCATGCAACAGTGGAAAATGTCAGATGATGGCAGGGTACCAGAAGGTCA